>NC_133133.1:115222890-115927429 GCF_048418815.1 Hemitrygon akajei | reverse complement strand
AGGGTGAACAGTGGGAGGAGTGTGTGGGTGATGGGCAGATGGAGAAGGTGGGGAGGGGGAACAGTGGAGTAGTGTGTGGGTGATGGACAGATGGAGAAGGTGGAGAGGGTGAACAGTGGGAGGAGTGTGTGTGTGATGGACAGATGGAGAAGGTGGGGAGGGTGAACAGTGGGAGGAGTGTGTGGGTGATGGACAGATGGAGAAGGTGGAGAGGGTGAACAGTGGGAGGAGTGTGTGGGGTGATGGACAGATGGAGAAGGTGGGGGGAGGGGGAACAGTGGGAGGAGTGTGTGGGTGATGGGCAGATGAGGAAGGTGGGGGAGGTGAACAGTGGGAGGAGTGTGTGGGTGATGGGCTGATGGAGAAGGTGGGGAGGGGTGAACAGTGGGAGGAGTGTGTGGGTGATGGACAGATGGAGAAGGTGGGGAGGGGGAACAGTGGGAGGAGTGTGTGGGGTGATGGACAGATGGAGAAGGTGGGGAGGGGGGAACAGTGGGAGGAGTGTGTGGGTGATGGACAGATGGAGAAGGTGGGGAGGGGGAACAGTGGAGGAGTGTGTGGGTGATGGGCAGATGGAGAAGGTGGGGAGGTGAACAGTGGGAGGAGTGTGTGGGTGATGGGCAGATGGGGAAGGTGGGGAGGGGGAACAGTGGGGAGGAGTGTGTGGGGTGATGGGCAGATGGAGAAGGTGGGGAGGGGGAACAGTGGGGAGGAGTGTGTGGGTGATGGGCAGATGGAGAAGGTGGGGAGGGGGGAACAGTGGGAGGAGTGTGTGGGTGATGGGCAGATGGAGAAGGTGGGGAGGTGAACAGTGGGAGGAGTGTGTGGGTGATGGACAGATGGAGAAGGTGGGGAGGGGGAACAGTGGGAGGAGTGTGTGGGTGATGGGCAGATGGAGAAGGTGGGGAGGTGAACAGTGGGAGGAGTGTGTGGGTGATGGACAGATGGAGGAGGTGGGGAGGGTGAACAGTGGGAGGAGTGTGTGGGTTATGGACAGATGGAGAAGGTGGGGAGGTGAACAGTGGGAGGAGTGTGTGGGTGATGGGCAGATGGAGAAGGTGGGGAGGGTGAACAGTGGGAGGAGTGTGTGGGTGATTGGTAGATGGAGAAGGTGGGGTGGGGGAACAGTAGGAGGAGTGTGTGGGTGATGGACAGATGGAGAAGGTGGGGAGGGGGAACAGTGGGAGGAGTGTGTGGGTGATGGGCAGATGGAGAAGGTGGGGAGGGGGAACAGTGGGAGGAGTGTGTGGGTGATGGGCAGATTGAGAAGGTGGGGAGGGGTGAACAGTAGGAGGAGTGTGTGGGTGATGGGCAGATTGAGAAGGTGGGGGAGGGGAACAGTGGGAGGAGTGTGTGGGTGATGGGCAGATGGAGAAGGTGGGGGAGGGGGAACAGTGGGAGGAGTGTGTGGGTGATGGACAGATGGAGAAGGTGGGGAGGGGGAACAGTGGGAGGAGTGTGTGGGTGATGGACAGATGGAGAAGGTGGGGAGGGTGAACAGTAGGATGAGTGTGTGGGTGATGGGCAGATGGAGAAGGTGGGGGAGGTGAACAGTGGGAGGAGTGTGTGGGTGATGGGCAGTTGGAGAAGGTGGGGAGGGTGAACAGTGGGAGGAGTGTGTGGGTGATGGGCAGATGGAGAAGGTGGGGAGGCTGAACAGTGGGAGGAGTGTGTGGGTGATGGGCAGATGGAGAAGGTGGGGAGGGTGAACAGTGGGTGTAGTGTGTGGGTGAAGGGCAGATGGAGAAGGTGGGGAGGGTGAACAATGGGAGGAGTGTGTGGGTGATGGGCAGATGGAGAAGGTGGGGAGGGTGAACAGTGGGAGGAGTGTGTGGGTGATGGGCAGATGGAGAAGGTGGGGAGGGTGAACATTAGGAGGAGTGTGTGGGTGATGGGCAGATGGAGAAGGTGGGGAGGGTGAACAGTGGAGGAGTGTGTGGGTGATGGGCAGATGGAGAAGGTGGGGAGGGGTGAACATTAGGAGGAGTGTGTGGGTGATGGGCAGATGGAGAAGGGTGGGGAGGGTGAACAGTGGAGGAGTGTGTTGGTGATGGGCAGATGGTGAAGGTGGGGAGGGGGAACAGTGGGAGGAGTGTGTGGGTGATGGGCAGGTGGGTGATGGGCAGGTGGTGAAGGTGGGGAGGGGGAACAGTGGGAGGAGTGTGTGGGTGATGGACAGATGGAGAAGGTGGGGATCGGGAACAGTGGGAGGAGTGTGTGGGTGATTGGTAGATGGAGAAGGTGGGGAGGGTGAACAGTGGGAGGAGTGTGTGGGTGATGGGACAGATGGAGAAGGTGGGGAGGGGGAACAGTGGGAGGAGTGTGTGGGTGATGGGCAGATGGAGAAGGTGGGGGAGGTGAACAGTGGGAGGAGTGTGTGGGTGATGGCTGATGGAGAAGGTGGGAGGGTGAACAGTGGGAGGAGTATGTGGGTGATGGGCAGATGGAGAAGGTGGGGAGGGTGAACAGTGGGAGGAGTGTGTGGGTGATGGACAGATGGAGAAGGTGGGGAGGGGGAACAGTGGGAGGAGTGTGTGGGTGATGGGCAGATGGAGATGGTGGGGAGGTGAACAATGGGAGGAGTGTGTGGGTGATGGACAGATGGAGATGGTGGGGAGGGGGAACATTGGGAGGAGTGTGTGGGTGATGGGCAGATGGAGAAGGTGGGGAGGGGTAACAGTGGGAGGAGTGTGTGGGTGATGGACAGATGGAGATGGTGGGGAGGGGGAACAGTGGGAGGAGTGGGTGGGTGATGGACAGATGGAGAAGGTGGGGAGGGGGAACAGTGGGAGGAGTGTGTGGGTGATGGGCAGATGGAGAAGGTGGGGATGGGGAACAGTGGGAGGAGTGTGTGCGTGATGGGCAGATGGAGAAGGTGGGGAGGGTGAACAGTGGGAGGAGTGTGTGCGTGATGGGCAGATGGAGAAGGTGGGGAGGGGGAACAGTGGGAGGAGTGTGTGGGTGATGGACAGATGGAGAAGGACGGGAAGGGTGAACAGTGGGAGGAGTGTGTGGGTGATGGGCAGATGGAGAAGGTGGGGTGGGGGAACAGTGGGAGGAGTGTGTGGGTGATGGGCAGATGGTGAAGGTGGGGAGGGGGAACAGTGGGAGGAGTGTGTGGGTGAAGGGCAGATGGAGAAGGTGGGGAGGTGAACAGTGGGAGGAGTGTGTGGGTGATGGACAGATGAAGAAGGTGGGGAGGGGGAACAGTGGGAGGAGTGTGTGGGTGATTGGTAGATGGAGAAGGTGGGGAGGGGGTACAGTGGGAGGAGTGTGTGGGTGATGGGCAGATGGAGAAGGTGGGGGAGGGGGAACAGTGGGAGGAGTGTGTGGTTGATGGGCAGATGAAGAAGGTGGGGAGTGGGAACAGTGGGAGGAGTGTGTGGGTGATGGGCAGATGGAGAAGGTGGGGAGGGGGAACAGTGGGAGGAGTGTGTGGTTGATGGGCAGATGAAGAAGGTGGGGAGTGGGAACAGTGGGAGGAGTGTGTGGGTGATGGGCAGATGGAGAAGGTGGGGAGGGGGAACAGTGGGAGGAGTGTGTGGGTGATGGGCAGATGGAGAAGGTGGGGAGGGGGAACAGTGGGAGGAGTGTGTGGGTGATGGACAGATGGAGAAGGTGGGGAGGGTGAACAGTGGGAGGAGTTTGTGGGTGATGGGCAGATGGAGAAGCTGGGGAGGTGAACAGTGGGAGGAGTGTGTGGGTGATGGACAGATGGAGAAGGTGGGGAGGGGGAACAGTGGGAGGAGTGTGTGGGTGATGGGCAGATGGAGAAGGTGGGGAGGGGGAACAGTGGGAGGAGTGTGTGGGTGATGGACAGATGGAGAAGGTGGGGAGGGGGAACAGTGGGAGGAGTGTGTGGGTGATGGACAGATGGAGAAGGTGGGGAGGGGGAAAAGTGGGAGGAGTGTGTGGCTGATGGGCAGATGGAGAAGGTGGGGAGGGGGAACAGTAGGAGGAGTGTGTGGGTGATGGGCAGATGGAGAAGGTGGGGAGGGGGAACAGTGGGAGGAGTGTGTGGGTGATGGGCAGATGGAGAATTTGGGGAGGGTGAACAGTGGGAGGAGTGTGTGGGTGATGGGCAGATGGAGAATTTGGGGAGGGTGAACAGTGGGAGGAGTGTGTGGGTGATGGACAGATGGAGAAGGTGGGGAGGGGGAACAGTGGGAGGAGTGTGTGGGTGATGGGCAGATGGAGAAGGTGGGGAGGGTGAACAGTGGGAGGAGTGTGTGGGTGATGGACAGATGGAGAAGGTGGGGAGGGGGAACAGTGGGAGGAGTGTGTGGGTGATGGACAGATGGAGAAGGTGGGGAGGGGGAACAGTGGGAGGAGTGTGTGGGTGATGGGCAGATGGAGAAGGTGGGGAGGGGGAACCAGTGGGAGGAGTGTGTGGGTGATGGACAGATGGAGAAGGTGGGGAGGTGAACAGTGGGAGGAGTGTATGGGTGATGGGCAGATGGAGAAGGTGGGAAGGGGGAACAGTGGGAGGAGTGTGTGGGTGACGGGCAGATGGAGAAGGTGTGGTGGGGGAACAGTGGGAGGAGTGTGTGGGTGATGGGCAGATGGAGAAGGTGGGGAGGGTGAACAGTGGGAGGATTGTGTGGGTGATAGGCAGATGGAGAAGGTGGGGAGGGGGAACAGTGGGAGGAGTGTGTGGGTGATGGACAGATGGAGTAGATGGGGAAGGGGAACAGTGGGAGGAGTGAGTGGGAGATGGGCAGATGGAGAAGGTAGGGGAGGGGGAACAGTGGGAGGAGTGTGTGGGTGATTGGCAGTTGGAGAAGGTGGGGAGGGGGAACAGTGGGAGGAGTGTGTGGGTGATGGGCAGATGGAGAAGGTGGGGAGGGGTAACAGTGGCGGGAGTGTGTGGGTGATGGACAGATGGAGAAGGTGGGGAGGGGGAACAGTAGGAGGAGTGTGTGGGTGATGGACAGATGGAGAAGGTGGGGAGGGTGAACAGTGGGAGGAGTGTGTGGGTGATGGGCAGATGGAGAAGGTGGGGAGGGTGAACAGTGGGAGGAGTGTGTGGGTGATGGGCAGATGGAGAAGGTGGGGAGGGGGAACAGTGGGAGGAGTGTGTGGGTGATGGGCAGATGGATAAGGTGGGGAGGGTGAACAGTGGGAGGAGTGTGTGGGTGATGGGCTGATGGAGAAGGTGGGGGAGGGGGAACAGTGGGAGGAGTGTGTGGGTGATGGGCAGATGGAGAAGGTGGGGAGGGGGAACAGTGGGAGGAGTGTGTGGGTGATGGGCAGATGGAGAAGGTGGGGAGGGGGAACAGTGGGAGGAGTGTGTGTGGGTGTTGGGCAGATTGAGAAGGTGGGGAGGGGGAACAGTGGGAGGAGTGTGTGTGTGATGGGCAGAAGGAGATGGTGGGGAGGTGAACAATGGGAGGAGTGTGTGGGTGATGGGCAGATGGAGATGGTGGGGAGGGGAACAGTGGGAGGAGTGGGTGGGTGATGGGCAGATGGAGATGGTGGGCAGGTGAACAATGGGAGGAGTCTGTGGGTGATGGGCAGATGGAGAAGCTGGGGAGGGTGAACAGTGGGGGGAGTGTGTGGAAGATGGGCAGATGGAGAAGGTGGGGAGGGGGAACAGTGGGAGGAGTGTGTGGGTGATGGGCAGATGGAGAAGGTGGGGATGGGGAACAGTGGGAGGAGTGTGTGCGTGATGGGCAGATGGAGAAGGTGGGGAGGGTGAACAGTGGGAGGAGTGTGTGGGTGATGGGCAGATGGAGAAGGTGGGGAGGGGGAACAGTGGGAGGAGTGTGTGGGTGATGGGCAGATGGTGAAGGTGGGGAGGGGGAACAGTGGGAGGAGTGTGTGGGTGATGGGCAGGTGGAGAATGTGGGGAGATGAACAGTGGGAGGAGTGTGTGTGTGATGGGCAGATGGAGAAGGTGGGGAGGTGAACAGTGGGAGGAGTGTGTGGGTGATGGGCAGATGGAGAAGGTGGGGGAGGAACAGTGGGAGGAGTGTGTGGGTGTTGGGCAGATGGAGAAGGTGGGGAGGGTGAACAGTGGGAGGAGTGTGTGGGTGATGGGCAGATGGAGAAGGTGGGGAGGTGAACAGTGGGAGGAGTGTGTGGGTGATGGACAGATGGAGAAGGTGGGGGAGGAACAGTGGGAGGAGTGTGTGGGTGTTGGGCAGATGGAGAAGGTGGGGAGGGTGAACAGTGGGAGGAGTGTGTGGGTGATGGGCAGATGGAGAAGGTGGGGAGGGTGAACAGTGGGAGGAGTGTGTGGGTGATGGGCAGATGGAGATGGTGGGGAGGGGGAACAGTGGGAGGAGTGTGTGGGTGATGGACAGATGGAGAAGGTGGGGAGGGGGAACAGTGGGAGGAGTGTGTGGGTGATGGACAGATGGAGAAGGTGGGGAGGGGGAACAGTGGGAGGAGTGTCTGGGTGATGGACAGATGGAGAAGGTGGGGAGGGGGAACAGTGGGAGGAGTATGTGGGTGATGGGCAGATGGAGAAGGTGGGGAGGGGGAACAGTGGGAGGAGTGTGTGGGTGATGGGCAGATGGAGAAGGTGGGGAGGGTGAACAGTGGGAGGAGAGTGTGGGTGATGGGCAGATGGAGAAGGTGGGGAGGGGGAACAGTGGGAGGAGTGTGTGGGTGATGGGCAGATGGAGAAGGTGGGGGAGGGTGAACAGTGGGAGTAGTGTGTGGGTGATGGGCAGATGGAGAAGGTGGGGAGGGGGAACAGTGGGAGGAGTGTGTGGGTGATGGACAGATGGAGAAGGTGGGGAGGGGGAACAGTGGGAGGAGTGTGTGGGTGATGGACAGATGGAGAAGGTGGGGGAGGGGGAACAGTGGGAGGAGTGTGTGGGTGATGGGTAGATGGAGAAGGTGGGGAGGGTGAACAGTGGGAGGAGTGTGTGGGTGATGGACAGATGGAGAAGGTGGGGAGGGGGAACAGTGGGAGGAGTGTGTTGGTGATGGGCAGATGGAGAAGGTGGGGAGGGGGAACAGTGGGAGGAGTGTGTGGGTGATGGACAGATGGAGAAGGTGGGGAGGGAGAACAGTGGGAGGAGTGTGTGGGTGATGGGCAGATGGAGAAGGTGGGGAGGGGGAACAGTGGGAGGAGTGTGTGGGTGATGGACAGATGGAGATGGTGGGGGAGGGGGAACAGTGGGAGGAGTGTGTGGGTGATGGACAGATGGAGAAGGTGGGGAGGGGGAACAGTGGGAGGAGTGTGTGGGTGATGGGCAGATGGAGAAGGTGGGGAGGGTGAACAGTGGGAGGAGTGTGTGGGTGATGGGCAGATGGAGAAGGTGGGGAGGGGGAACAGTGGGAGGAGTGTGTGGGTGATGGGCAGATGGAGAAGGTGGGGAGGGGGAACAGTGGGAGGAGTGTGTGGGTGATGGACAGATGGAGAAGGTGGGGAGGGGGAACAGTGGGAGGAGTGTGTGGGTGATGGGCAGATGGAGAAGGTGGGGAGGGGGAACAGTGGGAGGAGTGTGTGGGTGATGGGCAGATGGAGAAGGTGGGGAGGGGGAACAGTGGGAGGAGTGTGTGGGTGATGGGCAGATGGAGAAGGTGGGGGAGGGTGAACAGTGGGAGGACTGTGTGGGTGATGGGCAGATGGATAAGGTGGGGAGGGTGAACAGTGGGAGGAGTGTGTGGGTGATGGGCAGATGGAGAAGGTGGGCAGATGAACAGTGGGAGGAGTGTGTGGGTGATGGGCAGATGGAGAAGGTGGGGAGGGGGAACAGTGGGAGGAGTGTGTGGGTGATGGACAGATGGAGAAGGTGGGGAGGTGGAACAATGGGAGGAGTGCGTGGGTGATGGACAGATGGAGTAGATGGGGAGGGTGAACAGTGGGAGGAGTGTGTGGGTGATGGGCAGATGGAGAAGGTGGGGAGGGGGAACAGTGGGAGGAGTGTGTGGGTGATGGGCAGATGGAGAAGGTGGGGAGGGGGAACAGTGGGAGGAGTGTTTGGGTGATGGGCAGATGGAGAAGGTGGGGAGGGGGAACAGTGGGAGGAGGGTGTGGGTAATGGACAGATGGAGAAGGTGGGGGAGTGGGAACAGTTGGAGGAGTGTGTGGGTGATGGGCAGATGGAGAAGGTGGGGAGGGGGAACAGTGGGAGGAGTGTTTGGGTGATGGGCAGATGGAGAAGGTGGGGAGGGGGAACAGTGGGAGGAGTGTGTTGGTGATGGGCAGGTGGAGAAGGTGGGGAGGGGGAACAGTGGGAGGAGTGTGTGGGTGATGGGCCAGATGGAGAAGGTGGGGAGGGGGAACAGTGGGAGGAGTGTGTGGGTGATTGGCAGATGGAGAAGGTGGGGAGGGGGAACAGTGGGAGGAGTGTGTGGGTGATGGGCAGATGGAGAAGGTGGGGAGGCTGAACAGTGGGAGGAGTGTGTGGGTGATGGGCAGATGGAGAAGGTGGGGAGGGGGAACAGTGGGAGGAGTGTGTGGGTGATGGGCAGATGGAGAAGGTGGGGAGGGGGAACAGTGGGAGGAGTGTGTGGGTGATGGGCAGATGGAGAAGGTGGGGAGGGTGAACAGTGGGAGGAGTGTGTGGGTGATGGGCAGATGGAGAAGGTGGGGAGGGGGAACAGTGGGAGGAGTGTGTGGGTGATGGGCAGATGGAGAAGGTGGGGAGGGGGGAACAGTGGGAGGAGTGTGTGGGTGATGGACAGATGGAGAAGGTGGGGAGGGGGAACAGTGGGAGGAGTGTGTGGGTGATGGGCAGATGGAGAAGGTGGGGAGGGGGAACAGTAGGAGGAGTGTGTGGGTGATGGGCAGATGGAGAAGGTGGGGAGGGGGAACAGTAGGAGGAGTGTGTGGGTGATGGGCAGATGGAGAAGGTGGGGAGGGGGAACAGTGGGAGGAGTGTGTGGGTGATGGACAGATGGAGAAGGTGGGGAGGGGGAACAGTGGGAGTAGTGTGTGGGTGATGGGCAGATGGAGAAGGTGGGGAGGGGGAACAGTGGGAGGAGAGTGTGGGTGATGGGCAGATGGAGAAGGTGGGGAGGGGGGAACAGTGGAGGAGTGTGTGGGTGATGGGCAGATGGGGAAGGTGGGGAGGGGGAACAGTAGGAGGAGTGTGTGGGTGATGGGCAGATGGAGAAGGTGGGGAGGGGGAACAGTGGGAGGAGTGTGTGGGTGATGGACAGATGGAGAAGGTGGGGAGGGGGAACAGTGGGAGGAGAGTGTGGGTGATGGGCAGATGGAGAAGGTGGGGAGGGGGAACAGTGGGAGGAGTGTGTGGGTGATGGGCAGATGGGGAAGGTGGGGAGGGGGAACAGTGGGAGGAGTGTGTGGGTGATGGACAGATGGAGAAGGTGGGGAGGTGGAACAATGGGAGGAGTGCGTGGGTGATGGACAGATGGAGAAGGTGGGGAGGGGGAACAGTGGGAGGAGTGTGTGGGTGATGTACAGATGGAGAAGGTGGGGAGGGGGAACAGTGGGAGGAGTGTGTGGGTGATGTACAGATGGAGAAGGTGGGGAGGGGGAACAGTGGGAGGAGTGTGTGGGTGATGGGCAGATGTAGAAGGTGGGGAGGGGGAACAGTGGGAGGAGTGTTTGGGTGATGGGCAGATGGAGAAGGTGGGGAGGAGAACAGTTGGAGGAGTGTGTGGGTGATGGGCAGATGGAGAAGGTGGGGAGGGGGAACAGTGGGAGGAGTGTGTGGGTGATGGGCAGATGGAGAAGGTCGGGAGGGGGAACAGTGGGAGGAGTGTTTGGGTGATGGGCAGATGGAGAAGGTGGGGAGGGGGAACAGTGGGAGGAGTGTGTTGGTGATGGGCAGGTGGAGAAGGTGGGGAGGGGAACAGTGGGAGGAGTGTGTGGGTGATGGGCAGATGGAGAAGGTGGGGAGGGGGAACAGTGGGGAGGAGTGTGTGGGTGATGGGCAGATGGAGAAGGTGGGGGAGGTGAACAGTGGGAGGAGTGTGTGGGTGATGGGCTGATGGAGAAGGTGGGGAGGGGGAACAGTGGGAGGAGTGTGTGGGTGATGGACAGATGGAGAAGGTGGGGAGGGGGAACAGTGGGAGGAGTGTGTGGGTGATTGACAGATGGAGAAGGTGGGGAGGGGGAACTGTGGGAGGAGTGTGTGGGTGATGGGCAGATGGAGAAGGTGGGGAGGGGGAACAGTGGGAGGAGTGTGTGGGTGATGGGCTGATGGAGAAGGTGGGGAGGGGGAACAGTGGGAGGAGTGTGTGTGTGATGGGCAGATGGAGAAGGTGGGGAGGGTGAACAGTGGGAGGAGTGTGTGGGTGATGGGCAGATGGAGAAGGTGGGGAGGGGAACAGTGGGAGGAGTGTGTGTGTGATGGGCAGATGGAGATGGTGGGGAGGTGAACAATGGGAGGAGTGTGTGGGTGATGGGCAGATGGAGATGGTGGGCAGGTGAACAATGGGAGGAGTCTGTGGGTGATGGGCAGATGGAGAAGCTGGGGAGGGTGAACAGTGGGGGGAGTGTGTGGGAGATGGGCAGATGGAGAAGGTGGGGAGGGGGAACAGTGGGAGGAGTGTTTGGGTGATGGGCAGATGGAGAAGGTGGGGATGGGGAACAGTGGGAGGAGTGTGTGCGTGAAGGCCAGATGGAGAAGGTGGGGAGGGTGAACAGTGGGAGGAGTGTGTGGGTGATGGACAGATGGAGAAGGTGGGGAGGGAGAACAGTGGGAGAAGTGTTTGGGTGATGGGCAGATGGAGAAGGTGGGGATGGGGAACAGTGGGAGGAGTGTGTGCGTGAAGGCCAGATGGAGAAGGTGGGGAGGGTGAACAGTGGGAGGAGTGTGTGGGAGATGGGCAGATGGAGAAGGTGGGGAGGGGGAACAGTGGGAGGAGTGTTTGGGTGATGGGCAGATGGAGAAGGTGGGGATGGGGAACAGTGGGAGGAGTGTGTGCGTGAAGGCCAGATGGAGAAGGTGGGGAGGGTGAACAGTGGGAGGAGTGTGTGGGAGATGGGCAGATGGAGAAGGTGGGGAGGGGGAACAGTGGGAGGAGTGTTTGGGTGATGGGCAGATGGAGAAGGTGGGGATGGGGAACAGTGGGAGGAGTGTGTGGGAGATGGGCAGATGGAGAAGGTGGGGAGGGGGAACAGTGGGAGGAGTGTGTGGGTGATGGGCAGATGGAGAAGGTGGGGGAGGTGAACAGTGGGAGGAGTGTGTGGGTGATTGGCAGATGGAGAAGGTGGGGATGGGGAACAGTGGGAGGAGTGTGTGCGTGAAGGCCAGATGGAGAAGGTGGGGAGGGTGAACAGTGGGAGGAGTGTGTGGGAGATGGGCAGATGGAGAAGGTGGGGAGGGGGAACAGTGGGAGGAGTGTTTGGGTGATGGGCAGATGGAGAAGGTGGGGATGGGGAACAGTGGGAGGAGTGTGTGCGTGAAGGCCAGATGGAGAAGGTGGGGAGGGTGAACAGTGGGAGGAGTGTGTGGGAGATGGGCAGATGGAGAAGGTGGGGAGGGGGAACAGTGGGAGGAGTGTTTGGGTGATGGGCGGATGGAGAAGGTGGGGATGGGGAACAGTGGGAGGAGTGTGTGCGTGAAGGCCAGATGGAGAAGGTGGGGAGGGGGAACAGTGGGAGGAGTGTGTGGGTGATGGACAGATGGAGAAGGTGGGGAGGGAGAACAGTGGGAGAAGTGTGTGGGTGATGGGCAGATGGAGAAGGTGGGGAGGGGGAACAGTGGGAGGAGTGTGTGGGTGATGGACAGATGGAGATGGTGTGGCAGGTGAACAGTGGGAGGAGTGTGTGGGTGATGGGCTGATGGAGAAGGTGGGGAGGGTGAACAGTGGGAGGAGTGTGTGGGTGATGGGCAGATGGAGAAGGTGGGGAGGGTGAACAGTGGGAGGAGTGTGTGGGTGATGGGTAGATGGAGAAGGTGGGGAGGGTGAACAGTGGGAGGAGTGTGTGGGTGATTGGCAGATGGAGAAGGTGGGGAGGGGGAACTGTGGGAGGAGTGTTTGGGTGATGGGCAGATGGAGAAGGTGGGGAGGGGGAATAGTGGGAGGAGTGTGTGGGTGATGGACAGTTGGAGAAGGTGGGGAGGGGGAACAGTGGGAGGAGTGTGTGGGTGATGGGCAGATGGAGAAGGTGGGGAGGGGGAACAGTGGGAGGAGTGTGTGGGTGATGGACAGATGGAGAAGGTGGGGAGGGGGAACAGTGGGAGGAGTGTGTGGGTGATTGGCAGATGGAGAAGTTGGGGGAGGGTGAACAGTGGGAGGAGTGTGTGGGTGATAGGCAGATGGAGAAGGTGGGGAGGGGGAACAGTGGGAGGAGTGTGTGGGTGATTGGCAGATGGTGAAGGTGGGGAGGGGGAACAGTGGGAGGAGTGTCTGGGTGATGGGCAGATGGAGAAGGTGGGGAGGTGAACAGTGGGAGGAGTGTGTGGGTGATGGACAGATGGAGAAGGTGGGGGACGTGAACAGTAGGAGGAGTGTGTGGGTGATGGGCAGATGTAGAAGGTGGGGAGGGTGAACAGTGGGAGGAGTGTGTGGGTGATGGACAGATGGAGAAGGTGGGGAGGGTGAACAGTGGGAGGAGTGTGTGGGTGATGGGCAGATGGAGAAGGTGGGGAGGGGGAACAGTGGGAGGAGTGTGTGGGTGATGGACAGATGGAGAAGGTGGGGAGGGTGAACAGTGGGAGGAGTGTGTGGGTGATGGACAGATGGAGAAGGTGGGGAGGGGGAACAGTGGGAGGAGTGTGTGGGTGATGGGCAGATGGAGAAGGTGGGGAGGGTGAACAGTGGGAGGAGTGTGTGGGTGATGGGCAGATGGAGAAGGTGGGGGGACGTGAACAGTAGGAGGAGTGTGTGCGTGATGGGCAGATGGAGAAGGTGGGGAGGGGGAACAGTGGGAGGAGTGTGTGGGTGATGGGCTGATGGAGAAGGTGGGGAGGGGGAACAGTGGGAGGAGTGTGTGGGTGATGGGCAGATGGAGAAGGTGGGGAGGGTGAACAGTGGGAGGAGTGTGTGGGTGATGGGCAGATGGAGAAGGTGGGGAGGGGGAACAGTGGGAGGAGTGTGTGGGTGATGGGCAGATGGAGAAGGTGGGGAGGGGGAACAGTGGGAGGAGTGTGTGGGTGATGGGCAGATGGAGAAGGTGGGGAGGGTGAACAGTGGGAGGAGTGTGTGGGTGATGGGCAGATGGAGAAGGTGGGGAGGGGGAACAGTGGGAGGAGTGTGTGGGTGATGGGCAGATGGAGAAGGTGGGGAGGGGGAACAGTGGGAGGAGTGTGTGGGTGATGGACAGATGGAGAAGGTGGGGAGGGGGAACAGTGGGAGGAGTGTGTGGGTGATGGGCAGATGGAGAAGGTGGGGAGGGGGAACAGTAGGAGGAGTGTGTGGGTGATGGGCAGATGGAGAAGGTGGGGAGGGGGAACAGTGGGAGGAGTGTGTGGGTGATGGACAGATGGAGAAGGTGGGGAGGGGGAACAGTGGGAGGAGAGTGTGGGTGATGCAGAAGGTGGGGAGGGGGAACAGTGGGAGGAGTGTGTGGGTGATTGGCAGATGGAGAAGGTGGGGAGCGGGAACAGTGGGAGTAGTGTTTGGGTGATGGGCAGATGGAGAAGGTGGGGAGGGTGAACAGTGGGAGGAGTGTGTGGGTGATGGACAGATGGAGAAGGTGGGGAGGGTGAACAGTGGGAGGAGTGTGTGGGTGATGGACAGATGGAGAAGGTGGGGAGGTGGAACAATGGGAGGAGTGCGTGGGTGATGGACAGATGGAGAAGGTGGGGAGGGGGAACAGTGGGAGGAGTGTTTGGGTGATGGGCAGATGGAGAAGGTGGGGAGGAGAACAGTTGGAGGAGTGTGTGGGTGATGGGCAGATGGAGAAGGTGGGGAGGGGGAACAGTGGGAGGAGTGTGTGGGTGATGGGCAGATGGAGAAGGTCGGGAGGGGGAACAGTGGGAGGAGTGTTTGGGTGATGGGCAGATGGAGAAGGTGGGGAGGGGGAACAGTGGGAGGAGTGTGTTGGTGATGGGCAGGTGGAGAAGGTGGGGAGGGGGAACAGTGGGAGGAGTGTGTGGGTGATGGGCAGATGGAGAAGGTGGGGAGGGGGAACAGTGGGAGGAGTGTGTGGGTGATGGGCAGATGGAGAAGGTGGGGGAGGTGAACAGTGGGAGGAGTGTGTGGGTGATGGGCTGATGGAGAAGGTGGGGAGGGGGAACAGTGGGAGGAGTGTGTGGGTGATGGACAGATGGAGAAGGTGGGGAGGGGGAACAGTGGGAGGAGTGTGTGGGTGATTGACAGATGGAGAAGGTGGGGAGGGGGAACTGTGGGAGGAGTGTGTGGGTGATGGGCAGATGGAGAAGGTGGGGAGGGGGAACAGTGGGAGGAGTGTGTGGGTGATGGGCTGATGGAGAAGGTGGGGAGGGGGAACAGTGGGAGGAGTGTGTGGGTGATGGGCAGATGGAGAAGGTGGGGAGGGGAACAGTGGGAGGAGTGTGTGTGTGATGGGCAGATGGAGATGGTGGGGAGGTGAACAATGGGAGGAGTGTGTGGGTGATGGGCAGATGGAGATGGTGGGCAGGTGAACAATGGGAGGAGTCTGTGGGTGATGGGCAGATGGAGAAGCTGGGGAGGGTGAACAGTGGGGGGAGTGTGTGGGAGATGGGCAGATGGAGAAGGTGGGGAGGGGGAACAGTGGGAGGAGTGTTTGGGTGATGGGCAGATGGAGAAGGTGGGGATGGGGAACAGTGGGAGGAGTGTGTGCGTGAAGGCCAGATGGAGAAGGTGGGGAGGGTGAACAGTGGGAGGAGTGTGTGGGTGATGGACAGATGGAGAAGGTGGGGTGGGGGAACAGTGGGAGGAGTGTGTGGGTGATGGACAGATGGAGAAGGTGGGGTGGGGGAACAGTGGGAGGAGTGTGTGGGTGATGGGCAGATGGAGAAGGTGAGGAGGGGGAACAGTGGGAGGAGTGTGTGGGTGATGGACAGATGGAGAAGGTGGGGTGGGGGAACAGTGGGAGGAGTGTGTGGGTGATGGACAGATGGAGAAGGTGGGGTGGGGGAACAGTGGGAGGAGTGTGTGGGTGATGGGCAGATGGAGAAGGTGAGGAGGGGGAACAGTGGGAGGAGTGTGTGGGTGATGGACAGATGGAGAAGGTGGGGAGGGTGAACAGTAGGAGGAGTGTGTGGGTGATGGACAGATGGAGAAGGTGGGGAGGGGGAACAGTGGGAGGAGTGTGTGGGTGATGGACAGATGGAGAAGGTGGGGAGGGAGAACAGTGGGAGAAGTGTGTGGGTGATGGGCAGATGGAGAAGGTGGGGAGGGGGAACAGTGGGAGGAGTGTGTGGGTGATGGACAGATGGAGATGGTGTGGCAGGTGAACAGTGGGAGGAGTGTGTGGGTGATGGGCTGATGGAGAAGGTGGGGAGGGGGAACAGTGGGAGGAGTGTTTGGGTGATGGGCAGATGGAGAAGGTGGGGAGGGTGAACAGTGGGAGGAGTGTGTGGGTGATGGGTAGATGGAGAAGGTGGGGAGGGTGAACAATGGGAGGAGTGTGTGGGTGATGGACAGATGGAGAAGGTGGGGAGGGTGAACAGTGGGAGGAGTGTGTGGGTGATGGGCAGATGGAGAAGGTGGGGAGGGGGAACAGTGGGAGGAGTGTGTGGGTGATGGACAGATGGAGAAGGTGGGGAGGGTGAACAGTGGGAGGAGTGTGTGGGTGATGGACAGATGGAGAAGGTGGGGAGGGGGAACAGTGGGAGGAGTGTGTGGGTGATGGGCAGATGGAGAAGGTGGGGAGGGTGAACAGTGGGAGGAGTGTGTGGGTGATGGGCAGATGGAGAAGGTGGGGGACGTGAACAGTAGGAGGAGTGTGTGCGTGATGGGCAGATGGAGAAGGTGGGGAGGGTGAACAGTGGGAGGAGTGTCTGGGTGATGGGTAGATGGAGAAGGTGGGGAGGGTGAACAGTGGGAGGAGTGTGTGGGTGATTGGCAGATGGAGAAGGTGGGGAGGGGGAACTGTGGGAGGAGTGTTTGGGTGATGGGCAGATGGAGAAGGTGGGGAGGGGGAATAGTGGGAGGAGTGTGTGGGTGATGGACAGTTGGAGAAGGTGGGGAGGTGAACAGTGGGAGGAGTGTGTGGGTGATGGACAGATGGAGAAGGTGGGGAGGGGGAACAGTGGGAGGAGTGTGTGGGTGTTGGGCAGATGGAGAAGGTGGGGAGGGTGAACAGTGGGAGGAGTGTGTGGGTGATGGACAGATGGAGAAGGTGGGAGGGGGAACTGTGGGAGGAGTGTTTGGGTGATGGGCAGATGGAGAAGGTGGGGAGTGGGAACAGTGGGAGGAGTGTGTGGGTGATGGGCAGATGGAGAAGGTGGGGAGGGTGAACAGTGGGAGGAGTGTGTGGGTGATGGGTAGATGGAGAAGGTGGGGAGGGGGAACAGTGGGAGGAGTGTGTGGGTGATGGACAGATGGAGAAGGTGGGGAGGGGGAACAGTGGGAGGAGTGTTTGGGTGATGGGCAGATGGAGAAGGTGGGGAGGGTGAACAGTGGGAGGAGTGTGTGGGTGATGGGTAGATGGAGAAGGTGGGGAGGGTGAACAGTGGGAGGAGTGTGTGGGTGATTGGCAGATGGAGAAGGTGGGGAGGGGGAACTGTGGGAGGAGTGTTTGGGGTGATGGGCAGATGGAGAAGGTGGGGAGGGGGAATAGTGGGAGGAGTGTGTGGGTGATGGACAGTTGGAGAAGGTGGGGAGGGGGAACAGTGGGAGGAGTGTGTGGGTGATGGGCAGATGGAGAAGGTGGGGAGGGGGAACAGTGGGAGGAGTGTGTGGGTGATGGACAGATGGAGAAGGTGGGGAGGGGGAACAGTGGGAGGAGTGTGTGGGTGATTGGCAGATGGAGAAGTTGGGGGAGGGTGAACAGTGGGAGGAGTGTGTGGGTGATAGGCAGATGGAGAAGGTGGGGAGGGGGAACAGTGGGAGGAGTGTGTGGGTGATTGGCAGATGGTGAAGGTGGGAGGGGGAACAGTGGGAGGAGTGTCTGGGTGATGGGCAGATGGAGAAGGTGGGGAGGTGAACAGTGGGAGGAGTGTGTGGGTGATGGGCAGATGTAGAAGGTGGGGAGGGTGAACAGTGGGAGGAGTGTGTGGGTGATGGACAGATGGAGAAGGTGGGGGACGTGAACAGTAGGAGGAGTGTGTGGGTGATGGGCAGATGTAGAAGGTGGGGAGGGTGAACAATGGGAGGAGTGTGTGGGTGATGGACAGATGGAGAAGGTGGGGAGGGTGAACAGTGGGAGGAGTGTGTGGGTGATGGGCAGATGGAGAAGGTGGGGAGGGGGAACAGTGGGAGGAGTGTGTGGGTGATGGACAGATGGAGAAGGTGGGGAGGGTGAACAGTGGGAGGAGTGTGTGGGTGATGGACAGATGGAGAAGGTGGGGAGGGGGAACAGTGGGAGGAGTGTGTGGGTGATGGGCAGATGGAGAAGGTGGGGAGGGTGAACAGTGGGAGGAGTGTGTGGGTGATGGGCAGATGGAGAAGGTGGGGGACGTGAACAGTAGGAGGAGTGTGTGCGTGATGGGCAGATGGAGAAGGTGGGGAGGGTGAACAGTGGGAGGAGTGTCTGGGTGATGGGTAGATGGAGAAGGTGGGAGGGTGAACAGTGGGAGGAGTGTGTGGGTGATTGGCAGATGGAGAAGGTGGGGAGGGGGAACTGTGGGAGGAGTGTTTGGGTGATGGGCAGATGGAGAAGGTGGGGAGGGGGAATAGTGGGAGGAGTGTGTGGGTGATGGACAGTTGGAGAAGGTGGGGAGGTGAACAGTGGGAGGAGTGTGTGGGTGATGGACAGATGGAGAAGGTGGGGAGGGGGAACAGTGGGAGGAGTGTGTGGGTGTTGGGCAGATGGAGAAGGTGGGGAGGGTGAACAGTGGGAGGAGTGTGTGGGTGATTGGCAGATGGAGAAGGTGGGGAGGGTGAACAGTGGGAGGAGTGTGTGGGTGATGGACAGATGGAGAAGGTGGGGAAGGTGAACAGTGGGAGGAGTGTGTGGGTGATGGACAGATGGAGAAGGTGGGGAGGGTGAACAGTGGGAGGAGTGTGTGGGTGATGGGCAGATGGAGAAGGTGGGGGAGGGGGAACAGTGGGAGGAGTGTGTGGGTGATGGACAGATGGAGAAGGTGGGAGGGGGAACTGTGGGAGGAGTGTTTGGGTGATGGGCAGATGGAGAAGGTGGGGAGTGGGAACAGTGGGAGGAGTGTGTGGGTGATGGGCAGATGGAGAAGGTGGGGAGGGTGAACAGTGGGAGGAGTGTGTGGGTGATGGGTAGATGGAGAAGGTGGGGAGGGGGAACAGTGGGAGGAGTGTGTGGGTGATGGACAGATGGAGAAGGTGGGGAGGGGGAACAGTGGGAGGAGTGTGTGGGTGATTGGCAGATGGAGAAGTTGGGGGAGGGTGAACAGTGGGAGGAGTGTGTGGGTGATAGGCAGATGGAGAAGTTGGGGAGGGGGAACAGTGGGAGGAGTGTGTGGGTGATTGGCAGATGGTGAAGGTGGGGAGGGGGAACAGTGGGAGGAGTGTGTGGGTGATGGACAGATGGAGAAGTTGGGGAGGGGGAACAGTGGGAGGAGTGTGTGGGTGATGGACAGATGGAGAAGGTGGGGGAGGGGGAACAGTGGGAGGAGTGTGTGGGTGATTGGCAGATGGTGAAGGTGGGGAGGGGGAACAGTGGGAGGAGTGTGGGTGATGGGCAGATGGAGAAGGTGGGGAGGTGAACAGTGGGAGGAGTGTGTGGGTGATGGACAGATGGAGAAGGTGGGGAGGGTGAACAGTGGGAGGAGTGTGTGGGTGATGGACAGATGGAGAAGGTGGGGAGGGGGGAACAGTGGGAGGAGTGTGTGGGTGATGGACAGATGGAGAAGGTGGGGAGGGGGAACAGTGGGAGGAGTGTGTGGGTGATGGGCAGATGGAGAAGGTGGGGAGGGGGAACAGTGGGAGGAGTGTGTGGGTGATTGGCAGATGGAGAAGGTGGGGAGGGGGAACAGTGGGAGGAGTGTGTGGGAGATGGGCAGATGGAGAAGGTGGGGAGGGGGAACAGTGGGAGGAGTGTGTGGGTGATGGACAGATGGAGAAGGTGGGGAGGGGGAACAGTGGGAGGAGTGTGTGGGTGATGGACAGATGGAGAAGGTGGGGAGGGGGAACAGTGGGAGGAGAGTGTGGGTGATGGGCAGATGGAGAAGGTGGGGAGGGGGAACAGTGGGAGGAGTGTGTGGGTGATGGGCAGATGGAGAAGGTGGGGAGGGGGAACAGTGGGAGGAGTGTGTGGGTGATGGACAGATGGAGAAGGTGGGGAGGGGGAACAGTGGGAGGAGTGTGTGGGTGATGGACAGATGGAGAAGGTGGGGAGGGTGAACAGTAGGAGGAGTGTGTGGGTGATGGTCAGATGGAGAAGGTGGGGAGGGGAACAGTGGGAGGAGTGTGTGGGTGATGGACAGATGGTGAAGGTGGGGAGGGTGAACAGTGGGAGGAGTGTGTGGGTGATGGGCAGATGGAGAAGGTGGGGAGGGTGAACAGTGGGAGGAGTGTGTGGGTGAAGGACAGATTGAGAAGGTGGGGAGGGAGAACAGTGGGAGGAGTGTGTGGGTGATGGGCAGATGGAGAAGATGGGGAGGGTGAACAGTGGGAGGAGTGTGTGGGTGATGGGCAGATGGAGAAGGTGGGGGACGTGAACAGTAGGAGGAGTGTGTGGGTGATGGGCAGATGGAGAAGGTGGGGAGGGGGAACAGTGGGAGGAGTGTGTGGGTGATGGACAGATGGAGAAGGTGGGGAGGGTGAACAGTGGGAGGAGTGTGTGGGTGATGGACAGATGGAGAAGGTGGGGAGGGGGAACAGTGGGAGGAGTGTGTGGGTGATGGGCAGATGGAGAAGGTGGGGAGGGTGAACAGTGGGAGGAGTGTGTGGGTGATGGGCAGATGGAGAAGGTGGGGGACGTGAACAGTAGGAGGAGTGTGTGCGTGATGGGCAGATGGAGAAGGTGGGGAGGTGAACAGTGGGAGGAGTGTCTGGGTGATGGGCAGATGGAGAAGGTGGGGAGGGGGAACTGGGAGTACTGTGTGGGTAATGGGCAGATGGAGAAGGTGGGGAAGGGTAACAGTGGGAGGAGTGTGTGGGTGATGGACAGATGGAGAAGGTGGGGAGGGGGAACAGTGGGAGGAGTGTGTGGGTGATGGACAGATGGAGAAGGTGGGGAGGGGGAACAGTGGGAGGAGTGTGTGGGTGATGGGCAGATGGAGAAGGTGGGGAGGGGGAACAGTGGGAGGAGTGTGTGGGTGATGGGCAGATGGAGAAGGTGGGGGAGGTGAACAGTGGGAGGAGTGTGTGGGTGATGGACAGATGGAGAAGGTGGGGAGGGGGAACAGTGGGAGGAGTGTGTGGGTGATGGGCAGATGGAGAAGGTGGGGAGGGGGAACAGTGGGAGGAGTGTGTGGGTGATGGGCAGATGGAGAAGATGGGGAGGTGAACAGTGGGAGGAGTGTGTGGGTGATGGGCAGATGGAGAAGATGGGGAGGTGAACAGTGGGAGGAGTGTGTGGGTGATGGGCAGATAGAGAAGGTGGGGAGGGGGAACAGTGGGAGGAGTGTGTGGGTGATGGGCAGATGGAGAAGATGGGGAGGTGAACAGTGGGAGGAGTGTGTGGGTGATGGACAGATGGAGAAGGTGGGGAGGGGGAACAGTGGGAGGAGTGTGTGGGTGATGGGCAGATGGAGAAGGTGGGGAGGGTGAACAGTGGGAGGAGTGTGTGGGTGATGGGCAGATGGAGAAGGTGGGGGACGTGAACAGTAGGAGGAGTGTGTGCGTGATGGGCAGATGGAGAAGGTGGGGAGGTGAACAGTGGGAGGAGTGTCTGGGTGATGGGCAGATGGAGAAGGTGGGGAGGGTGAACAGTGGGAGGAGTGTGTGGGTGATGGGCAGATGGAGAAGGTGGGGAGGGTGAACAGTGGGAGGAGTGTGTGGGTGATGGGCAGATGGAGAAGGTGGGGAGGGGGAACAGTGGGAGGAGTGTGTGGGTGATGGGCAGATGGAGAAGGTGGGGGAGGTGAACAGTGGGAGGAGTGTGTGGGTGATGGACAGATGGAGAAGGTGGGGAGGGGGAACAGTGGGAGGAGTGTGTGGGTGATGGGCAGATGGAGAAGGTGGGGAGGGGGAACAGTGGGAGGAGTGTGTGGGTGATGGGCAGATGGAGAAGATGGGGAGGTGAACAGTGGGAGGAGTGTGTGGGTGATGGGCAGATGGAGAAGATGGGGAGGTGAACAGTGGGAGGAGTGTGTGGGTGATGGACAGATGGAGATGGTGTGGCAGGTGAACAGTGGGAGGAGTGTGTGGGTGATGGGCTGATGGAGAAGGTGGGGAGGGGGAACAGTGGGAGGAGTGTTTGGGTGATGGGCAGATGGAGAAGGTGGGGAGGGTGAACAGTGGGAGGAGTGTGTGGGTGATGGGTAGATGGAGAAGGTGGGGAGGGTGAACAGTGGGAGGAGTGTGTGGGTGATTGGCAGATGGAGAAGGTGGGGAGGGTGAACAGTGGGAGGAGTGTGTGGGTGATGGGTAGATGGAGAAGGTGGGGAGGGGGAACAGTGGGAGGAGTGTTTGGGTGATGGGCAGATGGAGAAGGTGGGGAGGGTGAACAGTGGGAGGAGTGTGTGGGTGATGGGCTGATGGAGAAGGTGGGGAGGGGGAACAGTGGGAGGAGTGTTTGGGTGATGGGCAGATGGAGAAGGTGGGGAGGGTGAACAGTGGGAGGAGTGTGTGGGTGATGGGTAGATGGAGAAGGTGGGGAGGGTGAACAGTGGGAGGAGTGTGTGGGTGATTGGCAGATGGAGAAGGTGGGGAGGGGGAACTGTGGGAGGAGTGTTTGGGTGATGGGCAGATGGAGAAGGTGGGGAGGGGGAATAGTGGGAGGAGTGTGTGGGTGATGGACAGTTGGAGAAGGTGGGGAGGGGGAACAGTGGGAGGAGTGTGTGGGTGATGGGCAGATGGAGAAGGTGGGGAGGGGGAACAGTGGGAGGAGTGTGTGGGTGATGGACAGATGGAGAAGGTGGGGAGGGGGAACAGTGGGAGGAGTGTGTGGGTGATTGGCAGATGGAGAAGTTGGGGGAGGGTGAACAGTGGGAGGAGTGTGTGGGTGATAGGCAGATGGAGAAGGTGGGGAGGGGGAACAGTGGGAGGAGTGTGTGGGTGATTGGCAGATGGTGAAGGTGGGGAGGGGGAACAGTGGGAGGAGTGTCTGGGTGATGGGCAGATGGAGAAGGTGGGGAGGTGAACAGTGGGAGGAGTGTGTGGGTGATGGGCAGATGTAGAAGGTGGGGAGGGTGAACAGTGGGAGGAGTGTGTGGGTGATGGACAGATGGAGAAGGTGGGGGACGTGAACAGTAGGAGGAGTGTGTGGGTGATGGGCAGATGTAGAAGGTGGGGAGGGTGAACAATGGGAGGAGTGTGTGGGTGATGGACAGATGGAGAAGGTGGGGAGGGTGAACAGTGGGAGGAGTGTGTGGGTGATGGGCAGATGGAGAAGGTGGGGAGGGGGAACAGTGGGAGGAGTGTGTGGGTGATGGACAGATGGAGAAGGTGGGGAGGGTGAACAGTGGGAGGAGTGTGTGGGTGATGGACAGATGGAGAAGGTGGGGAGGGGGAACAGTGGGAGGAGTGTGTGGGTGATGGGCAGATGGAGAAGGTGGGGAGGGTGAACAGTGGGAGGAGTGTGTGGGTGATGGGCAGATGGAGAAGGTGGGGGACGTGAACAGTAGGAGGAGTGTGTGCGTGATGGGCAGATGGAGAAGGTGGGGAGGGTGAACAGTGGGAGGAGTGTCTGGGTGATGGGTAGATGGAGAAGGTGGGGAGGGTGAACAGTGGGAGGAGTGTGTGGGTGATTGGCAGATGGAGAAGGTGGGGAGGGGGAACTGTGGGAGGAGTGTTTGGGTGATGGGCAGATGGAGAAGGTGGGGAGGGGGAATAGTGGGAGGAGTGTGTGGGTGATGGACAGTTGGAGAAGGTGGGGAGGTGAACAGTGGGAGGAGTGTGTGGGTGATGGACAGATGGAGAAGGTGGGGAGGGGGAACAGTGGGAGGAGTGTGTGGGTGTTGGGCAGATGGAGAAGGTGGGGAGGGTGAACAGTGGGAGGAGTGTGTGGGTGATTGGCAGATGGAGAAGGTGGGGAGGGTGAACAGTGGGAGGAGTGTGTGGGTGATGGACAGATGGAGAAGGTGGGGAAGGTGAACAGTGGGAGGAGTGTGTGGGTGATGGACAGATGGAGAAGGTGGGGAGGGTGAACAGTGGGAGGAGTGTGTGGGTGATGGGCAGATGGAGAAGGTGGGGGAGGGGGAACAGTGGGAGGAGTGTGTGGGTGATGGACAGATGGAGAAGGTGGGAGGGGGAACTGTGGGAGGAGTGTTTGGGTGATGGGCAGATGGAGAAGGTGGGGAGTGGGAACAGTGGGAGGAGTGTGTGGGTGATGGGCAGATGGAGAAGGTGGGGAGGGTGAACAGTGGGAGGAGTGTGTGGGTGATGGGTAGATGGAGAAGGTGGGGAGGGGGAACAGTGGGAGGAGTGTGTGGGTGATGGACAGATGGAGAAGGTGGGGAGGGGGGAACAGTGGGAGGAGTGTTTGGGTGATGGGCAGATGGAGAAGGTGGGGAGGGTGAACAGTGGGAGGAGTGTGTGGGTGATGGGTAGATGGAGAAGGTGGGGAGGGTGAACAGTGGGAGGAGTGTGTGGGTGATTGGCAGATGGAGAAGGTGGGGAGGGGGAACTGTGGGAGGAGTGTTTGGGTGATGGGCAGATGGAGAAGGTGGGGAGGGGGAATAGTGGGAGGAGTGTGTGGGTGATGGACAGTTGGAGAAGGTGGGGAGGGGGAACAGTGGGAGGAGTGTGTGGGTGATGGGCAGATGGAGAAGGTGGGGAGGGGGAACAGTGGGAGGAGTGTGTGGGTGATGGACAGATGGAGAAGGTGGGGAGGGGGAACAGTGGGAGGAGTGTGTGGGTGATTGGCAGATGGAGAAGTTGGGGGAGGGTGAACAGTGGGAGGAGTGTGTGGGTGATAGGCAGATGGAGAAGGTGGGGAGGGGGAACAGTGGGAGGAGTGTGTGGGTGATTGGCAGATGGTGAAGGTGGGGAGGGGGAACAGTGGGAGGAGTGTCTGGGTGATGGGCAGATGGAGAAGGTGGGGAGGTGAACAGTGGGAGGAGTGTGTGGGTGATGGGCAGATGTAGAAGGTGGGGAGGGTGAACAGTGGGAGGAGTGTGTGGGTGATGGACAGATGGAGAAGGTGGGGGACGTGAACAGTAGGAGGAGTGTGTGGGTGATGGGCAGATGTAGAAGGTGGGGAGGGTGAACAATGGGAGGAGTGTGTGGGTGATGGACAGATGGAGAAGGTGGGGAGGGTGAACAGTGGGAGGAGTGTGTGGGTGATGGGCAGATGGAGAAGGTGGGGAGGGGGAACAGTGGGAGGAGTGTGTGGGTGATGGACAGATGGAGAAGGTGGGGAGGGTGAACAGTGGGAGGAGTGTGTGGGTGATGGACAGATGGAGAAGGTGGGGAGGGGGAACAGTGGGAGGAGTGTGTGGGTGATGGGCAGATGGAGAAGGTGGGGAGGGTGAACAGTGGGAGGAGTGTGTGGGTGATGGGCAGATGGAGAAGGTGGGGGACGTGAACAGTAGGAGGAGTGTGTGCGTGATGGGCAGATGGAGAAGGTGGGGAGGGTGAACAGTGGGAGGAGTGTCTGGGTGATGGGTAGATGGAGAAGGTGGGGAGGGTGAACAGTGGGAGGAGTGTGTGGGTGATTGGCAGATGGAGAAGGTGGGGAGGGGGAACTGTGGGAGGAGTGTTTGGGTGATGGGCAGATGGAGAAGGTGGGGAGGGGGAATAGTGGGAGGAGTGTGTGGGTGATGGACAGTTGGAGAAGGTGGGGAGGTGAACAGTGGGAGGAGTGTGTGGGTGATGGACAGATGGAGAAGGTGGGGAGGGGGAACAGTGGGAGGAGTGTGTGGGTGTTGGGCAGATGGAGAAGGTGGGGAGGGTGAACAGTGGGAGGAGTGTGTGGGTGATTGGCAGATGGAGAAGGTGGGGAGGGTGAACAGTGGGAGGAGTGTGTGGGTGATGGACAGATGGAGAAGGTGGGGAAGGTGAACAGTGGGAGGAGTGTGTGGGTGATGGACAGATGGAGAAGGTGGGGAGGGTGAACAGTGGGAGGAGTGTGTGGGTGATGGGCAGATGGAGAAGGTGGGGGAGGGGGAACAGTGGGAGGAGTGTGTGGGTGATGGACAGATGGAGAAGGTGGGAGGGGGAACTGTGGGAGGAGTGTTTGGGTGATGGGCAGATGGAGAAGGTGGGGAGTGGGAACAGTGGGAGGAGTGTGTGGGTGATGGGCAGATGGAGAAGGTGGGGAGGGTGAACAGTGGGAGGAGTGTGTGGGTGATGGGTAGATGGAGAAGGTGGGGAGGGGGAACAGTGGGAGGAGTGTGTGGGTGATGGACAGATGGAGAAGGTGGGGAGGGGGAACAGTGGGAGGAGTGTGTGGGTGATTGGCAGATGGAGAAGTTGGGGGAGGGTGAACAGTGGGAGGAGTGTGTGGGTGATAGGCAGATGGAGAAGTTGGGGAGGGGGAACAGTGGGAGGAGTGTGTGGGTGATTGGCAGATGGTGAAGGTGGGGAGGGGGAACAGTGGGAGGAGTGTGTGGGTGATGGACAGATGGAGAAGTTGGGGAGGGGGAACAGTGGGAGGAGTGTGTGGGTGATGGACAGATGGAGAAGGTGGGGAGGGGGAACAGTGGGAGGAGTGTGTGGGTGATTGGCAGATGGTGAAGGTGGGGAGGGGGAACAGTGGGAGGAGTGTCTGGGTGATGGGCAGATGGAGAAGGTGGGGAGGTGAACAGTGGGAGGAGTGTGTGGGTGATGGACAGATGGAGAAGGTGGGGAGGGTGAACAGTGGGAGGAGTGTGTGGGTGATGGACAGATGGAGAAGGTGGGGAGGGGGAACAGTGGGAGGAGTGTGTGGGTGATGGACAGATGGAGAAGGTGGGGAGGGGGGAACAGTGGGAGGAGTGTGTGGGTGATGGGCAGATGGAGAAGGTGGGGAGGGGGAACAGTGGGAGGAGTGTGTGGGTGATTGGCAGATGGAGAAGGTGGGGAGGGGGAACAGTGGGAGGAGTGTGTGGGAGATGGGCAGATGGAGAAGGTGGGGAGGGGGAACAGTGGGAGGAGTGTGTGGGTGATGGACAGATGGAGAAGGTGGGGAGGGGGAACAGTGGGAGGAGTGTGTGGGTGATGGACAGATGGAGAAGGTGGGGAGGGGGAACAGTGGGAGGAGAGTGTGGGTGATGGGCAGATGGAGAAGGTGGGGAGGGGGAACAGTGGGAGGAGTGTGTGGGTGATGGGCAGATGGAGAAGGTGGGGAGGGGGAACAGTGGGAGGAGTGTGTGGGTGATGGACAGATGGAGAAGGTGGGGAGGGGGAACAGTGGGAGGAGTGTGTGGGTGATGGACAGATGGAGAAGGTGGGGAGGGTGAACAGTAGGAGGAGTGTGTGGGTGATGGTCAGATGGAGAAGGTGGGGAGGGGAACAGTGGGAGGAGTGTGTGGGTGATGGACAGATGGTGAAGGTGGGGAGGGTGAACAGTGGGAGGAGTGTGTGGGTGATGGGCAGATGGAGAAGGTGGGGAGGGTGAACAGTGGGAGGAGTGTGTGGGTGATGGGCAGATGGAGAAGGTGGGGAGGGTGAACAGTGGGAGGAGTGTGTGGGTGATGGGCAGATGGAGAAGGTGGGGAGGGTGAACAGTGGGAGTAGTGTGTGGGTGATGGGCAGATGGAGAAGGTGGGGAGGGTGAACAGTGGGAGGAGTGTGTGGGTGATGGACAGATGGTGAAGGTGGGGAGGGTGAACAGTAGGAGGAGTGTGTGGGTGATGGTCAGATGGAGAAGGTGGGGAGGGGAACAGTGGGAGGAGTGTGTGGGTGATGGACAGATGGTGAAGGTGGGGAGGGTGAACAGTGGGAGGAGTGTGTGGGTGATGGGCAGATGGAGAAGGTGGGGAGGGTGAACAGTGGGAGGAGTGTGTGGGTGATGGACAGATGGAGAAGGTGGGGAGGGGGAACAGTGGGAGGAGTGTGTGGGTGATGAGCTGATGGAGAAGGTGGGGAGGGGGAACAGTGGGAGGAGTGTGTGGGTGATGGACAGATGGAGAAGGTGGGAAGGGTGAACAGTGGGAGGAGTGTGTGGGTGATGGGCAGATGGAGAAGGTGGAGAGGGTGAACAGTGGGAGGAGTGTGTGGGTGATGGACAGATGGAGAAGGTGGGGAGGGGGAACAGTGGGAGGAGTGTGTGGGTGATGGGCAGATGGAGAAGGTGGGGAGGGTGAACAGTGGGAGGAGTGTGTGGGTGAAGGACAGATTGAGAAGGTGGGGAGGGAGAACAGTGGGAGGAGTGTGTGGGTGATGGGCAGATGGAGAAGATGGGGAGGGTGAACAGTGGGAGGAGTGTGTGGGTGATGGGCAGATGGAGAAGGTGGGGGACGTGAACAGTAGGAGGAGTGTGTGGGTGATGGGCAGATGGAGAAGGTGGGGAGGGGGAACAGTGGGAGGAGTGTGTGGGTGATGGACAGATGGAGAAGGTGGGGAGGGTGAACAGTGGGAGGAGTGTGTGGGTGATGGACAGATGGAGAAGGTGGGGAGGGGGAACAGTGGGAGGAGTGTGTGGGTGATGGGCAGATGGAGAAGGTGGGGAGGGTGAACAGTGGGAGGAGTGTGTGGGTGATGGGCAGATGGAGAAGGTGGGGGACGTGAACAGTAGGAGGAGTGTGTGCGTGATGGGCAGATGGAGAAGGTGGGGAGGTGAACAGTGGGAGGAGTGTCTGGGTGATGGGCAGATGGAGAAGGTGGGGAGGGGGAACTGGGAGTACTGTGTGGGTAATGGGCAGATGGAGAAGGTGGGGAAGGGTAACAGTGGGAGGAGTGTGTGGGTGATGGACAGATGGAGAAGGTGGGGAGGGGGGAACAGTGGGAGGAGTGTGTGGGTGATGGACAGATGGAGAAGGTGGGGAGGGGGAACAGTGGGAGGAGTGTGTGGGTGATGGGCAGATGGAGAAGGTGGGGAGGGGGAACAGTGGGAGGAGTGTGTGGGTGATGGGCAGATGGAGAAGGTGGGGGAGGTGAACAGTGGGAGGAGTGTGTGGGTGATGGACAGATGGAGAAGGTGGGGAGGGGGAACAGTGGGAGGAGTGTGTGGGTGATGGGCAGATGGAGAAGGTGGGGAGGGGGAACAGTGGGAGGAGTGTGTGGGTGATGGGCAGATGGAGAAGATGGGGAGGTGAACAGTGGGAGGAGTGTGTGGGTGATGGGCAGATGGAGAAGATGGGGAGGTGAACAGTGGGAGGAGTGTGTGGGTGATGGGCAGATAGAGAAGGTGGGGAGGGGGAACAGTGGGAGGAGTGTGTGGGTGATGGGCAGATGGAGAAGATGGGGAGGTGAACAGTGGGAGGAGTGTGTGGGTGATGGGCAGATGGAGAAGATGGGGAGGTGAACAGTGGGAGGAGTGTGTGGGTGATGGGCAGATAGAGAAGGTGGGGAGGGGGAACAGTGGGAGGAGTGTGTGGGAGATGGGTAGATGGAGATGGTGGGGAGGGTGAACAGTGGGAGGAGTGTGTGGGTGATGGGCAGATGGAGAAGGTGGGGAGGGGGAACAGTGGGAGGAGTGTGTGGGTGATGGGCAGATGGAGAAGGTGGGGAGGGTGAACAGTGGGAGGACTGTGTGGGTGATGGGCAGATGGAGAAGGTGGGGAGGGTGAACAGTGGGAGGAGTGTGTGGGTGATGGGCAGATGGAGAAGGTGGGGAGGGGGAACAGTGGGAGGAGTGTGTGGGTGATGGGCTGATGGAGAAGGTGGGGAGGGGGAACAGTGGGAGGAGTGTGTGGGTGATGGGCAGATGGAGATGGTGGGGAGGGGGAACAGTGGGAGGAGTGTGTGGGTGATTGGTAGATGGAGAAGGTGGGGAGGGGGAACAGTGGGAGGAATGTGTGGGTGATGGGCTGATGGAGAAGGTGGGCAGATGAACAGTGGGAGGAGTGTGTGGGTGATGGGCTGGTGGAGAAGGTGGGCAGATGAACAGTGGGAGGAGTGTGAGGGTGATGGGCAGATGGAGAAGGTGGGGAGGGGGAACAGAGGGAGGAGTGTGTGGGTGATGGGCAGATGGAGAAGGTGGGGAGTGGGATCAGTGGCAGGAGTGTGTGGGTGATGGGCAGATGGAGAAGGTGGAGATGTGAACAGTGGGAGGAGTGTGTGGGTGATGGGCTGATGGAGAAGGTGGGCAGATGAACAGTGGATGGAGTGTGTGCGTGATGGGTAGATGGAGACGGTGGGGAGGGGGAACAGTGGGAGGAGTGTGAGGGTGATGGGCAGATGGAGAAGGTGGGGGAGGGGGAACAGTGGGAGGAGTGTGTGGGTGATGGACAGATGGAGAAGGTGGGGTGGGGGAACAGTGGGAGGAGTGTGTGGGTGATGGGCAGATGGAGAAGGTGGGGAGGGTGAACAGTGGGAGGAGTGTGTGGGTGATGGACAGATGGTGAGGGTGGGGAGGGGGAACAGTGGGAGGAGTGTGTGGGTGATGGGCAGATGAAGAAGGTGGGGAGGGTGAACAGTGGGAGGAGTGTGTGGGTGATGGGCTGATGGAGAAGGTGGGGTGGGGGACCAGTGGGAGGAGTGTGTGTGTGATACGCAGATGGAGAAGGTGGGGAGGGTGAACAGTGGGAGGAGTGTGTGGGTGATGGGCAGATGGAGAAGGTGGGGAGGGTGAACAGTGGGAGGAGTGTGTGGGTGATGGGCAGATGGAGAAGGTGGGGAGGGGGAACAGTGGGAGGAGTGTGTGGGTGATGGGCAGATGGAGAAGGTGGGGAGGGGGAACAGTGGGAGGAGTGTGTGGGTGATGGGTAGATGGAGAAGGTGGGGAGGGGGAACAGTGGGAGGAGTGTGTGGGTGATGGACAGATGGAGAAGGTGGGGGAGGTGAACAGTGGGAGGAGTGTGTGGGTGATGGGCAGATGTAGAAGGTGGGGAGGGGGAACAGTGGGAGGAGTGTGTGGGTGATGGACAGATGGAGAAGGTGGGGTGGGGGAACAGTGGGAGGAGTGTGTGGGTGATGGACAGATGGAGAAGGTGGGGAGGGGGAACACTGGGAGGAGTGTGTGCGTGATGGGCAGATGGAGAAGGTGGAGTGGGGGAACAGTGGGAGGAGTGTGTGGGTGATGGGCAGATGGAGAAGGTGGGGAGGGGGAACAGTGGGAGGAGTGTGTGGGTGATGGACAGATGGAGAAGGTGGGGAGGGTGAACAGTCGGAGGAGTGTGTGGGTGATGGACAGATGGAGAAGGTGGGGAGGGTGAACAGTGGGAGGAGTGTGTGGGTGATGGACAGATGGAGAAGGTGGGGAGGGTGAACAGTGGGAGGAGTGTGTGGGTGATGGACAGATGGAGAAGGTGGGGAGGGTGAACAGTGGGAGGAGTGTGTGGGTGATGGGCTGATGGAGAAGGTGGGGAGGGGGAATAGTGGGAGCAGTGTGTGGGTGATGGACAGATGGAGAAGGTAGGGAGGGTGAACAGTGGGAGGAGTGTGTGCGTGATGGGCAGATGGAGAAGGTGGGGAGGAGGAACAGTGGGAGTAGTGTGTGTGTGATGGACAGATGGAGAAGGTGGGGAGGGGGAACAGTGGGAGGAGTGTGTGGGTGATGGACAGATGGAGAAGGTGGGGAGGGTGAACAGTGGGAGGAGTGTGTGGGTGATGGACAGATGGAGAAGGTGGGGAGGGGGAACAGTGGGAGGAGTGTGTGGGTGATTGGCAGATGGAGAAGGTGGGGAGGGGGAAAAGTGGGAGGAGTGTGTGGGTGATGGACAGATGGAGAAGGTGGGGAGGGGGAACAGTGGGAGGAGTGTGTGGGTGATACGCAGATGGAGAAGGTGGGGAGGTGAACAGTGGGAGGAGTGTGTGGGTGATGGGCTGATGGAGAAGGTGGGGAGGGGGAACAGTGGGAGGAGTGTGTGGGTGATGGGCAGATGGAGAAGGTGGGGAGGGGGAACAGTGGGAGGAGTGTGTGGGTGATGGGCAGATGGAGAAGGTGGGGAGGGGGAACAGTGGGAGGAGTGTGTGGGTGATGGGCAGATGGAGAAGGTGGGGAGGGGGAACAGTGGGAGGAGTGTGTGGGTGATGGGCTGATGGAGAAGGTGGGGAGGGGGAACAGTGGGAGGAGTGTGTGGGTGATTGGCAGATGGAGAAGGTGGGGAGGGTGAACAGTGGGAGGAGTGTGTGGGTGATGGGCAGATGGAGAAGGTGGGGAGGGGAACAGTGGGAGGAGTGTGTGGGTGATGGGCTGATGGAGAAGGTGGGGAGGGGGAACAGTGGGAGGAGTGTGTGGGTGATGGGCAGATGGAGAAGGTGGGGAGGGTGAACAGTGGGAGGAATGTGTGGGTGATTGGTAGATGGAGAAGGTGGGGGAGGGTGAACAGTGGGAGGAGTGTGTGGGTGATGGACAGATGGAGAAGGTGGGGAGGGGGAACAGTGGGAGGAGTGTGTGGGTGATGGGCAGATGGAGAAGGTGGGGAGGGGGAACAGTGGGAGGAGTGTGTGGGTGATTGGTAGATGGAGATGGTGGGGAGGGGTAACAGTGGGAGGAGTGTGTGGGTGATTGGCAGATGGAGAAGGTGGGGAGGGGGAACAGTGGGAGGAGTGTGTGGGTGATGGACAGATGGAGAAGGTGGGGAGGGGGAACAGTGGGAGGAGTGTGTGGGTGATGGACAGATGGAGAAGGTGGGGAGGGTGAACAGTGGGAGGAGTGTGTGGGTGATGGACAGATGGAGAAGGTGGGGGAGGTGAACAGTGGGAGGAGTGTGTGGGTGATTGGCAGATGGAGAAGGTGGGGAGGGGGAACAGTGGGAGGAGTGTGTGGGTGATGGACAGATGGAGAAGGTGGGGAGGGGGAACAGTGGGAGGAGTGTGTGGGTGATTGGCAGATGGAGAAGGTGGGGAGGGGGAACAGTGGGAGGAGTGTGTGGGTGATGGACAGATGGAGAAGGTGGGGAGGGGGAACAGTGGGAGGAGTGTGTGGGTGATTGGCAGATGGAGAAGGTGGGGAGGGGGAACAGTGGGAGGAGTGTGTGGGTGATGGACAGATGGAGAAGGTGGGGAGGGTGAACAGTGGGAGGAGTGTGTGGGTGATGGACAGATGGAGAAGGTGGGGAGGGGGAACAGTGGGAGGAGTGTGTGGGTGATGGACAGATGGAGAAGGTGGGGAGGGGGAACAGTGGGAGGAGTGTGTGGGTGATGGGCAGATGGAGATGGTGGGAAGGGGGAACAGTGGGAGGAGTGTGTGGGTGATGGACAGATGGAGAAGGTGGGGAGGGGGAACAGTGGGAGGAGTGTGTGGGTGATTGGTAGATGGAGATGGTGGGAAGGGGGAACAGTGGGAGGGGTGTGTGGGTGATGGGCAGATGGAGAAGGTGGGGAGGGGTAACAGTGGGAGGAGTGTGTGGGTGATTGGCAGATGGAGAAGGTGGGGAGGGGGAACAGTGGGAGGAGTGTGTGGGTGATGGACAGATGGAGAAGGTGGGGAGGGGGAACAGTGGGAGGAGTGTGTGGGTGATTGGTAGATGGAGATGGTGGGAAGGGGGAACAGTGGGAGGGGTGTGTGGGTGATGGGCAGATGGAGAAGGTGGGGAGGGGTAACAGTGGGAGGAGTGTGTGGGTGATTGGCAGATGGAGAAGGTGGGGAGGGGGAACAGTGGGAGGAGTGTGTGGGTGATGGGCTGATGGAGAAGGTGGGCAGATGAACAGTGGGAGGATTGTGTGGGTGATGGGCAGATGGAGTAGGTGGGGAGGGGGAACAGTGGGAGGAGTGTGTGGGTGATTGGCAGATGGAGAAGGTGGGGAGGGGGAACAGTGGGAGGAGTGTGTGGGTGATGGACAGATGGAGAAGGTGGGGAGGGGGAACAGTGGGAGGAGTGTGTGGGTGATTGGTAGATGGAGATGGTGGGAAGGGGGAACAGTGGGAGGGGTGTGTGGGTGATGGGCAGATGGAGAAGGTGGGGAGGGGTAACAGTGGGAGGAGTGTGTGGGTGATTGGCAGATGGAGAAGGTGGGGAGGGGGAACAGTGGGAGGAGTGTGTGGGTGATGGGCTGATGGAGAAGGTGGGCAGATGAACAGTGGGAGGAGTGTGTGGGTGATGGGCAGATGGAGAAGGTGGGGAGGGGGAACAGTGGCAGGAGTGTGTGGGTGATGGGCAGATGGAGAAGGTGGAGATGTGAACAGTGGGAGGAGTGTGTGGGTGATGGGTAGATGGAGAAGGTGGGGAGGGTGAACAGTGGCAGGAGTGTGTGGGTGATGGGCAGATGGAGAAGGTGGAGATGTGAACAGTGGGAGGAGTGTGTGGGTGATGGGCAGATGGAGAAGGTGGGGAGGGGGAATAGTGGGAGGAGTGTGTGCGTGATGGGTAGTTGTAGAAGGTGGGGAGGGGGAACAGTGGGTGGAGTGTGTGGGTGATTGGTAGATGGAGAAGGTGGGGAGGGGGAACAGTGGGAGGAGTGTGTGGGTGATGGGCAGATGGAGAAGGTGGGGGAGGGGGAACAGTGGGAGGAGTGTGTGCGTGATGGGCAGATGGAGAAGGTGGGGAGGGGGAACAGTGGGAGGAGTGTGTGCGTGATGGGCAGATGGAGAAGGTGGGGCGGGGGAACAGTGGAAGGAGTGTGTGGGTGATGAGCAGATGGAGAAGGTGGGGAGGGGGAACAGTGGGAGGAGTGTGTGGGTGATGGGCAGATGGAGAAGGTGGGGAGGGTGAACAGTGGGAGGAGTGTGTGGGTGATGGGCTGATGGAGAAGGTGGGAGGGGGAACAGTGGGAGGAGTGTGTGGGTGATGTGCAGATGGAGAAGGTGGGGAGGGGGAACAGTGGGAGGAGTGTGTGGGTGATGGGCAGATGGTGAGGGTGGGGAGGGGGAACAGTGGGAGGAGTGTGTGGGGAATGGGCAGATGGTGAGGGTGGGGAGGGGGAACAGTGGGAGGAGTGTGTGGGTGATGTGCAGATGGAGAAGGTGGGGAGGGGGAACAGTGGGAGGAGTGTGTGGGTGATGGGCAGATGGTGAGGGTGGGGAGGGGGAACAGTGGGAGGAGTGTGTGGGTGATGCAGAAGGTGGGGAGGGGGAACAGTGGGAGGAGTGTGTGGGTGTTGGGCAGATGGAGAAGGTGGGGAGGGGGAACAGTGGGAGGAGTGTGTGGGTGATGGGCAGATGGAGAAGGTGGGGAGGGTGAACAGTGGGAGGAGTGTGTGGGTGATGGGCAGAAGGAGAAGGTGGGGAGGGTGAACAGTGGGAGGAGTGTGTGGGTGATGGACAGATGGAGAAGGTGGGGAGGGTGAACAGTAGGAGGAGTGTGTGTGTGATGGACAGATGGAGAAGGTGGGGAGGGGTAACAGTGGGAGGAGTGTTTGGGTGATGGGCAGATGGAGAAGGTGGGGAGGTGAACAGTGGGAGGAGTGTGTGGGTGATTGGCAGATGGAGAAGGTGGGGAGGGGGAACAGTTGGAGGAGTGTGTGGGTGATGGGCAGATGGAGAAGGTGGGGAGGGTGAACAGTCGGAGGAGTGTGTGGGTGATGGGCTGATGGAGAAGGTGGGGTGGGTGAACCGTGGGAGGAGTGTGTGCGGGATGGGCAGATGGAGAAGGTGGGGTGGGGGAACAGTGGGATGAGTGTGTGGGTGACGGGCAGATGGAGAAGGTGGGGAGGTGAACAGTGGGAGGAGTGTGTGTGTGATGGGTAGATGGAGACGGTGGGGAGGGGGAACAGTGGGAGGAGTGTGTGGGTGATGGGCAGATGGAGAAGGTGGGGGAGGGGGAACAGTGGGAGGAGTGTGTGGGTGATGGGCAGATGGAGAAGGTGGGGAGGGTGAACAGTGGGAGGAGTGTGTGGGTGATTGGCAGATGGTGAGGGTGGGGAGGGGGAACAGTGGGAGGAGTGTGTGGGTGATGGGCTGATGGAGAAGGTGGGGTGGGGGACCAGTGGGAGGAGTGTGTGTGTGATACGCAGATGGAGAAGGTGGGGAGGGTGAACAGTGGGAGGAGTGTGTGGGTGATGGGCAGATGGAGAAGGTGGAGAGGGTGAACAGTGGGAGGAGTGTGTGGGTGATGGACAGATGGAGAAGGTGGGGAGGGGGAACACTGGGAGGAGTGTGTGCGTGATGGGCAGCTGGAGAAGGTGGAGTGGGGGAACAGTGGGAGGAGTGTGTGGGTGATGGGCAGATGGAGAAGGTGGGGAGGGGGAACAGTGGGAGGAGTGTGTGGGTGATGGGCAGCTGGAGAAGGTGCAGTGGGGGAACAGTGGGAGGAGTGTGTGGGTGATGGGCAGATGGAGAAGGTGGGGAGGGGGAACAGTGTGAGGAGTGTGTGGGTGATGGACAGATGGAGAAGGTGGGGAGGGGGAACAGTGGGAGGAGTGTGTGGGTGATGGACAGATGGAGAAGGTGGGGAGGGGGAACAGTGGGAGGAGTGTGTGGGTGATGGGCAAATGGAGAAGGTCGGGAGGTGGAACAGTGGGAGGAGTGTGTGGGTGATGGGGAGATGGAGAAGGTGGGGGAGGTGAACAGAGGGAGGAGTGTGTGGGTGATGGGCAGATGGAGAAGGTAGGGAGGGGGAACAGTGGGAGGAGTGTGTTGGTGATGGACAGATGTTGAAGTTGGGGAGGTGAACAGTGGGAGGAGTGTGTGGGTGATGGACAGATGGAGAAGGTGGGGAGGGTGAACAGTGGGAGGAGTGTGTGTGTGATGGACAGATGGAGAAGGTGGGGAGGGTGAACAGTGGGAGGAGTGTGTGTGTGATGGACAGATGGAGAAGGTGGGGAGGGTGAACAGTGGGAGGAGTGTGTGGGTGATGGACAGATGGAGAAGGTGGGGAGGGTGAACAGTGGGAGGAGTGTGTGGGTGATGGGCTGATGGAGAAGGTGGGGAGGGGGAACAGTGGGAGCAGTGTGTGCGGGATGGGCAGATGGAGAAGGTGGGGAGGGGGAACAGTGGGATGAGTGTGTGGGTGACGGGCAGATGGAGAAGGTGGGGAGGTGAACAGTGGGAGGAGTGTGTGTGTGATGGGCAGATGGAGAAGGTGGGGAGGGGGAACAGTGGGAGGAGTGTGTGTGTGATGGACAGATGGAGAAGGTGGGGAGGGGGAACAGTGGGAGGAGTGTGTGGGTGATGGGCTGATGGAGAAGGTGGGGAGGGGGAACAGTGGGAGGAGTGTGTGGGTGATGGGCTGATGGAGAAGGTGGGGAGGGGGAACAGTGGGAGGAGTGTGTGGGTGATGGGCAGATGGAGAAGGTGGGGAGGGGGAACACTGGGAGGAGTGTGTGGGTGATGGGCAGATGGAGAAGGTGGGGAGGGGGAACAGTGGGAGGAGTGTGTGGGTGATGGGCAGATGGAGAAGGTGGGGAGGGTGAACAGTGGGAGGAGTGTGTGGGTGATGGGCAGATGGAGAAGGTGGGGAGGGGGAACAGTGGGAGGAGTGTGTGTGTGATGGACAGATGGAGAAGGTGGGGAGGGGGAACAGTGGGAGGAGTGTGTGGGTGATGGGCTGATGGAGAAGGTGGGGAGGGGGAACAGTGGGAGGAGTGTGTGGGTGATGGGCTGATGGAGAAGGTGGGGAGGGGGAACAGTGGGAGGAGTGTGTGGGTGATGGGCAGATGGAGAAGGTGGGGAGGGGGAACAGTGGGAGGAGTGTGTGGGTGATGGGCTGATGGAGAAGGTGGGGAGGGGGAACAGTGGGAGGAGTGTGTGGGTGATGGGCAGATGGAGAAGGTGGGGAGGGGGAACAGTGGGAGGAGTGTGTGGGTGACGGACAGATGGAGAAGGTGGGGTGGTTGAACAGTGGGAGGAGTGTGTGGGTGATGGGCAGATGGAGAAGGTGGGGAGGGGGAACAGTGGGAGGAGTGTGTGGGTGATGGACAGATGGAGAAGGTGGGGAGGGGGAACAGTGGGAGGAGTGTGTGGGTGATGGACAGATGGAGAAGGTGGGGAGGTGAACAGTGGGAGGAGTGTGTGGGTGATGGGCAGATGGAGAAGGTGGGGAGGGGGAACAGTGGGAGGAGTGTGTGGGTGATGGGCAGATGGAGAAGGTGGGGAGGGGGAACAGTGGGAGGAGTGTGTGGGTGATGGGCAGATGGAGATGGTGGGGGAGGTGGAACAGGTGGAGGAGTGTGTGGGTGATACGCAGATGGAGATGGTGGGGAGGGGGAACAGTGGGAGGAGTGTGTGGGTGATGGGCAGATGTAGAAGGTGGGGAGGGGAACAGTGGGAGGAGTGTGTGGGTGATGGACAGATGGAGAAGGTGGGGAGGGGGAACAGTGGGAGGAGTGTGTGGGTGATGGGCAGATGGAGAAGGTGGGGAGTGGGAACAGTGGGAGGAGTGTGTGGGTGATGGACAGATGTAGAAGGTGGGGAGGGGAACAGTGGGAGGAGTCTGTGGGTGATGGACAGATGGAGAAGGTGGGGAGGGGGAACAGTGGGAGGAGTGTGTGGGTGATGGGCAGATGGAGAAGGTGGGGAGTGGGAACAGTGGGAGGAGTGTGTGGGTGATGGACAGATGTAGAAGGTGGGGAGGGGAACAGTGGGAGGAGTCTGTGGGTGATGGACAGATGGAGAAGGTGGGGAGGGGGAACAGTGGGAGGAGTGTGTGGGTGATGGGCAGATGGAGAAGGTGGGGAGTGGGAACAGTGGGAGGAGTGTGTGGGTGATGGACAGATGGAGAAGGTGGGGAGGGTGAACAGTTGGAGGAGTGTGTGTGTGATGGACAGATGGAGAAGGTGGGGAGGGTGAACAGTGGGAGGAGTGTGTGGGTGATGGGCTGATGGAGAAGGTGGGGAGGGGGAACAGTGGGAGGAGTGTGTGGGTGATGGGCTGATGGAGAAGGTGGGGAGGGGGAACAGTGGGAGGAGTGTGTGGGTGATGGGCAGATGGAGATGGTGGGGAGGGGGAACAGTGGGAGGAGTGTGTGGGTGATTGGTAGATGGAGAAGGTGGGGAGGGGGAACAGTGGGAGGAATGTGTGGGTGATGGGCTGATGGAGAAGGTGGGCAGATGAACAGTGGGAGGAGTGTGTGGGTGATGGGCTGATGGAGAAGGTGGGCAGATGAACAGTGGGAGGAGTGTGAGGGTGATGGGCAGATGGAGAAGGTGGGGAGGGGGAACAGAGGGAGGAGTGTGTGGGTGATGGGCAGATGGAGAAGGTGGGGAGTGGGATCAGTGGCAGGAGTGTGTGGGTGATGGGCAGATGGAGAAGGTGGAGATGTGAACAGTGGGAGGAGTGTGTGGGTGATGGGCTGATGGAGAAGGTGGGCAGATGAACAGTGGATGGAGTGTGTGCGTGATGGGTAGATGGAGACGGTGGGGAGGGGGAACAGTGGGAGGAGTGTGAGGGTGATGGGCAGATGGAGAAGGTGGGGGAGGGGGAACAGTGGGAGGAGTGTGTGGGTGATGGACAGATGGAGAAGGTGGGGTGGGGGAACAGTGGGAGGAGTGTGTGGGTGATGGGCAGATGGAGAAGGTGGGGAGGGTGAACAGTGGGAGGAGTGTGTGGGTGATGGACAGATGGTGAGGGTGGGGAGGGGGAACAGTGGGAGGAGTGTGTGGGTGATGGGCAGATGAAGAAGGTGGGGAGGGTGAACAGTGGGAGGAGTGTGTGGGTGATGGGCTGATGGAGAAGGTGGGGTGGGGGACCAGTGGGAGGAGTGTGTGTGTGATACGCAGATGGAGAAGGTGGGGAGGGTGAACAGTGGGAGGAGTGTGTGGGTGATGGGCAGATGGAGAAGGTGGGGAGGGTGAACAGTGGGAGGAGTGTGTGGGTGATGGGCAGATGGAGAAGGTGGGGAGGGGGAACAGTGGGAGGAGTGTGTGGGTGATGGGCAGATGGAGAAGGTGGGGAGGGGGAACAGTGGGAGGAGTGTGTGGGTGATGGGTAGATGGAGAAGGTGGGGAGGGGGAACAGTGGGAGGAGTGTGTGGGTGATGGACAGATGGAGAAGGTGGGGTGGGGGAACAGTGGGAGGAGTGTGTGGGTGATGGACAGATGGAGAAGGTGGGGAGGGGGAACAGTGGGAGGAGTGTGTGGGTAATGGGCAGATGGAGAAGGTGGGGAGGGGGAACAGTGGGAGGAGTGTGTGGGTGATGGACAGATGGAGAAGGTGGGGGAGGTGAACAGTGGGAGGAGTGTGTGGGTGATGGGCAGATGTAGAAGGTGGGGAGGTGAACAGTGGGAGGAGTGTGTGGGTGATGGACAGATGGAGAAGGTGGGGTGGGGGAACAGTGGGAGGAGTGTGTGGGTGATGGACAGATGGAGAAGGTGGGGAGGGGGAACACTGGGAGGAGTGTGTGCGTGATGGGCAGATGGAGAAGGTGGAGTGGGGGAACAGTGGGAGGAGTGTGTGGGTGATGGGCAGATGGAGAAGGTGGGGAGGGGGAACAGTGGGAGGAGTGTGTGGGTAATGGGCAGATGGAGAAGGTGGGGAGGTGAACAGTGGGAGGAGTGTGTGGGTGATGGACAGATGGAGAAGGTGGGGTGGGGGAACAGTGGGAGGAGTGTGTGGGTGATGGACAGATGGAGAAGGTGGGGAGGGGGAACACTGGGAGGAGTGTGTGCGTGATGGGCAGATGGAGAAGGTGGAGTGGGGGAACAGTGGGAGGAGTGTGTGGGTGATGGGCAGATGGAGAAGGTGGGGAGGGGGAACAGTGGGAGGAGTGTGTGGGTGATGGACAGATGGAGAAGGTGGGGAGGGTGAACAGTGGGAGGAGTGTGTGGGTGATGGACAGATGGAGAAGGTGGGGAGGGTGAACAGTCGGAGGAGTGTGTGGGTGATGGACAGATGGAGAAGGTGGGGAGGGTGAACAGTGGGAGGAGTGTGTGGGTGATGGACAGATGGAGAAGGTGGGGAGGGTGAACAGTGGGAGGAGTGTGTGGGTGATGGGCTGATGGAGAAGGTGGGGAGGGGGAATAGTGGGAGCAGTGTGTGGGTGATGGACAGATGGAGAAGGTAGGGAGGGTGAACAGTGGGAGGAGTGTGTGCGTGATGGGCAGATGGAGAAGGTGGGGAGGAGGAACAGTGGGAGTAGTGTGTGTGTGATGGACAGATGGAGAAGGTGGGGAGGGGGAACAGTGGGAGGAGTGTGTGGGTGATGGACAGATGGAGAAGGTGGGGAGGGTGAACAGTGGGAGGAGTGTGTGGGTGATTGGCAGATGGAGAAGGTGGGGAGGGGGAAAAGTGGGAGGAGTGTGTGGGTGATGGACAGATGGAGAAGGTGGGGAGGGGGAACAGTGGGAGGAGTGTGTGGGTGATACGCAGATGGAGAAGGTGGGGAGGTGAACAGTGGGAGGAGTGTGTGGGTGATGGGCTGATGGAGAAGGTGGGGAGGGGGAACAGTGGGAGGAGTGTGTGGGTGATGGGCAGATGGAGAAGGTGGGGAGGGGGAACAGTGGGAGGAGTGTGTGGGTGATGGGCAGATGGAGAAGGTGGGGAGGGGGAACAGTGGGAGGAGTGTGTGGGTGATGGGCAGATGGAGAAGGTGGGGAGGGGGAACAGTGGGAGGAGTGTGTGGGTGATGGGCAGATGGAGAAGGTGGGGAGGGGGAACAGTGGGAGGAGTGTGTGGGTGATTGGCAGATGGAGAAGGTGGGGAGGGTGAACAGTGGGAGGAGTGTGTGGGTGATGGGCAGATGGAGAAGGTGGGGAGGGGAACAGTGGGAGGAGTGTGTGGGTGATGGGCTGATGGAGAAGGTGGGGAGGGGGAACAGTGGGAGGAGTGTGTGGGTAATGGACAGATGGAGAAGGTGGGGAGGGTGAACAGTGGGAGGAACGTGTGGGTGATGGACAGATGGAGAAGGTGGGGAGGGTGAACAGTGGGAGGAATGTGTGGGTGATTGGTAGATGGAGAAGGTGGGGGAGGGTGAACAGTGGGAGGAGTGTGTGGGTGATGGACAGATGGAGAAGGTGGGGAGGGGGAACAGTGGGAGGAGTGTGTGGGTGATGGGCAGATGGAGAAGGTGGGGAGGGGGAACAGTGGGAGGAGTGTGTGGGTGATTGGTAGATGGAGATGGTGGGGAGGGGTAACAGTGGGAGGAGTGTGTGGGTGATTGGCAGATGGAGAAGGTGGGGAGGGGGAACAGTGGGAGGAGTGTGTGGGTGATGGACAGATGGAGAAGGTGGGGAGGGGGAACAGTGGGAGGAGTGTGTGGGTGATTGGCAGATGGAGAAGGTGGGGAGGGGGAACAGTGGGAGGAGTGTGTGGGTGATGGACAGATGGAGAAGGTGGGGAGGGGGAACAGTGGGAGGAGTGTGTGGGTGATTGGCAGATGGAGAAGGTGGGGAGGGGGAACAGTGGGAGGAGTGTGTGGGTGATGGACAGATGGAGAAGGTGGGGAGGGGGAACAGTGGGAGGAGTGTGTGGGTGATTGGCAGATGGAGAAGGTGGGGAGGGGGAACAGTGGGAGGAGTGTGTGGGTGATGGACAGATGGAGAAGGTGGGGAGGGTGAACAGTGGGAGGAGTGTGTGGGTGATGGACAGATGGAGAAGGTGGGGAGGGGGAACAGTGGGAGGAGTGTGTGGGTGATGGACAGATGGAGAAGGTGGGGAGGGGGAACAGTGGGAGGAGTGTGTGGGTGATGGGCAGATGGAGATGGTGGGAAGGGGGAACAGTGGGAGGAGTGTGTGGGTGATGGACAGATGGAGAAGGTGGGGAGGGGGAACAGTGGGAGGAGTGTGTGGGTGATTGGTAGATGGAGATGGTGGGAAGGGGGAACAGTGGGAGGGGTGTGTGGGTGATGGGCAGATGGAGAAGGTGGGGAGGGGTAACAGTGGGAGGAGTGTGTGGGTGATTGGCAGATGGAGAAGGTGGGGAGGGGGAACAGTGGGAGGAGTGTGTGGGTGATGGACAGATGGAGAAGGTGGGGAGGGGGAACAGTGGGAGGAGTGTGTGGGTGATTGGTAGATGGAGATGGTGGGAAGGGGGAACAGTGGGAGGGGTGTGTGGGTGATGGGCAGATGGAGAAGGTGGGGAGGGGTAACAGTGGGAGGAGTGTGTGGGTGATTGGCAGATGGAGAAGGTGGGGAGGGGGAACAGTGGGAGGAGTGTGTGGGTGATGGGCTGATGGAGAAGGTGGGCAGATGAACAGTGGGAGGATTGTGTGGGTGATGGGCAGATGGAGTAGGTGGGGAGGGGGAACAGTGGGAGGAGTGTGTGGGTGATTGGCAGATGGAGAAGGTGGGGAGGGGGAACAGTGGGAGGAGTGTGTGGGTGATGGACAGATGGAGAAGGTGGGGAGGGGGAACAGTGGGAGGAGTGTGTGGGTGATTGGTAGATGGAGATGGTGGGAAGGGGGAACAGTGGGAGGGGTGTGTGGGTGATGGGCAGATGGAGAAGGTGGGGAGGGGTAACAGTGGGAGGAGTGTGTGGGTGATTGGCAGATGGAGAAGGTGGGGAGGGGGAACAGTGGGAGGAGTGTGTGGGTGATGGGCTGATGGAGAAGGTGGGCAGATGAACAGTGGGAGGAGTGTGTGGGTGATGGGCAGATGGAGAAGGTGGGGAGGGGGAACAGTGGCAGGAGTGTGTGGGTGATGGGCAGATGGAGAAGGTGGAGATGTGAACAGTGGGAGGAGTGTGTGGGTGATGGGTAGATGGAGAAGGTGGGGAGGGTGAACAGTGGCAGGAGTGTGTGGGTGATGGGCAGATGGAGAAGGTGGAGATGTGAACAGTGGGAGGAGTGTGTGGGTGATGGGCAGATGGAGAAGGTGGGGAGGGGGAATAGTGGGAGGAGTGTGTGCGTGATGGGTAGTTGTAGAAGGTGGGGAGGGGGAACAGTGGGTGGAGTGTGTGGGTGATTGGTAGATGGAGAAGGTGGGGAGGGGGAACAGTGGGAGGAGTGTGTGGGTGATGGGCAGATGGAGAAGGTGGGGGAGGGGGAACAGTGGGAGGAGTGTGTGCGTGATGGGCAGATGGAGAAGGTGGGGAGGGGGAACAGTGGGAGGAGTGTGTGCGTGATGGGCAGATGGAGAAGGTGGGGCGGGGGAACAGTGGAAGGAGTGTGTGGGTGATGAGCAGATGGAGAAGGTGGGGAGGGGGAACAGTGGGAGGAGTGTGTGGGTGATGGGCAGATGGAGAAGGTGGGGAGGGTGAACAGTGGGAGGAGTGTGTGGGTGATGGGCTGATGGAGAAGGTGGGAGGGGGAACAGTGGGAGGAGTGTGTGGGTGATGTGCAGATGGAGAAGGTGGGGAGGGGGAACAGTGGGAGGAGTGTGTGGGTGATGGGCAGATGGTGAGGGTGGGGAGGGGGAACAGTGGGAGGAGTGTGTGGGGAATGGGCAGATGGTGAGGGTGGGGAGGGGGAACAGTGGGAGGAGTGTGTGGGTGATGTGCAGATGGAGAAGGTGGGGAGGGGGAACAGTGGGAGGAGTGTGTGGGTGATGGGCAGATGGTGAGGGTGGGGAGGGGGAACAGTGGGAGGAGTGTGTGGGTGATGCAGAAGGTGGGGAGGGGGAACAGTGGGAGGAGTGTGTGGGTGTTGGGCAGATGGAGAAGGTGGGGAGGGGGAACAGTGGGAGGAGTGTGTGGGTGATGGGCAGATGGAGAAGGTGGGGAGGGTGAACAGTGGGAGGAGTGTGTGGGTGATGGGCAGAAGGAGAAGGTGGGGAGGGTGAACAGTGGGAGGAGTGTGTGGGTGATTGGCAGATGGAGAAGGTGGGGAGGGGGAACAGTTGGAGGAGTGTGTGGGTGATGGGCAGATGGAGAAGGTGGGGAGGGTGAACAGTCGGAGGAGTGTGTGGGTGATGGGCTGATGGAGAAGGTGGGGTGGGTGAACCGTGGGAGGAGTGTGTGCGGGATGGGCAGATGGAGAAGGTGGGGTGGGGGAACAGTGGGATGAGTGTGTGGGTGACGGGCAGATGGAGAAGGTGGGGAGGTGAACAGTGGGAGGAGTGTGTGTGTGATGGGTAGATGGAGACGGTGGGGAGGGGGAACAGTGGGAGGAGTGTGTGGGTGATGGGCAGATGGAGAAGGTGGGGGAGGGGGAACAGTGGGAGGAGTGTGTGGGTGATGGGCAGATGGAGAAGGTGGGGAGGGTGAACAGTGGGAGGAGTGTGTGGGTGATTGGCAGATGGTGAGGGTGGGGAGGGGGAACAGTGGGAGGAGTGTGTGGGTGATGGGCTGATGGAGAAGGTGGGGTGGGGGACCAGTGGGAGGAGTGTGTGTGTGATACGCAGATGGAGAAGGTGGGGAGGGTGAACAGTGGGAGGAGTGTGTGGGTGATGGGCAGATGGAGAAGGTGGAGAGGGTGAACAGTGGGAGGAGTGTGTGGGTGATGGACAGATGGAGAAGGTGGGGAGGGGGAACACTGGGAGGAGTGTGTGCGTGATGGGCAGCTGGAGAAGGTGGAGTGGGGGAACAGTGGGAGGAGTGTGTGGGTGATGGGCAGATGGAGAAGGTGGGGAGGGGGAACAGTGGGAGGAGTGTGTGGGTGATGGGCAGCTGGAGAAGGTGCAGTGGGGGAACAGTGGGAGGAGTGTGTGGGTGATGGGCAGATGGAGAAGGTGGGGAGGGGGAACAGTGTGAGGAGTGTGTGGGTGATGGACAGATGGAGAAGGTGGGGAGGGGGAACAGTGGGAGGAGTGTGTGGGTGATGGACAGATGGAGAAGGTGGGGAGGGGGAACAGTGGGAGGAGTGTGTGGGTGATGGGCAAATGGAGAAGGTCGGGAGGTGGAACAGTGGGAGGAGTGTGTGGGTGATGGGGAGATGGAGAAGGTGGGGGAGGTGAACAGAGGGAGGAGTGTGTGGGTGATGGGCAGATGGAGAAGGTAGGGAGGGGGAACAGTGGGAGGAGTGTGTTGGTGATGGACAGATGTTGAAGTTGGGGAGGTGAACAGTGGGAGGAGTGTGTGGGTGATGGACAGATGGAGAAGGTGGGGAGGGTGAACAGTGGGAGGAGTGTGTGTGTGATGGACAGATGGAGAAGGTGGGGAGGGTGAACAGTGGGAGGAGTGTGTGTGTGATGGACAGATGGAGAAGGTGGGGAGGGTGAACAGTGGGAGGAGTGTGTGGGTGATGGACAGATGGAGAAGGTGGGGAGGGTGAACAGTGGGAGGAGTGTGTGGGTGATGGGCTGATGGAGAAGGTGGGGAGGGGGAACAGTGGGAGCAGTGTGTGCGGGATGGGCAGATGGAGAAGGTGGGGAGGGGGAACAGTGGGATGAGTGTGTGGGTGACGGGCAGATGGAGAAGGTGGGGAGGTGAACAGTGGGAGGAGTGTGTGTGTGATGGACAGATGGAGAAGGTGGGGAGGGTGAACAGTGGGAGGAGTGTGTGGGTGATGGGCAGATGGAGAAGGTGGGGAGGGGGAACAGTGGGAGGAGTGTGTGTGTGATGGACAGATGGAGAAGGTGGGGAGGGGGAACAGTGGGAGGAGTGTGTGGGTGATGGGCAGATGGTGAATGTGAGGAGGTGAACAGTGGGAGGAGTGTGTGGGTGATGGGCTGATGGAGAAGGTGGGGAGGGGGAACAGTGGGAGGAGTGTGTGGGTGATGGGCAGATGGAGAAGGTGGGGAGGGGGAACAGTGGGAGGAGTGTGTGGGTGACGGACAGATGGAGAAGGTGGGGTGGTTGAACAGTGGGAGGAGTGTGTGGGTGATGGGCAGATGGAGAAGGTGGGGAGGGGGAACAGTGGGAGGAGTGTGTGGGTGATGGACAGATGGAGAAGGTGGGGAGGGGGAACAGTGGGAGGAGTGTGTGGGTGATGGACAGATGGAGAAGGTGGGGAGGTGAACAGTGGGAGGAGTGTGTGGGTGATGGGCAGATGGAGAAGGTGGGGAGGGGGAACAGTGGGAGGAGTGTGTGGGTGATGGGCAGATGGAGAAGGTGGGGAGGGGGAACAGTGGGAGGAGTGTGTGGGTGATGGGCAGATGGAGATGGTGGGGGAGGTGGAACAGGTGGAGGAGTGTGTGGGTGATACGCAGATGGAGATGGTGGGGAGGGGGAACAGTGGGAGGAGTGTGTGGGTGATGGGCAGATGTAGAAGGTGGGGAGGGGAACAGTGGGAGGAGTGTGTGGGTGATGGACAGATGGAGAAGGTGGGGAGGGGGAACAGTGGGAGGAGTGTGTGGGTGATGGGCAGATGGAGAAGGTGGGGAGTGGGAACAGTGGGAGGAGTGTGTGGGTGATGGACAGATGTAGAAGGTGGGGAGGGGAACAGTGGGAGGAGTCTGTGGGTGCTGGACAGATGGAGAAGGTGGGGAGGGGGAACAGTGGGAGGAGTGTGTGGGTGATGGGCAGATGGAGAAGGTGGGGAGTGGGAACAGTGGGAGGAGTGTGTGGGTGATGGACAGATGTAGATGGTGGGGAGGGGAACAGTGGGAGGAGTCTGTGGGTGATGGACAGATGGAGAAGGTGGGGAGGGGGAACAGTGGGAGGAGTGTGTGGGTGATGGGCAGATGGAGAAGGTGGGGAGTGGGAACAGTGGGAGGAGTGTGTGGGTGATGGACAGATGGAGAAGGTGGGGAGGGTGAACAGTTGGAGGAGTGTGTGTGTGATGGACAGATGGAGAAGGTGGGGAGGGTGAACAGTGGGAGGAGTGTGTGGGTGATGGGCTGATGGAGAAGGTGGGGAGGGGGAACAATGGGAGCAGTGTGTGGGTGATGGACAGATGGAGAAGGTATGAGGGTGAACAGTGGGAGGAGTGTGTGCGTGATGGGCAGATGGAGAAGGTGGGGAGGGGGAACATTGGGAGGAGTGTGTGGGTGATGGGCAGATGGAGAAGGTGGGGAGGGTGAACATGGGAGGAGTGTGTGGGTGATGGGCTGATGGAGAAGGTGGGGAGGGGGAACAGTGGGAGGAGTGTGTGGGTGATGGGCAGATGGAGAAGGTGGGGAGGGGGAACAGTGGGAGGAGTGTGTGGGTGATGGACAGATGGTGAAGGTGGGGAGGGGGAACAGTGGGAGGAGTGTGTGGGTGATGGACAGATGGAGAAGGTGGGGAGGGGGAACAGTGGGAGGAGTGGGTGGGTGATGGACAGATGGAGAAGGTGGGGAGGGTGAACAGTGGGAGGAGTGTGTGTGTGATGGACAGATGGAGAAGGTGGGGAGGGTGAACAGTGGGAGGAGTGTGTGGGTGATGGGCTGATGGAGAAGGTGGGGAGGGGGAACAGTGGGAGCAGTGTGTGGGTGATGGACAGATGGAGAAGGTATGAGGGTGAACAGTGGGAGGAGTGTGTGCGTGATGGGCAGATGGAGAAGGTGGGGAGGGTGAACACTGGGAGGAGTGTGTGGGTGATGGGCAGATGGAGAAGGTGGGGAGGGGGAACATTGGGAGGAGTGTGTGGGTGATGGGCAGATGGAGAAGGTGGGGAGGGTGAACATGGGAGGAGTGTGTGGGTGATGGGCTGATGGAGAAGGTGGGGAGGGGGAACAGTGGGAGGAGTGTGTGGGTGACGGGCAGATGGAGATGGTGGGGAGGTGAACAGTGGGAGGAGTGTGTGGGTGATGGACAGATGGAGAAGGTGGGGAGGGTGAACATTAGGAGGAGTGTGTGGGTGATGGGCAGATGGAGAAGGTGGGGAGGGTGAACAGTGGGAGGAGTGTGTGGGTGATGGGCAAATGGAGAAGGTGGGGAGGGGGAACAGTGGGAGGAGTGTGTGGGTGATGGACAGATGGAGAAGGTGGGGAGGGGGAACAGTGGGAGGAGCGTGTGGGTGATGGACAGATGGAGAAGGTGGGGAGGGGGAACAGTGGGAGGAGTGTGTGGGTGATGGGCAAATGGAGAAGGTCGGGAGGTGGAACAGTGGGAGGAGTGTGTGGGTGATGGGGAGATGGAGAAGGTGGGGGAGGTGAACAGTGGGAGGAGTGTGTGGGTGATGGGCAGATGGAGAAGGTAGGGAGGGGGAACAGTGGGAGGAGTGTGTTGGTGATGGACAGATGTTGAAGTTGGGGAGGTGAACAGTGGGAGGAGTGTGTGGGTGATGGACAGATGGAGAAGGTGGGGAGGGTGAACAGTGGGAGGAGTGTGTGTGTGATGGACAGATGGAGAAGGTGGGGAGGGTGAACAGTGGGAGGAGTGTGTGTGTGATGGACAGATGGAGAAGGTGGGGAGGGTGAACAGTGGGAGGAGTGTGTGGGTGATGGACAGATGGAGAAGGTGGGGAGGGTGAACAGTGGGAGGAGTGTGTGGGTGATGGGCTGATGGAGAAGGTGGGGAGGGGGAACAGTGGGAGCAGTGTGTGCGGGATGGGCAGATGGAGAAGGTGGGGAGGGGGAACAGTGGGATGAGTGTGTGGGTGACGGGCAGATGGAGAAGGTGGGGAGGTGAACAGTGGGAGGAGTGTGTGTGTGATGGACAGATGGAGAAGGTGGGGAGGGTGAACAGTGGGAGGAGTGTGTGGGTGATGGGCAGATGGAGAAGGTGGGGAGGGGGAACAGTGGGAGGAGTGTGTGTGTGATGGACAGATGGAGAAGGTGGGGAGGGGGAACAGTGGGAGGAGTGTGTGGGTGATGGGCAGATGGTGAATGTGAGGAGGTGAACAGTGGGAGGAGTGTGTGGGTGATGGGCTGATGGAGAAGGTGGGGAGGGGGAACAGTGGGAGGAGTGTGTGGGTGATGGGCAGATGGAGAAGGTGGGGAGGGGGAACAGTGGGAGGAGTGTGTGGGTGACGGACAGATGGAGAAGGTGGGGTGGTTGAACAGTGGGAGGAGTGTGTGGGTGATGGGCAGATGGAGAAGGTGGGGAGGGGGAACAGTGGGAGGAGTGTGTGGGTGATGGACAGATGGAGAAGGTGGGGAGGGGGAACAGTGGGAGGAGTGTGTGGGTGATGGACAGATGGAGAAGGTGGGGAGGTGAAAAGTGGGAGGAGTGTGTGGGTGATGGGCAGATGGAGAAGGTGGGGAGGGGGAACAGTGGGAGGAGTGTGTGGGTGATGGGCAGATGGAGAAGGTGGGGAGGGGGAACAGTGGGAGGAGTGTGTGGGTGATGGGCAGATGGAGATGGTGGGGGAGGTGGAACAGGTGGAGGAGTGTGTGGGTGATACGCAGATGGAGATGGTGGGGAGGGGGAACAGTGGGAGGAGTGTGTGGGTGATGGGCAGATGTAGAAGGTGGGGAGGGGAACAGTGGGAGGAGTGTGTGGGTGATGGACAGATGGAGAAGGTGGGGAGGGGGAACAGTGGGAGGAGTGTGTGGGTGATGGGCAGATGGAGAAGGTGGGGAGTGGGAACAGTGGGAGGAGTGTGTGGGTGATGGACAGATGTAGAAGGTGGGGAGGGGAACAGTGGGAGGAGTCTGTGGGTGATGGGCAGATGGAGAAGGTGGGGAGGGGAACAGTGGGAGGAGTGTGTGGCTGATGGGCAGATGGAGAAGGTGGGGAGTGGGAACAGTGGGAGGAGTGTGTGGGTGATGGACAGATGTAGAAGGTGGGGAGGGGGAACAGTGGGAGGAGTGTGTGGGTGATGGACAGATGGAGAAGGTGGGGTGGTTGAACAGTGGGAGGAGTGTGTGGGTGATGGGCAGATGGAGAAGGTGGGGAGGGGGAACAGTGGGAGGAGCGTGTGGGTGATGGACAGATGGAGAAGGTGGGGAGGGGGAACAGTGGGAGGAGTGTGTGGGTGATGGACAGATGGAGAAGGTGGGGAGGGGGAACAGTGTGAGGAGTGTGTGGGTGATGGGCAAATGGAGAAGGTGGGGAGGGGGAACAGTGGGAGGAGTGTGTGGGTGATGGGCAAATGGAGAAGGTGGGGAGGGGGAACAGTGGGAGGAGTGTGTGGGTGATGGACAGATGGAGAAGGTGGGGAGGGGGAACAGTGGGAGGAGTGTGTGGGTGATGGGCAAATGGAGAAGGTCGGGAGGTGGAACAGTGGGAGGAGTGTGTGGGTGATGGGGAGATGGAGAAGGTGGGGGAGGTGAACAGTGGGAGGAGTGTGTGGGTGATGGGCAGATGGAGAAGGTAGGGAGGGGGAACAGTGGGAGGAGTGTGTTGGTGATGGACAGATGTTGAAGTTGGGGAGGTGAACAGTGGGAGGAGTGTGTGGGTGATGGACAGATGGAGAAGGTGGGGAGGGTGAACAGTGGGAGGAGTGTGTGTGTGATGGACAGATGGAGAAGGTGGGGAGGGTGAACAGTGGGAGGAGTGTGTGTGTGATGGACAGATGGAGAAGGTGGGGAGGGTGAACAGTGGGAGGAGTGTGTGGGTGATGGACAGATGGAGAAGGTGGGGAGGGTGAACAGTGGGAGGAGTGTGTGGGTGATGGGCTGATGGAGAAGGTGGGGAGGGGGAACAGTGGGAGCAGTGTGTGGGTGATGGACAGATGGAGAAGGTATGAGGGTGAACAGTGGGAGGAGTGTGTGCGTGATGGGCAGATGGAGAAGGTGGGGAGGGGGAACAGTGGGAGCAGTGTGTGGGTGATGGACAGATGGAGAAGGTGGGGAGGGTGAACACTGGGAGGAGTGTGTGGGTGATGGGCAGATGGAGAAGGTGGGGAGGGGGAACATTGGGAGGAGTGTGTGGGTGATGGGCAGATGGAGAAGGTGGGGAGGGTGAACATGGGAGGAGTGTGTGGGTGATGGGCTGATGGAGAAGGTGGGGAGGGGGAACAGTGGGAGGAGTGTGTGGGTGACGGGCAGATGGAGATGGTGGGGAGGTGAACAGTGGGAGGAGTGTGTGTGTGATGGACAGATGGAGAAGGTGGGGAGGGTGAACAGTGGGAGGAGTGTGTGGGTGATGGACAGATGGAGAAGGTGGGGGAGGGTGAACAGTGGGAGGAGTGTGTGGGTGATGGACAGATGGAGAAGGTGGGGAGGGTGAACAGTGGGAGGAATGTGTGGGTGATTGGTAGATGGAGAAGGTGGGGAGGGGGAACAGTGGGAGGGGTGTGTGGGTGATGGACAGATGGAGAAGGTGGGGGAGGGTGAACAGTGGGAGGAGTGTGTGTGTGATGGGCAGATGGAGAAGGTGGGGAGGGTGAACAGTGGGAGGAGTGTGTGGGTGATGGGTAGATGGAGATGGTGGGAAGGGGGAACAGTGGGAGGGGTGTGTGGGTGATGGGCAGATGGAGAAGGTGGGGAGGGGTAACAGTGGGAGGAGTGTGTGGGTGATTGGCAGATGGAGAAGGTGGGGAGGGCGAACAGTGGGAGGAGTGTGTGGGTGATGGGCTGATGGAGAAGGTGGGCAGATGAACAGTGGGAGGAGTGTGTGGGTGATGGACAGATGGAGAAGGTGGGGAGGGGGAACAGTGGGAGGAGTGTGTGGGTGATGGGCAGATGGAGAAGGTGGGGAGGGGGAACAGTGGGAGGAGTGTGTGGGTGATGGACAGATGGAGAAGGTGGGGAGGGGGAACAGTGGGAGGAGTGTGTGGGTGATGGGCAGATGGAGAAGGTGGGGAGGGGGAACAGTGGGAGGAGTGTGTGGGTGATGGACAGATGGAGAAGGTGGGGAGGGGGAACAGTGGGAGGAGTGTGTGGGTGATGGACAGATGGAGAAGGTGGGGGAGGTGAACAGTGGGAGGAGTGTGTGGGTGATGGACAGATGGAGAAGGTGGGGAGGGGGAACAGTGGGAGGAGTGTGTGGGTGATGGGCAGATGGAGAAGGTGGGGAGTGGGAACAGTGGGAGGAGTGTGTGGGTGATGGACAGATGTAGAAGGTGGGGAGGGGAACAGTGGGAGGAGTCTGTGGGTGATGGGCAGATGGAGAAGGTGGGGAGGGGAACAGTGGGAGGAGTGTGTGGGTGATGGGCAGATGGAGAAGGTGGGGAGGGGGAACAGTGGGAGGAGTGTGTGGGTGATGGACAGATGGAGAAGGTGGGGAGGGGGAACAGTGTGAGGAGTGTGTGGGTGATGGGCAAATGGAGAAGGTGGGGAGGGGGAACAGTGGGAGGAGTGTGTGGGTGATGGGCAAATGGAGAAGGTGGGGAGGGGGAACAGTGGGAGGAGTGTGTGGGTGATGGACAGATGGAGAAGGTGGGGAGGGGGAACAGTGGGAGGAGCGTGTGGGTGATGGACAGATGGAGAAGGTGGGGAGGGGGAACAGTGGGAGGAGTGTGTGGGTGATGGGCAAATGGAGAAGGTCGGGAGGTGGAACAGTGGGAGGAGTGTGTGGGTGATGGGCAAATGGAGAAGGTAGGGAGGGGGAACAGTGGGAGGAGTGTGTTGGTGATGGACAGATGTTGAAGTTGGGGAGGTGAACAGTGGGAGGAGTGTGTGGGTGATGGACAGATGGAGAAGGTGGGGAGGGTGAACAGTGGGAGGAGTGTGTGTGTGATGGACAGATGGAGAAGGTGGGGAGGGTGAACAGTGGGAGGAGTGTGTGGGTGATGGACAGATGGAGAAGGTGGGGAGGGTGAACAGTGGGAGGAGTGTGTGGGTGATGGGCTGATGGAGAAGGTGGGGAGGGGGAACAGTGGGAGCAGTGTGTGGGTGATGGACAGATGGAGAAGGTATGAGGGTGAACAGTGGGAGGAGTGTGTGTGTGATGGACAGATGGAGAAGGTGGGGAGGGTGAACAGTGGGAGGAGTGTGTGGGTGATGGACAGATGGAGAAGGTGTGGGAGGGTGAACAGTGGGAGGAGTGTGTGGGTGATGGACAGATGGAGAAGGTGGGGAGGGTGAACAGTGGGAGGAATGTGTGGTTGATTGGAAGATGGAGAAGGTGGGGAGGGGGAACAGTGGGAGGGGTGTGTGGGTGATGGGCAGATGGAGAAGGTGGGGAGGGGTAACAGTGGGAGGAGTGTGTGGGTGATTGGCAGATGGAGAAGGTGGGGAGGGCGAACAGTGGGAGGAGTGTGTGGGTGATGGGCTGATGGAGAAGGTGGGCAGATGAACAGTGGGAGGAGTGTGTGGGTGATGGACAGATGGAGAAGGTGGGGAGGGGGAACAGTGGGAGGAGTGTGTGGGTGATGGACAGATGGAGAAGGTGGGGAGGGTGAACAGTGGGAGGAGTGTGTGGGTGATGGACAGATGGAGAAGGTGGGGAGGGGGAACAGTGGGAGGAGTGTGTGGTTGATGGGCAGATGGAGAAGGTGGGGAAGGGGAACAGTGGGAGGAGTGTGTGGGTGATGGACAGATGGAGAAGGTGGGGAGGGGTAACAGTGGGAGGAGTGTGTGGGTGATGGGCTGATGGAGAAGGTGGGGAGGGGGAACAGTGGGAGGAGTGTTTGGGTGATGGGCAGATGGAGAAGGTGGGGAGGGGGAACAGTGGGAGGAGTGTGTGGGTGATGGGCTGATGGAGAAGGTGGGGAGGGGGAACAGTGGGAGGAGTGTGTGGGTGATGGGCAGATGGAGAATGTGGGGAGGGGGAACAGTGGGAGGAGTGTGTGGGTGATGGACAGATGGAGAAGGTGGGGAGGGTGAACAGTAGGAGGAGTGTGTGGGTGATGGGCAGATGGAGAAGGTGGGGAGGGGGAACAGTGGGAGGAGTGTGTGGGTGATGGGCTGATGGAGAAGGTGGGGAGGGGGAACAGTGGGAGGAGTGTGTGGTTGATGGGCAGATGGAGAATGTGGGGAGGGGGAACAGTGGGAGGAGTGTGTGGGTGATGGACAGATGGAGAAGGTGGGGAGGGTGAACAGTGGGAGGAGTGTGTGGGTGATGGGCAGATGGAGAAGGTGGGGAGGGGGAACAGTGGGAGGAGTGTGTGGGTGATGGGCAGATGGAGAATGTGGGGAGGGGGAACAGTGGGAGGAGTGTGTGGGTGATGGGCTGATGGAGAAGGTGGGGAGGGGGAACAGTGGGAGGAGTGTGTGGTTGATGGGCAGATGGAGAAGGTGGGGAGGGGGAACAGTGGGAGGAGTGTGTGGGTGATGGGCAGATGGAGAAGGTGGGGAGGTGAACAGTGGGAGGAGTGTGTGGGTGATGGGCAGATGGAGAAGGTGGGGAGGGGGAACAGTGGGAGTAGTGTGTGTGTGATGGACAGATGGAGAAGGTGGGGAGGGGGAACAGTAGGAGGAGTGTGTGGGTGATGGGCAGATGGAGAAGGTGGGGAGGGGGAACAGTGGAAGGAGTGTGTGGGTGATGAGCAGATGGAGAAGGTGGGGAGGGGGAACAGTGGGAGGAGTGTGTGGGTGATGGACAGATGGAGAAGGTGGGGAGGGTGAACAGTGGGAGGAGTGTGTGGGTGTTGGGCAGATGGAGAAGGTGGGGAGGGTGAACAGTGGGAGGAGTGTGTGAGTGATGGGCTGATGGAGAAGGTGGGGAGGGTGAACAGTGGGAGGAGTGTGTGGGTGATGGACAGATGGAGAAGGTGGGGAGGGGGAACAGTGGGAGGAGTGTGTGGGTGATGGACAGATGGAGAAGGTGGGAGGGGGAACAGTGGGAGGAGTGTGTGGGTGATGTGCAGATGGAGAAGGTGGGGAGGGGGAACAGTGGGAGGAGTGTGTGGGTGATGGGCAGATGGTGAGGGTGGGGAGGGTGAACAGTGGGAGGAGTGTGTGGGTGATGGGCAGATGGTGAGGGTGGGGAGGGGGAACAGTGGGAGGAGTGTGTGGGGAATGGGCAGATGAAGAAGGTGGGGAGGGTGAACAGTGGGAGGAGTGTGTGGGTGATGGAGAAGGTGGGGAGGGGGAACAGTGGGAGGAGTGTGTGGGTGTTGGGCAGATGGAGAAGGTGGGGAGGGGGAACAGTGGGAGGAGTGTGTGGGTGATGGGCAGATGGAGAAGGTGGGGAGGGTGAACAGTGGGAGGAGTGTGTGGGTGATGGGCAGATGGTGAAGGTGGGGAGGGTGAACAGTGGGAGGAGTGTGTGGGTGATGGGCAGATGGAGAAGGTGGGGAGGGGGAACAGTGGGAGGAGTGTGTGGGTGATGGGCAGATGGAGAAGGTGGGGAGGGGGAACAGTGGGAGGAGTGTGTGGGTGTTGGGCAGATGGAGAAGGTGGGGAGGGGGAACAGTGGGAGGAGTGTGTGGGTGATGGGCAGATGGAGAAGGTGGGGAGGGGGAACAGTGGGAGGAGTGTGTGGTGATGGAGAAGGTGGGGAGGGGGAACAGTGGGAGGAGTGTGTGGGTGTTGGGCAGATGGAGAAGGTGGGGAGGGGGAACAGTGGGAGGAGTGTGTGGGTGATGGGCAGATGGAGAAGGTGGGGAGGGTGAACAGTGGGAGGAGTGTGTGGGTGATGGGCAGATGGTGAAGGTGGGGAGGGTGAACAGTGGGAGGAGTGTGTGGGTGATGGGCAGATGGAGAAGGTGGGGAGGGGGAACAGTGGGAGGAGTGTGTGGGTGATGGGCAGATGGAGAAGGTGGGGAGGGGGAACAGTAGGAGGAGTGTGTGGGTGATGGGCAGATGGAGAAGGTGGGGAGGTGAACAGTGGGAGGAGTGTGTGGGTGATGGGCAGATGTAGAAGGTGGGGAGTGGGAACAGTGGGAGGAGTGTGTGGGTGATGGGCAGATGGTGAAGGTGGGGGGGTGAACAGTGGGAGGAGTGTGTGGGTGATGGACAGATGGAGAAGGTGGGGAGGGGGAACAGTGGGAGGAGTGTGTGGGTGATGGACAGATGGAGAAGGTGGGGAGGGGGAACAGTAGGAGGAGTGTGTGGGTGATGGACAGATGGAGAAGGTGGGGAGGGGGAACAGTGGGAGGAGTGTGTGGGTGATGGGCAGATGTAGAAGGTGGGGAGGGGGAACAGTGGGAGGAGTGTGTGGGTGATGGGCAGATGGAGAAGGTGGGGAGGGTGAACATTGGGAGGGTTGTGTGGGTGATGGGCAGATGGAGAAGGTGGGGAGGGTGAACAGTGGGAGGAGTGTGTGGGTGATGGGCTGATGGAGAAGGTGGGGTGGGTGAACCGTGGGAGGAGTGTGTGCGGGATGGGCAGATGGAGAAGGTGGGGAGGGGGAACAGTGGGATGAGTGTGTGGGTGACGGGCAGATGGAGAAGGTGGGGAGGTGAACAGTGGGAGGAGTGTGTGTGTGATGGACAGATGGAGAAGGTGGGGAGGGTGAACAGTGGGAGGAGTGTGTGGGTGATGGGCAGATGGAGAAGGTGGGGAGGGGGAACAGTGGGAGGAGTGTGTGTGTGATGGACAGATGGAGAAGGTGGGGAGGGGGAACAGTGGGAGGAGTGTGTGGGTGATGGGCAGATGGTGAATGTGAGGAGGTGAACAGTGGGAGGAGTGTGTGGGTGATGGGCTGATGGAGAAGGTGGGGAGGGGGAACAGTGGGAGGAGTGTGTGGGTGATGGGCAGATGGAGAAGGTGGGGAGGGGGAACAGTGGGAGGAGTGTGTGGGTGACGGACAGATGGAGAAGGTGGGGTGGTTGAACAGTGGGAGGAGTGTGTGGGTGATGGGCAGATGGAGAAGGTGGGGAGGGGGAACAGTGGGAGGAGTGTGTGGGTGATGGACAGATGGAGAAGGTGGGGAGGGGGAACAGTGGGAGGAGTGTGTGGGTGATGGACAGATGGAGAAGGTGGGGAGGTGAACAGTGGGAGGAGTGTGTGGGTGATGGGCAGATGGAGAAGGTGGGGAGGGGGAACAGTGGGAGGAGTGTGTGGGTGATGGGCAGATGGAGAAGGTGGGGAGGGGGAACAGTGGGAGGAGTGTGTGGGTGATGGGCAGATGGAGATGGTGGGGGAGGTGGAACAGGTGGAGGAGTGTGTGGGTGATACGCAGATGGAGATGGTGGGGAGGGGGAACAGTGGGAGGAGTGTGTGGGTGATGGGCAGATGTAGAAGGTGGGGAGGGGAACAGTGGGAGGAGTGTGTGGGTGATGGACAGATGGAGAAGGTGGGGAGGGGGAACAGTGGGAGGAGTGTGTGGGTGATGGGCAGATGGAGAAGGTGGGGAGTGGGAACAGTGGGAGGAGTGTGTGGGTGATGGACAGATGTAGAAGGTGGGGAGGGGAACAGTGGGAGGAGTCTGTGGGTGATGGGCAGATGGAGAAGGTGGGGAGGGGAACAGTGGGAGGAGTGTGTGGGTGATGGGCAGATGGAGAAGGTGGGGAGTGGGAACAGTGGGAGGAGTGTGTGGGTGATGGACAGATGTAGAAGGTGGGGAGGGGGAACAGTGGGAGGAGTGTGTGGGTGATGGACAGATGGAGAAGGTGGGGAGGGGGAACAGTGGGAGGAGCGTGTGGGTGATGGACAGATGGAGAAGGTGGGGAGGGGGAACAGTGGGAGGAGTGTGTGGGTGATGGACAGATGGAGAAGGTGGGGAGGGGGAACAGTGTGAGGAGTGTGTGGGTGATGGGCAAATGGAGAAGGTGGGGAGGGGGAACAGTGGGAGGAGTGTGTGGGTGATGGGCAAATGGAGAAGGTGGGGAGGGGGAACAGTGGGAGGAGTGTGTGGGTGATGGACAGATGGAGAAGGTGGGGAGGGGGAACAGTGGGAGGAGCGTGTGGGTGATGGACAGATGGAGAAGGTGGGGAGGGGGAACAGTGGGAGGAGTGTGTGGGTGATGGGCAAATGGAGAAGGTCGGGAGGTGGAACAGTGGGAGGAGTGTGTGGGTGATGGGGAGATGGAGAAGGTGGGGGAGGTGAACAGTGGGAGGAGTGTGTGGGTGATGGGCAGATGGAGAAGGTAGGGAGGGGGAACAGTGGGAGGAGTGTGTTGGTGATGGACAGATGTTGAAGTTGGGGAGGTGAACAGTGGGAGGAGTGTGTGGGTGATGGGCAGATGGAGAAGGTGGGGAGGGGGAACAGTGGGAGGAGTGTGTGGGTGATGGACAGATGGAGAAGGTGGGGAGGGGGAACAGTGGGAGGAGTGTGTGGGTGATGGACAGATGGAGAAGGTGGGGAGGTGGAACAGTGGGAGGAGTGTGTGGGTGATGGGCAGATGGAGAAGGTGGGGGGGGTGAACAGTGGGAGGAGTGTGTGGGTGATGGACAGATGGAGAAGGTGGGGAGGGTGAACAGTGGGAGGAGTGTGTGGGTGATGAGCTGATGGAGAAGGTGGGGAGGGTGAACAGTGGGAGGAGTGTGTGGGTGATGGACAGATGGAGAAGGTGGGGAGGGTGAACAGTGGGAGGAGTGTGTGGGTGATGGACAGATGGAGAAGGTGGGGAGGGGGAACAGTGGGAGGAGTGTGTGGGTGATGGACAGATGGAGAAGGTGGGGAGGGTGAACAGTGGGAGGAGTGTGTGGGTGATGGACAGATGGAGAAGGTGGGGAGGGGGAACAGTGGGAGGAGTGTGTGGGTGATGAACAGATGGAGAAGGTGGGGGAGGGTGAACAGTGTGAGGAGTGTGTGGGTGATGGGCAGATGGAGAAGGTGGTGGAGGGGGAACAGTGGGAGGAGTGTGTGGGTGATGGACAGATGGAGAAGGTGGGGAGGGGGAACAGTGGGAGGAATGTGTGGGTGATGGGCAGATGGAGAAGGTGGGGAGGGGGAACAGTGGGAGGAATGTGTGGGTGATTGGCAGATGGAGAAGGTGGGGAGGGTGAACAGTGGGAGGAGTGTGTGGGTGATCAGCAGATGGAGAAGGTGGGGGACGTGAACAGTAGGAGGAGTGTGTGGGTGATGGGCAGATGGAGAAGGTGGGGAGGGGAACAGTGGGAGGAGTGTGTGGGTGATGGGCAGATGGAGAAGGTGGGGAGGGGGAACAGTGGGAGGAGTGTGTGGGTGATGGGCTGATGGAGAAGGTGGGGAGGGTGAACAGTGGGAGGAGTGTGTGGGTGATCAGCAGATGGAGAAGGTGGGGGACGTGAACAGTGGGAGGAGTGTGTGGGTGATGGGCAGATGGAGAAGGTCGGGAGGGTGAACAGTGGGAGGAGTGTGTGGGTGATTGGCAGATGGAGAAGGTGGGGAGCGGGAACAGTGGGAGGAGTGTGTGGGTGATGGACAGATGGAGAAGGTGGGGAGGGGGAACAGTGGGAGGAGTGTGTGGGTGATGGACAGATGGAGAAGGTGGGGAGGGGGAACAGTGGGAGGAGTGTGTGGGTGATGGACAGATGGAGAAGGTGGGGAGGGGGAACAGTGGGAGGAGTGTGTGGGTGATGGGCAGATGGAGAAGGTGGGGAGGTGAACAGTGGGAGGAGTGTGTGGGTGATGGACAGATGGAGAAGGTGGGGAGGGTGAACAGTGGGAGGAGTGTGTGGGTGATGGACAGATGTTGAAGTTGGGGAGGTGAACAGTGGGAGGAGTGTGTGGGTGATGGACAGATGGAGAAGGTGGGGGAGGTGAACAGTGGGAGGAGTGTGTGGGTGATGAGCTGATGGAGAAGGTGGGGAGGGGGAACAGTGGGAGGTGTGTGTGGGTGATGGGCTGATGGAGAACGTGGGGAGGGTGAACAGTGGGAGGAGTGTGTGGGTAATGGACAGATGGAGAAGGTGGGGAGGGGGAACAGTGGGAGGAGTGTGTGGGTGATGAGCTGATGGAGAAGGTGGGGAGGGGGAACAGTGGGAGGTGTGTGTGGGTGATGGGCTGATGGAGAACGTGGGGAGGGTGAACAGTGGGAGGAGTGTGTGGGTAATGGACAGATGGAGAAGGTGGGGAGGGGGAACAGTGGGAGGAGTGTGTGGGTGATGGACAGATGGAGAAGGTGGGGAGGGTGAACAGTGGGAGGAGTGTGTGGGTGATGGACAGATGTTGAAGTTGGGGAGGTGAACAGTGGGAGGAGTGTGTGGGTGATGGACAGATGGAGAAGGTGGGGGAGGTGAACAGTGGGAGGAGTGTGTGGGTGATGGACAGATGGAGAAGGTGGGGAGGGGGAACAGTGGGAGGAGTGTGTGAGTGATGGACAGATGGAGAAGGTGGGGGAGGTGAACAGTGGGACGAGTGTGTGAGTGATGGACCGTTGTAGAAGGTGGGATGGCGGAAGTGTGGGATGATGTGGACTGGGTATATAAGTAGCAGAGGGATAGTGGAAAGAGGATAAGCTGTTATGGGAAGCTGTAAAGCTCAGTGATCATGCTATTGGATTGTAGGCTGCCCAAGCAGAATATGACATTTTGTTCCTCTGGTTTTTGCTTTGCCTCATCGTGGTAGTGGTGGAGTCTGAGTGCAGATATATCCGAGTTGGATTGCGAGAGGATTGAAACGGTCGGCAACTAGCGAATCATGAAGGCTACAGAGGGCAGAAATGTGTAAACAAGCCCTTTGGCCCATATTGTCCATTCCAACCAAGATTCCTATCTAAGTTGTTCCATTTACTTACATATCTATATCTCCCTCAGGCTTTGCTATCTAATTTGCCTTGATATCAAAGGTGATAGAGTAGGTTTTCACTAAAAAAAAAGTGGACTGGTTTTATGTTTAAGAAAAAGCATTTATTGTACCCGAAACGCGGGAAAAGAACTTTACATGATTACGTTTTAATGTCAGAGCAGCCTCTTAAAGTGAACCCTGACTCAATGTCAGTGGTTGTGAATCATGAACGTTTCTCTGTCACCCTACACAGGCCTCTCCCAGAATTGACTGAAACTGACATTGTGAGCCTTTCTTGAGCTCGGGTCCAGATCTCCATGGGTGGAGGAACAGCAGGCGCCTCTGGCCTATTCAGAGGTGTGTTGACACACTTATTGTTACATTGTGACGGCAGAATCATGGTAGCAAAATTCTCCAAATCTTAATGGGCTGGTTTAAGGTGATTAACCAAAATACGTTTGTGTTTACCCCTCTTATCTATAATAAAAGTCTTTTCTCTCCTTTCCACAACATGGAAAAGACCATTGTAAGGGGGCCCAAGGGAATGTTGGTGTGCATCACCCTAGACAAAAACAAACTAGGCAGAATGTAGGTCAACAGGAACCCGAGAGTGCTGTATGGCATGATGGGAGGGTGGTGTAGCCTAACACTGAGGTTCTGGGCCATCATGGCCCAGAGGCTGAAATGAATTGGGGACTGTGGTCAGAGGAATTATCAGATGGGGTACCAAAATGAGCAGCCCAGGTGCTGCTGTATGCCGGAGCCATGTCTGCTGCCTTTGTTGATGCTAGAGGGGTTACCTTGGCTACCTGGTGCTACGGTCCACCAAGATAAGGAGAAGCATGAAAGAAACCATGAAGACCAACCGGGTCCACACTGACATGGTCAAACCATCGCTTGGGGACTGCAAATGGTGCCGATGGTGCCTGAACGTGATGATTAATCTTTGCCCGCTGGCACTCCACACAGGCTGCAATCAAATCATGCACGTCCTTTCTGAGGCTGTGCCACACAAACTTTAGTGCAACCGGTTTCAGTGAGGCCTTCCAGCCTGGATGCAAGAGGCCACGTGTGGAGTTAAAATCATTCCATCTTCAGTTTGCGAGCACTATGGTGGGGAAGGTTACCGATTGAGACATCACACAGGAGAGAAACCCCAGTTTCCCTGAAATTAATGTCAGCCAACCACATGCCAGTGACTGCAGCTTGGACCTCTGGGTCAGTAGCTTGGTTGGCTGCCATGCTGGGATAGTCAACCCATCTGTGTAATTCTTCACTGGCTGGCCATGAGAGGCAATCAGCCACGGCATTATTTTTCCCCTTAATATGATATGTAGGCCTGGTGGTATTCTTACCGTGCAGAACAAGGGTCTGAGACTTTGGCAATCACATGCATGAGGGGTTTGTATCAACAAAAATGTCAGACAGCCAGATAGAGACCGAGAAGCTCGCAGCCAAATGTGCAGTACCTCCTTTTGGGGGGACGGAGCTATCGGCTGAAGAAGGTTGCCACATGTCTCCTAGCAACTGTTTGTGAATAGCATAGTCTGAGATGTCAGTAGTAATGGCTATACATGCATTGGGGAGTGGGTGCACCAGTAGGGTCTCATTGGAAAGAGCTCATTAGGAATCAGCAAATGCCTTGGTCATGTTCCCTGACCAGTCAGATTAGGGTATTGTCTTTAAGTGTGCTATACAGGGGAAGCACATATTCAGCAGCTCACGGAATGAAGCGGTGATAGAAATTCACCATGCCCAAAAACTCCTGTAGTTTTTTAGTAGTGCGGGCCAGTGCGAAATCCATAATCACAGCTAATTTTAATGGGAGGGGTTTCGCACCTTCTGCAAAGATGCACTAGCCAAGAAAGTCAATGGTTGACACCTTAACTGGCATTTAGCAGAGTTAATAATAAACCAGTGTTGGCTTAAGCACGCAAAAAGTGTGTGGAGATGTGACACGTGTTCAGATTTGGATGCACTGCTGACAAATATGTTATCCAGGTAAACAAAAAGAAAATCTAAGTCTTTTAATACGGAGTCCATTAGCCGTCGGAAAGTCTGTGCTGCATTTTTCAGCCCAAATGGCATGCACAGGAAATCAAAGAGGTCGAACTGGGTTATTGCAGCCATTTTGGGAATGTCTCCAAGCACACGGGTACCTGATGTTAGACCTTAAGTAGATCAACTTTGGAAAAAAAATAACATTCTGGCTAAGTGTGCTGAAAAGTCTTGGATGTGTGGGACTGGGTAATGATCAGGGGTGGTGGCCTCGTTAGGGCATCTGTAATCCCCACATGGCTGGCAACCACCATTGGACCTTGGGACCATATGGAGGGGCCAAGCCCAGGGGCTATTCAATCGCCGTACAATGCTGAGTCTTTTCACGTTGGTGCAGGCAGAGACTGGTGGGCCAGTTGTGGAAATGTGGTGTTCGACACCATGTTTTGTGTCTGTGGTGGAGAATGTGGGCTTGGTGAGGTTTGGGAGTTTTCCTGGTAGCTGAGTAAACTCACATGCGGTGGTCCATGCGCTTGCCAGAGTCGTTGTGGGGAACTTACTGGGGGAGCAAAATACCATCCTTCGCGTCCTGTGAGTCTGGAACCTGCTGTTGTTGGCGGCCTCCAGCGAGGTTTTCTCGCTCTTTGCCTTCTCATCAATAGGCGATGCTGGCCGCACACTCACTTGAGCGTCCGTGTCACACAGGAAGCATCATCCTGAAAGGGTGTTCATAATGAACAGTAGCCGACCCTGGCAGCTGGAACCCATGGGGTTGACAGACCTCTGATGTCCTAATGTTCTCACACTGTTGAAGCTGCAAGGTAGTCAGTGCTCTCCAGAATCCGTACTAAAGTGAGTGTGGTAAAAACATAGGCTCAGTGTCATCTGTTCTGCAGCCACGGGCATCCTTACGTAGGGGGCTTTGCTGACTGTGTTTGTAGAGGTAGGGAAAGGAGGACTGATGCATCACTGCCTGGCTGAGTGTAGACTATCAGCCATTTTAGCAAATTTCCTATTGTCCTTCACAGGTGCATTAGTGAGGGCTATGTGGACTTGATTAGGCATTTGCTGCATGAGTGAAACCCTGCTCTTTTGCCCAGAATCACATGATACAACTTCCTTGCAAATCCCAGACTGAGAATTCATCACCAGTTACTAATAAATGGGAGTCTCAAAATTGCAAACACTTCATAATAATCTTATAATAGACTGATTAGCAATTGCACGTGCATTGGTGTGGGTGTGTGTCTGTTTGTGTGTTTGTGTGTATGTTGTGGGTTTTCACATGGGTGTATGCATGTGTGAATGTTTGTGTACATGTGATTGCATATATGCCTGTGGGTGTGTGAGTGTGTACATGCATGTGTGTGTATGTATGTGTGTATCTGTGTACATACAGTATGTGTGCGTGTGTATGTGTTTGCACGAGTGTGCATCTGTGTTTCTACACACCAATGTTGTGGACATGCATAGAAGTGTGTGTGTATGCTTTTGTTTCGGAACTGTTACATAATCTCGCCAGCAGTTATACTGCAGGCATGTGCAGCAGCAGATGGTGTTCACGGCGCTGATTCCTGCTCTCTGACAATTCTGAAGGGAGTCAGTTTGTTTCCTCACGGCTCTCAGAGTAAATATGCAAACACTCCACAGCCCCCGAACTGCAGCCGTCCCCATTTACAACTAATCCACTGCTCATACTCTAAATCTTCCTTTGATCTATTTTATTTCCTAATGAGTTAGAAAACCGACAGTAGTTCTGCGCCAAGGAAAGACATTTTTAGCTCAAAACAACACTTGTGTCATTGAGATTGGGGAGAGAAGTTGGCTTTAGAAGGCAGAGTTAATAAAATCGTTCTATAACAAGATGGTTTCCGTTTCATTGAAGACTGGCAGAAGTATGCTTCGACCATCTGCAACTTCTCCTGTCAGCTCCTAAGGAGGTGTGAGGCACAGTCCACGTTGCTATGGTACTGACCAGGAATTGAGAGGAGCTGATCGGGCTGATGATAGAGTCATGTGGAATGGAGACAGGCTCTTAGACCCAACTGGTCCATGCCAACCAAGGTGCCCATCGAATCTTAGCAACACACACAAAATGCTGAAGGAACTCAGCAGGCCAGGCAGCATCCATGGAAAAGATTAAACAGTCGAAGTTTCTGACCTGCCTCAGCCACTTAAAGCTTCTTGTTCTCTAGTGTATATTAAGCACACTCTGGGTGAAAAAATGCCATATTCAAGTTCCTACTAAAATTCTCTGCTCTCACCCTAAATCTATGCCCTCATGTTTTTGATTCCCTAACTCTCCGAAAGTCTGTGCACGTTCGCCTTATTTATGCCCCTCATGATTTTCCACCCCTTCCTAGGGGAGGCTCCTCGCATAGCCCTCAGCATATCACTATTACAGAGCCAGCAATGCTCTCTGTAAGGAGTCTGTACGTTCTCCCCATGACCATGTGGGTTTCCTCCGGGTGCTCCGGTTTCCTCCACATTCCAAAGATGTACTGGCTAATAGGTCAATAAGTCACAATGTGTAATTGGGTGGCGCAGGCTCGTTGGGCCGTAAGGGCCTGTAACTATGCTCTATCTCTAAATAAAAATAAAATAAAAGATTAAAGACTAGCTTAATTTGTCACATGTACATTGAAGCACACAGTGAAATGCAGTGTCCTAAAGCTCAAAGTTCAATGTAAAATTTGCATACATGTCACCACATACAACTCTGAGATACATTTCTGCAGGCATACTTAGCGAATCTATAGAATAGTAACTGTAAACAGGATCAATGAACAACAAACTGTGCAAGTGCAAATACAAGTAAAAAGCAAAAAATAATGAGAGCATGAAGTAACAAAATAACGAATCTTTAAGGTGAGACAACACACACAAAATGCTGGTGGTACACAGCAGGCCAGGCAGCATCTATAAGGAGAAGCACTGTCGATGTTTCGGGCCGAGACCCTTCGTCAGGACTTTAAAGTGAGACCATAGGTTGTGGGAACACGAGAAATAGAATGAGTGTAGTCATCCCCTTTTGTTCAAGAGCCTGATGAATGAGTGGTAGTAACTGTTCTTGAAACTGGCGGTGGAGTCCTGAGGCTCTTGTTCCTTCAACCTGATGGCAGTAGTGAGAAAAGAGCATGGCCTGGGTTGTGAGGATCTTTGATGATGGGTGCTGCTTTTCTACGGCAACGCTTCATGTAGATGTACTCAATGGTTGGGAGGGCTTTACGCATGATGTACTGGGTTAGATCCACTACCTTTTCTATGATTTTCTGCTCAAAGGTATTGGTGTTCCCAGACCAGCTGTAATGCAGCCAGTCAGCACACTTTCCATCATACATCTAGAGAAGATTGCCAAGGTTTTTGATGACATACTGAATCTCCACAGACTCCTGAGGAAGTAGAAGTGCTGTGTGCTTTCTTTGCAATTTTATTTATATGATGGGTCCAGGACAGGTCCTCTGAGATAGTGACACCCAGGAATTTAAAGTTACGGACTCTCTCCACCTCTGATCCTCCGATGAGGACCGGCTCATGGGCCTCTGGTTTCCCTCTCCTGAAGTCTTCAATCAGTCCCTTGGTCTTGTTGACATCGAGTGAATGGTTGTTGTTAATAAACACCACTCACCCAAATTTTCAATCTCCCTCCTGTATGCTGATTCATCACCCCCTTTGATACCCCCACAACAGTAGTGTCATCAGCAGACTTGAAAATGCTATTGGAGCTGTACTTAGCCACCACTGTCATAAGTTTAAAGAAAGTAGAGCAGGGGCTAAGCACACATCCCCGTGGTGCACCTGTGCTGATGGAGATTGTTGAGGAGATGTTTTTGCCAATCCGAACTGACTGGGGTCTGCAAGTGAGGAAATCCAGGATCCAATTGCCAAGGGGCTATTGAGGCCCAGGACTTGGAGTTTACTGATTCATTCTGAGGGGATGATGGTACTAAATGCTGACCTGTAATCAATAAAGAACATCCTGATGTATGCACCTTTGCTGTCCAGATGTTCCAGAGTTGTGTGAAGAGCTAATGAGATGGCATCTGCTGTAGATCTGTTGTGTCAACTACCAACACGGTCCAAGGATGTGCAGCCTGCAACTGTTCCCACACTCCTGGTGTCAACATAGCATGTCCTCAGCTTAGTAACCCATATATCTTTGGACTGTGAGAAGTAATCAGATCTCCTAGAGGAAGCCCACGTGGTCTTGGAGAGAATGTATAAACTCCTTGCAGGCAATGGTGTGAACTGAACTGTAGTCACTGGTGCTGTGAAGTATTACACTAACCACTACAGTACCATGCACTTTCAGTTCCCCCATACCCCTATCCCTCCTTGTCCTCATGATCACCCCTCAGCCTCCTGCACTCCAATGAAAAAAGTCCCAATCTTTTGTTCTGGTCACCTATCTACAGGAAGGATCCATAAGATAGAAAGAGTACAGAGAAAATTTACAAGGATGTTGCTGGGATTTGAGGACCTGAGTTACAGGGAAAGGTTTAATAGGTTGGGACTTTATTCCCTGGAGCATAGGAGAATGAGGGGAGATTTGATAGAGGTATACAAAATTATGAGGGGTATAGATCGGGTAAATGCAGGCAAGGTTTTACACTGAGATTGGGTGAGACTAGAGCAGGAAGTCATAGGTTAAGGGTCAAAGGTGAAATATTTAGGGAGAACATGTGGGGAAACCTTTTCACTCAGAGGGTGGTGCAAGCTGCCAGCCAAAATGGTGGATGGTTTCAAAATTCAAAGTAAGTTTATTATCAAAGTACATAAATGTCACTATATACAACCCTGAGATCTGTTTTCTTGCAGGCAGTCATTGTAAATACAAGGAAAACAACAGAATCAATGAAAGACCACATCCACCAGGACAGAAAGCAACCAGTGTGCAAAAGAAACAAAACGTGCAAATACAAAAAAAGAGAGAAAATAGAAATAGTAATAATAATAATAATAAATAAGCAATAAATATTGAGAACATGAAAACATGTGCCTTGAAAGTAAGTCCATAGGTTGCAGGAACAGCTTGGTGATAGGATGATTAGAGTGAAGTTACCCCCTTTGGTTCAAGAGCCTGTAGGTTGAGGGGTAATAACTGTCCCTGAACCTGGTGGTGTGAGCCCTGAGGCTCCTGTACCTTCACCCTGATGTAAGAGAGCATGGTCTGGATGGTGGGTATTGTCGATAATGGATGCTGCTCTCCTGCAACCATACTTTGTGTAGATGGTCGAGAGGGTTTTACCCATGATAGACAGGGCCATATCCACTTGTGGCAATGGTGGGCAAATTGGAGTAGATCCAAAATTGAGTTCCTGTTGTGGGGGTCTGTCACAAGTTAAAATTTTCACTATCAACAGGGCCAGCGGAGCCACGACTCATTGGCATTGAGTCAGAAGTTTGGGAGTCTACCTCACTCAAATGGACTTGTGCGCCAGACTCCAACCAGTATCCTACTGATGAAGTGGTGCAGTGTCAGAAATACTCTCTTTTGGATGAGGTGTTAAACTAAAGTTGCATCTGCTCTTTCAGGTAGAAGTTAGGAGTCCATGCTGCTACTTTAAGGAAAGGCTGAAGCCAATTTTGGTACCTCAATCAACCACAGAAACATCATGAATTATCTGATGGGACTGCCGTTAATGGGACTTTGCTGTATGGCAGTGCCAAAACCTTAGCTACATCACAATATTTATTTATTTATTTGTTTGTTTGTTTGTTTGTTTGTTTGCTTGTTTGTTATTTATCTCCGAATACATGTATTTACTATTCCATTTTGTATTTGCACAGTTTGTCTTTTTTGCACATTGGTTGTTGGTCAGTCTTTGTGTGTAGTTTTTCTTTAATTCTATTGTATATCTTAGTTCTACTGTGAATTCCTGAAAAAAAATGCATCTCAGGGTAGTACATGCTGACATATATGTAGTTCACTTTTAAATTTACTATGAACTTTGAAATTTGAGCATTGATCACTCTAGCAGTTTAATGAAATTTAAGTTGGTACTCTGGTTATTGGTACTGGTACTGGTTTATTATTGCCACAAATGCAAAGATACAGTAAAAAACTTGTTTTTACACTGTTCGTACAGATCAAATCATTACACAGTGCTTTGAGCTGGAACATAGAACACCACAGCACAGTACAGGGTCTTAAGCCCATGATCTTATGCTAGCCTTTTAACCTACTCCAAGATCAATCTAACCCTTCCCTCCCATGTAGCCCTCCATTGTGCTATTAACCACGTGCTTTGCTGAGAATTTCTTAAAAGTCTCTAATATATCTGCTTCTATCACCAGCCTTGGCAGGGTGTTCCATGCACCCACCACTCTCTGTGTAAAAAACTTATATCTGACATCCCACTATACTTTCCTCTAATCACTTTTAAATCATGCTCCCTTGTATTAGCCATTTCCGCACTGGGAAAAAGTCCCTGGCTGTTCACTGTGCTTATGCCTCCTATCATCTTGTATCCAAGGATTGCTGTGTGTTAAGTGCCGAAGCCTTTGCTATATTGCAACATTGATCAGTCTAATGGATTAGTGGAATTTAAGATTAGTTCTATTGGTATTGGTACTGTATTGAAATTGGTTCATTGTTGTCACACATATCAGGTTTAGTATAATTATATTATATGTCATGAAATTTGTTGCTTTGAGGCAGCAGTACATTGCAATACTATGGTTAATAGCACAAGAGAGGTAGTGTTCGTGGATTCATTGTCCATTTAGAAATTTGATGGTGGAAGGAAGAAGCTATTGCAGAAATGATGAATGTGTGTCTTCAGGCTCCTGTACCTGCTCCTTGATGGTAGCAATGAGAAGAGGGCATGTCCTGGGTGATGGGGTCCTTAATGATGGATGCCACCTCTTTGAGGCATCGCCTTTTGCAGGTGTCCTGAATGTTGGGGAGCCCTGTGCCCATGGTGGGGCTGGCTGAGTTTACAATCCCCTGCAGCTTTTTACGATCCTGTGCAGTGACCCCTCCAAGCCAGATAGTGATGCAACCAGTTAGAACGCTGTGGTACATCTGTAGAATCTGCATAGAGTAGGTAATATCTACTGTACAGTTGCCTGCCTTCACCGCAGATCAAGGCAGCAATTGTGGAGAAGTTACATAGCACACAAATAGGCCCTTTGACCCATCAAGCTCATGCTGATTATCATGTAAAATCAGCCAGATCGTCATTGACACTAACCATTTATATGAAATGTGACTGGAGTATGAAATATTAAGACATAAAAAAGCAGTGCAAAACGAGAGCAATAATAGTGAAGTGGTGTTCGTGGATTCACTGTCTGTTCCTGTGGAGGGGAGGAGACTGTTCCTAAAATGTTGAGTGTGTGTCTTTAGGCTCCTGATGGTAACATTGAGGAGGGGGTGTTGGGGGTCTGCACCTTCCCCAGTACAATGACATTCTCTTTACGGTGTATCAATCAGAACTGCACATGTGGTCCTCCAGCCAGGGCCTGAATAACATTTTATAAAATTGTACTACAACTTTACATAATGCTCATAACATGGGGTGGCGTGGTAGTGTAATGATTTACAGCAGCAGCATCTGGTGTTCAATTCCCACTGCTGTACGTAAGGAGTCTGCACGTGCTTCCTGCGTCCATGTGTTTCCTCCTGGTGATCCGGTTTCCTCCCACACTCCAAAGACGGACTGTATGGAGATCTGTATGGGTTAAGGTTAGTAAGTTGTGTGTATGCTGTGTTGGCATCACAGGCATGGCAACCTGCAGTTTGCCCACAGCACGTCCTTGGATTGTGTTGGTCATCGATGCAAATAACAGACAGAAGATACAATGGTTTGAGAACAAGCACCACTGATTTTGGCCCAAAATGTCAATTGTTTATTCCTCTCCATAGATGCTGAGTTTCTCAAGAATGTTGTGCATGTTGCTCTGGATCTCCAGCATCCGCAGAATCTCTCGTGTTTTTCACTGTATCCTAATACATGTGACAGTATTAGACCAATCACCAATGCCGAGAACTGAGGAGACTCGGAGGTGATTTCACTGACAGAGTAGATGGATTTTTAGCCTGATAATCAGGGTTGAACGAAAGGGAGCAATTGTTTTTGGGTGTTACTATGTGGACAACATTGAAGTGGTCTTATTGAACATGAGAGAGGGGCAAGGGGCCAACTGGCCTCCTCCTGCTGTTACATCTGATGGTGTCAAGATCCTGGGAAAGGAATTATGTGTGTGTGTGTATGTGTGTGTACTCTGTACTCACTCTCTCTCACACACACAACCTCATTCACACACACTTATAGACACAAATAAACTCACATACCTATTTATATTCACACACACACACTCACCAACATCCACACACATCCATGCACAGCACACACTTAGAAGCACACTCATATACTAACACACACACACACACAGAGTCGATACTCAAACATTCACACAAAAGTACATTTAGACAAACACAATCATATACAAATACACTTACACATAACCCAGCTACCAACATTCATACACTAACATACAAATACTAACACACACAGACACACACATAGACACCCAGTCCATCTACACACACACACACACACACACAGACACACACACAGACACACACATAGACACCCAGTCCATCTACACACACACACACACACACACACACACACTCACACACACACACACACACACACACACACACACACACACTCACACACACACACACTCACACACACACACACACACACACACACCCACACACTCACACACACACACACACTCACACACACACACACTCACACACACACACACACCCACACACTCACACACACACACTCACACACACACACACACACACTCACACACACACACACTCACACACACACACACACACACTCACACACACACTCACACACACACTCACACACACACACACTCACACACACACACACACACACACACTCACACACACACTCACACACACACACACACACACACTCACACACACACACACACACTCACACACACACTCACACACACACTCACACACACACACACTCACACACACACACACACACACACACACTCACACACACACACACTCACACACACACACACACACACACACACACACACCCACCCACACACTCACACACACCCACACACTCACACACACACTCACACACACACACACACACACTCACACACACACACACACTCACACACACACACACACACACACACACACACACACTCACACACACACACACACACACACACACACACACACACACACACACACACACACACACACACACACACACACACACACACAATCCCATCTATAGGAAGTTCTCCCCGCCAAGCACACAGAGCCCGCCGATAAGAGGCTGTCTGTCGCGGGACCGTCTCGAACGCAGACATCCCTCTGAATGTCACTTGCAGGAACTCTCAGATGTGGGTCTGGGGAAGGAATAGCAAGCCCCTCTGCTGAATTATCAATGCGAAGCAGCGCCCTGCCCGTGTCCAATCAGACACGAGGAGCCAGTGATGCAGCGCTCCCTCACTGGAGGGTGAGCGGGTAACTGCAGTGTACCGGCGCTGTATGGTCCCCTCCCTCCCCGCGCTCCCTATAAAGCCATTCGCTTCTTGTCAGGAGGGTACTGAACTCAGTTATAGTGGAGGCACCGCCAGCCACTGCCTTGCCCAGGTGAAGCGTGCGGCTTCCCCGAGAACCCGCGGGCAGATCGTTTAAACAGAACAATAAAACGGGGGCATTATTACAGGTAAGAGCCTGTGTTCTTAATGTGCTTCCTTCGGTGCTGGGAAGATGCAGTTTGTTAAAGCGTATTCCGGGCGCCTCTGGAACCCTTTACCGGAACCCTGTTCGTGGCGTGTGTGTGTTGTGGATGGGAAAGAGAGAGCGAGAATCGTCTAATTCAAGTCAAGATACCGCTGGATGTATTATGTCCGGTGTCTCACGGAGAATTCACTCCCCCATGTGTGTTCGAGACTCTACGAGGGATGGAAGCTGACGGTACAAAGTTGTAGCTGACTCCGGTCATGAGGCGGGTCGGAGGACGCCGTCTCCTCCGACCACTCAAGAGGAGGAGATGGGTGGGGGTGGAGGAGATCGTGCATCCTTCCCCGAGTTGGAGTTGGAATATTTCTGGTTGAAAATGAGTAGCCTTTGCCTCTGTCCTGCCAGCAGCCAGCAGGTCATTTGGAGAGACAAGTCTCCGGTTGTGCCTCACCTTTCCCTTTGGCCCGGGCCAGGCTGGGGAGCTTGCTGGAAAATATTTTCCCGGGCTAGCGATAATCGGCAAATAGGAGACGTATGAGGGGAGAGACCCTCTCCATCTTACGAGATACATAGTTCCTTTACAGTCTCATCCCTGGCATCGGAGCTCTGGAAGAGGGAGTTAGGGTAATGACAAATGCTGCCTTAAAGTGCCCATGGAGATCGTGGGTACAATTCGCCTCTGCGGTGGGAGATGTCTTAGCTCCCAAACCGTACGCGATCGGTGAAGCTTTTGCAATGCAGAATGAATGGGCTGGATTGACGGCGAGCGTGCGTGAAGGTTTAGAAGTTCCCTGGTCTGGAAGTCTCTTTCCTCTGTGGCCATCGGGGCACAATCGGGGAAAGATTAGGTAGCTCGTTCTTACTCAGTCTACTGGACCTCGGTGTCTCTCACTGGCCGGGGTACTGATGGCTCAACGCTGGCTAGACTCCGAACTCTCTGCACGTATAATGTTAGCCCGTCCTAGCGGGGGTCTCGCAGAAAAAAAAACAGAAAAGTTCAATAAAGTAGGATAAAATGTTATCTTCAAACTTTCATCAGTAAGATAAAAATCTGTATTAAATTCCGGGGAGAAGCCAAGGCCGTGTCTGTGTGTGTGGGTGTGCTGAGCGTTAACAGCGCCGGGATATCCCGCAGAAGGCTGGCCGGTGATGATCCAACCTCACCAGTCCGACCCGGGAGATGTGGGGTGGAGGGGAGAGCGAAACAGTCCAGGTTCCTGGCACCCCATCGCGATTCCCCCAGTCGATGACAACTCCAATGGCTTAAAATCTGAGTTCAGATCGCACCCACTCTTAGTCGTGGAGGTCTGAGGGTGATTTGATCAGAGTTTACAGGGGCTGGGGGCATACTAAAGGGATTTACGAAGACTAAACTACCCCTCCCACTATAAAGAGATTAAGAATAGGGAGTCAGGATTGGATGTAGTTTTGTCACTTGGGAGCGAAGTCGGGAGAGACTTCCGCTGCCCGCCTGGAGCTCTCCACAAAATGCCTGGCTCTACCTTCCACAAAGCAAGCGAGCAGGAGATTCTGTCATCACACTGTCGCTCCCGATTTTAACCCAAATGTTCGGGAGAACCGGGCATCTGGAAGGACGTTTGTAAACATCGCGTGTACTCAGTAGCCACATTATTTGGTGCCTCCTGTACCTAATAAAGTGGCCACTGAGTGTGTGTTCGTGGTCTTCTGTTGCTGTAGCCCATCCAGGGCAAGGTTTACTTGTGCATTCAAAAATGCTCTTCTGCACGCCACTGTTGTAATGTGATGTTATTTGAGTTACTGTCGCCTTCCTGTCAGCTTGAACCAGTCTGGCCATTCTCCTCTGATCTCTCTCATTAACCAGGCATTTTTGTCCAAAGAACTGCGGCCCACTGTATGTTTTTTTTTTTTTGTTTTCACTCTTTTCTCTGTAAACTCTAGAGACTGTTGTGCGTGAAAATCCCAGAAGATCAGCTGTTTCTGAGATACTCAAACCACCCCATCTGGCACCAACAATCGTTCCACTGTCAAAGTCACTTAAATCACATTTCTCCCCCATTTTGATGTCTGGTCTGAACCTCTTGACCATGTCTGTGTGCTTTGAGGCATTGAGTTGCTGCCACATGATTGGCTGATTGGATGTATGTATTAATGATCAGGTGTACCTAATAAAGTGGCCTCTGAGTGTGTTTGCCCTGCACTGATGAATATAGCTTCCAAATTGGTCAGATGTCAAACAGGTGCTTGGCTCAGCCCTGGATTGTAGTCATAGTTGGTTCTCTGAGAAACAGACTCTGCTTATTTGATTATGATGTGCCATGTAAATGCCTCCTGTCTGAAGGACTCCTCATTGTATGTTATAGAACATAGAACTGTTAAGCACAGGAACAGGACCTTTGGCCTACAGTGTTATGCTGGACCGATTAAATTAGTAATCAAATGGCCAAATAAACTAATTTCTTCTGCCTACACAATGTCCATACCCTTTCATTTTGCTCACATTCATGTGTCTATTTAAAATTCCCTGATGTGTCAGCCTCTACCACCACCCCATACCGGGCATTCCAGGCACCTACTACTCTCTGCCTTCATAAAGAAAACCTTGCCCTCACATCTCCTTTGAAATTGCCTCTCTCACTTTAAAAGCACACCCTCCAATGTGAGACATTTCAACCCTTGTATAAAGAAATCTGCGGACCAGAATGTTCCTTAAACTGAAATGGTGAATGTGTCTGAATGTTCTCGCTGGATAGTTTGCACCCTGCACACAGATTGCCACGAGCCAGTGATTCACTTGCACATTTCCTTCAGTTGTTGCTGTGTGCAGTTATCAGAGGAATGTTGAAGTACGATTTATCTAAATGCTTTCCTTTTGATTATTAATTCCATTTACCTTCCAACAATATTTCACTATTAACTGCTCCAATCAAATATTTGCTCTTGATGGCTCGTTTTACACATCTCATTTAGTGGCTAGGTGGCTCGTTTTACACATCTCATTTAGTTCCGTTAATTTGTCTTCACTTCATGTCAAAGGATTCTGGATTTTGTTCATTCCTGAGCCTTGAAGGCCATAAGACATGGAAATAGAATCAGGCCATTCAGCCCATCGAGTCTGCTCCGTCATTCCAACATAGCTGATTTATTATCCCTCTCAACCCTGTTCTCCTGTCTTCTCTCCATAACCTATGATGCCCTTACGAATCAAGTACCTATCAGCCTCTGCCTTAAATATACCCAATGACTTGGTCTCCACAGATGAATTCCACAGATATTCATTACTCTTTGGCTAAAGAAATTCCTCCTCATCTCTGTTCTAAAGGGACATCCTTGTATTTTGAGACTTCTGGTCCTAGATTCACACATTATAGTAAACAGCCTCTCCATGTCCACTCTATCTAGGTCAGAGGTTCCCACCCTGGGGTCCATGGACCTCTTGCTTAATGGTATCAAGGTGCAGGGTTCATTTATTATCCAAGCATGTATTCATATACAACTTGAAATTTGTATTGGTTCATGTCATAAAGGGTGGGAACCCTTGATCTAGGCCCTTTAGTATTCAACAGGTTTCCATGAGATTTCCCCTTCATTCTTCTAAACTGCAGTGAGTATAGGCCCAGAGCCATCAAACGCTCTGGTTCAAACCAAAGAAATCTAGTGATGTTCCTTTACTTGGAATGATGTGATGACTTGTTTAGCCATAGCCTTGTTTCTGCCTGTGATTGGGTTTTCAAAAACCCAACTACTTCTAGTATTCCTCATCAGTCCTGGGCCTAATATTTACTTGTCATTGAACGTAGAGCATTATAGCTCAGTACAGGCCCTTTGGCCCACCATGTTGTGCCTATCTGAGTTTCTTGAATGTCCTTAGTGCATCTCCCTCTGTCACTGGCAGCCATCTAAACACTCATCATTAATAAGACAACATTAAAACATTAGGCACACGAATGATAAAAAAATGGAAGGTTATGTGGGAGGGAGGGGTTAGATCGATCTTAGAGTAGGTTAAAATTCCAGCACAACATTGTGGGCTGACGGGCCTGTCCTGTGCTGTAAACAGGATACCAGCTCTCCCACCTTTGTTGTGGGAACTGATGTGCACAAATTTATTATTGAATTTTCTACATTTTTCCTCAATATGCACCATTGACTTTAGAGGTTCTGAAAGACTGAAAGTAAATCTTTATTTCAACATCTTTTAAAGATGAACATTGGCTGGATAGGGTGGGCTGGATGAGGGCTGAGTGGATTGATGGGTATGTTGACTGGTATCTCTTAAGCTGGAAAGAGCAATGGACAAGTGAGATGGCCTATTTATTATTAAAGGGAAGTACGTAAAATATTTTGGATGTTCTCCACAACTGTATTTAATTCCTCTTGTCTCTTTTGGGAAGGGGATGTGGAAGCTCTGGAATGCGTTCAGAAGAGGTTTACTTGTATAAAGACAAAGATTAGCTTTGTCACATGTGTATAGTCTCGATAGACCATGGATTTGCACCTTGGAAAGTTTCCAGGGCGCAAGCCTGGGCAAGGTTTTTTATATGGAAGACCGGCAGTCGCCCAAGCTGCAAGTCTCCCCTCTCCATGCCACCAATGTTGTCTGAGGGAAGGGCATTAGGACCCATACAGCTTGGCACTGGTGTCATCGCAGAGCAATGTGTGGTTAAGTGCCTTGCTCAACACACACACGCAAGCCTCAGCCAAGGCTTCAGATCACTAGACGAACGCCTTAACCACTTGGCCATGTGCCAACACACATGTGTATATATAGCTATATCAAAACATATAGTGAAATGCTTCATTTGCGTCAACGTTTGTGATGTGCTGGGGACAGCCAGCAAGTATCGCCACACTTCTGGTGCTAACATAGCTTGCCCACAGCTCACTAAACATGACCATATGTCTTTGGAATTTGGGGGAAACCCCTGGTGAATATAGAAACTCCATACAGGCAGTAGCAGAAATCAAACCCTAACTAGTGATCACTGACACTGTAGAGCGATTACACTATCATGTTATCCAGGTGGGATTCTGTCTGGATTCGAGATATGAGCAATCAAGAGAGGTACAATTTGGGCTGTTTGCTCTGGAGTGTCACAGCCTGAGGGGAAATCTGATAGAAGTCTGTAAGATTATACGAGGCATAGGTAGAGTAGATAGCTGGTATCTCTTTCCAGGGTAGAAATGTGAATGCCTGCAAGAAAATGATTGTCATGATAGTATATGTAGTATATGGTGACATGTACAAGATATACTTTGAATCTTGAGATGTCTAATGCTAAAGACAATGTATTTAAGATGAGATGGCAAGTTCAAAGGAGGTGTGCAAAGCACTCTTTGATACAGGGAGGCAAGGGTGCCTGGAAGATGTACTGACAGGGGTGGTTGTAGGGGCAAATGCAATAGAGGCATTTGCAAGGCCCTTAGGTAGGCACAAGAATGTGCAACGAATGGAGGGATATGGACATTGTGTAGGCAGAAGTGATGTTTAGTTAGACATTAGGCGTTTAATTAGTTTTGGCACAACATCATGGGCCAAAGGGCCTGTTCCTGTGCTGTATGTTCTATGTAGTAAACCTCTGTTGTCTCTGGCTAAATGTGAGGGTGGACTCAGTTGCCCGAGAGATACTTTGGATTCCAGGTCATACTCAGGGAACGATTCAAGAGAATGATTAGAAAAGACTAATGCTCTCCCTGGTCAGGAAAGATTTGACAGCCTGTGTTATCTTTTAGAAAGAACAAGACTAAGGGTTGACATGATGGATTGGACCTGGTAGACAGGCATTGTATGTTAAGCTAATTAAAAGATTTGAATAAATGCAGACATTTCCAGTCACGTGTGTGAGACCAGAACCAGACGCTTTGAGAATAAGGAGGCAAGTTTGGTAAGTTTGTTTATTATTGCCACGTATACTGAGGTACAGTCAAAAGCTTTGTTTGGCATGCCATCCATATAGATCATTTCAATATAATAGTACATCAAGGCAGTACAGGGAAAAGTAATGACTGAATGCAGAAAATGGTGTTAGTTACAGAAAAAAAGGCAGTGTAGGCAGGCAACATGGTACAAGGGCCCTGTCAAGGTACGTTATGAAGTCAAGAGCCTTTTATCATTCAAAGAGTCCTATAACAGCAGGTTAGAAGCTGTCCTTGAGCCTGGTGGTACGTGCTTTCAGGCTTTTGTATCGTTTGTCTGATGGTGAGGGGCAGAAGAGTGAATGACCAGGGTGGGAGGGATTTTTGATAATGTCTCTGTGACGTGCTGCATATCAACAATAAACGTTGTTCCAACTGCTAGCTTGAAATCACACGACCACATCTACTATTCCAGTAAGAGGCTGAGGCAGGCAGAGGGTTGCAAACCTTGCCAGTTCCATTATGTTCCCAGCACTGTGGACATCTTCAAAAGGCAATGCCTCAAAAAGACAGCATCCTTCATTAAGGACCCCCAGCTGCCGGGACATGGCCTCTCATCAGGGAGGAGGCACAGGAGCCTGAAGACCCACACTGAATGTTTTAGGAACAGCTTCTTCCCCCCTGCCATCAGATTTCTGAACAGTCCATGAACACAACCTCATGGTTTTTGCTCTCTTTTTGTACTACTTGGCTACATATTATACATTATTATATTTTATTTATTTAGAGATGGTGTGCGGAACAGGCCCTACCGGTCTCAATGAGCCACACCACCCAGCAACGCAACTATTTAACACTAGCCTAATCACCGGACAATTTACAATGAGCCTACTAACCTGTACAGCTTTGGAATGTGGGAGGAAACCGGAACACCCAGAGGAAACCCCTGCATTCAAGGGAAGACATAGAAACTCCTTACAGATAGTGCCAGAATCGAACTCTGAACTCCGGCGCCCCAACACTAACTGCTATGCTAGAGTGGTGCCATTATCAACGTAATATACATTATAATGTTACAATTATATATATGTTAATTATTTTATATATATATATATAAAACATTGAGAACAGTGTAATGTAATATATATACACAGTGCATTACAATATCATAAGTTATAATAAGAGTTTGTGTTATAATTTATTATATTTTGTGTATTGTACTGTAATACTGCTGTAAAACAGCAGATATCAGTGATAATAGACCTGATTCTGAGAAGTAAGGGTGAATATTTTATACAATGAGACAAAGTTTGTTACTTATTCTGTGTACTTATTATCTGTTAAATTGATTTTTCATTGTAACAAGAGGATGGTGAAATGCAACACTCCGTTCCAGGAGATGTAACCAAAGCTCTGTTATTAATAGCTCTTCTGGACGGAGATCAGGGGTGCAGAGCATCTGATAATGGGCTCTCTAAAGTTTCCTTCAGTGCATGGCTTTGTAAGGCTTTAACCAGGTCAGACTGATGGAGAACATGCTGACAGCTGCCTGATGTCAATAACTTTAAATCCTTGGCGTTCTCCTATCAGGAGATCTGTCCCAGGACCAGCAGGTAAGTGCCATCACAAAGGAGAGGCTTGCAGAGATTTGGCGTGTCACCTAAAACTTTGACTAACTTCTGTAGATGCTCAGTGGAGAGTATCCATCACGGCCTGATATGGAAACACCAATGCCCAGGGACAGAAAAGCCTGGAGAACGTGACGGATACAGCCCAGTCCACCGCAGGCAAAGCCCTCCCCGCCATTACGGACTTACATGGAATACCAGCACGAGAAAGCAGCACCCATCATTAAGCACTCCCACCATCCAGGCCATGCCCCCTTCTCACCTCCACCATCATTCAGGAGGTACCGGAGTCTTGTGTCCCACACCATTAGGTTCAGAAACAGTTACTACCCCACAAACATCAGGCTGCTGAACCACGGTGGATAGCTTCACTCACCACAACACTAAATTGATGAAACCTACAGGCTCTGTTTCAAGCCCTCAGTATTATTTATTTGTATATATTTTAAAATTTGCACTATCAATCTTCTTTTGCACTTTGGTTGTTTGTCAATGTTTCTTTAAAGTTCAAAGTAAATTTATTATTAAAGTATGTACTGTAGATGTCATCAAATACGACCCTGAGATTTATTTTCTGGAAGGTATTCACAGTAGAACAAAGAAATGCTATAGAATCAGTGAAAAACTACACACAAAGACTGGTAACCAATGTGCAAAAGTCAAACTGTGCAAATACAAAAACACCAATGATGATAACTAAATCAGTAAATAATATATTTATGTACATAAATTCTATATATTTCTTTTTTCCCTGTAAACCTCTGCAAGAAAATTAATTTCAAGGTAGAATATGGTAACATATACGTAGGTAGATAATACATTGACTTTGACTTTGAGAGGCTCTGTATTTCCAAATATACAGTCATTTTGGTTGGGAAGTTACCAAGGATTTGTCTCCTAAAGGCTGCAAGCTGCCTCATGGAAACCAGGTCTCCACATCCAGCCTTGCCTGTCTTTGACAAATGAGTCATTAAAGCTTCATCAAGTTTCTGCTGCTGAGAATCTTATTTGATTTATTTCTTTTATTGTTCAATCCTATTTGTACTTCTGAGAGCAACTTGTCCTTTAATGTACTTTAATTCAATTTCCTGTGCTTTTAGCTCAATAGGTACACACCACCTGATTGAGAACATAGAAACTCCTCTGAATACAGGTCCTGGGGAAGGACAAATGCCTGTGCAGTACGGAGGACTAATGTAGAGATATATAAAAGCAGAGGGTATAGGTTAAGAGGTGCCTGAGAAAGAAGAGTGCAGTTGGAATTTGCAACTCTTGAGTGGGAAACAGAGGCAACCATTCTCAATTCTCATTAGAGGCTGCTCACTCTGTCGGGTATATTTAATGTGGAAGTTGATGGGTTCTTGATTAAAAGTTCAACATAAATTTATTATCGAAGTACATATACTTTATGTCACCATATACAACCCTGAGATTCATTGGATTGCCAGCATACTCAATAACTTCAGAAAAGAATAATAATCATAATGGAATCAGTGAAAGGCTGCTCCAACTTGGGCATTCAACTAGTGTATAAACTGTGCACATAAAAAAGAAAAAAATAATAAATATCAAGAACGTGAGATGAAAAGTCATTGAAAGTGAGTCTGTAGATTGTGGAACAGTTACCTAATTGATGGGGCAAGGGAAATTGAGTGAAAATATCCCCTTTAGTTTAAGAGCCTGATGGTTGAGGGGTAATCGTGGTGTGAGTCTTGATGGCAGCAGTGAGAAGAGAGCATGTCCTGGGTGGTGGGGCGGGTGGGGGTCCCTGATGATGGATGCTGCTTTCCTGCAACAACGTTTCTTGTAGATGTGCTGAATGGTGGGGAGACTTTAACTATGATGGACTGTTTCAAAGGTTACAGGGAGATTGTTTTTAGGTGACATTCAGATCGGCATATGAATGGGAGGAAACTAGGTAAACTAGGTAGGTAGCACGATCACTGAAGTTGAATAAGATGTTCTTGTAAGGGGTTGTCTGTAGTGGCTGATATAAATCCACATAATCTGGAAGGAAGTTGAACCCCAATCTTACAGCTTACACTATAGAGCATTGCACTAACCACTGCTCTACTGTGCCAACCCAATCTGGAACAACATACAAAACACTGGAGGCAGTGGTTCAGGCGGTTTCTGTGGATGGAAATGGACAGTCAACATTTCTGTTCCAGGTGAAAGATCTCAACTTGATTATGTCGAATGTCCATTTCCCTCCACAGATGCTGCCTGACCTGCTGAGTTCCTCCAGTGCTTTGTGTGTTGATTTAGTATAGGAGATGAGTACCACCACTATTTCCCACCCCCACCACCCAGGACACGTTCTCTTCTCACTGCTGCCATCTGCTAGGAGCTATAGGAGCCTTGGGTCCCACACCACCAGGTTCAGGAACAGTTCTTACCCTTCAGCCATCAGGCTCCTGAACCACATCAACTCTAAACCGATTCCACAACTTTCAAACTTGCTGTCAAGGACTCTGAAACTGATGTTCTCAGTAATATTTCCATATTTATTTTTGCACAGTTTGTCTTTTTCTGCACGTTGGTTGTTCGTCAGTCTTTGCATGTAGTTTTTTATTGTGGTTGTTGGTGTTCCATCAGGCGTCAACCTTACTGTTTCTTTAAAAATGCAAACACGAGGAAATCTGCAGATGCTGGAAATTCAAGCAACACACACAAAATGCTGGTGGAACACAGCAGGCCAGGCAGCATCTATAGGGAGAAGCACTGTCGACGTTTCGGACTGAGGCCCTTCATCAGGACTAACTGAAAGAAAAGATAGTAAGAGATTTGGAAGGGGGAGGGGGAGGGGGAGATCCAAAATGATAGGAGAAGACCGGAGGGGGTGGGGTGAAACTGAGAGCTGGAAAGTTGATTGGCAAAAAGGGATACAGAGCTGGAGAAGGGAAAGGATCATGGGGCGGGAGGCCTAGGGAGAAGGAAAGGGGGAGGGGAGCACCAGAGGGAGATGGAGAGCAGGCAAGGAGTGATTGTGAGAGGGGCAGAGAGAGAATAAAGAGACAGAGAAAAAAGTGGGGGGGGGGGGAAAGAAGGAATAATAAATAAATAATGGATGGGCCATCTCTGGAGACAGCTTATCTACTGATATCTACTATAAGCCTACTGACTCTCACAGTTGATGGACTATTCCTCTTCCCACCCTGTCTCTTGCAAAAATGCCATCCCCTTCTCACAATTCCTCCATCTCCACCGCATCTGCTCTCAGGATGAGGCTTTTCATTCCAGGATGAAGGAGATGTCTTCCTTTTTTAAAGAAAGGGGCTTCCCTTCTTCCACCATCAACTCTGCTCTCAAACGCATCTCTCTCATTTCCCGCACATCCGCCCTCAACCCCATCCTCCCGCCAGCCCACTTGGGTTAGGGTTCCTCTTGTCCTCACCTACCACCCCACCAGCCTTTGGGTCCAACATATAATTCTCCATAGCTTCTGCCACCTCCAATGGGATCCCACTACCAAGCACATCTTTCCCTCCCCCCCCACTTTCTGCTTTCCACAGTGATCGCTCCCTACGCGACTCCCTTGTCCACTCGTCCCCCTCATCCCTTCCCACCGATCTCCCTCCTGGCACTTATCCTTGTAAGTGGAACAAGTGCTACACCTGCCCTTACACTTCCTCCCTCACCACCATTCAGGGCCCCAGACAGTCCTTCCAGGTGAGGCGACACTTCACCTATGAGTCGGCTGGTGTGGTATACTGTGTCCAATGCTCCTGGTGTGGCCTTCTATATATTGGTGAGACCCAACGCAGGCTGGGAGACCGTTTTGCTGAACACCTACGCTCTGTCTGCCAGAGAAAGCAGGATCTCCCAGTGGCCAAACATTTTAATTTCACGTCCCATTCCCATTCTGATATGTTCCCATGGCCTCCTCTACTGTCAAGATGAAGCCCCACTCAGGTTGGAGGAACAACACCTTACATTCCGTCTGGGTAGCCTCCAACCTGATGGCATGAACATTGATTTCTCTAATTTCTGTTAATGCCCCTCCTCCACTTCTTACCCCATCCCTTATCTATCTATCTATCTATCTATCTATTTATCTCTTCCCCCCTTTTTTTTCTCTCTCTTTTTTCTCCCTCTGCCCCTCTCACAATAACTCCTTGCCTGCTCGTCATCTCCCTCTGGTGCCCCCCTCCCCCTTTCTTTCTCCCGAGCCTCCCGTCCCATGAACCTCTCCCTTCTCCAGCTCTGTATCCCTTTTGCCAATCACCTTTCCAGCTCTCAGCTTCACCCCACCCCCTCTGGTCTTCTCCTATCATTTCGGGTCTCCCCCTCCCACTTCCAAATCTCTTACTATCTCTTCTTTCAGTTAGTCCTAATGAAGGGTCTCGGCCCGAAACGTCGACAGCGCTTCTCCTATAGATGCTGCCTGGCCTGCTGCGTTCCACCAGCACTTTGTGTGTGTTGCTGTTTCTTTAGCATTTTTGTTTTTTTTTTACGAGGCCGAGTTGCTAGCTCGATGCTCAAACCAGCACGGATGGAAAGCGTGCAAGGAGCCATCCGGAATTGAACCGGGTACCACTGGCCTCAAAGTCAGGTGCAGATGCCACTACACCACTGGCTGGCAAAGCTTTTCATTGATTCTTTTATAGTTATTTCTTCTAATGTGAATGCCCTCAAGATAATGAATGTCAAGGTAGTATATGGTGATGTATTAACTCAGTGGCCACATTTTAGGTGCCTCTTCTATCACCTGTTAGGGGTTTGTGGTCTTCTGCTTCCATGGCCCATCCACTTCAAAGGTTTGACGTGTTGTGTGTTCAGAGACGCTCTTCTGCACTCTGCTGTTGTGCACGTTTATCTGAGTTACTGTTGTCTTCCTGACAGCTTCACCCATTCTCCTCTGGCCTCTCTCGTTAACAAGACATTTTCATCCACAGAGCTGCCGCTCACTGGATGATTTTTGTTTTTCTCACCATTCTCTGTAAACTCTAGAGACTGTTGTGTGTGAAAATCCATATCAGCAGTATCTGAGATACTCAAACCGCCCCATCTGTCACCAACAATCATTCCATGGTCAAAGTCACGGGTATCACATCTCTTCTCCATTCTGATGTTTGGTCTGAACAAAAACTGAACCTCTTGACCGTGTCTACATGCTTTTATGCATTGATTTGCTGCCTTGTGACTTGCATTAATGAACTGGCTTACAGGTGTACCTAATAAACTGGCCACTGAGTGTATACATACTTTGATATTGAAGTTACCTGCAACTTTGACTGTTTGTTCTTTGTTTCTAGCACAGAATTTGTTTCTTCTTAGAGATTTGTCTCTTTTTTTTGGCAGCATTGCCTTTCCTTATGCATTTTTAAATAACTTTTGAATGGTGTGATCTGTTTTTACCTTTCAACGCACCATCAGGAAAGCATTCTTTTAACTTTGCAAGAAGAAATCTTTCTAATCCTCTTTGGATTTTCTGCTCACTTTGAGATGATTGGCTTTCTTCATGTTTCTCTCTACTGCTGAGTGCTGTCAGCAGCCTGCGCTTTAAGCACTGGAATACCCGACCCAAACCTGTCCATCAGCCCTCCTTCAAGACCTTGCCTGTGATCTACCCACCACTCTGAACAAGTTCTAGGTCATTGTGCAACATCCATCTTTGGCTTGCTCTCAAACTTTCTGCACCTCTTCTGCAAAGGTTTAGAGGCTTTTTTTCCCTCACCGCAAGTGCATGTAGTTTACCTGCAAATGCATGTAGTTGATAGGAATATTCCTAGATGGGAATAGAAATAACCTTTATAGGTTTCTAAACACAGGAGATTCTGCAGATGCTGGAAATCTACAGTAAGCACACAAAATGCTGGAGGAACTCAGCAGGTCAGGCAGCATCTATGGAGAGGATGAAGAGTCTCTGCCCAAAATGTTGACTCTTTATTCCTTTCCATGGATGCTGCCTGACCCAAGTTCCCCCAACATTTGGAGCATGTGTTACTCTTGATCGGTTTTTGTTTGATTAGGGTTACGGGGAGAAGGGGTTTGCCAATAAAGGAAAAAAATCAGCCATGATCAGGATCAGGCTGCCTATCACTGTTGTTTTGTAGCAGCAATATGGAAAATACTGTAAGTCACAACAAGAAACATTTAAAAAACCAAAGTAGAGCAAAAAATGAGGTAGTGTGCATTGTCCATTCCGAAACCTGATGGCAGTGGGAAAGAAGCTGTTCCTAAATTGTTGAGTTTGTGTCGTCAGGATCCAATACCCCCCCCCCCCCCCCCCCTTGATGGTAGTAACGAGATGAGGGCCTGTCCTGGGTGGAGAAAGCCCTTAATAATGATGCTGCCGTTCTAAAGCATTGCCTTTTGAACCTGCCCTTGATAGTGGGGAGGTTTGCTAAGGCTATTAGGGAGAGTTTAGACTAGGATTGCTGGGGGGTGGGAACCAGACTGAAGTGACGGAGGAAGGGGCGGTTGGCTCACAAATAGAGAAAGCTTGGAGACAGTGTAAGAGGGAGGATAGGCAGGTGATAGAGAAGGGATGCGCTCAGACCGATGGTTTGAGATGTGTCTATTTTAATGCGAGGAATATTATGAACAAAGCGAATGAACTTAGGGTGTGGATCAATACTTGGAGCTATGATGTTGTGGCCATTACAGAGACTTGGATGGCTCAGGGGCAGGAATGGTCACTTCAAGTACCAGGCTTTAGATGTTTCAGAAAGGACAGGGAGGGAGGCAAAAGTGTTGGGAGCATGGCACTGTTGCTCAGAGATAGTGCTGAGGAGCAGATAGGGAGACAGATTCTGGAAAGGAATAACAATAACAGGGTTGTCATGGTGGGAGATTTTAATTTCCTAAATATTGATTGGCATGTCCCCAGAGTGAGGGGTTTAGATGGGGTGGAGTTTGTTAGGTGTCTTCAGGAAGATTTCCTGACACAATATGTAGATAAGCCTACAAAAGCAGAGGCTGTACTTGATCTGGTATTGGGAAATGAACCTGGTTAGATGTCAGGTCTCTCAGTGGGAGAGCATTTTGGAGATAGTGATCACAATTCTATCTTCTTTACCATAGCATTGGAGAGGGACAGGAACAGACAAGTCAGGAAAGTGTTTAATTGGAGTAAGGGGAAATATGAGACTATCAGGCAGGAACTTGGAAGCATAAATTTGGAAACATGTTCTCAGAGAAATGTACGGAAGAAATGTGGCAAATGTTCAGGGGATATTTGTGTGGAGTTCTGCGTAGGTATGTTCCAATGAGACAGGGAAAGGATGGTAGGGTACAGGAACCGTGGTGCATAAGGGCTATTGTAAATCTAGTCAAGAAGAAAAGAAGAGCTTACGAAAGGTTCAAAAAACTAGGTAATGATAGAGATTTAGAAGGTTATAAGGCTAACAAGAAGGAGCTTAAGAATGAAATTAGGAGAGCCAGAAGAGGCCATGAGAAGGCCGTGGCGGACAGGATTAAGGAAAACCCCAAGGCATTCTACAAGTATGTGAAGAGCAAGAGGATTTAAGACATGAGAGAATAGGACCAAACAAGTGTGACGGTGGTAAAGTGTGTGTGGAACCAGAGGAGATGGCAGAGGTACTTAATGAATACTTTGCTTCAGTATTCACTATGGAAAAGGATCTTGGCAATTGTAGGGGTAACTTACAATGGACTGAAAAGCTTGAGCATGTAGATATTAAGAAAGAGGATGTGCAGGAGCTATTGGAAAGCATCAAGTTGGATAAGTCACTGGGACCGGACAAGATGTACCCCAGGCTACTGTGGGAGGTGAGGGAGGAGATTGTCTTCACATCATCAATGGGGACGGGAGAGGTTCCAGAGGATTGGAAGGTTGCAGATGTTGTTCCATTATTCAAGAAAGGGAGTAGGGATAGCCCAGGAAATTATAGACCAGTGAGTCTTACTTCAGTGGTTGGTAAGTTGATGGGGAAGATCCTGAGTGGCAGGATTTATGAACATTTGGAGAGGCATAATATGATTAGGAATAGTCAGCATGGCTTTGTCAAAGGTAGGTCATGCCTTACGAGCCTGATTGAATTTCTTGAGGATGTGACTAAACACATTGATGAAGGTAGAGGTGTAGATGTAGTGTATATGGTTTTCAGCAAGGCATTTGATAAGGTACCCCATGCAAGGTTTATTGAGAAAGTAAGGAGGCATGGGATCCAAGGGGAAATTGCTTTGTGGATCGAGAGCTGGCTTGCCTGCAGAAGGCAAAGAGTGGTTGTAGACAGGTTATATTCTGCATGGAGGTCGGTGACCAGTGGGGTGCCTCAGGGATCTGTTCTGGAACCCCTTCACTTTGTGATTTTTATAAATGACAAGGATGAGGAAGTGGAGGGATGGGTTAGTAGGTTTGCTGATGACACAAAGGTTGGGGGTGTTGTGGATAGTGTGGAGGACTGTCAGAGGTTACAGTGGGACATTGATAGGATGCAAAACTGGGCTGAGAAGTGACAGATGGAGTTCAACCCAGATAAGTATGAGGTGGTTCATTTTGGTAGGTCAAATGTGATGGCAGAATATAGTATTAATGGTAAGACTCTTGGCAGTGTGGAGGATCAGAGGGATCTTGGGGTCCGAGTCCATAGGACACTCAAAGCTGCTACGCAGGTTGACTCTGTGGTTAAGAAGGCGTATGGTGTATTGGCCTTCATCAACTGTGGAATTGAATTTAGGGGCCAAGAGGTAATGTTGCAGCTATATAGGACCCTGGTTAGACCCCACTTGGAGTACTGTGCTCAGTTCTGGTCACCTCGCTATAGGAAGGATGTGGAAACCATAGAAAGGGTGCAGAGGAGATTTACAAGGATGCTGCCTGGATTGGAGAGCATGCCTTAGGAGAATAGGTTGAGTGAACTCGGTCTTTTTTCCTTGGAGTGACGGAGGATGAGAGGTGACCTGATAGAGGTGTATAAGATGATGAAAGGCAGTGATTGTGTGGATAGTCAGAGGCATTTTCCCAGGGCTGAAATGGTTGCCACAAGAGGGCATAGTTTTAATGTGCTTGGAAGTAGGCACAGAGGTGATAACAGGGGTAAGTTTGTTACGCAGAGAGTGGTGAGTGCGTGGAATGGGCTGCTGGCGACGGTGGAGACGGATACATCAGGGTCTTTTAAAAGACTCCTGGACAGGTATATGGAGCTCAGAAAAATAGAGGGCAATGGGAAACCTTAGGTAATTTCTCAGGTAAAGACATGTTCGGCACAGCTTTGTGGGCCGAAGGGCCTGTATTGTGCTGTAGGTTTTCTATGTTGCTACGATGGAATTAGCTGAGTTTACAATCCTCTACAGTTTTTCCAGTTCTGTGCATTGGTGCTTCCACATCAAACGGTGATGCAGCCAGTCAGAATGCTCTCCACAGTACATCTGTAGACAAACATTCAACATTTTAGGAACATCTTCTTTCCCTCCATCAGAATTCTGAATGGTCCATAAACCCATGCTCACTACCTCGTTTCTTGCACCATTTATTTTTTTTATACTTGTTATTGTAAATTGAAGAATTTTTTCATGTGTTGCACTGTACTGCTGCAAAACACCAAATTTCACAACATGTCAGTAGTCATAAACCTGATTCTGATTTTAATCCTTCCTTGTCTCCTTCTGGCGCATTTCAGCCGTCCCCTTCTTTTCTTTACATTGGCCATCTCTTCTCTCCATTCTCTGTCCTGTGGCAGGTCTCAAACTCAAACGCTGACAATTCCTTCACCCCCTCTCCCCCCACAGATGCTGCTCAACCTGCTGAGCTCCTCCAGCTGATTTTCTCCTCTTATTTGTCTCCTTCTGTGTCATGGTGTGTGCACGTGGTCAGGTTCAGCACTTTGTGAACTTTACTCTTGTTGGCTTGGTTGTGCTGGACTGGAGATTTGAGTCTACCACTGCCCTCAAATGTGGACCATAGGTTCAAATCTCAGCACTGCACCGGAAGAATTTAAATTCAGTTAATGAAACAGGAATAAGAGTAAATATTATCAGTGATCACAGTGAATCCATTGAGTTGTTTTTAAATTTAATAATATTTCTGGTTCCCTGGTACTTAAGGATGAGAAATTTCCTCCCCTAATCCAGTCTGTCACTCCAGCAATGTGGTTGACTAATCAGGACTCTAAAGTAGCTCACTGACTCAGATGCTAAGAAGATGCGTCACCCACATTTCATTTACAAACATTGTGCAAACAGAAGGTCAAAAAGATTTAAAAGCAAAGGGATGGGATCCAGGGAAACATGGCTGTGTGGACTCAGAATTGGTTTGCCCATGCAAGGCAGAGGGATGTTTCTGCCTGGAAGGCAGTGACCAGTGGTGTAATTCAGGGATTCAGCTCTTGGTGACCTTTATAAGTTACTTGGATGAGGAAGTGGAAGGGTGGGTTAGTGAGTTTGCAGAGGACATGAAGGTTGGTGGTTTTGTGGATAGTGAAGCTGGTTGTCATGAATTACAAAGGAATAGTGACAGGGCGCAGAGCTGGGCTGAAAAGTAGCAGATGCAGTTCAATCCGGAAAAGCATGAAGTGATGCGCTTTGGCAGGTCGAACTTGAAGCAGAATAAAGGGTTAATGGCGGGGTTTTCAGCAGTGTGGAGGAACGGGACACCCATGACCAGAGATCCCTCAGAGTTGCAGTGCAAATTGATAGGGTGGTTAAGAAGGCGTATGATGTGTTGGTCTTTATTGCTCGGTTCCTATATTGAATTCAAGAGGCACAAAGTAATGTTGCAGCTCTATAAAACCCTGGTTAGATTACACTTGGAAGATTGTGTTCAGTTCTGGTCACCTCGTTATAGGAAGGACGTGGAAGCTTTAGAGAGGGTGCAGAGGAGATTTTCCAAGATGATGCCTGGATTAGAGAGCATGTCTTATGAGGATAGATTGAGTGAGCTGGGGCTTTTATCTTTGCAGCAAAGGAGGATGAAAGCTGACTTGATAGAGGTGTACAAAATGATAAGAGGCACAGATTGAGTGCTTAGCCAAATACTTTTTCCCAGGGTAGAAATTCGAGGGAGCGTGATTTTAAGTTGATTGCGGAATGCATGGGGGGGATGTTGGAGGAAGGTTTTTAAACAGAGCGGTTGGTGTGTGGAATGAGCTGCCAGTGGTGGTGGTAGAGGCAGATACATAAGGGACATTTAGGAGATCCTTAAATGGATGAAAGAAAGAGTAGAAGGGATATGCAAGGGAAGGGTTAGATTGATCTTGGAGTAGGCTAGTGTCTGTGCAAAACCGTGTGCTGAAGGGTCTGTACTGAGTTGTACTATATTCAATGTTCCATGAAATTGGAATAAGAAGCAAATTCTAGCAGTGATCACAGCGAATCCACTGAGTTTTTAAAAATTTAATAAAATATCTGGTTCTCTGATACTTGAGGATGAGAGATTTCCTCCCCTGTCACTCTGGCATGGTTGAGTAATCAGAGCCTCTAAAGTGGTTCAGTCAACCATGAAGATGTCTCTCCACCTTCTCCGGACGGGTCCTACGTTTCATTTAGAAAATATCGTGCATGCAGAAATCTGAAACTGTTTAAAAGCCAATTGAGGTACTAGTCCGTACTGAGACTCCTGATCTGGAATGTAACTGTGAGGTGGTTGATTATAGATGCTTAAACAGAACAGTGTCCACATCACATCTATGACATCTGTACTGTGAAGCCAAAATTTATTCAGCATTAAAACATTCTGCAAGTTGTCTCTGAAGAAAGCAATTCAAGATCTAGGTCAGTTCCTGCACATTATAATAATGCACCATTACAGCGTCCCCTTGCTTGGCGCAGCTGCTGGAGCTACTGGCTCTCAGCTCCAGGGACCCAAGTTTAATCCCGACCTCAGGTTCTGTCTGTGTGGAGTTTGCATGCTCTCCCTGTGACTATGTGGGATTCCTTCACGTCTCAACAAAGAGCGGAATGTCTGCTGTACGTGTAGATGAGACCATAAGACACAGGAGCAGAAGTCCATAGAGTCTGCTCCGCCGTCCCATTACGGCTGCTTTCTTATCCCTCTCAACTCCATTCCCCTGTAATCTTTGACACCCTATCAACCTCTGCTTGAATTACACCGATGATTTGTCTTCTACAACTGTGAGTTCCACAGATCCACCACCCTCTGGATGAAGAAAATCCTCCTCATCTCTGTTCTAAAAAGATGTCCCTCTATTCTGAGGCTCTGCCCTCTGATCCTGAATGGTGGGATCTGGGGTGGGGGGGGGGGGTAGTTGATGGGAGTAGAACATAGAACTTTACAGCACAGCACAGGCCCTCTTGCCCACAATGCTTTACTGATCTTTTAACCGAACTCTTCCCTCTCTGCCTAGTGAAGTTACCTCAGTAAATATATTTAAAACGAGGTCGGATAGATTTTTGCATAGTAGGGGAATGAAGGGCTATGGGGAAAAGGCAGGTATGCGGAGATGAGTCCATAGATAGATAAGCCATGTTCTTGATGAATGGCGGAGCAGACTCGATGGGCCAGATGGCCTACTCTTGCTCCTGTTTCTTATGCTCTTATATTCTTACATCACCCTCCATTTTCCTAACATCCATGTGCTTATCTAAAAGTTTCTTAAATAACATTTCTACCTCTTGCACCCCCCGGCAGAGTGTACCATGCTGCACTACCCACTATGTAAAAGAACTTAGCTTTGACATCCCTCTATAGTATCCTCCAATCACCTTTAAAAGTATGCCTCCTTGTATCAGTCATTTCCACTCTGGGAAAAAGTCTGTGGCTATTTACTCAATCTGTGCCTCTTATCATCTTGTCCACCTCTACCAAGTCATCTCTCATTTCCCTTCACTCCAAAGAGAAACGCTCTAGCTTGCTTAACCTTTCCTCATAAGACCTGCTCTTCAATCCAGGCAGCATCCTGGTCAATCTCCTCTGCACCCTCTCTAATCCAGGCAGCATCCTGGTCAATCTCCTCTGCACCCTCTCTAATCCAGGCAGCATCCTGGTGAATCTCCTCTGCACCCTCTCTAATCCAGACAGCATCCTGGTCAATCTCCTCTGCACCCTCTCTAATCCAGGCAGCACCCTGGTCAATCTCCTCTGTACCCTCTCTAATCCAGACAGCATCCTGGTGAATCTCCTCTGCACCCTCTCTAATCCAGGCAGCATCCTGGTAAATCTCCTCTGCACCCTCTCTAATCCAGGCAGCATCCTGGTAAATCTCCTCTGCACCCTCTCTAATCCAGGCAGCATCCTGGTAAATCTCCTCTGCACCCTCTCTAATCCAGGCAGCACCCTGGTCAATCTCCTTTGTACCCTCTCTAATCCAGACAGCATCCTGGTGAATCTCCTCTGCACCCTCTCTAATCCAGGCAGCATCCTGGTAAATCTCCTCTGCACCCTCTCTAATCCAGGCAGCATCCTGGTAAATCTCCTCTGCACCCTCTCTAATCCAGGCAGCATCCTGGTAAATCTCCTCTGCACCCTCTCTAATCCAGGCAGCATCCTGGTAAATCTCCTCTGCACCCTCTCTAATCCAGGCAGAATCCTGGTGAATCTCCTCTGCACCCTCTCTAATCCAGGCAGCATCCTGGTAAATCTCCTCCGCACCCTCTCTAATCCAGGCAGCATCCTGGTAAATCTCCTCTGCACCCTCTCTAATCCAGACAGCATCCTGGTAAATCTCCTCTGCACCCTCTCTAATCCAGGCAGCATCCTGGTAAATCTCCTCTGCACCCTGTCTAATCCAGGCAGCATTCTGGTAAATCTCCTCTGCACCCTCTCTAATCCAGGCAGCATCCTGGTAAATCTCCTCTGCACCCTCTCTAATCCAGGCAGCATCCTGGTAAATCTCCTCTGCACTCTCTCTAATCCAGACAGCATCCTGGTCAATCTCCTCTGCACCCTCTCTAATCCAGACAGCATCCTGGTAAATCTCCTCTGCACCCTCTCTAATCCAGGCAGCATCCTGGTAAATCTCCTCTGCACCCTCTCTAATCCAGGCAGCATCCTGGTAAATCTCCTCTGCACCCTCTCTGATCCAGGCAGCATGCTGGTAAATCTCCTCTGCACCCTCTCTAATCCAGGCAGCATCCTGGTCAATCTCCTCTGCACCCTCTCTAATCCAAGCAGCATGCTGGTAAATCTCCTCTGCACCCTCTCTAATCCAGGCAGCATCCTGGTCAATCTCCTCTGCACCGTCTCTAATCCAAGCAGCATCCTGGTCAATCTCCTCTGCACCCTCTCTAATCCAGACAGCATCCTGGTAAATCTCCTCTGCACCCTCTCTAATCCAGGCAGCATCCTGGTAAATCTCCTCTGCACCCTCTCTAATCCAGGCAGCATCCTGGTAAATCTCCTCTGCACCCTCTCTAATCCAGGCAGCATCCTGGTAAATCTCCTCTGCACCCTCTCTAATCCAGGCAGCATCCTGGTAAATCTCCTCTGCACCCTCTCTAATCCAGACAGCATCCTGGTAAATCTCCTCTGTACCCTCTCTAATCCAGGCAGCATCCTGGTAAATCTCCTCTGCACCCTCTCTAATCCAGGCAGCATCCTGGTAAATCTCCTCTGCACCCTCTCTAATCCAGGCAGCATCCTGGTAAATCTCCTCTGCACCCTCCCTAATCCAGACAGCATCCTGTTAAATCTCCTCTGCACCCTCTCTAATCCAGGCAGCATCCTGGTAAATCTCCTCTGCACACTCTCTAATCCAGATAGCATCCTGGTAAATCTCCTCTGCACCCTCTCTAATCCAGACAGCATCCTGGTAAATCTCCTCTGCACCCTCTCTGATCTAGGCAGCATCCTGGTGAATCTCCTCTGCACCCTCTCTAATCCAGACAGCATCCTGGTAAATCTCCTCTGCACCCTCTCTAATCCAGGCAGCATCCTGGTAAATCTCCTCTGCACCCTCTCTAATCCAGGCAGCATCCTGGTAAATCTCCTCTGCACCCTCTCTAATCCAGACAGCATCCTGGTGAATCTCCTCTGCACTGTCTCTAATCCAGGCAGCATCCTGGTAAATCTCCTCTCCACCCTCTCTAATCCAGGCAGCATCCTGGTAAATCTCCTCTGCACCCTCTCCAATCCAGACAGCATCCTGGTAAATCTCCTCTGCACCCTCTCTAATCCAGGCAGCATCCTGGTAAATCTCCTCTGCACCCTCTCTAATCCAGGCAGCATCCTGGTAAATCTCCTCTGCACCCTCTCTAATCCAGGCAGCATCCTGGTGAATCTCCTCTGCACCCTCTCTAATCCAGGCAGCATCCTGGTAAATCTCCTCTGCACCCTCTCTAATCCAGGCAGCATCCTGGTAAATCTCCTCTGCACCCTCTCTAATCCAGGCAGCATCCTGGTAAATCTCCTCTGTACCCTCTCTAATCCAGACAGCATCCTGGTCAATCTCCTCTGCACCCTCTCTAATCCAGGCAGCATCCTGGTAAATCTCCTCTGCACCCTCTCTAATCCAGGCAGCATCCTGGTAAATCTCCTCTGCACCCTGTCTAATCCAGACAGCATCCTGGTCAATCTCCTCTGCACCCTCTCTAATCCAGGCAGCATCCTGGTAAATCTCCTCTGCACCCTTTCTAATCCAGACAGCATCCTGGTAAATCTCCTCTGCACCCTCTCTAATCCAGACAGCATCCTGGTAAATCTCCTCTGCACCCTCTCTAATCCAGGCAGCATCCTGGTAAATCTCCTCTGCACCCTCTCTAATCCAGACAGCATCCTGGTCAATCTCCTCTGCACCCTCTCTAATCCAGGCAGCATCCTGGTAAATCTCCTCTCCACCCTCTCTAATCCAGACAGCATCCTGGTGAATCTCCTCTGCACCCTCTCTAATCCAGACAGCATCCTGGTAAATCTCCTCTGCACCCTCTCTAATCCAGGCAGCATCCTGGTAAATCTCCTCTGCACCCTCTCTAATCCAGGCAGCATCCTGGTCAATCTCCTCTGCACCCTCTCTAATCCAGGCAGCATCCTGGTAAATCTCCTCTGCACCCTCTCTAATCCAGGCAGCATCCTGGTCAATCTCCTCTGCACCCTCTCTAATCCAAGCAGCATCCTGGTAAATCTCCTCTGCACCCTCTCTAATCCAGGCAGCATCCTGGTAAATCTCCTCTGCACCCTCTCTAATCCAGGCAGCATCCTGGTAAATCTCCTCTGCACCCTCTCTAATCCAGGCAGCATCCTGGTCAATCTCCTCTGCACCCTCTCTAATCCAGACAGCATCCTGGTAAATCTCCTCTGCACCCTCTCTAATCCAGGCAGCATCCTGGTAAATCTCCTCTGCACCCTCTAAAAGCATCACATACTTACTATAATGAAGTGACCAAAACTGAACGCAGTATTCCATGTGTGGTCTAACCAGGGTTTGGTGGAGCGGTAATGTTAGCTTGTGGCTCTTGAACTCAATCTGCCAATATAATGAAGGCCAACACAAGGAATTAGCAGAAGTTGGAGAAGTCGATGTGCGTTCCATCAGGTTGGAGTCTACCCAGACAGAATATGAGGTGGTGCTAATCCAAACTGAGTTTGGTTTCATCATGAGAGGCGAGAAGGCCGTGGACTGACATGTTGGAATGGGAAGTTGAATTGAAATAATGCTTTGAATGTTGGAATTCCTAATTCGTTTCGAGAGATTCTTCCGAGCTAATAGGTGTTTCGGAAGACTTCTCCTTTTCAGGGAGTGGAGGCAGTGGAACTGGGGAATTCTTTTGGAGAGGAACTCTGTGTGTATCCACCACCCTATTTCCCTTCCCCACTACTGAGGGTGTCCAGCCCTCTACGCGCTTAACTTCTGTCCCCTCGGGTATTGTTGTCACAACAGCCACTCTTAAAAGTGTTTACATCTGAATCAACATGGTGGAAGGCTGCCATATTGATTAAACAATATTGAGAGGGAAACCACAATGTAAACAGATCAATGTATTGATGACACTATCTCCGGCCTTGGCAGCTCTGTCAACTTGACACATCTCTTGGTTTGCAGTAAGTGAAAATGATGAACAATTCTCAGAATGAGACTTGGCAGAGAGGCAGTGATTATTCTCCTTGGTGGAAGTTAACGAGAGGTTTACTGGGTTCTCTAATCTCCGCATTTGATTTTATCTTGCAGTGTCTGCATTTGCCATGTTCCCTCTGTCAGCCTGAGGCCTGTCCATCCCCTATCTCCTATCAATAAGAATGTCAATAAAGGCTGGGGAGGAACTGTTTCCAGGATTAGGAAGGCGTGGATTTCCATGGTATTCCGCAAAACAAGCAAGAAGCTGCCAGCTTGTACTACTTCCCTTCCCTCACCACCTTCTTCTCCCTTTCCTTCCAGTCCCAGTGAAAGGTTTTGACTCAAAACATTGACTGTTTATTCCCATTCATATCTGCTTCCTGAACTGCTGAGTTTCTCTGGCATTTTGTGTGTGTTGCTCTGGATTTCCAGCATCTGCAGAATCTCTTGTGTTTATGATCCGCTGCTCCATTGCAAAATCTCTTCGAGGTACGCCTACCCTGAGGAAGTTTAAATCTTGTCTTTAACTGGAGTTCAGTGAGACCCCCTCTCTCTGCTTACCCTCTGTGGCTATATGACCATGTGCTCACCCAGAGTCACTACCACCAACATGTGTCCTTCCTGCCAACTTGTCTGCTTCACCTTCCGTTCTTCCCACCTTCTTAGTCGGGTTTCTGTCCCCTTCCTTTCCGGTCCTGACGAAGGGCCTCAGTCAGACTGCTCGTTCCCCCCATAGGTGCTGAGTTCCTCCAACATGTTGTGTGTGTTACTGAAGAAAACCTTAAGCAGCAGGTTGTTAGAATCTGCCTGGAAGGGTAGGAGAAGCAGATTCATTCTGATGTGACACCCACACCAAAGTGACCCGAGTTTGTAATTGAAAGCTTCCCATTAACATGAGTCCTTATGGGGAGACTGGCAAGGCTAGAATGTCACCCGTCCCAATATCTCCTCTTTGTTCATATCACTCCTGTGTTATTGGGCAGCACTGAAGTTAACATAAACAAGCGATTCTGCAGATGCTGGAAACCCAAAACAACACACAACATGGTGGAGGAACTCAGCAGGTCAGGCAGCACCTATGGAGGGGAATAAAGGGTCAACAGTTCAGGACTTGAAGCCAGAATAAGAAGGTGGGGGAAGGGAAGGGGTAAGGTGGGTGGATAGGGAGGTGGATCGGTGAGGGGTAAGGTGGGTGGATAGGGAGGTGGATCGGTGAGGGGTAAGGTGGGTGGATAGGGAGGTGGATCGGTGAGGGGTAAGGTGGGTGGATAGGGAGGTGGATCGGTGAGAGCAGGTGAGGGGTAAGGTGGGTGGATAGGGAGGTGGATCGGTGAGGGGTAAGGTGGGTGGATAGGGAGGTGGATCGGTGAGGGGTAAGGTGGGTGGATAGGGAGGTGGATCGGTGAGAGCAGGTGAGGGGTAAGGTGGGTGGATAGGGAGGTGGATCGGTGAGGGGTAAGGTGGGTGGATAGGGAGGTGGATCGGTGAGGGGTAAGGTGGGTGGATAGGGAGGTGGATCGGTGAGGGGTAAGGTGGGTGGATAGGGAGATGGATCGGTGAGGGGTAAGGTGGGTGGATAGGGAGGTGGATCGGTGAGAGCAGGTGAGGGGTAAGGTGGGTGGATAGGGAGATGAATCGGTGAGGGGTAAGGTGGGTGGGTGGATAGGGAGGTGGATCGGTGAGAGCAGGTGAGGGGTAAGGTGGGTGGATAGGGAGGTGGATCGGTGAGGGGTAAGGTGGGTGGATAGGGAGGTGGATCGGTGAGGGGTAAGGTGGGTGGATAGGGAGATGGATCGGTGAGGGGGAAGGTGGGTGGATAGGGAGGTGGATCGGTGAGGGGTAAGGTGGGTGGATAGGGAGGTGGATCGGTGAGGGGCAAGGTGGGTGGATAGGGAGGTGGATCGGTGAGAGCAGGTGAGGGGTAAGGTGGGTGGATAGGGAGATGGATCGGTGAGGGGTAAGGTGGGTGGATAGGGAGGTGGATCGGTGAGGGGTAAGGTGGGTGGATAGGGAGGTGGATCGGTGAGGGGTAAGGTGGGTGGGTGGATAGGGAGGTGGATCGGTGAGGGGTAAGGTGGGTGGGTGGATAGGGAGGTGGATCGGTGAGGGGTAAGGTGGGTGGGTGGATAGGGAGGTGGATCGGTGAGGGGTAAGGTGGGTGGATAGGGAGGTGGATCGGTGAGGGGTAAGGTGGGTGGATAGGGAGATGGATCGGTGAGGGGTAAGGTGGGTGGATAGGGAGATGGATCGGTGAGGGGTAAGGTGGGTGGAGAGGGAGGTGGATCGGTGAGGGGTAAGGTGGGTGGATAGGGAGGTGGATCGGTGAGGGGTAAGGTGGGTGGGTGGATAGGGAGGTGGATCGGTGAGAGCAGGTGAGGGGTAAGGTGGGTGGATAGGGAGGTGGATCGGTGAGGGGTAAGGTGGGTGGATAGGGAGGTGGATCGGTGAGGGGCAAGGTGGGTGGATAGGGAGGTGGATCGGTGAGAGCAGGTGAGGGGTAAGGTGGGTGGATAGGGAGATGGATCGGTGAGGGGTAAGGTGGGTGGATAGGGAGGTGGATCGGTGAGGGGTAAGGTGGGTGGATAGGGAGGTGGATCGGTGAGGGGTAAGGTGGGTGGGTGGATAGGGAGGTGGATCGGTGAGGGGTAAGGTGGGTGGGTGGATAGGGAGGTGGATCGGTGAGGGGTAAGGTGGGTGGGTGGATAGGGAGGTGGATCGGTGAGGGGTAAGGTGGGTGGATAGGGAGGTGGATCGGTGAGGGGTAAGGTGGGTGGATAGGGAGATGGATCGGTGAGGGGTAAGGTGGGTGGATAGGGAGATGGATCGGTGAGGGGTAAGGTGGGTGGAGAGGGAGGTGGATCGGTGAGGGGTAAGGTGGGTGGATAGGGAGGTGGATCGGTGAGGGGTAAGGTGGGTGGGTGGATAGGGAGGTGGATCGGTGAGAGCAGGTGAGGGGTAAGGTGGGTGGATAGGGAGATGGATCGGTGAGGGGTAAGGTGGGTGGATAGGGAGATGGATCGGTGAGGGGTAAGGTGGGTGGATAGGGAGGTGGATCGGTGAGGGGTAAGGTGGGTGGATAGGGAGGTGGATCGGTGAGGGGTAAGGTGGGTGGATAGGGAGGTGGATCGGTGAGGGGTAAGGTGGGTGGATAGGGAGGTGGATCGGTGAGGGGTAAGGTGGGTGGATAGGGAGGTGGATCGGTGAGGGGTAAGGTGGGTGGATAGGGAGGTGGATCGGTGAGAGCAGGTGAGGGGTAAGGTGGGTGGATAGGGAGGTGGATCGGTGAGGGGTAAGGTGGGTGGATAGGGAGGTGGATCGGTGAGGGGTAAGGTGGGTGGATAGGGAGGTGGATCGGTGAGAGCAGGTGAGGGGTAAGGTGGGTGGATAGGGAGGTGGATCGGTGAGGGGTAAGGTGGGTGGATAGGGAGGTGGATCGGTGAGGGGTAAGGTGGGTGGATAGGGAGATGGATCGGTGAGGGGTAAGGTGGGTGGATAGGGAGGTGGATCGGTGAGAGCAGGTGAGGGGTAAGGTGGGTGGATAGGGAGATGAATCGGTGAGGGGTAAGGTGGGTGGGTGGATAGGGAGGTGGATCGGTGAGAGCAGGTGAGGGGTAAGGTGGGTGGATAGGGAGGTGGATCGGTGAGGGGTAAGGTGGGTGGATAGGGAGGTGGATCGGTGAGGGGTAAGGTGGGTGGATAGGGAGATGGATCGGTGAGGGGGAAGGTGGGTGGATAGGGAGGTGGATCGGTGAGGGGTAAGGTGGGTGGATAGGGAGGTGGATCGGTGAGGGGTAAGGTGGGTGGATAGGGAGATGGATCGGTGAGGGGTAAGGTGGGTGGATAGGGAGGTGGATCGGTGAGAGCAGGTGAGGGGTAAGGTGGGTGGATAGGGAGGTGGATCGGTGAGGGGTAAGGTGGGTGGATAGGGAGATGGATCGGTGAGGGGGAAGGTGGGTGGATAGGGAGGTGGATCGGTGAGGGGTAAGGTGGGTGGATAGGGAGGTGGATCGGTGAGGGGCAAGGTGGGTGGATAGGGAGGTGGATCGGTGAGGGGTAAGGTGGGTGGATAGGGAGATGGATCGGTGAGGGGGAAGGTGGGTGGATAGGGAGGTGGATCGGTGAGGGGTAAGGTGGGTGGATAGGGAGGTGGATCGGTGAGGGGCAAGGTGGGTGGATAGGGAGGTGGATCGGTGAGAGCAGGTGAGGGGTAAGGTGGGTGGATAGGGAGATGGATCGGTGAGGGGTAAGGTGGGTGGGTGGATAGGGAGGTGGATCGGTGAGAGCAGGTGAGGGGTAAGGTGGGTGGAGAGGGAGGTGGATCGGTGAGGGGTAAGGTGGGTGGATAGGGAGGTGGATCGGTGAGGGGTAAGGTGGGTGGATAGGGAGGTGGATCGGTGAGAGCAGGTGAGGGGTAAGGTGGGTGGATAGGGAGATGGATCGGTGAGGGGTAAGGTGGGTGGGTGGATAGGGAGGTGGATCGGTGAGAGCAGGTGAGGGGTAAGGTGGGTGGAGAGGGAGGTGGATCGGTGAGGGGTAAGGTGGGTGGATAGGGAGGTGGATCGGTGAGGGGTAAGGTGGGTGGATAGGGAGGTGGATCGGTGAGAGCAGGTGAGGGGTAAGGTGGGTGGATAGGGAGGTGGATCGGTGAGGGGTAAGGTGGGTGGATAGGGAGGTGGATCGGTGAGGGGTAAGGTGGGTGGATAGGGAGATGGATCGGTGAGGGGGAAGGTGGGTGGATAGGGAGGTGGATCGGTGAGGGGTAAGGTGGGTGGATAGGGAGGTGGATCGGTGAGGGGTAAGGTGGGTGGATAGGGAGATGGATCGGTGAGGGGTAAGGTGGGTGGGTGGATAGGGAGGTGGATCGGTGAGAGCAGGTGAGGGGTAAGGTGGGTGGAGAGGGAGGTGGATCGGTGAGGGGTAAGGTGGGTGGATAGGGAGGTGGATCGGTGAGGGGTAAGGTGGGTGGATAGGGAGGTGGATCGGTGAGGGGTAAGGTGGGTGGATAGGGAGGTGGATCGGTGAGGGGTAAGGTGGGTGGATAGGGAGATGGATCGGTGAGGGGTAAGGTGGGTGGATAGGGAGATGGATCGGTGAGGGGTAAGGTGGGTGGGTGGATAGGGAGGTGGATCGGTGAGAGCAGGTGAGGGGTAAGGTGGGTGGATAGGGAGGTGGATCGGTGAGGGGTAAGGTGGGTGGATAGGGAGGTGGATCGGTGAGGGGTAAGGTGGGTGGATAGGGAGGTGGATCGGTGAGGGGTAAGGTGGGTGGATAGGGAGGTGGATCGGTGAGGGGTAAGGTGGGTGGATAGGGAGGTGGATCGGTGAGGGGTAAGGTGGGTGGATAGGGAGGTGGATCGGTGAGGGGCAAGGTGGGTGGATAGGGAGGTGGATCGGTGAGAGCAGGTGAGGGGTAAGGTGGGTGGATAGGGAGATGGATCGGTGAGGGGTAAGGTGGGTGGGTGGATAGGGAGGTGGATCGGTGAGAGCAGGTGAGGGGTAAGGTGGGTGGAGAGGGAGGTGGATCGGTGAGGGGTAAGGTGGGTGGATAGGGAGGTGGATCGGTGAGGGGTAAGGTGGGTGGGTGGATAGGGAGGTGGATCGGTGAGAGCAGGTGAGGGGTAAGGTGGGTGGATAGGGAGATGGATCGGTGAGGGGTAAGGTGGGTGGATAGGGAGGTGGATCGGTGAGGGGTAAGGTGGGTGGATAGGGAGGTGGATCGGTGAGGGGTAAGGTGGGTGGATAGGGAGGTGGATCGGTGAGGGGTAAGGTGGGTGTATAGGGAGGTGGATCGGTGAGGGGTAAGGTGGGTGGATAGGGAGGTGGATCGGTGAGGGGTAAGGTGGGTGTATAGGGAGGTGGATCGGTGAGGGGTAAGGTGGGTGGATAGGGAGGTGGATCGGTGAGGGGTAAGGTGGGTGGATAGGGAGGTGGATCGGTGAGGGGTAAGGTGGGTGGATAGGGAGGTGGATCGGTGAGGGGTAAGGTGGGTGGATAGGGAGGTGGATCGGTGAGGGGTAAGGTGGGTGGATAGGGAGGTGGATCGGTGAGGGGCAAGGTAGATGGGTGGATAGTGAGGTGGATCGGTGAGAGCAGGTGAGGTGTAAGGTGGGTGGATAGGGAGGTGGATCGGTGAGAGGTAAGGTGGGTGGATAGGGAGGTGGGATGAGGTAAGAATCTGTGAGGGATAGGTGGATCGGTGAGGGGTAAGGTAGATGGGTGGATAGGGAGGTGGATCAGTGAGGGGTAAGGTGGGTATGTGGAGGAGGTGGGATGAGGTAGGAATCTGTGAGGGATAGGTGGATTGGTGAGGGGCAAGGTAGATGGGTGGATAGGGAGGTGGATCAGTGAGGGGTAAGGTGGGTATGTGGAGGAGGTAAGAAGCTGGGAGGAGATAGGTGGAAGAGGTAAAGAAAAGAGGAGTCTGATAGCTGGCACGCACAAAATGCTGGAAGAGCTGAGTGGGTCAAATAACATCTATTGAGAGGAATAAACTGTCGAAGTTTGAGGCCAAGACCCTGCATCAGGACTTGTGAAGGGACCTGATGAAGTTTCCCGGCCCGAAACATCAACTGTTTATTCTTTTCCATCGGTGCTGCCCGACCTGCTGAGATCCTCCAGCATTTTGTATGCATGTTGCCCTGGATTTATTATGTAAGTGCATTATATAAATATCACATTGATGAGAGGTTTTCAGTCACTGTTAATGAAGCCAGCACCGTTAACACGAATATTCACAGGATCGTTGCTTGGTGTTCACAATCTCGTGATCTTATTTTTCACCAACTTGCAAACTTGGAATTGACAAATCGACACCTGTGTTTTAACACCCGGGTTCATTTGGCATTTCCTCTTCTTTTTTTGGCATCTGACTTTCCACTTTCTTAACAGTTTGGTGGGAGAGTGGAGAGAAATATCTTTGCATATTGTCTCCTGATTATAGATCGACACTTTCAGCAACCTGCTTATCCTTGGAACCTCCAGTCTCCTGGATTAAAGAGTGTTGAATGTAATATGAACAACAATTCTTCATAGTATTTAACCTTAAAATGAAACCGGGGTTGTCAAATCTCAGCAGAACTGCCACTGGAAAGCTTAACTGTATCTGAGAGAGTTGCATGATGCACACACAGATGCATATACGCACACACAAACAGGCACACGCACACACTCGCACTCACACACATGCACACAGACAGACACAGTCACACACACACACACAGTCACAACATGCACATCACACACACACTCACGCACACAGAGACACACTCACACGCTCACAGACACACAGACAGAATGCTGAGGGACTCAACTCAAAGCCTGTCCTCCAGTACTAGGAACTCAGACCAACACACACAAAATGCTGGAGGAACTCAGCAGGTCAGGCAGCATCTACGCAAATGAATAAACAGTCAAGCCGAGACCTTTCACCAGGGCTGGAAAGGAAGCTAGAATAAGATGGTGGGGGAGAGTGGGAGGAGCACAAGCTGGGGGGTGATAGGTGAAACAAGGAGAGGAGTAAGGTGGGGGGAGGGAGGATAAAGTGAAAAGCTGGGAGGTGGTGGGTGGAGGAGTTAAAGGGCTGAGGGAAAAGGAAGCTGATAGGAGAAAGGGAGGCGGGAGGTACACCAGAGGGAGGTGATGGGTAGGTGAGGAGAAGAAAAGGGTGAGATTGTGGAGTGGAGAAAGGAAGAAATTGCAGGGTGTTATAGAATTCTGTATAATGTAACAGCAACAAAAACAGTATTTACTGGAGAAACATAAGTTTAATCTGTGGGGATGTAGGAGACTGTCGACATGTTGGGCCCTGATGCAAGTTTTCTCAATTCCTTTCACCTGACAGATTCTGCTCGACCTGCTGAGTTCCTCCAGCAGGCTGTGTGTTGCTCCCCATTCCAGCATCTGCAGCTTCCCGTGTCTCTGTCTAACCTAGTACACAGCCACCTTCTACTGATCCAGAGACCTGCATCTGCAAATATTCCAGTGTCTGGAAATGAGGCTTTCCTGAGACACTGTTAATTAAAAGCCTAGCTCTCTTTTTATTCTCCAACAAGCATGAAGTCTCAACAAATTAAAAAAAAACACACAAAGGTGTTTGATATCTAATCTAGTTCATCAGGTATCCAACATCTCACAGCTCAGATGAAAAGAAATTGTGAACCTGTTTATGAAAGTCAGGCCTTGTTTTAACATGAAGATTGCTCACCCATTGAGAGGGAAGATGGATGTGTGGGTGGAGGCAAGGCTGTTGCAACGTGGGGAATCTCCAAAGCCAGTCTACACACAGCAAGCTCCAACTAATGGCTTTGAGATAATGAGCCAATTAGCTGCTCCTTGTGATGTTGGTCATTGGATAATTGAGCAGGAAATATCTTTTGATCTCACATGTCCTGTGGTAACTGAGAGCGGTGAAAATGTGGTCACTGCCACAAATTGGCAGGAAAGTTGTGCACAGCAAGCTGCCACAAACAGCAGCATAATGATGATCAGATCTTCTGTTTTTAACTGTCTGATAGCGATTAAATCGTTCCCTCCAAGCTGCATAATTTCTGAAATTTACTTTCAGCAAGCCTTTACTTGCTGGAATTTAGAAGAAAGAGGGGGGGGGGATCTCGTTGAAACCTATTGAATGGCGAAAGGCCTCGATAGAGTGGATATGGAGATGATGTTTCCTACAGTGGGAGAGTCTGGAACCAGAGGGAACAGCCTCAGAATAGAGGGATGACCATTTACGGCAGAGATGAGGAGGAATTTCTTCAGCCAGAGGGCAGTGAATCTGTGGGATTCGTTGCCACAGACGGCAGTGGAGCTAAGTCACTGGGTGTATTTATGGCCAAGGTTAATAGGTTCCTGATTAGTCAGGGCGTGAAAGTTTATGGGGGGACAGCAGGAGAATGGGGTTGAGAGGGAAATGGATCAGCCATGATGGAATGGCAGAGTAGAGTCGATGTGGCAAACGGCCTAATTCTGCTCCTATGTCTTACAATCTTTTCAAATGCCCCCATGCACATCGGCTTTGTTGCTGCACAGCTGGAATTTTCTTTTATATCATGATTTTTCATGCATTGTTTTATAAAAAAAATCCTGCTCAGCTGTGTTAAAAATATTAGAGGGAATATTGGCAGGACTCTTAAAAATTTTTCATTTTTATTTTGGAGAGGGTTCAGAAGAGGTTTGCCAGGGTGCTGACTAGATTAGTGGGTACGTGCTGTAACAAGAAGTTGGACAAACTTGGATTGTGTGGCGGAAGCTGAGAGGAGACGTGATAAAGGTTTGCGAGATTGAGAGTCATACACAGAGTAGGCAGACGATATATTTTTCCCCAGGGTTGAAATGAATAATATCAGATGGCATCACTTTAAAATGAGAGGGCATAATTTCAAAGGAAATGTGAGAAGCAAGTTATTTTACTCAGTGGCCAGTGTGCTGTTTAGGGTAAGCAGATACATTAGTTCAAAGTAAATTCATTATCAAAGTACATATGTCATCATATACAACCCTGAGATTCATTTTCCTGTGGGCATACTCAATAAATCCATAATCGAATCAATGAAAGACCCACCAACTGCGTTCAACCAGTGTGCAAAAAACACAAATAGTGCAAGTACAAAAAGAAAGAAGTAATAATAAGCAATAAATATTGAGAACATGAGATGACGAGTCCATGAAGTGAGTCCATAGGTTGTGGGAACATTTCAATAATGGGGTAAGTGAAGTTGAGTGAAGTTATCCCCTCTGGTTCAAGAGCCTAATGCTTGAGGGGCAATAACTGTTCCTGAACCTGGTGGTGTGAGTCCTGAGGGCTCCTGTATCTTCTTCCTGAAGAGAGCATGACCGGGTGATGGGCGTCCCTGACGATGGATGCTGCTTTCCTGGGACAACGTTTCGTGTAGATATGCTCAGTGATGGGGAGGGCTTTATCCATATACACTACTTTCTGTAGGATTTTCCATTCAAGGGCATTGGTGTTTCCATACCAGTCTGTGATGCAGCCAGTCAATATACTCTCCATCACACATCTATAGAACTTTGTCAAACTTTTAAATGGCATGCCGAATCTTCTTGCATGCTGGGCCTAGAACAGGTCCTCTGAAATAACATCAAGGAATTTAAAGTTGTTGACCCTCTCCACCTCTGATCCCCCGATGTGGATTGTCTCATAGACCTCTGGTTTCCTCCTCCTGAAGTCAATAATCAGCTCCTCGGTGTTGCTGACACTGAGAAAGAGATTTTGTTGTGACACCATTCAGCCAGATTTTCATTCTCCCTCCTATATGCTGAATCATCACCACCTTTGATTCAGTGGTGTCGTCAGCACACTTGATTATGGCATTGGAGATGTGCTTAGCCACACAGTCATAGATACAAGACGAGCAGAACAGGCGGCTAAGCACACAGCCTTGTGGAGTATCCGTGCTGATGGAGAACATGGAGGAGATGTTGTGCCAATCCAGACATATTGGGGTTTGCGAGTGAGGACACCAAGGATCCAATTGCACAAGCAGATACTGGGGCCAATGTTTTGAAACTTATTAATTAGTTTTGAGGGGATGATGGTATTGAATGCTGAGCTGTAGTTGATAAAGAGCATCCTGATGCATGCATCTTTGCTGTCCAGATGTTCTAGGGTTGTGTGAAGAGCCGATGAGATGGCATCTGCTGTGGACCTGTTGCTCTGGTAGGCAAATTGGAGTGGATTCAAGCTTCTTCTCAGGCAGGAGTTGACATGTTTCACCACAGTGGATATACAGTGCCCATAAAAAGTATTCACCCCATTTGAAGTTTTCATGTTTTATTGTTTTACAACACTGAATCACAGTGGATTTAATCTGGCTTTTTTTGACACTGATCAACAGAAAAAGTCTTTCTGTGTCAAAGTGAAACCAGATCTCTATACAAAGTGATCTAAATTAATTACAAATATAAAACACAAAATAATCGATTGCATAAGAATTAACCCTATTTTAATAAATCATCACTGGTGCAGCCAGTTGGCTTTAGAAGTCACATAATTAGTTAATTGGAGATCACCTGTGTGCAGTCAAGGTGTTTCAATTGATTGTAGTAAAAATCCTGTATCTGGAAGGTCCAACTGCTGGTGAGTCAGTATCCTGGCAAAAGCTACACCATGGAGACAAAAGAACACTCCAAGCAACTCTGTGAAAGGTTGTTGAACAACACGTCAGGAGATGGATACAAGAAAACTGTCAAGTCACTGAATATCCCTTGGAGTACAGTTAAGTCAATCATTCAGAAGTGGAAAGAACATAGCACACTTGTAAATCTACATAGAGCAGGTCATCTTCAAGAAGGGGAGTAGTGAGAGAGGCCACCAAGAGACCTATGACAACTCTGGAGGAGTTACAAGCTTCAGTGGCTGAGATGGGAGAGACTGCGCATAGAAGAACTGCTGCCCAGGTGCTTCACCAGTCACAGCTTTATGGGAGAGTGGCAAAGAGGAAGACACTGTTGAAAAGCACTCACATGAAATCTTGGCTAGAGTTTGCCAGAAGGCATGTGGGAAATTCTGAAGTCAGCTGGAAGAAGATTCTATGCTCTAATGAAACCAAAATTGAGCTTTTTGGCAATCAGACTAAACGTTGTGTTTGGCATAATCAAAGACACACCATCCCTATCGTGAAGCACGGTGGTGGCTGCATCATGCTGTGGGGATGCTTCATTGCAGCAGGCCCTGGAAGGCTTGTGAAGGTAGAGGGTAAAATGAATGCAGCAAAATACAGGGAAATCCTGGAGGGAAACCTGATGCAGTCTGCAAGAGAACTGCGACTTGGGAGAAGATTTGTTTTCTAGCAAGACAATCACCCCAAGCATAATACCAAAGCTACACAGGAATGGCTTAAAAACAACAAAATTAATGTCTTGGAGTTCTCCATTTGATGGTCAAATAGAGAATAGAAGCCATTGAGCTCATCTGGAAGTGAAGTCCTGTTGTCACCTATGTAGTTTGATTAAGAGGTGATAGTATTCAATCCCTGCCACAACTGTCCAGCATTGTTCATTGATCCAAGTTTAGTCCAGAATCCTTACAAGATGGCACTGGTGGACCATGGCAATGTTCTGAGAGCTAAGTACATTAGGACTTTTAAGTGACTTTTGGATATGTACATGAATGTGAGGAAAATGGAAGGATATGGACAACGTGGAGGCAGAAGAGATTAGTTTAGCTAGCCACAATTAAGAGAGAATCTGCAGGTACTGGAAATCTAAACAACACACACGAAACGCTGTAGGAACTCAGCTGGTTTTGTCTGCAGACAGAGAGTAAGTGCTTGGCGGAGTCTGTAGAGGTCACCTACTGTATCCAGTGTTCTTGTGTGGCCTCTTGTACATCAATGAGTCCCGATGCAGATTGGGAGATTGCTTCACAGAGCACCTACCAGAACAAGTGGGATCTCCCAGTGGCCACTCATTTTATTTCCACGTCCCATTCCCATTGATATATCCATCCATCCATGGCCTCCCCTACTGTCATGATGAGGCCGCACTCGGGTTGGAGGAACAACACCTTGTATTCCCCCTGGGTAGCCTCCAACCTGATGGCATGAATATCGATTTCTCAAACTTCTGGTAATGCTGCCCCCCACCCCCGCACCTTCACCATTCCCCATTCCCATTTTCCTCTCACCTTATCTCCTTACCACCCTCTCATCTTCCCTCCCTCTGATGCTCCTCCCTCTTTTCTTTCTTCCATGGCCTTCTGTCCTCTCCTATCAGATTCTCCCTTCTCCAGCCTTGTATCACCAATCAACTTCCCAGCTCATTACTTCACCCCCCCCAGCTTCATCTTGTGATTCTTCCTTTCTTCCCCTCCCCTGTCTTTCTTGCTCCAACTCCTCATCTTTCTTCAGTCTTGATGAAGGGTCTCGGCCCGAAACGTCCACTGCACTCTTTTCTTTTCCATAGATGGTGCCTGGCTGCTGAGGTCTTCCAGCATTTTGTGTGCGTTGCTTAGTTTATTAAGCCATTTATTTACTAAATTTAATTGGTTTGCCACACCATTCTGGGCTGAAGGGCCTGTTACTGTGTGGTACTGATCTATGTTCTATAGTTGTGGAATGCGCTGTGAGGGGGTGGTGGTAGATGCAAATACATTAGAGACATTTAAGAAACTTTAGATAGGCACATGGATGATAGAAAAATAGAGGGCTGTGTAGGAGGGATTGATCTTGGATTAGGTTAAAATGTTGGCTCAATATGGGCCAAAGGATCTGTAATATTCTATGTTCATTGGAATGATAGTGACGTTCCAATGAGGGAGGGAGCCGGTGAAGTCTTGCTCTAGCATACACAAAATGCTTAAGATCTTGCACTCTAATGCAAGACTTTCCAGGTTGCTTTAACATTAAACTGGGGTCAATTAGACAGCAGAGCTGAGATGTTACATTTGAAGGGTCTGGAGCATTGCTGAGGATCCCCACCACCCATCCCACGATCTCTCTGACCCACTACCGTCAGGCAGGAGGTACAGGAGCATCAGGACTAGGACTTCCAGACGGGGTAACAACTTCTTCCCCCAGTGTGTGAGATTAATGAAATACCCTGCTGCCACTGAGGTCTCATCACTAGGACCGTGAGCTATTTGCTGTTTACCTGTGCAGCACACTTCACATGCATTTTGAATGATATTTTATATCAGACACTGCACATAAAACAAACTATTACCGCAAATGAGTTAATATGTATTGTTGGTCTACCATTGTGCGGAAGGAAACGTTTCATTTGGTTGTATGTATGTGCAGTCAGATGACATTGAACTTGGACTTAAAACATTCATTGGAACAAGCCCATGAAATTCAATGGTGTCACTTGAACAGATTTAAATATTAGCTTTATTTGTCACGTGTACATCAAAACATTACAACATACAGTGAAATGTGTTAATTTTGCATCAACAACCAATGGTCTGTGCTGGGGGCAGCCCTCAACTGTCACCACGCGTTCAGAGTCAACATAGCACATCCACAATTCGCTAATCTGAACCGTAGGACTTTGAAATGTGGGACGAAAGTGGAACACCTGGAGGAAGCCCATGCGGTCATGGAGTGAATGTACAAACTCCTACTGGACAGCAGTAGGATTTGAACTCTGATACCTAATGCTGTAACGCGATTGCTCTAGCCGCTACACTACCATCCCGCCAGTTTATTACCGCTGAAACTTCCCAGATTTGTTTTGATGTTGCAGAGATGACAAAGTAGATGAAGTCTCCTACCCTTAGGAACCAATCAAAATGCAGGTGAGTGCATTCTTTGTTGCTATTTCAAAGATTCATTAAATATTCCCTCAGTGGCCACTTTATTTGGTATCTCTTATACATAATAAAGTGGCCGCTAAGTGTATGTTCGTGGTCTTCTGCTGCTGTAGCCCGTCCACTTCAAGGTTTGATATGTTGTGCATTCAGAGATGCTCTTCTGCACACCCCTGTTGTAAAACACGGTTATTTGAGTTATTATCACCTTCCTGTCAGCTCGAACCAGTCTGGCCATTCTCCTCTGACCTTTCTCATTAATGAGGTGTTTTCACCCTCAGAACAGCCTTTCACTGATTTTTTTTTTGTTTTTCACACCATTCTCTGTAAACTCTGGAGACTATGTTGTATGCTAAGGAGATAATCAGTTTCTGAGATACTCAAACTTGGCAGCAACATTCATTCCACAGTCAGTCACTTAGATAACATTTCTTTCTCAGAACATCAACTGAACCTCTTGACCACGTCTGTATGCTTTTATGCATTGAGTTGCTAACACATGATTGGCTGATTAGATATTTGCATTAATGAGCAGCTTATTTGCATTAAAGTGGACCAGCGACTTTGAAGATTTCCTTTCAAGTGTGCATTATGTGCAAAGTGGGTTTGAGGTATCACTAGTCCTGAAGCTCCCACACTGTGATGTATCAAATATCCTGCTCCCTGGCATGATAAGAAGCAAAGGAAAAGCAAATTTGTCAAAATACATTATATGTCACCATATACAGCCCTGAGATTCTTTTTCTTGTGGGCATACACAGTAACACAATAGAATCAGTGAAAGTCCACACCGAACAGGATGGACAAACAACCAATCTGCAAAAAAAAACAAGCTGTCCAAATACAAAAGGCAATAATAATAGTAATAAATAAATTAGCTATAAAAATGAGACGATGAGAGGAAGAGTCCTTGAGAGTGAGCCCATTGTTGCTGTTGGAATTGCTGAGACTTTTAATTCCAGGAGACATCCTTACACGACGAGCTGAGGGATCATCTTCATTGTAATACTGGCTGCTGGTACAAACTGAAGCATTGCTTGTCACTGATAGAAGAAGCCAGGAAAAGAGGTTCTGACAAAATAATGAAGGTCTCATTATAACACTGGCTTTTTAAAAAAAATGCTTCCTCGTGATAGCCTTGTAGCCAGGGTCTGATGCATGAAAATAGAATTGGATGGGTTTTCAGTGAATGATAACAGCACATGAAACCTAGTGCTCAGATCTAATTGATCTGGGAACTTGTGTAGGACAGACCCAAGGATTAGTGAACTCTTCAGATGCGATAAATATGAATCAATAAGCTGCAAAGAAAAGAGATTACCACTGTGACATGACATAAGGTTATGGGCAAAAAGCCCAACAAGGAGTGGTGTTCTATTTCTGTCTTGATGCTGATGTGTGTAGAATTAATGTGAAATGGTTTTGATACCGTGCTTTTAATGTAAATACATGCTTTCTTTTGAGACAAAGCTGTTCTTTTATGTGCACTGGTGACTGTTCCTGTTAGGCTTCACTTGTACACTTGCTGATTTTATTGGGCAACTGTCTCAGAAGGTTAAAGTAGAAGTAGGCCTTTCTGCCCTTTCGATGTTGCTGCAGTATCCCAGCTGATTTTCCCCTCACCTCGTCACAACGCCATAAACCCGCGCTATCCCCATACCGCTTGAAAGTCTTGGCTGGAATTTTATCCTTGAATGCAAAAGCCTACAAAAAGTAGGGAGTATTGGTTCAGTCCATCACAGGAAAGCCCTCCCTACCATCCAGCACTGCCACAAGAAAGCAGCATCCATCATCAAGGATACCCACCATCCAGGCCGTGCTGTCTTCTCACTGCTGCCGTTAGGAAGGAGGTACAGAAGCCTTAGGTCCCACACCACCAGGTTTAGGAACAGGTATTACCCTCCAACCATCAAGCTCCTGAACCAGAGTGGATAAGTTCACTTGCCTCAAAAAAAATGAACTGATTCCACAGCTTATGAACTCACTTTCAAGGACTCTACAATACATTTTCTCAGTATTTATTTATTTATTCATTCATTCATTCATTCATTCATTTATTTATCTGTCTATTTATTTATTTAAAATTACTATTTTGCTTCACTTATAGTGTTTGCACAAGTTGTCATCTTTCGCATATTGGCTGTTTGTCCATCTTTGTGTGTAGTTTTTCATTGATTCTATTGTGTTTCTTTGAATCTACTGTGAATGGCCACAAGAAAATAAATCTCAGGGTGACATTCTATATATGGACTTTGATAATAAATTTACTTTGAACCTCCACAGCCCTCTTTTGTACTGTATCTCTCAGATTCATTACACTCCAGATACGTCCTGTTCCTGAATGCCTTCCCTTTGACCCCCCCTCCGTCTATAATTTCCAGCCAAAGGAAGTGTCACCAGTTTTCTAAAATTGATGCACCAAAGAAAACCTCCAGTCTGGATGCATTGTGGCTTGGTACAGTAAATGTTCTGCCCATGACCACGAGAAACTGCGGAGAGTTGTGGACACAGCTCAGCACGTCACAGGAACCAACCTCCATTCCATGTCTACACTTCCTGCTGCCTCGGTAAACCAGCCAGCTCAAGAACAGCTCCTACCCCACTGTTATACGACTACTGAATGGTTCCCTAGTATGATGAGATGGACTCTTGACCTCATTGTCCACCTTGTTATGATCTTGCACTTTGTTTTCTACCTGTACCGCACTTTCCCTGTAGCTGTAACACTAGGTCAGTGAGTCTTCGGCGGGTGCTGGGATCGGAGTTCTGCGTGGGCAGAATTAACAAGGGCTGGTGACCTTCTAGGTACCTGAGTTGGCGACACCAGAGTTCAAGGTCTAGAGTTTTGGACCCCTTCATTAGTGAGCCTGGAGTTTGGGTCCTCATTTGCTGTAATTGTGAGTCCAAGATCGATACCAAAGATAAAAGGTTGAAGGTTGATCAGAATTTGTGGCCTGATGGCCAGAGTGTTCGTTGTGTGCACTGTAGGTCCCCCGGGGAAGTCAAAGCCCAATGTCTACCAAGTATAGAAGTCCGCTGGAGGCAGCCTGGCTTGGGGTTGGAGGGATGTGTGTGTGCTTGGGTGTGTGGGTGTGCTCTGTTCTTGCTCTTGCTTTAGTGCTTGTTGTCCTGTGTTATTCTGCTGAACGTTGTGGGTATGCTGTGTTGATGCCAGAATATGTGGCAACACTTGTGGGCTGCCCAAAGCACATCCTTGGGTTGTTTCAGTTGTTAACGCAAAACTGTATGTTTTGATGTACACATGATAGATAAATCTGAATGTTTTACTGTACACTTTGCTATTGCTTGACCCTTATTAGCATATAGTCTAATTTAGGCAGCTCAGGATGTCCATAATCTTGCATACCAGTCAGAGTTGCAACTAATCAAAATTGGCTCCACCATGTGTCCCAGAAATTTGCAAGAGTTTTATAGGAATTTGTGAAGGGAATGGTTAAGGTGTCAGGCATCCTTTATGATAAACCTTGATTCTTTGAACATCTCCGACAACCAGCTCTTTTGTCTCTGGCTGAGATCAGAACCCTCGACTTTCAGATTTAAAGAGAATTCTCTGCGTTGAAGCTGACAACTGCCTGTGAGCAAAAGTGTTTGTCTTGCTGCAGACCCAAGCACTGTTCCCGATATTCTGGCCGTCAATTCGAGAGACCATGGGAGTCTGAGCAGCAACCATTCCATCACAGCTCTCCACTGAGCTTGCTGTGTTCACTCAACAATTTGTATATTGTAATGATTCTTAATCCTGACTAATTTGTTATCTACAGGTTACTAAAAAGTATTGTAACAGCACTAGGCAATGAACTCTTCATGAACTAATAAAGTGACCACTGCCTGTATCCTTGTGATTTTCTGCTGCTAGCCCATCCCCTTCAATGTTTGATGTGTTGTGCATTCAGAGATGCTCTTCTGCGCACCACTGTAGTAGTGCGTGGTTATCTGAGTTACTGTCTCTGTCCTGTCAGCTTGAACCAGTCTGGTCCTTCTCTTCTGGCCTCTCTGATCAACAAGGTGTTTTTGTGCTCAGAACCACCACTCACTGGATGTTTTTGTTTTTGTGCAATTCTCTGTAAGCTCTGGAGACTATTGTGAGTGAAAATCCCAGGAGATCAGCAGTTTCTGAGACACCCAAACCACCCTGCCTGCCACCAATCATTTGACCATTCCATAGTCAAAGTCACTTAGATCACGTTTCTTTCCCATTTTGCTGTTTGGTCTGAACAACAACTGAACCTCTCGACCTCTTAAACTGCTTTTATGCATTGAATTACTGCCACATGATTGGCTGATTTGTACTAATGAGGAGGTTTACCCAATAAAGTGGCCATTGAGTGTTTCATCCCACTATATCATGGCAGTTGTGGGAGAGCAGAATCTTAGCTTGAGGTGGAAGGACTAAATGCCGGAGAAGCCATTTAGAGTAGTAGCACACGACAACATAGAGACATGCCCTTCGGCCCATCTAATCCATGCCAATCTGTTATTCTGCTTAGTCCCACCTGGACCATTGCCCTCCGTAACCCTCCCATCCATGTACCTTTCCAAACTTCTCTTAAATGTTACAATTGAACCCATATCCACCATTTCTGCTGGCAGCTCATTCCACACTCTTACACTCTCTGAATGAAAAAGTTTCCCCTCATGTTCCCCTTAAATATTTCACCTTTCATCCTTATCCTATGACCTCTAGTTCTAGTCTCTCCCAACCTCAGTGGATAAAGCCTGCTTGTATTTACCCTATTTATACCCCTCAAAATTTTGTATACCTCTATCAAATCTCCACTCATTCTCCTTCACTCCAGAGGATAAAGTCTTCTCCTATTTAACCTTTCTCTTTAATTCAGATCCTCAAATTCCAGCAATATCCTTGTAAATTTTCTCTGCACTATTTCAATCTTATTGAAATACTGTTTGATTGTGCTGTATCCATCCCAGGCCTGGAATTCCATGTACCTCTCAGTTTTTTAAAAAAAAGCTACCTTTAACATTACCCCTCATACCTTCCTCCGATCCCCTTCAAATTATTCCTCCCTATATTAGCAGAAGTCCTTCCTCACCTCTGGTCCACCTCGCATTCACTGACTTCATATGTGGCAGTGGCTGTTAATTTTATAGCTCTCCGATGAACTCCATCCCTTGGGAGGATTTATTTTGCAAGTAGTCAATGAGTCCTTGTGTTGCCAGAATAACCCTGACTACATCTGCACCACGTGTTAAAGCACGGTGTCCAATGATATTCCATTACCTTCTCAGTATCTTGAACTGACCTTCAGGACATTAACCCTACCCTACGTCTTGCTCTACCATGGACTCATCACTTTTTTTGTTTTGCAATCTTTTTTTCCTCTCTTAACTGTCTGGCATTATTTATGTATAATTTGTATTCTATGCGTTGTCTGTACCTATGTGTTGTGGTGCTACTGCAAGTAAGATTTTCATTGTATCTGTAGCTCGCCATACTTGTGCATGTCAACAAACTCGACCTAACTTGACAGTGCTGGGCTTTGAGGGAACCAGAGAGACTCTACCTATTTTCAGTAGAATCCTTGACTATCTAATTGTTACTAGCTTGGAAAGCGCTGCTGTTTGGTAGAGTCAATCAAAAAAAGTTTATTATCAAAGTATGTGCATGTCATCGTATACAAACCTGAGATTTGTTTTCTTGCAAGCATACACAGTAAATCCAAAATACACAATAGAGTCAATGAAAGACACACCCAACAGGACAGACAACAAGCCAACAACAAACCGTCCAAGTATCAAAGAGAAAAAGAATAATATTATCGCAAACAAGAGAAAATCTGCTGGAAATCATAGTAGTACACACAAAATGCAGGCAGAACTCAGCAGGCCAGACAGCAGCTATGGAAAAGAGTAAAGAGTTGACGTTTTGGGCCGAGACCCTTCATCAGGACTAAATGCTGAGTTCCTCCAGCATTTTGTATGTATTGCTAATATTGTCAGTTTAACTAATAGCGGTTATTATTAATATTAGTATAAGATGGTGCTGATGAAGCCCAGTCACTACTCACCTGTAGGAAACAAAACTACTAGCAGCTTTATAAATCACACTTTTTCTGGTTGAGGATCACTGCAATCTGTAGCTTCCCTGTTGGAGTTGAGTTTTTGAACCACCTGTACAACCTGACATTTTAGCAGTATGAACTGAAGTCTGGAACGTGCAGGACGGGCCAGATCAAGGTGGTGGGGCCCTGGCCCAATGTTTGCCCATTGCTGGTGCAGACTTGGCGGTGATTTGATACGGCAGAACTGAGCCACGTGGAGGAGAGGCAGAGTCGAGGCGGGGCTCCCAGGAAAGACCCAAGGTTTGATCGATTTCGGCGCCAGTCAAATTGGTAAGGTTGGGTACAGGCCGAGAGTGGAGCAAAGCGGCAGGACCTGGGTCTGAGAGACAGGACTGACTCAAGGTTTGGACAGTTTAAGTGCCGGGTCAGATTAGCAAGTCAGGGTGTTGAGGCTGGAGACAAGGGATGGCCAGTTCAGCTCGCTGCTCTGTGAGGTTGAACTCAACTCTACGCTAAACTGAGGTCGTGTCCTGCAGCTGCTGGGCTACTGGATCGGCTGCAGTGAGGACTGGTTTCGTGGCTGTGGACTCACAGTTAGATTGCTTTTGTTGTTTGCACCATTTGATTTTTTTTCTCCACATTGTGTGTTTGATGGTATTTTTAAATGAGTTCTATTGTTCTTTATTTTGTAAGGAGATGAATCTCAAAGTTGTTTATAGTATACATTGGTAATAAATGAACTTTGAACATACAATAATACTGAGAACATGAGACCTGTAGTCTTTGAAAGTGAGTCTATAAGTTGCGGAATCAGTTCAGAGTTGAAGTGAGGTTAGTTCCCTAGGAAAGTCTTTTCAGAAAGGAAATGAGTTTGATGTTTGACCGCTGAACTCTTGCATCTGGGAAAATATCAACAACCCTGCACTCATTGTCAGTAAGACCAAGATTATGGACTTCAGGAAGGGGAAGTCGAGGGAACACACACCAGTCCTCATCGAGTGGAGAGGGTGAGTAGTTTCAAGTTCCTGGGTGTCTGCATCTCAGAGGACCTATCCTGGAACCAACAGGACCAATTGATACAATTACAAAGAAGGCACAGCAGTGGCTATATTTCATTAGGAGTTTGAGGAGAATTGGTATGTCATCAAAGATAACTTACAAATTTCTACAGATGTACCGTGGAGAGCATTCTAACTGGTTGCATCACTGTCTGGTATGGAAAGGCACAGAATTGAAAAAACATGCAGAAAGTTGTAAATTCAGCCAATTCCAACATTGGCACTAACCTTCCCAGCACTGAGGACATCTTCAAAAGGTGATGCCTCAAAAAGGTGGCATCCATCATCATCCAGGGCATTCCCTCTTCTCATTGCTACCATCAAGGAGGTGGTACAGGAACCTGAAGACACACATTCAACATTTCTGCTTCTTGTCCTCCGCCATCAGGTTTCTGAATGGACAATGAAACCATGGACACTCAGTGTTTTCCCTCATTTTTTGCACTAATTATTTAATTATATTTTTACATATAGTTTTTTAATATATACTTATTGCATTTTATAGTTTTTATTGCAATGTACTGTTCCTGCAAAACAACAAATTTCACGACATATGCCAATGATATTTAACCTGTTCTGATTCTGTGAAGAGTTCAATTCCTGCTGTCCTTGCACTACCTTTTAATAATGGACGGCAAAATGGAATCAAAATCAGCTTTCGTGTCCCATATATCACCCTCCAGCAGCCCATCACCCTTCCTCGGTCCATCTGTAACTATCACAGGAGATGATGTAATCCAGTGCAACAAAAAATCCACTGGAGGAACACAGTGAGGAACTGCAGCAACTGTGAGGGCGAAGGAATTGTCGACCGTCCGGGCTGAAACCCGACATTAGGACGGAGGGTGGAGGGGGAGGTGGCTGCTAGACGTCATCAACGATGCACAAGGATTCCAAAGATCTGCAAATCTCCAGGTGAAGGAGTTTCTTAACCTCCATCACTGACAGATATTGTGAAACTTGTTGTTTTGTGGGAGCAGTACAGTGAAAAGATGTAAAAATTACTGTAAGTTTCAAAAATAAATAGTGCAAAAGACAAATAATGAGTTAATATTCGTGGACCATTCAGAAATCTGATGATGGAGGGGAAGAAGCTCTTCTTAAAGCATTGAATGTGTGTCTTCAGGTTCCTGTTACTACCATCAGGGAGGAAATACAGGAAGAGGGCGTGTCCTGGATGGTGAGGGTCCTGAATGATGGATGTCACCCTCTTGAAGCACTGGCTTTTTTAAAAAAAAATTTTTTTTTTAGTTTTTCAAAACATTTTACAAATTAAAAACCCCAAATCCCAATGAGGAACATTAATACAGTGCAAAATTAAGCATACAATAACAATATGCTACAAAGGAAGAGAATTTAACAAAAAAGCACCTACATTAAAGACAAGTGAGCTTAGTGTCCTCCCCAAACCCCACAACACAAGAAAAAAACAACAACTCCAGACCAACCACCACACAGTATAGAGAGTATAAGTCCGGACAGTCAAACTCCCAGACTGTGAATACACTTAGCAACAGAGGATAATAATGCCTACTACCAGAAAAAAAAAGGGAGCTGAAAGCAAGGGACCGAAAAGAAAAAAAAACCCTAGTCAAGAGGAAGGTTATGAAAGTACTCGATAAAAGGTCCTCAGACCTTATGGAACTTTAAATCCGAATTGAGAACTGAATAATGAATTTTTTCGAGGTCCAAGCAGGCCATAATGTCGTTAAGCCATTGCGCATGAGTGGGCGGGGCAACATCTCTCCATCTAAGGAGGATCAAGCGTCTAGCCAGGAGAGAGGCAAAGGATAATATTCGGCATTTGGTCGGACCCAGACATAAATCTGTCTCACCCCAAAAACCGAACAGAGCAATTAAGGGGTTTGGTTCTAGGTGCTGATTCAGAATGCGCAATAACGTAGTGAAGACATCTTTCCAGAATTTCTCCAAGCTAGGACAGAACCAGTACATATGGATGAGAGAGGCCACGCCCCTCTTGCATTTATCACAGAGCGGACTAATGCCAGGGTAGAATCGAGATAGTTTAGATTTAGATTGAAGCACTGGCTTTTGAAGATGGCAGCGAGGCTAGTGTCCATGATGGATTGGGCTGAGTCTACAACCCTCTGCAGCCTCTTGCGATCCTGTGCATTGCAGCCTCCATACAAGGCAGCGATGCAACAGACAGAATACAATCTACTATACACCTGTACAAATTTGGTTTAATTCATTTGGGAAAGTGTTAGGTTTAGAGTACACTAGAGGGAAATTCAAACCAGCAATTATAAACAGCTCACAGCTGAAGAAAACAAAGGGATAATTAAAATAAGTGTGTGTGTGTCTGCCTGTGTCTATTGCATGTGACAGGACCTGGATTTACAGACCATCCCTGAATACCCTTGAAGGGTTAGTGTTAACCTGTTGGGGTCTCTGTGTGAAGATATTCACACGATGACTTTAGAGAGGCACTTTCAGGATTTTTATCCAGTGATGATGAAAGACGAGTGATATGTTTCCTCTCCATAGATGCTGCCTGACCTGCTGTGTTCCTTCAGCATCTAGTGTGTGTTACTCTGGATTTCCAGCATCTCTTGTGTTTACGATATACTTCCAAGTCAGGAAGAGATGTGATTTGGAGAACAACCTGTTGAAGGTGGTGCTGCTCTTGGCTCTGGTGCTAGAGGTGGCCAGTCTATGTGTGAGACCACGTACATGTACAGCTGTTTGTGTGGGAACATGTCTGAGGCCTCGTGTCCAACGGAATCTTGAAGAATGGGAGTTGGAAAATGAGAGAATTTCCTGTTAATTCAAGGGAAGTTTATTGTGGGAAATGCAGTGAAGTAGAACTTTCAAGATATAATTGCTACCTTGTGCCATTTTCAAAAATGTAATTGTCAAATTAAACAGTCACTTAATGCAAATTGAAGACATTTTCTTAGAATAAGTTGTCAATATTTTGAACATTAAGAGGAGAGACACATTCTCAGTAATGACAGCCATTTGAATGAAGTACAGTTGAGAATTGATGAGGGGCATTAGGCTTGTGTAATATTCTCTGGGAAAGGCACAGTCTACGAAGAAGGCATCCCATTAAAATGCTGAATGAGCTTTAAGCCAAAGCAATGTTGGTCTCAGTATCTCTTTCACTCAAGTTTCTGGAAATAATCGATAATTCAGAGAAACAACAAGGGTATAAGTAGAGAGAAAGGAAGATTCTCCTAACGGCTTTCTTCCACAGATGTAGCTGACTTCTGCCAAGTTCTGTGCTAAATAATGTTGCAATGCTGTGAGCAATAGGATGCTGACTATTTAGAACAAGCTGCCAGAGCAATGGACCAACTCATTGCAGGCAACCCCGATCTTCACAGCTTGCACTGTAGAACAATTCTGTTAACCACTACGCCATTGTGCCGCCCTTAAAGTTACAGATCTTAAACATTTGTACTGGTGCATGGATGGGAAGGGTTTAGAGTGATGGAGATTATTGAACACGTTCATTCTTTCTTCCATTCTACCTTCCTCCACCCCACTGCTCTAAATGATAAATTAGATTAATATTGCCACAGTTCTGAGGTACAGTGGAAAAAGTTCTTGGAGGGTCACTCTACATACAAGGGCATTGGGTGGGACAAGGTCACTAGGAATTCTCTCCATGACAACAGGAGCCCTCATTGCCAGAGGAGATTGGGATGGACCTCTCTTTTCAACTATTCTCCATTCACTGTACCTTGTGGAGAACTAACTCTGCTTTTATCTGAAAAAGGAGGGAGTAGGGAGTGCTGTTTGCTGTTGTTGAGGTAGTTAACTGTCTACAGACATGCATTTCCAACCCATCAGTGCCCACATGGTTTAGCACATGGACAGGAGATCACAAGAAGAGAAAAGAAAAATATCTTCTTCCACCACACCATGTCTTTGTCCTCCTGCCGCCAGGCGGAAGGTAGGGCAGCATAAGATCCCAGCACACATCATGTACACCCTGTCTGAACGCCCCTCCCCGTCTGCCTAACCCAGACACACTCTCATCCTTCACTGGACACCTTTATCTTTTATTGCAGCTGTTTCACATCTTTATATGACTGCTTGTTTTATTATAATAGTCTGCCAGTAAGATATAAACATACATCTTGCACTTTATGTCAACCTGTTAATCTGCAAGCCATATGCCACTCAGGGACATACACAAATACAAGTTGAGTACCCCTTGTCGGAAATTCCAAAATCGGAAAATCCCTGCAATCTGAAATTATTTTGATCCTGATGTGATGCCGTGAATGACAATTCTACAAGGTTCCCAGGTAATGCACGGGTCTCTGCACACCACCACCTGTTCTGAGAAGTGACCTCACATACATAATGAAAAGAAGTTAATGAAAAATAGAAAAACACTGTGTAAAGCAAAATATGAAGATCTCAATTGCGTACTGAAAGAATGGACTTGTCAGCAGAGTGAGCATATGCCACTTAATGGTATACTGATCATGATTCATGGCGAACTGAAAATTGGCGTTAATAGAAACATAGAAAACCTACAGCACAATACAGGCCCTTCGGCCCACAAAGTTGTGCCGAACACGTCCCCACCTTAGAAATTACTAGGCTTACTTATAGCCCTCTATTTTTCTAAGCTCCATGTACCTATCCAAAAGTCTCTTAAAAGACCCTATTGTATCCGCCTCCACCACTGTTGCCAGCAGCCCATTCCGTGCACTCACCACTCTCTGAGTAAAAAACTTACCCCTGACATCTCCTCTGTACCTGCTCCCCAGCACCTTAAACCTGTGTCTTCTTGTGGCAACCATTTCAGCCCTGGGAAAAAGCCTCTGACTATCCACACGATCAATGCCTCTCATCATCTTATACACCTGTATCAGGTCACCTCTCATCCTCCATCTCTCCAAGGAGAAAAGGCCAAGTTCACTCAACCTATTCTCATAAGGCATACTCCCCAATCCAGGAAACATCCTTGTAAATCTCCTCTGCACCCTTTCTATGGTTTCCACATCCTTCCTGTTAATTATGAATATTCAGCAGGCTGGTTGCAGAAATTTAAGAAAAGACACAGAATTAAATGTTAAAACATCTACTGATCATGAAACAGCAACAAAATTCACTGTTTGTTGAGATTGTTGTAGATGAAAATCTACCACCAGAACAAGTCTACAATGCTGCTTTTATACCTTATGTAAATCCAAAAAGGTAAAATACAAATACAGTATATTGTAAGCTTTTAATCAAAACACAGTATCATAGTTGGAGACTGAAAGCCTGAAAGCCATTGTTGTTTGTTGTTCAGCAGCTGTTTCAGGTTTTCTCCTGATGATGCTTGTGTTACCTTGCACACATTATATTAGACAATAGACAATAGGTGCAGAAGTAGACCATTCGGCCCTTCGAGCCTGCACCACCATTTTGAGATCATGGCTGATCAATTCCTATCAATACCCGGTTCCTGCCTTGTCCCCATATCCCTTGATTCCCCTATCCATAAGATACCTATCTAGCTCCTTCTTGAAAGCATCCAGAGAATTGGCCTCCACTGCCTTCCGAGGCAGTGCATTCCAGACCCCCACAACTCTCTGGGAGAAGAAGTTTTTCTTTAACTCTGTCCTAAATGACCTACCTCTTATTCTCAAACCATGCCCTCTGGTACTGGACTCTCCCAGCATCTGGAACATATTTCCTGCCTCTATCTTGTCCAATCCCTTAATAATCTTGTATGTTTCAATCAGATCCCCTCTCAATCTCCTTAATTCCAGTGTGTACAAGCCCAGTCTCTCTGACCTCTCTGTGTAAGACAGTCTGGACATCCCAGGAATTAACTTTGTAAATCTACGCTGCACTTCCTCTACAGCCAGGATGTCCTTCCTTAACCCTGGAGACCAAAACTGTACACAGTACTCCAGGTGTGGTCTCATTAATGGAATGTAATAATTTTTACTGTTAAATACATGTGTGATGAACAAGTGTAAGTCAAAGACTGCTCACCGGTAGCACATAAATTCAGAGTCAGGAATGATGACGATCCCAAGCTATCTCATTATATATTCCAAAATCTGAAACATTTCTGGCCCCAAACATTATGATAAGGGTGCTCAACCTGCATCATTTTGTGACTGTTTGTGCTGTGTGTGACTATAGCTAATCTGATTTGCACCTTGGACCTCGAGGAATGTAACATTTAGCTGAATTTGAACTTCAACTGTCCAGGAAGTTGATGTTGCCTAAACATCATTTAGCATTCTGTGACGACCACCAAGTCCACAAACATTCCCTCAAACTTCTCCAGGTGTGCTATAGAACGTATCCTGACGGGTTGTAGCTCAGGCTGGTTCGGTAGCTGCTCTGCTCTGCACTGATGAAACCTGCAGAAGGTGGCAAAAACTGTCTCGTCCATCACAGGCTCGTCATGCAGCCCATCTTCATGGTGCGTTGTATCAGGAAGGCTAACAGTGTCATCAAGGAGTCCTGCCCCCCAGCCATTCCCTTTTCCCTTGTCTACCTTTTAGAAGGTACAGCAGTTTGAAAGCCCAGACAGCCATTCTCCAGAACAGCTTCAAGATCTAAGATACGTTGATTATTGCCATTTTTCAGTACACCAGTGAAAAGGAGAACAAAATGATTGTTAATCCAGAGCAGATGCAGCATAAAAAGCACAATAAAAAACAAAAACAAAGTAAATGTAAAAGCAATCCCATAAAACACAATGTGCATGTAGCTGTTGAGCATGGCTGAAAATACATAAGATTAGTTTATATGTGGAGCAGACTTGATGGGCTAACTGGTCTTATATACATAGACTGATTGTATGTACATAAAATGATGTTTCTTCCCAGTGTTATCAGACTCCTGAACCAGCCACCTCTTCCACATCCCTTTCTCCATAAAGCCGAAGTGTTACGCTAGAACTTTCTGCAGCTGCTCAGAGACATCCTTGACCATGACACCCAGGAAACAACACACCACCCTGGCATCTCTACCGTGGCCACTGAATCTCCTGTCGGTTCGCCTGACTATCAGGTCTCCTATCATTATTGTCCTGTTTGGCTCTATGCAAAGTTCAAAGGAAATTTTAGATCAAAGTATGTCAATGTCACCATATACTACCTTGGGATACCATCCCCTCTTAGCCTCAGAACCAGTCATGGTACCACAGACCTGACTACTGCCGCCAACCCCTGAAAGAACATCCCCCTCAAAGGAGATGTTGTTGAGGCATAGATCATCTGCCAGTGAATGTCCAGGGTGGGTGGGGTCTTTGATGATGCTGTTGGCTTTCCCGAGGCAGCGAGAAGTATAGACAGAGTTTATGGAGACTAATTTCTGTGATCCATTGAGCTGCGTCCAGAACGCTCTGCAGTTTGTCGCGGTGACGAGCAAAGCAGTTGCCGTTCTGAGGCATGATGCATCCAGATAGGATGGTGCATCAATTAAAACTAGTGAGGGTCAACAGGGACATGCAAATTTCTTTAGCCCCTGAGGGACTAGAGGTACTGGTGTGCTTCATGGCCGTAGGATACATTATAGGAGTCAAAGGACACAGAGTTCTTGCAAATTCTTATCATACTGAGGAATTATTCAATGTTCTGATAACGGTGGGGTAGAAGATACCCTTGAGCCTGGTGATACAAGCTTTCATATCTTCTACCCAATGGGAGGCGGGGGGCAGAAGAAGAGAGAATAGGTGGGGTCTCTGATGATGCTGAGGCAGTGGGAAGCAGAGACTGAGGCTGTAGAAGGGAGGCTGGTTTCTGTGATGTGTTGAGCTGTGTCCACAACTCTGTAGTTTACTGTGCTCACAGACAGAGCAGGTGCCGTACCGAGCTGTGATGCATCCAGATGCTTTCTACGGTGCTTCTATTAAAAGAATATAAACTTGGTATACAGAGCAATAATAAATATAATATCTACTCTGGAGCAAGGGATTTCGTTGCACCCTGGTGTATATGAGCAGGATCTGAAACGGGGAGAACTGAGTGTGTGTCAATGCACAGACCGGATCAAATTATTCTTCCTCTTCGGCACTAATTATTCCCCAGGTTAGAGGTAAGAGCTACCTTTATAAAATCTACAAAAGGAAATTGAAGGGAGTGGATGTATTTCAAGGACGCTCGTCTCTTATCATTTGTGGCACAGTGCTGAACTTGACGTCCAGCCTAAAGAGAAATTGGAATTGAAGTTGGTTTATTATTATCATCACATGTTCAAATTAAATCTATAATCAAAGTATGTATACATCACCATATGTATACATCACCATACGTATACATCACCATACGTATACATCACCATATGTATACATCACCATATCTATACATCACCATATCTATACATCACCATATGTATACATCACCATATCTATACATCACCATACATATACATCACCATACGTATACATCACCATACGTATACATCACCATATGTATACATCACCATACGTATACATCACCATATGTATACATCACCATATGTATACATCACCATATCTATACATCACCATACGTATACATCACCATACGTATACATCACCATATGTATACATCACCATATCTATACATCACCATATGTATACATCACCATATGTATACATCACCATATCTATACATCACCATACGTATACATCACCATACGTATACATCACCATATATTACCTTGAGATTCATTTTCTTGCAGGCATTCACAGTGGAACAAATCACAAACAAAGATGGGCAAACAACCAAAATGCACATACAAAACAATAATGAATAAATAATATTCAGAACATGAGTCACTAAAGTGTATCATTGTAACTAATCTCACCATCTCAATGTTCCAAAGCTCCCCGCAGTCTGTGAGTCCAGTGTAGTCCTTTTGGAATGTGATTGTACCTGATCGTTTTTACATGGTTACCTCCCACAAGCAACACGAGGATAGCCAGATCATCCTCTTTAGTGGTGCTGAGGATGTATTGAGGCCCCAGAGCACCAGAAGTAATGACTGCTCATCGAGTATTGATACGGCATCTTCGAATATACAGGTGAAGGGAAATGGGGCCTTTGGTTAATAAACATTCAACACTCTGTGCCACAGTAAACATCAGCAAGGATCGGTTGTGGAGTTCAGAGGGATGGGCGGGGGTTTCAGTGAAACCTACCGAATACTGAAAGGCCTGGATAGAGATCAATAGGCCTGAATAGCACAGCACAGCACAGGCCCTTTGGCCCATGATGTTGTGCCAACCTTTCAAGCAACTCTTAAGATCAATCTAAACATTCTCTCCTTCACAGCTGTCCATTTTTATAAATTTCTCAGCACAGAATAGACCCTTCTGGCCCTTCAAGCCAGGCCGCCATCAACCTCGATTTAACCCTAGCCTAATCATGGGACAATTTACAATGACCAATTAACCTATGGACTGTGGGAGGAAACTGGAGCACGCAGAGGAAACTCACACATTCCACCAGGAGCATGTTTACGCTCCTTATAGAGGATGTCAGAATTGAACTTTGAACTCTGCCCCAAGCTGTAAGAGCAGCGTGCTGACCGCTATGCAATCATGGTATCCCTACCATTTTCTTTCATTCATGTATCCATCTTGAATGTCCCTAATGTGCCCGGCAGGGTGTTCTACACACTCACCACTCCCTGTGAAAAAGCCTATCCCTCACATCCCCCACCTATACTTTCCACCAATCACCTTAAAATTATTTTTATTTTATCAGAAGCATGTTTAATATCACGGGCATGTGCTGTGAAATTTTTTGTCATGCAGCAGCAGTACATTGTAATACCCAACAATAAAAATGATGAACTACAGTAAGTATATATGCAGTGCAAAAATAAAGTAGTGAGGTAGTGTTCATGGGTTCAGTGTCCATTCAGAAATCTGATGGTGGAGGGGAAGAGGCTGTTCCTGAATCGTTGAGTGTGTGTCTTCAGGCTCCTGTACCTCCTCCCTGATGGTAGCAGTGAGAAGAGGGCATGTCCTGGATGCTGGGGGTTTTAATGATGGACGTCGCCTTTTTGAGGCATCGGTCCTTGAAGCTTTCCTGGGTGCTGGGGAGGCATCCATGATAGAGCTGATCCATGCTAGGCCCATGATAGAGCTGAGTGAGTTTACAATTTCTGCAGCTCACTTCGATCCTGTGCCGTGCCACCCCCACTCTCCATACCAGAATTTTTATTTATTTGGAAACACAGCATGGTGACAGGCTCTTCTGGCCCAACGAGTCTACTCCGCCCAGTTACACCACGTGGCAAATTAACCCTAACCAGTACGTCTTTAGGATTTGGGAGGAAATCCATGTGTTCACGGGGACCACTTACAGGCAGCGGCAGAATTGAACCTGAGTCGCTGGCACCGTAAAGCATTATGCTAACTATTATACTGCTGTGCTACACTATATAGCCATTTCTGACCTGGGAAAAAGTGTCAGGCTGGCCACTCTATCTATGCCTCTATCGCCTTGTATACCTCTTTCAAATCACCTCTCATCTTCCTTCACCCCAAAGAGAAAAGCCCTGACTCACTCAACCTATCCTGAGAATACATGCTCTCTAATCCAGGCATCATCCTGGTAAATCTCCTCTGCACCCTCGCTAAAGTTTCCACATCCTTCCTAAAATGAGGTGATCAGAACTCAACATAATATTCCAAGTGTGGTCTAACCAGAATTATAAAGCTACAACATTTCCTCATGGCTCTTGAGCTCAATTCCCTGACTAACGAAGGCAAACACACCATTTACCTTCTTGGCCACCTTATCAAGTTGTGTGGTAACTTTGAGGTATCTACCAAAATCTCTCTGTTCCTCTACAATGCTAAGAATCCTGCCATTAGCCAGCTATTCTGCCTTCAAATTCGAGCATCCAAAGTGAATCCCTTCACACTTTTCCTGGTTGAACTCCATCTGCCACTTCTTAGCCCAGCTCTGCAGCCTGTCAATGCCCTGCTGTAACGTACAATGACCTTCCGATTATCCACAGCTTCATGATCATGGCTGATTTGCTCTGAGCCGCCTTCTGCGTCAGTTTCCCCTAACCCTTAATGTTCAGCTTTTTAAAACATCTTTCCTGTGCTGGTCAAGATGGCATTGAGCTACAGAGATCACTGAGATCAGGGCTCATGCTTCATTCTGCTTTAGATATGTAGAGATAGTTTTGAGTACAGTGAGGGGAGTTAGGGGTCAGGTTGGGGTTTAGAAACAGTGATGTGAGGGATTTAAATTTCACACAGAAGTTGGAGGTTAGGCCAGAGTGTAACCTAATTTCCATGGTTGAAGACCAGCAATATAGGCATGTGACAAAGGACATCTGTGGATATCAGGCCAACCCAGGTTGTGGGGCACTGGGACTGGACGTCTGTGCGAGCAGGAGGCATGAGAGCTGGTCAGTTGGCGAGCATGGAATTTGAGGCCTGGAGATTGTGATCCCTTCATCGATACCGAAGATTGCAGTTCCATCGTCAATCAGAAGTCAAGAAGATTTGAGGCTGAAGTGTCTGTGCCTGTGTCTACAAAGCTGCTGGTATTGCTGTTGTGTTCTGTGTTTTAACGCTGAGCATTGCTAAGCTTGGTTAGCGTCGGAATGTGTGGCAACAATTATGGGCTTCCCCAAGCACATCCTTAGGTTGTGTTGGTTGTTAATGCAAACAACACATTTCACTGTATATTTCAATGTACATGAGATAAATAAGTATCTGATGCACACAGAGTAGACGTGGAGAAGATGCTTCCAATAATAGGTGAGTCTAGGCTCTATGGGCACAGTTTAAGAATGAAGGGATGCCCCTTTGAAATGAAATGAGGAGGGATTTCTTCAGCCAGAGGGTGGTGAATCTGTGGGATTCATTGTCGCAGATGGCTGTGGAGGCCAAGTCATTGGCTGAAAAGTTTGGTAGGTTCTTGATTGGTAACAGGATAGGGGTTATAGGGAGAAAACAGGAGAATGGGGTTGAGAAAGAAAAGGAATGGCAGAAAAGGATTGGTCGATTAGTCTAATTCTGCTCCAATGTCTTAAGGTTGTAGTTTTCTGGTTTCCACGCAAACCCACTACCATTAGGAAGGGGTACGGGAGTCTTAGGTTCCACAGCACGAGGTTCAGGAACAGTGATTACCCGATAGCCATCAGGCTCCTGAACCAGTGTGGATAACTTCACTCATCTCAACTCTGAACTGATTCCACAACCAATGGACTCACCTTCTCTACAACTCATGTTCTCAGTATTATTCATTGATTTATTTGTACAATTTGTTTTCTTTTGCACATTTCTTTTGCCTTTATGTACAGTTTTCGATAAATTGCTTATTTTTCTGAAAAAATGCCTGCAAGAAACTGATCTAAAGGTAGTATTTGGTGACATGTATAATACATACTTGGATAATAAATTTCACTTTAACATTGACCATACCCCGGGAGCGATAAAGGTATTGAAGTAGAGGAAGATTTCATTACTAGATTTGGGATTAGTAGCAAGACCCTGGCAGATGGGTCCGTTAATTATCTCAAGACTGCAATTCTGGTGTCAGTTATTACTGACACCAGAACATGCAAACTCCACGTGGAGAGAGCTGGAAGTCAGAATAGAACCTGGGTCACTGGCGCTGTGGGACACCAGCAGCACATTACACAGAGAAAGAACCTTAAATCTGATCTACCACGGGGTATCTGCTATCAGCAAAACTATAGAGGGCTGTGAGCCATCTTTAGACAAATGGAAGTAGCTTGCGTGCACACGTTGGCCGGCATGGATGAGCTGGGCTGAAGGTCTTGTTTGCCTGCCACTTAACTCTATGATTCTAATAGTGATTGCATTGTATGAGCCAGAGGTACTTTGAAAATAATGACCCACAGGGAACGAAACCTGTCATCTCTACCTGGGAAGTTCAGCCTGGCATGGGTTTAAAACAATGAAAACAAAAACTAAACAGGCTACTTTCTTCTGGTGCTCTGTCCTGAAGATTAAGCTTTTGTTCCTGAGGAACTGGCAATCTCCCAGCTCCTGGGGTTTAATCGGTCTCGCCAACAGCTGACAATTTCTGTTCCATTGAGTAAGTAGATCAGAGACAAAGGAATCCATCAGCATTGGTAATGGTCACTGCCAAGCTGAGGCTAAACGTGCATTAGAGGATCAGCACCTTCCATTCCACCTGGGTAGTCTACAACTTGACAGTGTGAACATACAACACAGGCTCACAATGTTATGGTGATCTACTTAAACCTACTCCAAGATCAATCTACACCTCTCCTCCCACATAGAGAGGCATGTGGGTGAAAGAGAAGTGGAGGGCTAAGAGTTTCTTTGGAGAATGAAAGGAGATTAGATAGAGAAGAACAAAACTATGTGGGATAGATTGAAGTAAATACAAGCAGGCTGAGTGATACTAAAACTAGAGGTCATGGGTTAAGGGTGAAAGGTGAAAAGCTTAACGGGAACCTGAGGGTTATCTTTTTCACTCAGAAGGTGGTGAGAGTGTAGACTGAAGCAAAAGGAGTGGATGGGGGTTTGATTGTAACATTTAAGAGAAGTTGGGATAAAGACATGGATGAGAGGAGAATGGAGAGTTATGGTCGAGATGTGGGTTGATGTAACTAGCTGAATAATAGTTTGGCAGGGATTAAATGGGCTGAAGGGCCTGTTTTGGTATTGCAGAGCTCTATGACTCTCTAACTCTAAATGTCAATAGTTCAATAGTTCCATTTAATATCAGAAAATGTACAAAAACACAACCTGAAATTCTTACTCTTCACGGACATCCACTAAAGCAGGAGTACCCCAAAGAATGAATCATTAGAATTGTTAGAACCCCAAAGCCCCCTTCTTCCCCTCCCACGCACAAGCAGCAACCCTCTCCCCACTCTATTTTAGCAAAAAGCACCGGCAACCACCACGCTCCAAGCAAGTGATAGCAAAGCCCACAAGAGGGACCATGATCTGCAGTTCAGGAAGACTTCACATTCACCCGACCAACGTGACGTGCCATAGGCTCGCGCTCTCTCTCCATAACGAAGGGACAGAGAGACATCACACAGTTTATGGTGTTGCTTTTTTGTTTGAGTTCACTGACTCGAGAATTGGCAGCAAACTCTCCCCCACCAACGAGAGAGAGAGAGGTTTGCTGAGTCTCTAATGAAACTGCCTCCACCACCATCTCTGGCAGTGCATTCCATCAGCTTATCACACCACTGTGTTTTTAAAAAACCTACAGACACTTACCATCCTCTGACTGAATTTCCCAGCTTCTGGTAAATGCTACCCCTGTTTCTTTTCTCTTCCACTCTCTCCGTACCCTTGATCTAGCTGGAAGGCTGTCATTCAGCTGGAAAGAGCGCAGAGAAGATTTACAAGATATTGCTGGGACTTGAGGTCTGAGTTATTGGGAAAGGTTGGCCTGGCTAGGATATTATTCATTGGAGAGCAGGAAGCTGGAGTGACCTTAGAGAACTGTATAACATCATGAGGGAGACAGGCTGAATGCACACCATCATTTACACAAAGAATGGGAAAGGTTTCAGGTGGGGGGGGAGATTTAAAAGGGACATAAGGGACTCACACATGCACAAAATGCTGGAGGAACTCAACACTTCAGGCAACATGTATGGAGGGAGCTCTGATGGATATCTCCATGTATCCAGGGTGGAGAGTCCCCACCCAGAACATCAACTTCACAGATCTGCCCAGTTCCTCTGAGCTCCTGTGTGTTGCTCCAGATTCCAGCCTCTGCTGACACTTGTGTCCCAATAGGATTCTGCCTCACAGATGCACAGTGGCCACGCATGGACACGTCCATATGTGCACATTCACAGACACATCCGCATGTGTGTATGTGTGGTTCAGAACCTAAACGCAAGATGCTGGAAATCCTGATGCAGCGTCTTGGCCTGAAACATCGACTCTTTGTTTCCCTCCATAGAAGCTGCCTGACCCACTGAGTTCCTCCATCATCTTGGGCATGTTACTGAAATGGAATGTGATGAGATGTTGGAGTGAAAATCCAACACATGCTCAGGAGGTCAGGCAGTGTCTGTGGGGAGGGAAACGGTCTGTGACGCTGGGTATGTGGGTTTGGTTTGCTTCATTCGATTGCTTGTGTGCAACTAAACTTGATGGGGACGCTATGTGTGGTGACACTTGCCCACATCTTTAAGATGACTTTGTTGTTAATGTAAACAATGCATTTCACTGTATATGTGATACATGAATCTGAAACTTCAGTACAGAGGGGTTCCAAAGTCTCGACTCAGGTGGAGGAGATGTTAAATCAAGGCTCCCAGATGGACATGGAAATGTCTTGGCCCAAAACGTCGACTCTTTGTTCCTCTCCGTAGATGCTGCCTGACCTGCTGAGTTCCTCCAGCATTTTGTATGTTGCTCTGTGTAAAAGAACTGCAGCTTTTCCATTTCTCCGTTCCATCTTTCAGTTAATGGACTGTCCCTGGCTAGTTTTATACTGCATCGTGTGATACGCTATATTACACCAAAGATCTCTTGGTAGTGGAGTAATTTATTTAGCATATTGTGATTCCTAGTCTATACATCAAGTGAATTACACCAGGGAAGGAGCCAGTGTCAGGAACAATTTGGCCTACATTACTTCCAGTTAACCAGCAGACCGTGGAAAATGAACTGTGCACAGATCTTGCCAGCAAGTTGTAACTCACTGTGTAGTGTCAGTGACATGGAACATTTTCATCTCAAATGAGGTATAAGGTTCTGTCTTCCCAACACCCCTCTCCCCCCGAAAATCCCAATCCTGATCACAAATGAAAGTGCATTACTATAGTTCCATTGATTTTTGTATGGAAGAGATTCCCCAGAATAAAACATAAAACATGGGACATGTAGCTGCTGTCACACCTCCTTTATAATTGCATCAATATGTTGGGTCCAGGATAGAAACTCAGAGATGCTGACACCCAGGAAGTTGAACCTGCTGACCCTTTCCACTTCTGATCCCTCGATGAAGACTGGTGTGTCTTCCCTCGACTTGCCCTTCCTGAAGTCCACAGTCAATTCTTTGGTCTTACTGATGATGAGTGCAGGTTGTTGCTGCGACACCACTCAACCAGCTGATCTAGCTCACTCCTGTACACCCTTCTCGTCAACATCTGAAATTCTGCTGGCAATAGTTGTGTTGTTGGCAAATTTATAGATGGCATCTGAGCTGTGCCAGGCCGCACAGCCATTGGTGTAGAAAGAGTAGAGCAGTGGACTAAGCACATATCCTTGAGGTGCACCAGTGTTGATTGTCAGCGAGGAGATGTTATTTCTGATCCACCTAGGCTGTGGTCTCCCAGTGAGGAATTCAAGGATCCATTTGCAGAGAGGGGTGCAGAGGCCCAGGTTTTGGAGCTTGTTGATTAGAACTGAAGGTATGATTGTGTTGAACGCTGAGCTATAGTCTATAGCCCGACTTAAATATTGCTATTGTCCAGGTGGACAGCCAGTGAGATAGCATCCACATGATAGGCAAATTGCAACAGGTCCAGGGCATTGTTTAGGCAGGAGTTGATTCTAGCCATGACTAACCTCTTAAAGCACTTCATCAAAGTAGACGTGAGTGCTCTGGGCAATAGTCATTGAGGTAGCTCACCCTGCTCTTCTTGGTAACCACCGACCGCAGCAGTGAGAGATTGAAGATGTCCTTGAACACTCCTGCCATTTGGTTGGCACAGGTTTTCAGAGCCCTACCAGGTACACCATCGGGGCCTGATGCCTTGTGAAGGTTAACCCTCTTGAAAGATGTTCTGACATCAGCCTCTGAGACAGAGATTACAGGGTTATCAGATGCTGCAGAGATTTGCACTGGTGTAGTTAGATTCTCCCTTTCAAAGCGTGCATAAAAGGCATTGAGATCAGCTGGGAGTGAACCATCTGCATTCACGATGTTAGGTTTTGCTTTGTAGGAAGTAATGGCCTGCAAACTCTGTCAGAGCTGACGTACATCCAATTCAATCTCTATCGTCAATCGATATTCACCCTAAAGATACCCTTCCATAGGTACCTGGACTTCTTGGACAGTTCTGGGTTACCAAACTTGAATGCCACAGATCTAGCCCCCAACAGGGCACAAATCTCCTGGCTTTTGGTTTGGATATATCTGGTACGGATTTGAAGGCACAAACTTATCCATACATCTTGATGAAGTCGGTGACAACAGTCAGATCCGAAGATGAATCCCTGAAATCATTTAGTCCACTGACTCAAAGCAGTCCTCCCTTGACCATACTTTCTTGGTCCTTACCATTGGTGCTGCAGTCTTTAGTCTCTGCCTATACGCTGGGAGTAGAAGTACAGCCAGATGATTGGACTTTCCAAAGTGCAGGCATGGGATGGCACAGTCAACATTCTTGTTGGTGGTATAACAGTCAAGTGCGTTGGCTCCTCTGGTTCCACAGGTGACATACTGAAGTAGTTATTCAGAGACTTCTTCAAGCTGGCCTGATTGAAATCCCCCACCATGACAAGGAAGGCTGTTTTGTGACCAACGATTACGGTGCTCATCTCCTCCAGTGCCTGCCTGACAATGGCCCGAGGTTCAAGTTCAAGTTTATTGTGATTCAACTATATACACGTATGCCACAAAATGAAACAACGTTCCTCCAGACCAAGGTGTATAAGACAGTACATATAACTCACACACAATGCCCAGACTCAGCAGTGGAAACTGCAAGCAGTTTCAGACTCCTGGGAGTGCACATCCCACACAACCTCTCACGTGCACATCCTACGCAGCCAGGAAAGCTCATCGATACCTCTACTTTCTGAGGAGGCAGAAGAAAGCTGGACTTTGCACATCCATTCTCCTACGCATGTTCTGGAGAGAATATCCTGAGAAGCCGCATCACTGCTTGGTACGGAAACTGCACTGTGAGGGAGGCTCTACGTCGGGTAGTCAAAAAAGCTTAACACATCTACCCGCCATTAAGGACGTATATACACAGAGGGTGCTTGAAAAGGGCCAGTAACGTCATGAAGGATCCCAACCACCTTGCTCATGGACTGTTGGTCCCACTCCCGTCAGAAAGGAGGCTACGCCAGGACCACCAGATTCAAAAACCATTGCTTTCCTGAAGCAGTAAGGTTGACCAACGTTTTCACCCACCAACTCCACCACTACTTCAGCAGAAGGTGCATTTATGGCTCAAGTCAAAAAGTAAACAATATAATGCTACTGACGCTGCATAGGTGACGACACCTGGGTAAGGCAGGGAGTTCAGTTGTCTCATAGCCTGGGTAAGGCAGGGAGTTCAGCAGTCTCATAGCCTGGGTAAGGCAGGGAGTTCAGTTGTCTCATAGCCTGGGTAAGGCAGGGAATTCAGTTGTCTCATAGCCTGGGTAAGGCAGGGAGTTCAGTTGTCTCATAGCCTGGGTAAGGCAGGGAGTTCAGCAGTCTCATAGCCTGGGTAAGGCAGGGAGTTCAGTTGTCTCATAGCCTGGGTAAGGCAGGGAGTTCAGTTGTCTCATAGCCTGGGTAAGGCAGGGAGTTCAGCAGTCTCATAGCCTGGGTAAGGGAGGGAGTTCAGTTGTCTCATAGCCTGGGTAAGGGAGGGAGTTCAGTTGTCTCATAGCCTGGGTAAGGCAGGGAGTTCAGTTGTCTCATAGCCTGGGTAAGGCAGGGAGTTCAGTTGTCTCATAGCCTGGGTAAGGCAGGGAGTTCAGCTGTCTCATAGCCTGGGTAAGGCAGGGAGTTCAGTTGTCTCATAGCCTGGGTAAGGCAGGGAGTTCAGTTGTCTCATAGCCTGGGTAAGGCAGGGAGTTCAGTTGTCTCATAGCCTGGGTAAGGCAGGGAGTTCAGTTGTCTCATAGCCTGGGTAAGGCAGGGAGTTCAGTTGTCTCATAGCCTGGGTAAGGCAGGGAGTTCAGCTGTCTCATAGCCTGGGTAAGGCAGGGAGTTCAGTTGTCTCATAGCCTGGGTAAGGCAGGGAGTTCAGTTGTCTCATAGCCTGGGTAAGGCAGGGAGTTCAGCAGTCTCATAGCCTGGGTAAGGCAGGGAGTTCAGCAGTCTCATAGCCTGGGTAAGGCAGGGAGCCTGCAGAAGAACTTAGACAGACTGGGAGAATGTGCAAAGAAGAGGCAAATGGAATATAGTGTGGAGAGGTATATGGTCATGCACTTCAGTAGAAGGTTTAAAGGCATAGAGTGTTTACTAAAAAGGGAGAAATTTCAAAAATCATAGGTGCAAAGGGACTTGGGAGTCCTCATGCAGGTTAACTTGCAGGCTGAGTTAGTGGTCAGGAAGGCAAATGCAATATTTGCTTTCAGAGAGGACTAGAATATAAAAGTGAGGATGTATTCCAGGGATTTTATGGAGCATTGGTCAGACTGCACTGGGAGTATTGTGAGCAGTTTTGGGCCCCTTATCTAAGAAAAGATGTGCTGGCGTTAGAGAAAGTCCCAAGGAGATTCATGAGAATGTTTCCAGGAATGAATGGGTTAACATGAGGAGTGTTTGATGGCTCTGGCCTGAACTCACTGGAATTTAGAACAATGAGAGGGAATCTTAGTGAAACTATTGAATATTGAAAGGCCCAGACAGAGTGAATGTGGAGAGGATATTTCCTATAGTGGGGGAGACTAAGACCAGAGGACACTGCCTCAAAGTAGAGGGACATCTATTTAGAACAGAAGTGAAGAGGAATTTCTTTGACCAGTGGGTGGTGAAGCTGTGGAATTTATTGCTGTGAAGGCCAGGTCATTGGGTATATTTAAAGTGGAGGTTGATAGGTTCTTGATTAATAAAGGCTTCAAAGTTTATGGGGAGAAGGCAGGAGAATGGGGTTGAGAGGGATAATTCTGCAGTGTTACATATAAGATGGTAAGAAACATTAGCATAGTGGATAACCAGTGCCTTTTCCCCAGGGCCAATATGGCTAATACAAGGCAACGTAATTGGAGGAAAGACGTAGGTTGGTTTATACAGAGAATGGTGGGTGTGTGGAACTCACTGCTAGGGGTGGTGTGGTGAACTACATATACCTGTCTGGACTGCTCCTGTGGCTCCTCCCACAGACCCCTGCTGACTGCTTCTGTGGCTCCTCCCACAGACCCCTGCTGACTGCTTCTGTGGCTCCTCCCACAGACCCCTGTATAAAGGCGATTGAGGCCTGATGCCCAGCCTCATTCTACAGGATGTAGTGTTGTTCATTCTTCCAGTCAATAAAAGCTGATATCTCGCTTCTTACGTCTCAGAGTGAGTTATTGATGGTACATTAGGTGGCAGTAGAGGCAGCTACATTAGGGGCATTTAAAAGACTCTTAGATAGGAGCATAAAGAAAAAAGATGGAGGGCTAGGTACGAGGGAAGAGTTAGACTGATCTTATGTCAGCATAACATTGTGGGCTGAAGGGTCTGTTCTATGCATTATGTTATATGTTCCATTGTAGGCTCCATGCTGGGGTCCTTTTTGCACAATGGTATCTACAGTTGGAACAGTTAACTGAGAATCAAATATCAAAAACTTCTTTCTCTCTTTTCAGAGATCTATGCAATTTGGTCCCTCACTGCTCCTGATTTTAATCACTCCAATTAATACATTGCATAACAAGGATTAATAACCTGAATGAAAGCCAAAGTGTAGCTAATTGGAAGCCTGTCATACTGATGCATAAAAATGGTTCCACTTCAAGCTATTGATGTATTCACTCCACTTACACCTGATGGCTAGCAGCTGTTAAATACTTCCAAAAAAAATACACTCTTAAATATACTTTATGCAAATCCCTCTAACTGCTGGATAATGCAGACATCTCTCCCCTCCTTCATCATTTCCATTTCAAGTGGGTGCCCTGGTCTTTAATTGTCTATCAAGCCTGATTAGCTGCTGCAATTAGGTGCAATCAAGAAGCTATGAATAACCTTCCTGAATCTTTACATCTTTTATATATAAGTGTATATAAAAAGCAGCTACTAATCACACACTGCAGACTGAAATTCTCATTATAAACCTTCAAGTGTTATATTCAACAAGGCACAAAGAAACTTTGGAGGAAAAAAAAGGAAAGGAACTGTAAGATGCCATCAGACTTGTTCAGTGAGTAGCAAGGATGTAATCGTCAGGCTTTATAAGAGATTGGTCAGACTGCACTTGGAGAATTGTGAGAAATTGAGTCGCCATGGTAGCATAGCACTTAGTGTGACGCTATTACAGCTCAGGGCAATGGATTTCAGGACTCAGTTCTGGTGCTGTCAGTAAGAAGTCTGTATGTCCTTCCCGTGAGTGCATGGTTTTCCACCTGGTGCTCTGGTTTCCTCCCACAGTCCAAAGACCTACTGGTTATTAAGTTAATTGTTCATTGTAAATTGTCCTGTGATTTGGTGAGGGTTAAAGAGAGAGGTTGCTGTATGGTGCAGTTCATTGGGCTGGAAAAGCTTGTTCCCCACTGTATCTCAAAATAACGAAAAATAATCTTTTTGAGTCCCTTATGTGCTGGCATTGGAGGATCCAGAGGGGGTTCAGAAAGAAAGGGTTAATGTATGAGGAGCCTTTGATGGCTCTGGGCTTGTACTCACTGGAGTTTAGAAGAATGGAGGGTGGGGGGAATCTCATTGAAACCTATCAAATATCACAAGACCTAGATAGAGTGGATGTGGAGAGGATGTTTCCTATAGATAGATAGATAGATAGATACTTTATTCATCCCCATGGGGAAATTCAACTTTTTTCCAATGTCCCATACACTTGTTGTAGCAAAAACTAATTACATACAATAATTAACTCAGTAAAAAATATGATATGCATCTAAATCACTATCTCAAAAAGCATTAATAATAGCTTTTAAAAAGTTCTTAAGTCCTGGCGGTAGAATTGTAAAGCCTAATGGCATTGGGGAGTATTGACCTCTTCATCCTGTCTGAGGAGCATTGCATCGATAGTAACCTGTCGCTGAAACTGCTTCTCTGTCTCTGGATGGTGCTATGTAGAGGATGTTCAGAGTTTTCCATAATTGACCGTAGCCTACTCAGCGCCCTTCACTCAGCTACCGATGTTAAACTCTCCAGTACTTTGCCCACGACAGAGCCCGCCTTCCTTACCAGCTTATTAAGACGTGAGGCGTCCCTCTTCTTAATGCTTCCTCCCCAACACGCCACCACAAAGAAGAGGGCGCTCTCCACAACTGACCTATAGAACATCTTCAGCATCTCACTACAGACATTGAATGACGCCAACCTTCTTAGGAAGTACAGTCGACGGACCAGAATAGAAGGAGATCCCTTTGGAACAGGGGTGAGGAGGAATTGCTTTAGCTGAAATGTGGTGAATCTGTGGAATTCATTGTGGAGGCCAAGTCTCTGGGCATACTTAAAGTGGAGTTTGATAGGTTCCTGATTAGTCAGGGTGTCAAAGGTTGCAGGGAGAAGGCAGGGGAAAGGGGTTGAGAGGGGAAGCAAATCAGCCATGATGGAATGGTGGAGCAATCACAATGACAGGCTAAATGGTCTATTTCTGCTCTTGTGTCTCATGGTATTATATTTCAGGTGATTTGATCAACTTCTAAACAAAATTCTAGATTTAGAATCAACTTTATTTCAAATATTTTTATCAAATTTATTTCAGATTTTCCCTGTTACTTTGTCTTCATCTGCGTTACATAGATTTTATGTTGGGTAACTCATGTGGTCTGCACCTCTGTGTTTCTTTAAAAGATGGTTAGGCAACCACTGAAAAGATATTGAACAACATGGTAAGTAAATGGTTGATGGGCTGAAGGGCCTGCTTGTGTACTCTGAGAACCTGAAACAAAAATGGAAAATACTGGAGATGCTCAGTAGGTCAGGTAGCTCTTGTGAGAAGAGAAAGAGTTAATGATTTGTGGATTAAAGCTGGGAGTCTTTACTTAATAAACTGACTGTGCAGCTGTGGTCTGCAGCCATTGGGCTCCTGGACTGGTTACAGTACTGAACTGGGTTTGTGGGGCTGGACTCGTGTTCAGGAACTGTGTGTTATTCACTGACAATTTGTTTTTTATCCCCATACATTAGGTGTTCAATCGGCTTTGTTGTGCAGGTTTTTTTAGTGGGTTCCATTATGTTCCTTTGTTTTGTGACTGCCTGCAAGAAGGCGCATCTGAAAGTGGTGAATCTGTGGAACTTGTTGCCACAGGCAGCTGCGGAGGCCGAGTCTTTAAGCAGAGGTTGGGTAGATTCTTGATTAGTCAGGGCATGAAAGGCAGGAGATTGGGGCTGAGAGGGAAAATGGTGGAGCCAGGATAGGCCAAATTCTGTTGCTGTGTCTTATGGTATACATACTTGTATCATGTACTTCGAGATCTCCGAAGGAGACAAACAGAACTTGGTACAACTCTGCCATGACGGTGTATCTGCCAGACATGGATGCCCTTTTACCTTGGAATCAGGCTGCTAACGTTGTGATCATAGTGGACAAGTTACGGAGTGGAATTGATTTTCGGTCACGGAATGGATTTTCTAGTACGTTCTGTTTTCAACAACAGTTTTGGCAGTTAGGGAAGTGTTATTACAGTGTCAGTGTTCAATTCCTGCAGCGTCAGTAAGGATCTTGCGTGTTCTCCCTGTCACCATGTGGGTTAGGGTTAGTAAGTTGTGGGCATGCTGCATTGGCACTTGTAGGCTGCCCGCAGCACATCCCTGGTCTGTGTTGGCTGTAAACACAAATGTTCTGATTTGCATGTGACAAATAAAGTTTATCTTTCTGGGCTGTGTGCCATCTTGCCAATCACTTCCAAGGGGCAAGTGGATGGACGGGATTTATTTTTCTTGGAGGGTGGATCTTATGGGGTAGCATAGATAATGAATCCTTTTCCCATTCTGGGTGTGTCTAAGACACAAAGGCATAGGGTTAAGTTGGGAAGTTTGGAATGAAACTGAATGGGGGAGGGAACCTTTCTCCCCACCCAGAGAGTAGTTGGAATCTGGAACGCACTCCCTGAGCGGGTGCTGGAGACAGACTCCCTCCACATGCAAGGACAAGTGCTTGAATTGCTAAAGTTTAGAAGGGTATGGTCCTGCTGCAGGTGAACAATGGTCAGCATGGACATGGTGGGACGAATGGCCTGTTTCTTTGCTGTACAAATGTAATTGTTAAACGTCAGCCATCTTAATGTCTTTGTTGTGTCTCTTTCTGTCCGTGATGCTTGTTACTCCACCCATCAGAGCCTTTTACTGAACCTGATTTAATACTTTTTACAATTGTAAAAGTACAGTAAAGAGGAATTCTGGTATGTGCTTAATTAATTCACAAGATATGTGAGCATAATTAGGCCATTTGGCCCATTGGTCTGCTCCATCATTCCATCATGGCCGACTAATGGAGGACCTATCAACCTCTGCTTTGACTATACCCAATGACATGGCCTCCACAGCAGTCTGTCATAATGAATTCTGCAGATTTGCCACTCTGGCTGAACAAATTGTCCTTCATCTCTGTTCCCTGTGGACATCCCTCTATTCTGAGGCAGTATCCCTCTGGTTCTAGACTTCCTCAATACAGGGAACATCTCTCCACATCCACTGTCTCTAGGCCTTTCAATATTCGATTGGAATCTAATTGAAACCTATACTCCCCACTGCACCCTCATTCTTCTAAACTCCAGTGAGTACAGGCCCAGAGTCATCAAGCATCCCTCAAATATTAATAATTTTATTCTCATGAACCTCCTCTGGACCATCTCCAATGACAACACATCTTTTCTCAGATAGGGGCCCCAAAATGCTTACAATGCTCCACGTGTGGTCTGACAAATGCCTTATTAAGCTTTAGTTTCAGATTCAAATGAACTCGGATGAATCAAATCGTAGACTTATCAGCTCAATGTTTGGAGGAAAAAATTAATGAAGTACATGGAATTTAAAATCCACTTAATCAACTACAACGAATCTAAAATCCAAAATATAATACTGCAGATACTGAATACCTGAAACAAACACAGAATGCTCAAACTGCTCAGGAGGTCACTCGGCATCTGAGAGAAGAAGCAGTTCATGTGAAAACAGTCCATTACTGTGTAAAGACTATAAATTTTCTGGAGAGAGGCACAAGAGATTGTCAGTGCTGTTATCAGGAACAACACAAAGCACTGGAGGAACTCAGCAGGTCAGGCAACACCTGTAGAGGCCCTGGCAGGGTGGGACTAGACATTTCCCCCAGTTTTGAAGAGTTTTCAACTCTAATTTACTGATTTTTAAAAAAAAAATCTCTCCACATGTACTGCCAGAGCTGCTGAGTGTTTCTAGCATTTTCTGTTTTTATTTCATCAGGTCCTGAAGAAGGGTCTTGGCCCGAAACGTCGACTATTTATTCCTCTCCATAGATGCTGACTGACCTGCTGAGTTCCTCCAGCATTTTGTGTGTGTTACTCTGGATTTCCAGCAACTGCAGAATCTCTTGTGTTTACTGCTCTCCAAGATGTACATTATGGGTCTATAAATGGCAAATGAATCTCTTAATGGATAAATGTACATGATAACCTTTCATAGAAAATAAATAAGGACACCATATTTTGCTCGCTTTTGCATTACTTAATTTAATTTATATATATAATTAAAAACTAAAATAGAATATTTCAATATACTGCTGCTGCAAAACAGCAAATTTCACCACATATGCCAGTGATACTAAATCTGATTCTGAATATAATATTAAATTGTAAAGAGTGCAGAAATGATTTATAATGATATTGCCAGGACTTGAGATACTGTGATGTAGGGAGAGATTGGACAGACTATGACATTTCTTTGGAGCGTAGGAGACTGAGATGAATTCAGAAATGTATAAAATCTTGAGGGACACTGATTAAAGGTGAATAGACCCCATTTCCTCCAACCCCCTCAGGGTTGGCAAATCAAGAACTAGGTTAAGGTGAGAGGGGAAAGATTTAAACAGGGATTTTAAGGGGCAACTATTTTGCACAGACGGTGGTCAGTATAAAGAATGAGCTGTCAAAGGAAATGCTTGAGTGAGGCAGGTACAATAACAACTTTCAAAAGGCATTTGGACAGGTACATGGATTGGAAAGGTTGAGAAGGATATGGGCCAAACATTAGCATATGTGACAAGCTTCGAAGGACATCCTGGTTGGCATGGTCAATTTGGGCCGGTTTCTGTGCTGTATGACTATCAGTGGGTGGAATGAGAGAAGGATTCTCTACACAAAATAGCTACCTTATGAATAAGACCCTAGATATTCAACTTGAGTCTGTTCTTCCATTCCACCATTGATGATTTAGTATCTCTCTCAACCCCGTTCTCCTGTCTTTTCCTCATAAACTTGAATGCCCTTACTAATCAAGAACCTATCAACATCTACTTTAAATATACCCAGTGACTTGGCCTCCATAGCTGTCTGTGGCAATGAATTCCACAGATTCATCACCCTCTGGCTAAAGAAATTCCTCCTCATCTGTTCTAAAGGGACATTCTTCTATTCCAAGGCTGAGCCCCCTGGTCTTAGACTCCCCCACGATAGAAAGCATCTTCTCCATATCCACTCTTAGATAAGCCTTTCAATATTCAATAGGTTTCAATGAGATCCCCTCTTATTCTTCTAAATTTCAGTGAGTACAGGCCCAAGGCAACCAACCATCCTCATACGTTAACATTTTCATTCCTAGAATCATTCTCATAAATCTCCTCCGGACCCTTGCCAATGCCAGTACAACTTTACTGGGTAAGGGTCCAAAGCTGCTCACAATAGTCCAAGCCTGGTCTGACCAATGCCTTATAAAGCCTCAGTATCACATATAGAGGTATAGGGACAGTCCATTAACAAATGTGTGCAGGAAACTAGATGTTTATTGTCAAAAGTTGTTTAATCTTGAGGTGTTACAATGGTCATGAGGAACATTACTCCTCCTACTTGTTCTACCATTCAATAAGATTGTGGCTGGCATTTATACCATAGTGCCATGTTCCTGCACTGACATCGGACTCCAGTTCTCTTGATATTTAAAAATTTATCTGTGCCTTGAATAGACCAGTCATTGAGACTACACAGCCCTCTTGGGCAGGAAATTCCAAAGAGTCGCTACCTTCAGGGTGAAGAAAGTTCTCATCAGCCCTGCCTGGCAGATCTCCTCAGGTTCAAGAGATTCAGGGTAGCATTCAGTCACTGGACATGTCCTGGCAGATCTCCTCCAAACAGTGACCAATGGTTTGAGAGTTTGAAAACAAATGTTTTAGTTACTGATCAGACGTTTGCACCAATGATCTGAGTTTAAGTTCTATCAATGGTTGCAGAAGGGAAGGTTTAAATTAATAAAATCTGAAATAATTCTGGAAAGATACCTCGGCAGTATCTCTTTCCCCAATATAAGTTACCTCTAATACCAGAGGGCATGCACTTAGGGTGAGAGGGGCAAAGTTCAAGGAGGATATGCAGGAAAGGGCTCCAGGGGGTAAAGGTGGAAGCAGTTATGACTGATATTTTAGAGGCAGTTAGACCTATGAATTCACAGGGATGTGAATCATGCGCAGGCAGAGGAAAATTTAGTTTTGAATCATGTTTGGCACAGACTCCATGTGCTGTTCTGTGCTGTACAGTTCTATGTTATGAAAGCAGGACACTACATAACACTCCACGACCCAACCATCACGGATCGGGGGTTCAATCCTGTCTGTGTGTAAGGAGTTTTTACGTTCTCCCTGTGACCGTGCGGGTTTCCACCACACATTCTAAAGATGAATGGTTAGGGTTAGTGAGTTGTGGGCATGCTATGTCACGCCATAAGCCTGATGTGACTTTGAAGCTGCCCAGCATAACCTTCACTGATTTGATTTGACGCAAATGCTGTAATTCACTGTATGTTTTGTTGTTTCAAAGAACATATGACAAATAAAGAAAATCTGAAGGAATAGAAACAACACACACAAAATGCTGGTGGAACACAGCAGGCCAGGCAGCATCTATAAGGAGAAGCACTGTCGACGTTTCGGGCCGAGACCCTTCTTCAGGATTGTGTGTGTTGTTTGAATTTCCAGCATCTGCAGATTTCCTCGTGTTTGCTCTGAAGGAATAGAGTTGTTGAGAAGAGGCAGGAAAACACTCTGTGCCACTGAGTGAAATCTAGGGGCTGGGTGGGAGAAGCATCATTGTTACATTACTGTGGAAGTCTTTGCTATGTATGCCCCCTCAACACAAGGGAAAACAATGCAGAAATGTTACCGAATACAAGTAGACAATGAGCTACAGACCAGAACAAGGTAGACTATTTGGTCAAGAGTCCAGCTGATTGTACTAAGGTACCAGTCAATAAAATGGGAGCGAGGCTGTTCTTGAGCCTGCTGGGGTTTGTACTTCCAAGTTTTTGTAACTTCTGTCTGATGGGAGAGGGAGCAAGAGAGAAAATTCAGGGTGGGTGGGATCTTTGGTGGTGCTAGCTGAGGCAGTGGGAAGTATAGAGAGTCCTTGGAGGAGAGGCTGGTTTCCATGATGTGCTGATCTGTGTCCACAGTTCTGTGGGGTTTCTTGCAGTCATGAGCAGAGCAGTTGCCATTACCAAAGCCATGATCTACCCAGATAGGATGCTTTCTATGACTCAGTTAGTGACATGCCAAATTTCTTCAGCCACCTGAGGGGGTTGAGGTGCTGATGGACTTTTCTTGGCCATGGTGTCTGTGATTGGACTGGAACAAGCTATTCACTCTGAGAACTTAAGGCTCTCCACCCTCCATCTCAGCATCACTGATGTAGACAGGAGCGTTCACACCCCACCCTTCCTGAAATCGACCATCAGCTCTTTGGTTTTGTTGATAATCAAAGTGAAGGTTGTTGTCATGACACCATGTTAGAGAGGCATGAAGGGAAAGAGCAGGCAAGCAACATGTGATTAGCTGTTCCTTCCAAGGAACCAGCATGGGCAGAATGATCTCCCACTGTTCTGCATCGTTCTACAACCCACATTTTAATAAGATCCAATGCAAGAGACTGCACAATTTTGAAGACTCAGCCAGCCTCACCATGGGCACAAACCTCCATACCATTGAGGACACTTTCAAGAGAAGGTGGTGTCCATCGTTAATGATTCTCGCCTTCTGGGGCATGCTTACTTGTTTCTATCTGTGGTGGTGCAGGATCCACACTCGATGAAACAAGAACAGCTTCTTCCCTTCCATCAAATGGTCCACAAACACTAACTGTACAATTTGCACTGGTTATTTTGTCATTTCCAGTCATTTTGTCTTGTCTTTGCAATGTAGTGCTGCCACCAGGTGACAAATTTCTCATTGGGGTAATGGAGGGAGCATACACCAGTCCATATTGAGGGGGTCAGCAGTGGAAAGGGTGAGCAGTTTCAAGTAGCTGGGTGTCAACATCTCTGAAGATCTATCCTGGGTCCAGCATTTTGATGCCAAGAGCTAGATTTCATGAGGATATGAGGAGATATAATATATCATCAAAGACACCAGAACATTTCTACAGAGATACAGTGGAGAGCTGGTTGCATCACCGACTGGTATGGAAGGGCCACTGCACAGGATCAGAGGGTTGTAGACTCGGCTGACTCCATCATGGGCACCATCGAGGACATCTTCAAAAAGCTGGAATCCACATTAAGTATCTCCATCACCCAGGACATCCCACTTCTTATTGCTACCATCAAGGAGGTGGTATAGGGGCCCGACGATAGCTTCTTCCCCTCCGCTATCAGATTTCTGAATGCCAATGAATCCATGAACTCAACCTCACTAAATTTTTTGTTCTCTTTATGCACCTACTTAATTTAAAAAAAATGTATTTTGTATCTTGTTTATAATGCATTTTATGTATTGCAATGTACTGCTGCCATAAAACAACAAATGTCAGTGATAGGAAATCTGATTTTGATCATTTGCAGCCACAGGATGATCTCAGATCAAAGAGTAATTACGGAAGAGTGGTTACTGTGTTAGAGGTGGAGATCCCATTGTAATAAGCTGCTCACACAGTCAACCTCTCCACACGGAGAGGATCACCACACCGTTTGTCAAAACTCTTTGGGGATTGAGATTAATGTCTGCAAATGGACAATCTCTGCCATCACTGCAACTAAGTTGAACCTGCCACTTTTGAATCGGCAGCCGATTGGTTCATTTAACACACAGCACGGGAATCTGGGATTAAAGGAGAAACCACAAATTTCTTAGAGTCATAGAACACCACAGCACAAAAACAGGCCCTTTGGCCCATCTAATATGTACTGAATTCTGCCTAGTCCCATTGACCCACACCCAGACCATAACCCTCCATACCCCTATCCAAATTTCCATTAAATGTTGAAATCAAATCTGTATCCACCACTCCTGCAGGCAGCTTATTCCACACTCTCTCCACTTCTGAGTGCAGAAGTTCTCCTTAAATGTCACATTCACCTGTAACTTATGACCTCTAGTTCTAGTCTCACCTAACCTTAGTGAAAAAGCCTGCTTGTATTTACCCTATCTATACCCCTCATAATTTTGTGTACCTCCATAAAATCTCCCCTCATTCTCCTATGCTCCAGGAAATAAAGTCCTAACCTATTTAACCTCTTCCTATAACCCAGGTCCTCAAGTCCTGACAACACCCTTGTAAATTTTCTCTGCACCCTCTCAATCTTATTGATAGATAGGTGACCAGAACTGCACACAATATTCAATACACAATTTGACCAGACTATTTGAGAAAGCTTTACAAAACTGTCTCTTCTGCCACGATGAGGCCACTCTCAGGGTGGAAGAGCAACACCTCATATTCTGTCTAGACAGCCTCCAACCTGATGCATCAACTTTGATTTCTCCATCTGGTAATTTTTTCCCTCCCCCTTCTATTCCTCACTCTGGCCTTTTACCTCTTCTCCTCACCTGCCTATCACCTCCTCCTGGAACCCCTCTTCCTTTGATCCACACTCCTCTCCAGCCCTTTACCTCCCCCCCCCCCACCTGGCTTCACCTATCACCTTCCAGCTTGTGCTCCTTCCCTTCCTCCCACCTTTTTTTCTGCCGTTTTCTCCCCCTTCCTTTCCAGTCCTGATGAAGTGTCTTAGCCTGAAACATCAGCAGTTTAATCCTCCAAAGATGCTGCCCGACCTGCTGAGTTCCTCCAGTATTTTACGTGTATTACTCTGGATTTCCAGCTTCTGCAGAACCAGCTCTGGTTGCTCGTCATCAATGTACAACACATGGAAAGTACTGAATAGTTGAGTCGATCGATAGTTCAAGCCTTTAGGTTACTTGTTCATCAACATAACACTTTGGTGCGTAGACTTTATCTTATTTGATTAAATAAATTTATTTAGAGATACAGCAGAGAACAGGCTCTTCCAGCCCAAGGAAGCCGTGTTGCCCAGCAACCCACCGATTTAGCCCTAACCTCATCACAGAACAATTTCCAATGACCAACTAACCTCTCTAGTACGTCTTTGGAATGTGGGAGGAAACTGGAGCACCTGGAGGAAACACAAGTGGTCATGGAGAGAGTGTAAAAACTCCTTACAGATGGTACCGGAATTGAACTCTGAACTCCGACAAGTAATAGCAACATGCCTATCTAGTTCGATCTGACTACTCCCATCTACCTGCACCTGGACCATTTCCCTCCATACCCCTCCCATCTACCTATCCAGACTTCTCTTGAGTAGCATTGTTGAACCTGCATTTACCACTTCTGCTGCTTGCTTGATCCACAGATTCAGACACATTTACTTGTGCGACATTTGAGCCAACAACCAACACAATCTAAGCACACACTGGGAGCAGCCCACAAGTGTTGCCGCACGTTTCAGTGCCAACGTAGCATGCGCTCAATGTTCAGCAGAGCAACACCCTCTGAGTGAAGAAAACCCTTCGGATTTTCCCTTGAATATTTTCACCTTTCATCCTAAACTCTAGCTCTATTCCCGCCCGACCCGAAGCTGTCCGCGAGCCCGGTGTGCTGAAGTAACTAAGATTCGGTGCCACAGTAGCGTAGCGCAGTGCTGGGTGTGCCGTTATTATAGATCAGAGTTCGGAGTTCAATTCCAGTGTCATCTATAAGGAGTCTGGTACATCCTCCTCGTGGAACGCATAGATTTTCTCCGGGTGCCCCAGGTTCAAAGATGTACCGGTTAGTTTAATTGGTCACTGTAAATTGTCCCGTGATTGGGTTAGTGTTTAATCGGGGTTGTCGGCAGTTGCTGGCGTGACATGGCTCAAAGGGCCAGAAGGTCTGACTCCGCGCCTTATTGCTAAGTAAATGAGAACAGATAATCACTTCTGCCTGAACACGATTCATTTCTGGATATTCATGCATCCATCTAAGAGCCTCTTAAATGCCTCAGTTGTGTCTGCCTCTGCAGTCACCTCTAGTGATGCTCTCCAAGCACCCACCACTCTCTAAATAGGGGGAAAATTCTTACCCCACGCATCTTTTCTCTCCTCCATCACTTTAAATGTGTGTCCTGCACCTGCTGGAATCTCGATCAACACAAACTGCTGGAGGAACTTAAAGGGTCAGGCAGCATCTGTGGAAGGAAATGGACAGTCAGCATTATGGGTCACAGGCTGTCTGTCCATTTTCCTCCTCAAATGCTGCCTGACCAGAATTTTCTGTTTCTACAACCTTTCCAGTCTCAGAAGCACTCCATCCTTGGTGAAATTCTCCTGAATTCTCAGACCATTCATCTTCTTCCTATAGTATGCCAACCACAACTGCACACAGTGTCACGGGATCATTTGCGAGAATTGGCAGTCGACTTAACATCTCACCTGAATTTGCAATGATGCAGCCAGGACTAGACCACTTAAGTTGTGAAGAGAATCTGGATTGGCCATGAGACATAGGAGCAGAATTAGATCATTCAGTCCATCGAGTCTGCTCCACCATTCAATCATGACGGTACTAGGGCTGATACAAACCAACATTTTAAGGTGGCTAATGGTGAACGCAGTTGCTGGAAATCCAGAGCAACACATACAAAATTCTGGAGGAATTCAGCAGGTCAGGCAGCATCTACGGAAAGGAATATGAGTTAACGTTTCAGGCCAACACCCTTCATCAGGACTTTGAAGAGGGCTAGTGGAAATAGCTCAGAGTGGATAATCCCGTACAGAAGACCAAGGAAGGAAAATCCAGTCCCTCAAATGTTTACCGCTCACCTCTGTATTGGTGAGTGATGCCGTGTGATTTGATTGGTCGTTTTCAATCACATGGCATGCTGGCCAATCAGATTGTTGCATTGTAATGATTATGGAGTATCATAGATTCTCAGGCACCCAGGTTTTGGAAGAGAAATCCTATCATTACTGTCACATCTGCTAATCCTTGAAACCAGTACAACAAAATGAACAGTGATGAACAAGGTTGGCCCATGAGGATAGACAGATGTGCCTAATTAGTTGGTAGAATATTTAGTAATTAAAGAGTAATTGTCAGCTCAAATAATGAATACTTATCCGAATTTCGGATGCCTTTAGCAATCGCTAATTCTTTGTAATTTTTTTTAATATTCATTCAGATGAGGCAGTTCATTCAGAGGATTTGCTTTTTATTCAGAATTATGCAAAAGATTTGGGGAATAATTTGGATTGTATCAAGGTGAGAGGTCATGGGTTAAGGGTGAAAGGTGAAATGTTTGAGGGGGACAGCTTCACTCGGAGGGTGGTGAGAGTGTGGTATGGGCTGCCAGGGGAAGGGGTGGATAGAAGTTTGATTGCAAAATTTAAGAGAAATTAGGATAGGTATATGGATGGGAAGGGTATGGAGGGCTATGGTTTGGGTGCAAGTCGAGGGGATTAGAAAAAAATTGTAGTTTGGCACTGACTAGATGGGCTGTAGGACCTGTTTCTGTGCTGTCGTGCTCTGTGACTACATGACCAGGGGAATATGTAGGAGCAGGAGATGATCATTCAGCCCATCATGCCAGCTGGATTCATAATTAATCTGATATTGTTCAAATTCGCTTTCCTACTCTTTCCCATTACTATCAATTCCCTCACTGATTACAAATCTATTGATCCTTATATGGGCACCAGCTGTAGCTCCACAGTAAGACTACAAGATATAGGAGTAGAATTAGGCCATTTCGCTCATTGTGTCTGCACTAAGATTCAATCATGGCTGATTTATTATCCCTCTCAACCCCATTCTCCTGGTAACCTTTGACGCCCTGACTAATCAAGGACCCATCACCTTCCACTTTATCTACACTGAGAGAGTGAGCAGCCTCTCCGGAGAGCTGATAGTGTTGCTGCCCGTTCAGAGTTCCAGATTCCAACCACCCTCTGGATGGAAAAACTCCTCCTCAGGTCACCTCTTAGCCCTTACCCTCTACTGGTAGATACCACTACATTAGTCCTGCCTTCTCCCAGTGACATTTGACGCCCTTACTAATCAAGAACTTATCAACCTCTGCTTTAAATGCACCCAATGACTTGGCCTCCACAGCCACATGTGGCAATTAATTCCACAGATTTACCACCCTCTGGCTAAAGAAATTCCTCCTCATCTCTCTTCTGAGGCTGTGCCCTCTGGCTTTAGATTCAATGCTTCCCTTCTCATGCTGTCTGGACTCGAGGGCCTGAGGTCCTTATGATAACAAGTTTAGAGGACTCAACTCTAAAAGCAGAAGTTCATCCTCACCTTTGAGCTGAAAGGGTGACCACCCACATTATTCTGAGATATTGCCCTCTGGTTCCAGATTCTCCCATGAGGGAAGACTCAGTACCTGTCCTGCCAAAAACCTTAAAGAATCTTCTGGTTCAATGAACAACACAAAATGCTGGAGGAGCTCAGTGGGTCAGGCAGCATCTGTGGAGGGAAATGACAGCTGATGTTTTTTGGGTCAAGGTCCTTCATAAGGAATGGAAAGAAGGGAGATAGCCAGTACTAACAGGTGGGGTGGGGTTTTGGAGCAAAAGGCGGCAGGTGATCCAAGTGAGGGGGAGTGGTAGGCGGATAGGGGAAGGGTTGAGAGTCAGGGTGATTGCAGAAGCCAGGATGTGAAAGGTGGAAATGTTTCTTTCAAATTGAAGTTCAAGTTTAATTGTCATTCAGGCATACACACGTATACAGCTAAACAAAACAGCAATCTTCTGGGTTGCTGTAGGATGACTTCTTAGAGACTCACCACAAAGTACCATTGCAGCTCTGTAAAATTCTGGTTAAATCCCACTTGGAGCATTGTATTCAGCTCTAGTCATCTTGTAGACAGGATGTAGTGGAGATTTATCAAGCTTCTCCATTGTGTGCTGGCTCTGGAGAGGTTTCAGAGGAGGTAAATGATCCTGGGAATGAAAGGGTTAATGCATGAGGCGTGTCTGATGGCTCTGCACCTGTACTCGCTAGGGTTTGGAAGAATGAGGGAGGGATCTCATTAAAATCCATCCAATATTGAAAGGACTCGATAGAATGGATGTAGAGAGGAAGTTTCCAATAGTGGGTGTGTCTAGGACCAGAGAGCACAGCCTCAGAGTAAAAGGACATACCTTTGGAACAGAGACGAGGAGGAATTTCTTTAACCAGAGGGTGGAGAACCTGTGGAATTCATTGCCACAGGTGGCTGTGGAAGCCAATTCTTTAGGTATATTTAAAGCAGAGGCTGACAGCTTCTTGATGAGTCAGGACATCAAATGTTATGGGGAGAAACACAGGAGAATGCGGCTGAGGAAGATAATAAATCAGCCATGGCGGCATGGCAGAGCAGACTCGATGGGCTGAATGGCCTAATTCTGCACCTATGTCGTATGGTCTTACAGAGCAGATCTCACGATGAAAGGGTGAGTGAGCCAGGGCTGTTCTCTTTGGAATGACAGTGGGTGAGAGGCAACTTGATAGAGGGGTACAAAACTGAGAAGCATAGATAGAGTGCATGTCCAGTGGCTTTTTCCTAGGGCAGCAATGGCCAATACCAGAGGACATCTGTTTAAGGAGAGTGGAGGAAGGTTTAGGGGAGAATTCATGTAGATTTATCTTTTACATAGAATGTTCTGGCGGGGTGTTGGAAGAGGCAGATACATTAGGGACATTTAAAATCAGGGCCTGTTTCTCCACTGTACAACTTTGAACCTGAATCAAAATCAAGTTCATCTTCATATGCACAAGTCTGTGAATGCAGAGGTACAATATAAAACTTGCATTGCAGGCACATAGCATCAGTTAAGCAGTGTTCACGAGAAAAATATGAATTAAACAAATTATAAACAAATTTTACAATAAAACGCGATTAGAACAAAGAAAAAGAATCAAAGCCCATTTTAGTGCAAAGTGATCATAGTGTTGCTAAACTGTAGTGATGGGGTTTTACCAGTTGGTTCGGGAACTGAATGGTTGAAGGGAAGTAGCTGTTCCTGAACCTGGAGGTGTGGGACTTCAGGCTTCTGTATCTCCTGCCCAATAAGAAGACGGCATGGCCCAGATGGTGGAGATCCTTGACTGATGTTGTCTTCTCGAGGCATTATCATATTGGATTTTGGGATAATACCGTGCACCCATTGCTCGCTGAATTTTATACTATCTACACCTCACAGTATTCAATTGGCTGTGAGACACTGGGATATCAGGAGCGGTACAGGCCTTCAATTGTGACCACCTTAGCCTTTATTGGGAAGTGCTCCCAGAGCCTGGTCTGATTCAACCATTAAGGACCCCCACCATCCAGGCCATGCTCTCTTCTTGCTACTGTCGTCGGGAAGGAGGTACAGGAGCCTTAGGTCCCACACCACTAGTCTCGGGGACAGTCATCACCCCTCAACCAACAAGGATTACTTCATTCACCTCAACAATACACTGATGCCACAACCTATGAACTCACTTTTAAAAACTCTACAACTCATGTTCTCAATGTTATTATTTATTTACAGTATTTATTTATTTTTTGTATTTGCTCAGCTTGTCTTTTGCACATTGGTTGTTGGCCTCTGCTTTTGTGTAGATTTTCATTGATTCTGTTGTATTTCTTTGTTCTACTGTGAATGCCTGCAAGAAAATGAATCTCAGGGTTGTATATGGTAGGGTATACATACTTTGATAATAAATTTACTTTGAAATGGCTACAGAAGGAGTCCGAGTTTGCAGAGTGAAGCTCCGTTGATTAATTACATCTGTAACCAGCCCTGACAGATGAGCTTAAATTGTTAAATTGATTCGTTGTTGAGCACAGATGTTCTAACTGTCGGGAAGCTGGGAATTTCTCACCCTGCTCCAGTGGAAGTTCTAGGACAAAGTGACTTCTGCGGGATCTCAGTAAAGTTCTGTTCTGGTGCTCCTACCCTTACAATGTAGGATCGGAGAAGGTGATGGGTTGGGCCCTTATCAGTCAGAGCATCTCAGTGGCTATTGCTGAATTTGTTGTATTTAAGTGGGTTTCAAGGGAATGGAACAGAAGATATAGGAGAAAGTTCAAGTTCAAGTTAGATTGTCATTGAACCATACACCTGAATACAGCCAAATGAAACCACGTTCCTCGGGTGGGGGAGGGGTGCAAAACACAGTATCAATAGTTACACGTGGCACATGTAATTCTGAGAGCAGTAAAATACAAAACCTAATATAGCCCAAGTCCCTGAGTGTCATGGCTTGCAGATTGATGGTGCATGGGATGTTGGCTTGGCCGCAAGTCTGCGGCAGACCTTATCGCGCACGAGTGCATCCGCGAACGAACACAATCCAGCTCATCTTCCAACGAGTGAACACTGGAAGGCAGTGCTGATGGGAGGGGCTACCCTCCAGCCCAGCCTGGATGCTCGCTGTGCCACACCACTTCCGATGTCTCCCCCCCGGGCAGCTGCAACGGGTGACACCGCGGCATGAGGGCCCGGTCCACTCAGCGACCAAGGTCAGCGGCTCCCCCACTGTCCATCTTGCCAATGATCCAGCGAACTGGACTTGGAGTATTCTACATTACCAATGTCCACCAGAGTCTTTGACCACAGGAAAAACATACAAGAGATTTTATTTGCTCTGTGCACCATCTCTAACGGCTTCCCCCATGGGTGGCTTTCGGAGGCAGCAACACGATGTGAATCGCGTCCGACTTCACCACCATCAAGCAATTCATTAATGGAATAGACCTGCCGTATTTAATGTCTTAATATCCAGCGGTGTCTTGCGATCATAAAAAGGATGTAAAGAATGAACAATGGCACATTTGTTAGTCCCAGAGAGGCCACCTTACTGAAAAAATAAATTAGGCCCACTCGAGGCTGCTCTACCATTCCATCATGGCCGATTTATTATCCCTCTCATCCCATTCTCCTGCCTTCAACACCCTTTACTAATCAAGAACCTACCAACCTCTGCTTTAAATATACCCAATGACTTGTTCTCCACAGGCATCCATGGCAATAAATTCCACATGTTTACCACCATCTGACTAAAGGAATTCCCCCTTGTTTCTGCTCTAAAGGGATGCTATTCAATTCTGAGGCTGTGCCTTCTGGTCCAAGACTCCTCTACTATAGGGAGCATCCTCTCCAAGTCCACTCTATCTATGGCTTTCAATATATGATAGGTTTTAATGGAGATCTCTCCCCGTTCTTCTAAACTCCAAAACTCCAGTGAGTACAAGCCCAGCGCCAACACACGCACCTCATACATTAACCCTTTCATTGCTGGGATCATTCTTGTGAGCCCCCTTTGGACCCTCTTCAATGCCTGCACAACCTTTCTTAGATGAAGTTTGATGAGCAACTTGTAACTGAACGGTTTTGACCTTGCATGTGTTTATTTAGAACAGAGTTGAGGAGGCTCTGGGCTTGTAGTTGGACCGCATTGGTCATCGACACAAAGCAATGCATTTCAAGAATCTTCTCCATCGCATTCCCATTTCCATGCCTCTAGACTTCAACACTCTTCCATTGAGGCACAACATAAAGTCAATGGCCAGCACCTTTCCTGACAAATTAAGCTATCTTAATCTTAAAACACGCTGGGTTCAAAGCTGCTGTGCAACATTTAGTATCTTGTAGGCGTAACAGCCAACTCTGCAGGGGGAGAAATCCCCCCGGCTGGTACCAGCAAAGTGCCGGATTATCGGAGTATTACTGTACTGCTGAAACTGGTACTTTGACAATGCAAGATCGCTTTCTCCTCCCTCCGTTCAACCACTAGCAATGGTAACTCAGCAATCTGTGTCAGGCGGGTTATAATATTTTTCAGGAAAGAATAAAGTGGGTCTTGAATGTTGTTTAAAACTGCCATTAGCATTTGTATTACTGTTGAAAACTGATGTTGACTGAGAGCAATGTTAATGGGCAAAACCCTCCGTGCATTTCCCTGTCTCCTTTTAATTTATGTCCCATGCATTTACTCTTAATGAAATACCTACTCTACTGAGATAACCAACCAGGGACCATCACTCCCAGACTGCAGAGCCTTTTAATAACATTTGGGAATCATTCCTGTTTTATGCCATTACAGAGGGTTACCCCGTGTGCGAAACACTGTAATATGGCCAAAAGTCAGCTTAATGATTAACTGTACAACATGCTTTTGTGATGCCTCTCAACAATTAATCCATTTTCATTATTTTCCCAATTTCTCATCTGCTCCCATCCCCAAGAGGCTATCATTTTTTTTTAAAGGGAGGGGTGATGATAGAGGCAGATACATTAGGGGCATATAAGAAACTCTTAGATGGGGCCCTGTCAGCCGTGGTTTGTAGATTATCTAGAAGGAAAACTCCGATGTTAAACCTCTGCTGCCTTCCTGCAATATCCAGTCATGAGAAAAGCTGCAGGAGTAAACCCTGAGGAAACAATCCGGAGCTGGAGTCCCTAAGGAAGTCCTGCATCGAGTTCAAAGCTGACTGGCAATTTTTGTGACGCTGCTGGTGCCAAACTGTATCAATCTTTGTTGTTCCTTTGGATTCATCAGCTGGGTGGGGAGGGGGAGCCTGCTCCACGGGCAACAGCTTGTTCCCCGTATCATACTGCCCCGTCTTGTGTATCACATAGACAGCTGGGGTGCAGCATCCATGGTCAAACCCGACCAATGGAGGGCCTCATTAAGTAGGCACTAGAATGATAGGAAAATGTAAGTGGAAAGGGTTAAAAGCTCAGCACAATATTGTGGGCTGAAGGGCCTGTCGTGTTCCATGTCTTTGCTTACACTGGCTGATTTACCATGGCAGTGGGAAGTGTAGTGTTTGATGTTCCACTCTAGGGTACAATTTACAGCGGCCAATGTGCATGTTTTTGGAATGTGGGAGGGAACTAGAACACCCAGGGCAAATATGCAAACCTTGCATAGTACATGAGGTGTGGATTCAATCCGGGTTTCTGGTGCTGAGAGGCGGTGGCCCTACCAGCCTCGCTGCTCTTCCATGGTGCCACGAGTAGACTCGAGCGAGTGGCGACATCTCCCATCATTGAGGGCATCTTCAAGAAGTGGTGCCTCAAGGTGGCGTCCATCACTGAGGACCCTCAGCATCCAGGACGTGCCCTCTTCCCCACAACACACACAAGATGCTGGGGGAACTCAGCAGGCCAGGCAGCATCTACGGAAAAGAGTGAACAGTCGACGTTTCGGGCCGAGACCCTTCATCAGGCAGCACTTTGTGTTTGTTGTTTGGATTTCCAGCATCTCTCTTGTTCATGCCCTCTTCTCATTGCTATTGTCAGGCAGGAGGTACACATGCAGCTTTTCAGAAACCCTTTCTTCCCCTCTGAACAGTCCACAAACTGCTTCATTATTCCCGATTGTGGTATTTATTTCCTTTGTAATTTGTAATCATTGGTGTTCTTTGCACCGTATTGCTGCTGCTGCTAAACACATTCAGTAATAATAAATATGCTTGTGTCACTTGGGAGTTTACTGTGTACAAATCACCCTCAGTGTTTAAGACCAGAAGACACGGGAGCAGAATTAGGCCATTTGGCCCCCTTGCATCTGTTCTGACATTCCATCATGGCTGATTTATTATCCCTCTCAAACTAATTCTTCTGCCTTCTCTCCTTAACCTTTGATGCCCTTACTAATCAAGAACCTATCAAACTTCACTTTAAATATACCCAATGACACTCCACTCCTATCAGATTCCCTCTGCAACCTTTTGCCTTTTCCACCTATCACCTCCCAGCTTCTTACTCCATTCCTCTCCACCACCCACTTGGCTTCACCCATCACGTTCTAGCTTGTCCTCCTTCCACCCCTTCCACCTTTTTATTCGGGCATTTTCCCCCTTCCTTTCCTGTCCCGATGAAGGGTCTTGGCCCGAAACGCGGACTGTTTATTCATTTCCTTCAGCATTTTGTGTGCATTACCCAATGACTTTGCCTTCACGGCCATCCACTGCAATAAATTCCACAGATTCACCTTCTTCTGGCTAAAGAAATTCCTTCTAAAGGGATGTTTTTATATTGTGAGGCTTTGCCCTCTGGTCCTAGTGCAACATCTTTTGATTATACTTTGCTTAATACACTTAATTACATATGGAATTACTTTGATTGCTTATAGATATGTTTTGGGCTGTTTTCTCCGGAGCAGTGGAAGCTGAGGGGGAAGATTTGATACAAGATTAAACAAAGCAATGGAAGAGTAGACTGCTGATAAATTTTTCCAGGGCAGAAATGTTTAATACATTTAAGACAGGGGTGGGGGAAGAAAAAAATGGCACAATGGGCTTGCCTTTGCTGTAATTAGAGGTCATAGTTTAAGAGTGAAAGGTGAAATTTTTAAGGGGATCGAGAGAACTTCTTCACTTAGAAGGTGGTGGTTATGGAATGAGTTGGGGGAGGAAGTGTTGGACATGGGTCTGATTTCAAAATGTAAGGGAAGTTTGAATAAGTGCGTGGATGGGAGGGATATGGAGAGCCATGGTGCAGGTGCAGGTGCAGAGTATTTTGGCACAGGCTAGATGGGCTGAAGGGTCTGTTTCTGTGCTGCAGTGTTCTGACTCTATGATGTGCAGGGAGAGTTCCTTTACACACAGTGGGGGGAACCTGGAATGCATTGATCGGGGCAGTAGTGGATGGGAAGCATTTTGGAGTCTCTTAAATAGACACCACAAATTTCAGATGTATAAAGAGAGGTAAGAGTAGAAATAGGACTGCTGGAGAGGTAGTAATGGGGCCAAGAAATGATGGATGAACTGAATAAGTAGCACTGCTTGTGGAAGACACAAACAGTGTGCTGAAAGAGTGTCAGGGGGAAGAAGTGAGTGCTGTTACTATTACTAGGGGAAGGTGTTTAGGAAGCTGAAAGGTCTGAAGGTAGATAAGTCACGAGGACCAGATGGACTGCACCCCAGGATTCTGAAAGAGGCAGCTGAAGAGATTGTGGAGGCATTAATAATGATCTTTCGAGAATTAATAGATTCTGGAATGGTTCCTGAGGACTGGAAAATTGCAAATGTCACTCCACTCTTCAAGAAAGGAGAGAGGCAGAAGAAAGGAAATCATAAGCCAGTTAGACTGACCTCAGTGATTGGGAAGATGATGGAGTCAATTGTTAAAGATGTAGTTCTGGGGGACTTGGAGACACATGATAAAATAGGCTAAAGTCAGCATGGTTTCCTTCAGAGAAAAACTTGCCTGAAAATCTGTTGGAATTCTTTGAGGAAATAACAAGCAGGGTAGACAAAGGTGTATGTTGTGTACTTGGATTTTCAAAAGGCCTTTGATAAGGTGCCAAGTATGAGGCTGCTTAACAAGTTAAAAGCCCATAGTATTACAGGAAAGATACTGGCATGGAGAGCAGGAGACCGTGTGGGAATGAAGAGGGCCTTTTCTGGTTGGCTGCCGGTGACTAGTGGTGTTCCGCAGGGGTTGGTGTTGGAACAACTTCTTTTTATGTTATATGTCAGTGATTTAGATGATGGAGTTGATAGCTTTGTGGCCACATTTGTGCTCAATACAAAGACAGGTGGAGGGGCAGGTTGTGTCGAGGAAGCAGGGAGTCTGCAGAAGGACTGAGACAGATTGGGAGAACGGGCAAAGAAGTGGCAAATGGAGTACAGTGTTGGGAAGTGTAACGTCAGGCATTCTGGTAAAAGGTCTAAAAGCACGGGCTGTCTTCCAAACGGGGAGAGATTTCAAAGATCTAATTTGAAAAGGGATTTGGGAGTCCTCGTGCAGGTTTCCCTAAGGTTAATTTGCCGGCAGAGTCGGTGGTAAGGAAGCAAAAACAATGCTAGCTAGAGGGCTAGAATATAAAGGATGCAATGTTGAGGTTTTATAGGACACTGATGAATCCTCACAGAGTATTGTGAGCTGCTTTGGGCCTCTAATTTAAAAAAGGATGTGCAGACTTTGGAGTGTTTAGAGGAGGTCCACAAAAATGATTCCAAGAATGTAAAGCTCATCATCTGAGGAGTCATTAATGGCTCTGGACTTTTACTCACTGGAATTTAGAAGAATCAGCAGAGATCTCATTGAAGCCTACAAACGTTGACAGGCCTAGACTGAGTAGATATGGAGAGGATTGGTTTTTTTTTACAGTGTGGGAATCTAGGGCCGATAGGCACAGCCTCAGAATAGAGGGTCATCCATTTAGAATGGAAATGAGGAGGAATTTCTTTAGCTGTAAGGTGGTGAATCTGTGGAATTCTTTGCCACAGGCAGCTGTGAAGGCCAGGTCATTGGGTGTATTTAAGCTGGAGGTTGTTAGGTTCTTGATTAGTCAAGGTGTGAAAGGCTACAGGGAGAAGGCAGGAAAAGGGGGTTGAGAGGGAAATGGATCAGCCATAAGTGAAATTGTGGAGCAGACTTGATGGGCTGAATGGCCTAATCATGCAACTGTGTCTTATGGTCTAAAATTCATATCGTACTGTTACTGCCTTATAAACCTGTATACAGAAAGAAGGGAGGGATATGGACAACATGTGAGGAAGATTCAAAGTACATTTATTATCAAAGTGTGCATAAAGTACATTTATACAGATTATGACTCCAATTTATCCTCCCTCAAGCAACCACAAAACAACAAAACACCACTGAATCCATTCAAGAAAACATCAAACACTCAGCATGTGAAATAAGAACAAATTGTACAAATGGCAAAATGCGAGGCGGCCGACACATAGAATATCAAACATCAAACCAGGAGTCCAGGAGTATTTGGTTTAATTCAGTATTGCACCGCTAGCCCGCTGCAGGCTGCACGCAGGGATTATCAGTGCCATCTCTAGAGTCGAGTACATTGTTCTCCTAAACCTAAAGGGTTATTCACTTAACGGAGAACGCCTGTGCATGACCCTGTTTAACATGCGGAAACTGATGCACAGACAGCCCCACGTGGTCCTTCACAGATCAGGGTCAGGGTCCAGTGGCATGGAATGCAAAACGACTGGGGACCCCTCACTGCTATCGTGATGTGTCTTCATCATCTGCCACTCCACCGTTGAGGTCTCGGTTGGATCCCTCTTGACCTTATCACCATGGATGACCCAGCCAGAAACTAAGCTCCAGATACATAGCTTTTAGGAGCTCCCAAGTCTCTCTACCGCGCCAAGGTCATAAGGCACTGAGGCACTTTCATCATGGACATCAGTAAAGTTTCCAGCCATGAACAGCAAGGCCAGATTGGAAAAACCCAGAGATGTGGCAGGAAAGCCTGCCTTGCCCTCACTCTCTAGTTCCATAGTCTGGGTTCCAGTTTACTTCCAGTCATATACTTATAGAAAAGTACAGCACAGAAACAGGTCCTACAGCTCATCTAGTCTGCCTACTCCTATTGACCTGCTCTGGGACAACAGACATCTATATCCCTACCTATTCAAACTTCTCTTAAATGTTGAAATCAAGCTCACGCATACCACTTGCCCTGGCAGCTCGTTCCACACTCTCATGACGCTCTGAGTGAAGAAATTTCCCCTCATGTGCTCCTTAAACTTTACACCTTTCACCCTTAACCCATAGCCTCTGGACGTAGTCCCACCTAAAGCTGACAATCCTCGGAGAAGGAAGAGGGATTAGGTTAATTAGGAGTCATTGCTAGTTTGGCATATCATTGTGGGTTGAAAGGCTTGTGTTGTTCTATGCAATTAGTAAAATTATATTTTTTAGTGGGGCACTGAAGTGCATTATAAGGTAATATTCAGTAATTAGATGAAGGGTCTCAGCCCAAATCATTGAGTGTTTATTCCTCTCAATGGAATAAGACTGACCTGCTAAGTTCCTCCAGCATTTTGTGTGTGTGCTGCTTTGTATCTCCAGCAGCTACAGAACCTCGAGTGTTTAGTACTCAGTCATTTCTTTGAACAGACTGGTTAATTATGGACGTGGTTTTGATGCATTGATATGAGCAGTGTGCGGAGAGAATGACATATGCTGCAGCTATTTTAAACCCAAACTGTGAACCTTACCGCGCACGGTGGTTCCTGCCATCCAACTCCACAGCTACAAACTACAGCCAGGAACTTACTGTGGGATTGCGGCTCGCGCCTGCCTGTGTCATGTTTTTCCTGCTCCACTTGTTGACCTGCTAAATCTGTCGTGTGGTCGAGCTCTTCCCTGGGCCATCAGATGTGAAGGGAGTTCGAGTTTCAGTCGTTCTGACCTCCAGCCCTGCCCTTGTGTCGTTACTCAGATCTCTGGTGCTTCGGACGTGGAGATTTCAGGACAGTGTTGGACGTTTACCTATCTCCAGCCTTCCGCCGTTGATAAACTAGAGCTGCTCTAGCTCAGTCTTTCATGGAAAGCAGCCTCCCCTCAACGGGCTGCCCACCTTAGCAAAGTAGCCACCACCACCCCAGAGATTCTCTCTTCTTCTTCCCCTTCCCTGCTTATACTAAGCTTGAAAACATCTACCACCAGGCTCAAGGACAGCTTCTATCCAGCAGATTTCTGAATGGTCCATGTGCCCATGAGCTCTATCTCACATATTGCACAACTTATTTACTTTATTAACACATTTGTTTTGTAGCTTATAGTGTATTTTTATTGTCTTGCACTGTACTACAACTGCAAAACAACAAATTTCATGACACACTATATATCAGTGATAGTTAACCGGATTCTGATACCAATAACAAGACTGATAATGGACCTTTTGTATTGAAGAACTCTTAACCTTGCTCCTTATTGTCCACCTGCACTGCACCTTCTCTGTAACAATCTCAATGTACTCGTGTTTTGAAATGTGTGGGATGGGTTTTCATTGTATCAGAATCAGGTTTAACATCTCTTGTAGGTGTCCTGAAATTTGTTGTTTTATGGCACCAGTACATAGTAAAAATAAAACAAATTACAGTAAGTATACATAAAAAATAAATTAAATAATTATTGTAAGAAGAGAGCCAAGAAAGCAATGAGGAAGTGTCTAATCAGAAATCTGATGGTGGAGGGGAAGAAGCTGTTCCTGAAATGCTGGGTGTGTGGCTTTGGGCTCCTGTACTTCTGCCTTGATGGTAGCAATGAGAAGATGACACATCATGGATGATGGGAGTTGTTAATATCTTTTTGAGGCATCGCCTTTTGAAGGTGTCCTCGGTGCTCGGGAGGAGCTGGTTGGGTTTACAACTTTCTGCTGCTTTTCCAGTCCTGTGCAGTGACCTCTCCACACCAGTGGTGATGCAGACTGTTAGAATGCTCTCCACAGTACATGTGTAGAAATATATGAGAATCTTTGATGACATACCCCAAAACCAACCACCATTGTCTTGACCTTGCCGAAATTCATTGGTTCCAGGTCTTCAGGCTTCCACACTGTTACAAGGCTCTCTTGTATGATAAAGACATTGGCTTGATCTCCCAATATACTTTGTCACGGCCCTTACACCTTATCGTCTACTTGCACTGAGCATCCTTAAGGTTTTGCAGGTCAGTTGATGATTGTAGGAAACGAGCGGTTCCTGAACTTGGTAGGGTGAGGTTTCAGACTCCTACCTGATGTGGCTTGGCCCAGATGGTGGTGATCCTGCCAGCTTCGGTGTAACGCTATATCCTGATTCTGTTTTCTTTTACTACCTCGATGTACTTGTGAATGGAATGATCTGCTGGATGGCACGCAAACTTTCACTGCAGCTTGACACAGGTGACAACTGTAAACCAATAATCTCCACTTAGGATTTATTTATATATGTGGAGATACAGCACAGTAACAGGCCCTTCTGGCTCAATAAGCCCACACCCATGTGACCAGTTAACTTACTGACCTGTATGCCTTTGGGATGTGGGAGGAAACTGGAGCACCCAGAGGAAACTTACGTGGTCACGGGGAGAACAAACAGACTCCTTACAGACTGTGGCAGGAATTGAGGCACAACATAAAACTTTCTTGCAGCGGCATCACAGAGTTTCAGACAACATACATCAATTATTCAAGATGGTGAAGTAAAAGACTATACTAAACAAGACACAAGTGTTTAAAAAACAATCAAACACAAGAGGTGCTGCAGATGCTGTAAAACCAGAACAACACATACAAGATACTGGAGGAACTCAGCAGCAGGGTCTCAGCCCAAAAAGTCGACTGTTTGTTCCTCTCCACAGATGCTGCCTGACCCACTGAGTTCCTCCAGCATTTTGTGCATGTTGTACAACACAATCGGATGAGTCCATGATAGTGTTGAGGTAGGGTTAGAGTTGTGCAGGCTGATTGATGGTTGTGGGGAAGTAACAATTCCTGAACAGTGGTATGGGACTTAGGGCTTCAGTCTCTCCTGCCTAGCTGTAGCTGGGAGAAGATGACTTGGCCCAGATTGTGGGGTCAATGATATGTGCTGCCTCCTTTGGTCTTGTAGGTGCTCAGTAGTGACTCCACAGCCATCTTGGGAAGATCATTTTTATGCCGTTCTCTCTTGGTGAAGGACTTTCCTTGCTCTCAAGCTCTGGATGGCTGAATGATGGATATTCACTTTCTAAGTCCAAGTGGCTTATTCCCAACCTCAGCTTTCTAGTGCAGCAGCATGGGCCAAAGAGTTATTTCTGACTCAGTTAAACTTTGAACTGGTATTTCTCGCTCACCCTCTTCTTCTTGTAAAGTTTAATGGCAGTTGGCAGACCAACATAAGGTGCATTACCTTGAGTTGGAGTATGGAACAAAGAGACAGGAAGTATATCCACTAAGTTCTCCCACGTCCAAATTAAGACTCAAATAACATCAGAAAGTCTAATGCTTTTCAGAAAGTCAAATACGTACTTACATATATTGCAATGGTAGTGATATCCTAACAAACTTTCCATATTAAATTGTGTCTGTCCCCAAGGTCTCAATTTGCCAATTAGATGTTTCCTTTGCACCTCGTAGGAACTGCATTCAAACAATACACACCGCACTGTCTTGACAAGTGCGCTCTCAACAGCTGCCAGTAACATGCATATTAATTCAGGACAGGGAATTATTCAACTTAGTGCATCCTATCCATAAATGTGTAAGTATAACTTCTTCTCTCTTTTTAGACGCATCTCCTAGTTGAGCTCCCACCAACCTCCAAATTTTATATAAATGCCATCCTCTCTTTTCCTTATATCAACCTAGTTGCCACAGTGATTGAATAGACTTTTAAATTATGGCTTTTATCTCCCCCCTATGCAAAGGCACCACTACATTTATATCCTTAACTGATTACTTGGCTATAGCAGGGGAATTAAAGGTTACGGGGAAAAGGCAGGCGAGTCCATGGCCAGATCAGTCATGATCTTATTGAAAGGCGGAGCAGGCTTGACAGGCTGGATAGCCTGCCTACTCTTACTTCTTATGCTAGAACCTCTGTCACCTCATTTTCTCCAACCCCAACAATGAGCAGGAACCCATATGAAATGTATACACAGACCTAGTCCCTGAAACTTCAACAGATGTTGTCCAATCTTAAGAAGAAGGTCTGACCTACAACTTGAAATACCGGTTTTTATAGATGCCATGACTAAGAGTGAATCAGAGCAGAGAAGTACATAATTAGGGCACACTTCTTCAACCATTCCAAGGCTAAAATGATGACAATCATCTCAGATGGGAATACTGATACTTTGATTGATAATCTTTTCTCAATAGCCACCCTGAAACTTTGGAACATAAACAGAAACATCTGAACAACCTGTCTCTGGATCTTTTGAACTGTGTAGATCTGTAAGAATCCACAATACCTGCCTTGTACATATTGCTGAAGTCCCTGTGCCACTGATGTACAATCATTCCTCATCTTGATCTTTTCCCCAAGGCCCAAGTCAACCGGAGACAAAGGGAAAAAGACCATGGAGGTGACAGAAAGGGGTACACTCAGACCATAATTCACATTAAACAACGCAAGATTTTGTGCCTACTCATTTCCCATCCTCCCAAAACTGAAGACCATATTGATGAAGTGCTCCCAACACTCTAATGTTACCAATATTGGATGATCGGCTTCACGTCCTCTTACGTTAACCCGATTGTAACCTGTGTGGATGTAAAGGCACTTCACCTATCTCTACCAGTAATACTGAAACTGAGGATGATTTAATAGCACCACAACATAATCTCAATACTCGAGCTTGAACTTTACCGTAGGGCTTCAAGACCCCTAGTGAGGCTGACCCAGAAGCAACACAACTATAATCAAAGACAGACCTGAATAAAGCAACTTATATTTGCTTAAGTGACCTCCTGCTTGCACCCAATCACACCCAACTAAGCACCTGAGCATATTAAGGACTTTTTTTTTTACCTTGTTCAGCCACTTGTAATCAAGAGAATAATGAGGTCCTTGTTGTTTCTGTTGATTAAATCATGAGCCAATGGGTTCCAAGTTGGCCTAATTAAACATTGCATTCAGCTAGCCTGATGAATGTAACCGAACAACATCACAGATGATGTCAATTAGTGGTAAAACAGTATAAATATTAGAAAGTAGTCAGGAACGACTGAATAAAGATGTAGAATTCATTTCTCAGCCAGGGCTCTGGCTGATGAGTTGTTTATGTGCAACTTGTTGGTATTGTTTTTAGTTTGTAAGAATTGTACCTGTTTTTGTAAATACTTTGTAATTTAGAAATATTTTGTAATTTGAAAATTCCAAGTGTTAAGTCTGTGTGAAGAGCTATTAAACTAAATTAAATGTGTATCACTAAGAATAAACTGTTCAAACTACTTTGCTAGATTGAAGTATTTCCTGACAAGGTGGGTATGGCAGTGTAGTAGTTGGTGTAATACTTTACAACACCAGCAACCTAGGTTTAATTCCCACTGCTGCATGTGATGGATTTGTACGTCATCCCTGTGACTGTGTGGGTTCCCTCCCATATCCCAAGGATGAATGGGTTTCTAGGTTAGTTGGTCACATGGGTGTAATTGAGTGACATGTGCACATTGGGTTGGAAGGGCCTGTTACCAAGATGTATCTCCAACAAAATTTAAAAAAACTTCTCAGTAGAGAGAGGGGGAAATTATACATATAGTGATTATTGACAGATATACCTTGTGATGTTCTGGCAAGAACTGTCCTTTGTTATTCAAATAACAAGCCATGGGTATCAAAGGACATTAAGGACATCCTGAATGCTAAAAAGAGGGTGTTGGAGATGGAAATAGGAAGGAGCTGAGGGCAATACAGAGGGACCTGAAAGCCAAGATCAGGGAGGCTAAAGACAGGTATAGGAGGAAGCTTGAGTGGAAACTCCAGCAGAACAACATGAGAGAGGTCTGGAGTGGGATGAGGACCATCACGGGGTTCCGGCAAACTAGCAACAGAGGAGTTGAAGGCAATGTGGACAGGGCCAACAAACTTGACCTGTTCTTCAACAGATTTGACACTGTGGCCCCTGCCCATCCCCCACATGATTCATCTGTTGTCGGCCCCCCAACCAACACATACTCCATTCTCCCCTCCTACCCCTCCTCACAGCCCCCCCACCCTGCTCTCATGACTACACCCCTCCCCCACCTGAACCCACCACAGTGGGCTTCACAGCTGAACAGGTGAGAAGACAACTGAAACGTCTCCATCCAAGCTGGGCTGCAGGCCCGGATGGTGTCAGCCCCAGGGTGCTCAAAGCCTGTGCCCCCCAGCTATGTGGAGCACTTCACCATGTCTTCAACCTGAGCCTGAGTCTCCAGAGGGTTCCTGTGCTGTGGAAGACGTCCTGCCTCGTCCCTGTACCGAAGACGCCGCGCCCCAGTGGCTCCAACGACTACAGACCGGTGGCATTGACCTCCCACATCATGAGAGACTTGTTCTAGAGCAGCTCCGGCCTATGGTTAGGCCACACTTAGACCTCCTCCAGTTCGCCTATCAGCCCCGACTAGGAGTTGAGGATGTCATCGTCTGCCTGCTGAACTGTGTCTAAGCCCACCTGGACAAACTGGCGAGCACTGTGAGGGTCATGTTATTTGACTTCTCCAGTGCGTTCAACACCATCCGCCCTGCTCTGCTGGGTGAGAAGCTGACAGTGATGCAGGTGGATGCTTCCCTGGTGTCATGGATTATTGATTACCTGACTGGCAGACCACAGTACGTGCGCTTGCAACACTGTGTGTCAGACAGAGTGGTCAGCAGCACTGGGGCTCCACAGGGGACTGTCCTGTCTCCCTTTCTCTTCACCATTTACACCTCGGACTTCAACTACAACACAGAGTCTTGCCATCGTCAAAAGTTTTCTGATGACTCTAACATAGTTGGATGCATCAGCAAGGGAGATGAGGCTGAGTACAGGGCTATGGTGGGAAACTTTGTCACATGGTGCGAGCAGAAACATCAGGAGCTTAATGTGAAAAAGACTAAGGAGCTGGTGGTAGACCTGAGGAGGGCTAAGACATCAGTGACCCCTGTTTCCATCCAAGGGGTCAGTGTGGACATGGTGGAGGATTACAAATACCTGGGGATACGAATTGACAATAAACTGGACTGGTCAAAGAACACTGAGGCTGTCTACAAGAAGGGTCAGAGCCGTCTCTACTTCCTGAGGAGACTGAGGCCCTTTAACATCTGCCAGACAATGCTGAGGATGTTCTACGAGTCTGTGGTGGCCAGTGCTATCATGTTTGCTGTTGTGTGCTGGGGCAGCAGGCTGAGGGTAGCAGACACCAACAGAATCAACAAACTCATTCGTAAGGCCAATGATGTTGTGGGGGTGGAACTGGACTCTCTGATGGTGGTGTCTGAAAAGAGGATGCTGTCCAAGTTGCATGCCATCTTGGACAATGACTCCCATCCACTCCATAATGTACTGGTTAGGCACAGGAGTACATTCAGCCAGAGACTCATTCCACCGAGATGTAACACTGAGCGTCATAGGAAGTCATTCCTGCCTGTGGCCATCAAACTTTACAACTCCTCCCTCGGAGTGTCAGACACTCTGAGCCAATAGGCTGGTCCTGGACTTACTTCCACTTGGCATAATTTACCTATTATTATTTAATTATTTATGGTTTTATATTGCTGTATTTCTACACTATTCTTGGTTGGTGCGACTGTAACAAAACCCAATTTCCCTCAGGATCAATAAAATATGTCTGTCTGTCTGATAGCTAAACAGTGAAGTAAGCTAGTCCTTGAATTAGAGGTTGATCCAGTATAACTTCCCTATAGTGAAGGTACTCTTACACATTTATATCTGGCTGGGCTTAAAGACTTCTTTTAAATTGCAATCAGTAGACTCAATATTGTGTGTGAGTGATTTGCCCATTTCTCCAGTCATCTGCTGTATTGCCTCTTTGCTGAAGCTTTGTAAATTGTTTTTCAGGATGTTGCTAATTATTGGCAGGGCTAATTAAAAGAATCCTTTTGCATCTGACATTAAGTGTGAGGCTGCTGAGTTGTAACCCTGGCTCTCTTCTCCAGCGTGTTATTTTTGTACCAGTGGGTGATCAAGTGCTTAACCTACTCATTTCCACATTTATTGAATTTACTTTCACAGCTTGCACCATTCCCCTTGGAGCTAGAGAAGGTCGAAAGGACCTTTTCATAAAGGTGTTCAAAAAAAAAATCTGGTTTCTGATCAAGTTAACACTGTGGAGTGCTATGGTAGTGTATCGGTTAGCACGATGCTATTATGAGGCGCGCAGTGCTGGGCATTGTAGTTCAGAGGTCAATTCTGATGTCCTCTGTAAGGAGTTTGTATGTCCTCCCTGTGAACTTGTGTGTTTCCTCCAGGAGCTTCAGTTTTCTTCCAGTCCAAAGACATAGTGGTTAGTAGGTTAATTAGCCATTGTAAATTGTCCTGTGACTGGGCTAGGGTTGAATAGGTGGGCTGGGGGCAGTGTGGCTCGTTGGACCACTCTACCTCTGTAAAGTAAATGATGAACTTAAACTGTTAAATGGGCAGGAAGGTTGGTAGCTAAGGGGCAATGGTAAAAAATGAGCATGAAAGGGGAGGTTAGCATTCTTCCTGTGTGTCACTCTCACCCTGTCCAGAGGTGATACTGGGATAACTATACTACTATTGTTTTAATAAAGTAACCATAATCACTTAGAATAGAACTCTACCTTAATCTCTTCATGAGAAAGGCAGGAGAGGTCACTTGGCAGTCTGCAGATTTTCTGAGATGGTAACTTAATAGGCTTATCCAGCATAATACAGGGAATATAGAAACATAGAAAATAGGCGCAGGAGTAGGCCATTCGGCCCTTCGAGCCTGCACCGCCATTCAGTATGATCATGGCTGATCATCCAACTCAAAACCCTGTACCTGCTTTCTCTCCATACCCCCTGATCCCTTTAGCCACAAGGGCCATATCTAACTTCCTCTTAAATATAGCCAATGAACTGGCCTCAACTGTTTCCTGTGGCAGAGAATTCCACAGATTCACCACTCTCTGTGTGAAGAAGTTTTTCCTCATCTCGGTCCTAAAAGGCTTCCCCTTTATCCTTAAACTGTGACCCCTTGTTCTAGACTTCCCCAACATCAGAAACAATCTTCCTGCATCTAGCCTGTCCAATCCCTTTAGAATTTTATATGTTTCAATAAGATCCCCCCTCAATCTTCTAGATTCCAGTGAGTATAAGCCTAGTCGATCCAGTCGTTCTTCATATGAAAGTCCTGCCATCTGGTGAATCTGGTGAACCTTCTTTGTACTCCCTCTATGGCAAGAATGTCTTTCCTCAGATTAGGGGACCAAAACTGCACACAATATTCTAGGTGCGGTCTCACCAAGGCCTTGTACAACTGCAGTAGAACCTCCCTGCTCCTGTACTCAAATCCTTTTGCTATAAATGCCAACATACCATTTGCCTTTTTCACCACCTGCTGTACCTGCATGCCCACCTTCAATGACTGGTGTACAATGACACCCAGGTCTTGTTGCACCTCCCCTTTTCCTAATCGGCCACCGTTCAGATAATAATCTGTTTTCCTGTTCTTGCAACCAAAGTGGATAACCTCACATTTATCCACATTAAATTGCATCTGCCATGAATTTGCCCACTCACCTAACCTATCCAAGTCACCCTGCATCCTCTTAGCATCCTCCTCACAGCTAACACCGCCACCCAGCTTCATGTCATCCGCAAACTTGGAGATGCTGCATTTAATTCCCTCGTCTAAATTATTAATATATATTGTAAACAACTGGGGTCCCAGCACTGAGCCTTGCAGTACCCCACTAGTCACTGCCTGCCATTCTGAAAAGGTCCCGTTTACTCCCACTCTTTGCTTCCTGTCTGCCAACCAATTCTCTATCCACATCAATACCATACCCCCAATACTGTGTGCTTTAAGTTTGCACACTAATCTCCTGTGTGGGACCTTGTCAAAAGCCTTTTGAAAATCTAAATATACCACATCTACTGGCTCTCCCCTATCCACTCTACTAGTTACATCTTCAAAAAATTCTACAAGATTCGTCAGACATGATTTTCCTTTCACAAATCCATGCTGACTTTGTCCGATGATTTCAACTCTTTCTAAATGTACTGTTATCACATCTTTGATAATCGACTCTAGCATTTTCCCCACCACCGATGTCAGACTAACTGGTCTATAATTCCCCAGTTTCTTTCTCCCTCCTTTTTTAAAAAGTGGGGTTACATTAGCCACCCTCCAATCCTCAGGAACTAATCCAGAATCTAAGGAGTTTTGAAAAATTATCACTAATGCATCCACTATTTCTTGGGCTACTTCCTTAAGCACTCTGGGATGCAGACCATCTGGCCCTGGGGATTTATCTACCTTTAATCCCTTCAATTTACCTAACACCACTTCCCTACTAACATGCATTTCCCTCAGTTCCTCCATCTCACTAGACCCTCGGTTCCTTACTATTTCCCGAAGATTATTTATGTCCTCCTTAGTGAAGACAGAACCAAAGTAGTTATTCAATTGGTCTGCCATGTCTTTGTTCCCTATGATCAATTCACCTGTTTCTGACTGTAAAGGACCTACATTTGTCTTGACCAATCTTTTTCTTTTCACGTATCTATAAAAGCTTTTACAGTCAGTTTTTATGTTCCCTGCCAGCTTTCTCTCATAATCTTTTTTCCCTTTCCTAATTAAGCCCTTTGCCCTCCTCTGCTGGTCTCTGAATTTCTCCCAGTCCTCAGGTGTGCCACTTTTTTTTGCTAATTTATATGTTTCTTCTTTGGACTTGATACTATCCCTAATTTCCCTTGTCAGCCATGGGTGCACTACCTTCCCTGGTTTATTCTTTTGCCAAACTGGGATGAACAATTGTTGTAGTTCATCCATGCGATCTTTAAATGCTTGCCATTGCATATCCGCCGTCAACCCTTTAAGTATCATTTGCCAGTCTATCTTAACTAATTCACGTCTCATACCTTCCAAGTTACCCTTCTTTAAGTTCAGAACCTTTGTTTCTGAATTAACTATGTCACTCTCCATCTTAATGAAAATTCCACCATATTATGGTCACTCTTACCCAAGGGGCCTTGCACGACAAGATTGCTAACTAACCCTTCCTCATTGCTCAATACCCAATCTAGAATGGCCTGCTCTCTAGTTGGTTCCTCGACATGTTGGATCAGAAAACCATTCCGCATACATTCCAAGAAATCCTCTTCCTCAGCACCCTTACCAATTTGGTTCACCCAATCTATATTTAGATTGAAGTCACTCATTATAACTACTGTTCCTTTATTGCACGCATTTCTAATTTCCTGTTTAATGCCATCCCCAACCTCACTACTACTGTTAGGTGGCCTGTACATAACTCCCACCAGCGTTTTCTGCCCCTTAGTGTTATGCAGTTCTACCCATATCAATTCCACATCCTCCAGGCTAATGTCCTTCCTTTCTATTGTGTTAATCTCCTCTCTAACCAGCAATGCTACCCCGCCTCCTTTTCTTTCCTGTCTATCCCTCCTGAATATTGAATATCCCTGGATGTTGAGCTCCCATCCTTGGTCACCCTGGAGCCATGTCTCTGTGATCCCAACTATATCATATTCATTAATAACTATCCGCACATTCAATTCATCCACCTTGTTACGAATGCTCCTCGCATTGACACACAAAGCCTTCAGGCTTGGCTTTACAACACTCTTAGCCCTTATACAATTATGTTGAAAAGTGGCTCTTTTTGCTTTTTGCCCTGGATTTGCCTGCCTGCCACTTTTACTTCTCACCTTACTACTTTTTGCTTCTACCCTCATTTTACACCCCTCTGTCTCTCTGCACTTGTTCCCATCCCCCTGCCACATTAGTTTAAATCCTCCTGAACAGCAGTAGCAAATGCTCCCCCTAGGATGTTGGTTCCAGTCCAGCCCAGGTGCAGACCGTCCTGTTTATACCGGCCCCACCTCCCCCAGAACTGGTTCCAATGCCCCAGAAATTTGAATCCCTCCCCCTTGCACCATTTTTCAAGCCACGTATTCATCTGAAATATCCTCCTATTTCTACTCTGTCTAGCACGTGGCACAGGTAGTAACCCAGAGATTATTACCTTTGTGGTCCTACTTTTTGGTTTATCTCCTAACTCCCTAAATTCACCTTGTAGGACCTCATCCCATTTTTTACCTATATCATTGGTACCTATGTGCACCACGACCACTGGCTGTTCACCCTCCCATTCCAGAATGTCCTGCAGCCGCTTAGAGACATCCTTGACCCTTGCACCAGGGAGACAACGTATCATCCTGGAGTCTCTTTTGCAGCCGCAGAAACACCTATCTATTCCCCTTACAATCGAATCCCCTATCACTATAGCTCTCCAACTCCTTTTCCTTCCCTCCTGTGCTGCAGAGCCACCCATGGTGCCATGAACTCGGCTGCTGCTGCCTTCCCCTGATGAGACATCTCCCCCAACAGTATCCAAAACAGTATATCTGTTTAGGAGGGAACACAGATTCCTAATTCCTTGAAAGTGCTGTCTCAGGTAGATAGGATCATAGGGCAACACACAAAATGCCAAGGGAACTCAGCAGGTCAGGTATCATCTGGGGAGGGGGAGCACAGTTGATGTTTTGGGCTGAAACCCTTCAGTAGGATTGTAAAGAGAGCTTTTGGTACATTGACCTTTATAAATCAATGTATTCAGTACAGGAGGTGGGATGTTATGTAGAAGTTGTATAAGATGCTGGTGATATTTTGGAGTATGGTGTGCACTTGTGGACACTTACCTACAGGAAAGATGCCAGTAAGATTGAAAGATTACAGAGAAAATTTACAAGGATGTTGCTGGGGACTTGAGGACCCGAGTTATAGGGAAAGATTGAATAGGTTAGGACTTTATTCCCTGGAGCGTACAAGAATGGGGGAGATTTGATCGAGATATACAGAATTATGAGCAGTATATTTAGAGTAAATTCAAGCAGGCTTTTTCCATTGAGACTGGGTGAGACTAGAACTAGAGGTCATAGGTTAAAGGTGAAATATTTAAGGGGACCATAAGAGGAAGCTTCTTCACTCAGGGTGGTGTGAATATGGAACAAGCTGCCAGTGGAAGTGATGGATATGGGTTTATTTTCAACACATAAGAGAAGTTTGGATAAGTACATGGATGGGAGGGGTATGGAGGGCTATGGTCCAGGTGTGGGTCGATGGGACCAGGGAGAATGATAATTCAGCATGGACTAGCTGAAGGGCCTGTTCTGTGCTGTGGAGTTCTATGTCTCTGTAAGTGGAACTCTGCTCTAACTTTTTGTCATATGAAGGCAGGAGGGGTCACTTATTGGTGTGCAGCTTTCTAAGATGGTAGATCAAAGGGCTTGTAGAGCATTGGGCTCTCCAACTCTGTAGCTGTAGAATGATAGTCAAAGTAAAGTTTATTATCAGAATATTTTCTTGCAAACATTTACAGCAAAATAAAGAATTTCCAAAAATAAAGTGTGACAAATAACCAACGTGTAAAAGACAAATTGTGCAAATAAAAACATTAATACTGAGAACAGGAGTTGTGAAGTCCTTGAAAGGAACAACAGCTCCTTTGGCCCATCATGCCTGTTCTGTTTATAGTATTGATCTAAAGCAATCTTATCATCTGTACTAATTCAAAGCCTTTCAACCCTCTCCATCTATTTAAATGGTTCTCAAACATGATAGCTACTTCCACCACTTCCATGTCATGTCACACACCAGGCACCCTGCTCTCTGTACATTTTGAATCAACATCTACGGAATTTCTTGTCTTTTTTAAAAAAAGAAATTGACTTTACATATCTTCTTCCCCTCTCACTTTGAATCAATGCCCTCCAGCATTTAACATTTCAATCCATGGGAGGAAGTTTCTGATTGTCTACCCTATCTGCTTCTGGAGTGTTAGCTTTCATAAGTCGAGGGATAGAGTTTAAGAGTCACAAGGTAACAATGCAGCTCTATAAAACTCTGGTTAGGCCACACTTGGAGTACTGTGTCCAGTTCTGGTCGCCTAACTATATGAAGGATGTGGAAGCATTGGAAAAGGTACAGAGGAGATTTACCAGGATGCTGCCTGGTTTAGAGAGTATGGATTATGATCAGAGATTAAGGGAGCTAGGGCTTTACTCTTTGGAGAGAAGGAGGATGAGAGGAGACATGATAGAGGTGTACAAGATATTAAGTGGAATAGATAGAGTGGACAGCCAGCGCCTCTTCCCCAGGGCACCACTGCTCAATACAAGAGGACATGGCTTTAAGATAAGGGTTGGAAAGTTCAAGGGGGATATTAGAGGAAGGTTTTTTACTCAGAGAGTGGTTGGTGAGTGGAATGCACTGCCTGAGTCAGTGGTGGAGGCAGATACACTAGTGAAGTTTAAGAGACTACTAGACAGGTATATGGAGGAATTTAAGATGGGGGGGCTATATGGAAGGGAGGGTTTAAGGGTCCACACAACATTGTGGGCCAAAGGGCCTGTACTGTGCTGTATTGTTCTATGTTCTACCTCTCATATAACCCTATAAACTTCCATCAGGTCTCCCCTCAGCCTCGAACACTCCAGAGAAAACAACCCAAGTTTGTCTACCCTCTCCAAAGACTTCCTATCCCTGTAATATGGTCATTATCGATGCACAAGATCCATGGTCTCCTCAACGAGGTCACTCTCAAGTTGGAGGAGCAACACTTCATATTCCACCTGGGTAGTTTCCAATCCGATGCCACAAACATGATTTCTCTATCTTCCTCTAATTTCTCCCCATTCCCCTGCTATGTTTTTCCATTCTCCACTCTGGGTGCTCTCTTAGCCCTTCTCCTTGCCCCCCTTTGGTGTCCCTCCTCCTTCTCTTTCTCCCATAGTCCACTGTCCTCTCCTATCAAATTCCTTCACCTCCTGGCTTCTCACTTCACCCCCAACTACATTCCTCCTCACCTTGCCTCTCCTATCACTAGCCAGCTTGTACTCCTTTCTCCCACCTTATTCTGGCTCCTTCTCCCTTCCTTTCCAGTCCTGATGAAAGGTTCTGGCTCAAAGCGTACACTCTTTATTCCCCTCCATGGCTGCAGCCTGACCTGCTGAACTCCTCCAGCATTTAGTGTGTGTTATTGCTTTGAAAGTGAATAGAAAGTTTCTTCTTGATCTGAGAACTGAAAGATGTAAAAGTCAGTGATATTTGAACACTAATTGCACTACAGGATGCTATGGTTTTCCCACACTGTTCACAGTTGGGGTCCAGCGACAAGGAATGTTTATTCATCTTGCAGAGGAAATGTATTGATGGACATCAGCCAGGGAACAAATGCTCTCTTTGTCTGCTCTGCTGTTTGCTGCTACCCTTGTGAGGGGTGAAGGTAGTTATCCTGACTAGGAGATCCCCAGTTGCAGCAATGATTGGAGGAAGGCTGTGCTGACATATGCACGAGAGGATTCATTGAAATGGTTAACGTGTGAGGAGTGGTTGATGGCTCTGGGCGTGTACTTCACTGGAGTTTAGAAGAACGAGGGTGGGTTCTCACTGAAGGTAGAATAAAGGTAAAGTGTCTCCCTGTGCCTTGTTTATCGCATCGAGTGGCAAACTTGCCGTTTCTTTAGTGTTTGCCTGTATTTTTTATGAGGTCAAGTCGCTAGCTCGATGCACGGATGGAAGGCGGATTCTAACCCTGGACCACTCGCCTTGAAGTCTGATGCAGATACCACTGACACAGATCTCAGTGAAACCGATCGAGTATTTAAAGGCCTAGCTAGAGTGGGCATGAAGAGGTTTCCTATAGTGGGGGTGTCTAGGACCAGAGGCCACAGCCTCAGATATACAAGGATGTCCCTTTAGAAAAGATAAGGAGGAATTTCTTAAAGCAAGAGGGTAGTAAATTTGTGGAATTTATTTCTACAAAGGGCTGTGGAAGCCAAGTCATTGCGTATACTTAAAGTGGAAGTTGATAGGTTCTTGATTAGTCAGGCTGTCAAAGGCAAGAGAATGGGGTTGAGTGGGATAATAAATCAGCTATAATAGAAAGCAGGAGAAGACTCAATGGGCCGAATGGCCTAATTCTGCTCCTATCTCTTAAGGTCTCATAAAGCCTTTGTTTCCTGCACCCCTCAGTCCATGACCTCTAGAAGGACAGCTTGTGGTTCTCCACCCTACCTCACAAATCGCACACCAGCTACCACCCTGGTGCAGTGGCACAGCCTGTAGACCCACTGCTGCACAGCCCCAGGGACCCCTGCTGCTCTCTGTGTGGAGTTTGCATGTTCTTCCTGTGACTGTGTGGGCTCCCTCTGTGCGCACTGGTTTCCTGCCACATTCAGATTAATTTATCACATGATCCTAGAAATGGCCACTGTTAAGTACACCTCGTTAATGCAAATACCTAATCAGCCAATCATGTGACAGCAGCTCAATGCGTGAAAGCATGCAGATATGGTCAAGAGGTTCAATTGTTGTTCAGACTAAACATCAAAATCAGGAAGAAATGTGATCTAAGTGACTTTGACCATGGAAAAATTGTTGGTGCCAGATGGGGTGGTTTGAGTATCTCAGAAACTGCTGATCTCTGGGATTTTCAGACATAAAAGTCTCTAGAATTTACAGAAAATGGTGCAAGAAACAAAAGTCATTCAGTGAGTGGCAATTCTGTGGGTGAAAACACCTTGTTAATGAGAGAGGTCAGAGGAGAATGGCCAGGCTGGTTGAAGGTGATGGTAACTCAAATAACTATACGTTACAACAGTGGTATGCAGAAGAGCATCTCGGAATGAATAACACATCGAACCATGAAGCGAATGGGTAACAGCATCAGAAGACCACGAGCATACTCTGTGGTCACTTTAATAGTTACAGGAGCCACCCATGTGTACAGCGAAAAACAAACACAATGTAAGGGGCAGCCCGCAAGTGTTGCCACACATTCCAGCACAAACGTAGTGTGCCCACTCTGCTCGTCAGAGCAACACAGAACACAACAAAGCCAGACCCGTTCCTTCCTCCCTCCCAACCATGCACATACACAATCTTTTTTTTGTAATTTATTTTTTTATTGCAGTTCATCAAACAAACATTTCCATAAGATGTATTTCAGACATTGTACATGTATGTCACAAATCTCCACAAAGTATTTATCTGGGGTATACACTTATAGAAAAGAGTGGAAAGAAAAAAAAAAGCAAAAGGAAAGAACTATGCACAAGTAGGGAGTGATCTTTTGTTTTTACAACAGATTCATTGATTTGTGAGAATAAAATCAGGCCTATGAGGCATTATGTAGTTAAACCATTTTTCCCAGTATGAATCAAATTGTTCCAGCTTATGATTAACAGATGCTGTTATCTTCTCCATTTTGTAAATGTCCATTGTAATTTCCATCCATGTACTTAAAGTTCGGCTCTTCTGTGATAACCATTTCCTAGTAAGAGTCTTTTTACCAGCCACCAACAGTATATTCATTAAATATTTATCTCTTTTCAACCATTCTTGAGGTATATATCCAAAATATATAGTCTTACTCTCCAAGGGTATTTCACATTTAAAGATGTCTTGTAGGGCATCGTTCAATAGTTTTTGATAACAGGGCAGTCCCAAAAAATATGATAATGATTTGCATTTTGATTTCCACAATTTCTCCAGCAAACAGGGAGGTTACTATCATAATGGGGTTTCTGAGAGGGTGTAATAAAATACCTTAATAAATTTTTCCATCCAAACTCCCTCCATTTCTGTGAACTGGTACACTTCCATTGATATCTCCATATTGTTGTCCATTTTTCCTCAGATATAATTATCCCTCCTTCCTTCTCCCATTTTGTTTTAATGTATGAAGTCGAATGTGTTTTAAGATTTGACAACCCCTTAATACATGCTTGAAATGATTCTACTACCATTATCTGAATTATATGCTTTTCTAAAGAGCTCTATCAAGCATGTATTTGCCTTGGTTACATTTTTAAGTGTCTTATTAACATATTGTCGCATCTGTAAATACCGATAAAAATCTTGTTTTTCTAATAAGTGTTTCTCCTTAAGCATTTCAAAACTGAACAATGTTCCTTCTTTCATTATATTGCAAAGAACTGTTATTCCTTTAGCTGTCCAGTCCTTAAATCTAGCATCCAATTTATTTGGTGTAAAATCAGAGTCATATGCACACCATTTAAGAATTGCAATATCTCCCTCTAGATTATATTCTTTTATAGTGGTTTTCCATATTTTAAGAGTCAATTTCACCCATGGGTTATCAATAGTATTTATGTACCTTTGCAGGTTGTTATCAGCCAAAATTGCTTGTATGGGGATGGGAAGTACCCGCTCCTCAATGTTTTTCCATTGAGTGTCATATGATGGGTTACACCAACATATCACAGCTCTCAACTGTGCTGCAAAATAATAATCTCTAAGAGAAGGCAAGCCCTTTTCCTTTGCTAATTACAAAGTTTTGAGATGAACTCTAGGCCTTTTACCCTGCCAAATATACCTTGATAGCATCTTATTCCATTCATTGAATTGATTTTGATTAATCTCTATTGGTAGGGTCTGAAAGAGATATAACAGTCTGGGCAGTATATTCATTTTAATAGACTCAATCCTTGAACTGAGACTGAAAAAAGGAATCAGGCTCCATCTTGCCACATCTTCCTTAATTTTTTTTTATATAGAGGCTGATAATTGCCATGCCCAGGGGTATCGACTTTCAATTTCTCTTGGTGGACTATAGTAATATGAAAGTAATTGAGTTTTATCTATGTTGATCTTGTATCCTGATAATTGACCATATTGTTCAAAGGATTGCATCAATTTAGGTAAAGAGTATGTTGGTTGCCCTAGATAGATCAAAATGTCATCTGCATAACAAGCCAATTTATGCTCTGTCCCTTTAATAGTAATTCCCCTGATATCTTCATTTTGTCTGATGTATTGAGCTAATGGTTCCAGATAAAACGTGAAGAGTAGTGGTGACCATGCACAACCCTGTCTCATGCCCCTTTCTAGGGTAAGACTATTTGATAAATATCCATTGATTTTAATCCTAGCAGTAGGATTGTCATATAGTGTCTGTATAGTTTTAGTAATTGTGTCTTGGAAACCAAATCTATGTAAAACTCTGTAAAGAAAAATCCAATTAACTGAATCAAATGCCTTTTCAGTGTCCACACTTATCACTATTGCTTCGATTTTATTTTTTTGTATATGATCCATAATGTGAAGTGTCCTTCGTATATTGTCTTGAGTCTGGCATTGTCGTATAAAACCTGTCTGATCATTACGTATCAGTATGGGTAGAAACTCCTCTAATCGTTTGGCCATGATGGAGGTAAATAACCTATAATCTACATTAAGAACGGATATTGGTCTAAATGACCCGCATTCCATTTTATCCTTGCCTTCTTTTGGTATAGCTGAGATTATCGCTTCCTTCCAACCGGGTGGCATTTGTGCCTTTTTTAGAGCCCAGTTCAGTGTGGGGGGTAAAACAGGAATCAACTCATTTTTAAATTCTTTGTACCACTCTACCGTATACCCATCTGATCCTGGTGACTTGCTTAATTTAAGCCTACTAATTGCAGCTTTTAATTCAACTTCAGTTATGTCAGCAGTCATCCTTCTATATTGTTCTTCACTTAAAGTGGGTAACTCTAGAGAATTCAAGAAGGTGTCAATTTGGGTTATGCTTCCCCCTGGAACTTTGGAATATAGCGTTTTGTAAAACACTTCAAAAGCTTCTTGAATTTCACTTAGCTTATTTTTTATCATTTTCGTTCTTGGGTCCCTAATTCTATGAATTATATTTTCTGCTATCTTTTTTTTCAGTTTCCACGCCAGTATTTTCATAGATTTTGATCCACTTTCATAATGTCTCTGTTTCAGAAACATTAAGTTTTTCCTGATTTCTTGCGTAGCCAAATTATTTATTTCATTCCTAATTCTTTTAATTTCCCCTAATGTATCCTGTGCCAAATTCAATTTGTGTTTTTCTTTAGCTCCTTCAGCCTATTTTGTAATTCCTCTAATGTTTTATTCCTTATTTTTTTCCTATATGAAGATATTGCTATAATTTTCCCTCTTAAGACCACCTTCAGAGTATCCCACAAAATGGGAGGTGAAATCTCTCCATTATCATTAAATTCTAAGTAGAGACCAATTTCTTTTTAAATTTGTTCCTTAAAGTATGGATCATTGAGTAGACTTGAATTTAGTTTCCAAATAGTATTCTTTGGTTGAAGGTCAAAATCAACAGATAAATATATAGGTGCATGGTCACTTCCATCTATTGTCCCAATTCCACAGGTGTTTATTTTGACTTTGTCTTTTCCAAATGTTATGAAATAGTCTATTCTTGTATATACAGAATGGGGAGCAGAATAATGAGTGTAATCCCTTCTGTCGGGGAAAAGGTCCCTCCATATATCATTTAAACCAACATCCTCAAAAAGTGTATTAACTTTCTTATGTAAAGATTTTGTTTCATAGGTTTTTCTATTGGAAGAGTCTAAGTTTGATTGTAATTGTAAATTTAAGTCTCCCCCACATATCAGGAGACCTTCTGTTTCCGTTACCATAATATAAGTAATTTTCTGAAAGAAACTAATATCACTTCCCGGGGGTGTGTATATATTCAATAGAGTAACTGAATTTCCGTCTATATTCCCCCTTACCAGAATATATCTGCCCTCTTTATCTCCCATTTCGAATACTTTTTCAAAATTTAGCTTACTTGAGATAAGAATAGCAACTCCTCTCCTATGTCCTGATTTATATGAGGAGAAAAACAGATTAGTGAAGCCCATTCTCTTTAGTTTTTTATGCTCATTATCACTTAAATGAGTTTCCTGTAAATATACTACATGGGCTTGTTCTTTTTTCATTTTGGATAAAATTCTCTTACGTTTGATTGGATTTAATAGTCCATTTACATTAAAAGAAATGAATTTTACCTTGTCCTTAGCCATCTGTATTTATCTGTCAATGTATCATTGAAATTAGAATAAAACTTAATCGATCTACTCCCTGAACAAATCAGAACCAAGAATCTCAAATAATAACCAAAATGGCAACGATCATGTGATTCCAAGGCTGAGGTCTCTAGTAAATGACCCTCCGTTGAGCTAGAGGAAATGTCTAGCTGTGGGGGACAACCCCTCCTACTTGTGAGTTGAGGGCCACCATTGCAGTATTCATAAAAGTCAGTGAACAAATCCATTACACAGAAAAGATTTCCCTGTGTACTCCTCCTATATATATACACACACACGCATATATATTCTCATTTTGGTGGGGAAAAAGGAGTAAGTGAGCGAATAAAGAATAACAACTAAGTAATATAAAATCCACATTATAATAAGTATTTCTCGAGATAGGTATATCACCGTGTACTTTTGCTTCTGTTTAGCTTCTCAACATTTTTAAAGTTAGCCAAACCTTATGGCTCTTCTGAAGGGGGTGAGGACTGTCTTTGGGAAACTCCCGGTCTCTTCCTGATATGTTTCTCTTGGTCTCCTCCCGTCTCCTGCCTTCTCGATTCTCGCACTATTTCCCAAGCCGAGAGGGACAATTCCTCAGCCAGGTTTTCTTTCGTTTTGGTCATGCTGACGGGCAACCCTCTGGCCTTCATGTCTGTCGTCGCCTCTTCCACCGTCTGGTACAACTGCGTCCCGTTGTCATAAAACACTCGAAGTTTAGCAGGGTACGGAGTTTGAAATCTAATCTTATTTTGCTTTAGTACTCGCTTTACTTCGGAGTATTCTTTGCATTTCTGGAGGACCACGGGGGGAGGGGTAATCTTGGTCGAGATATATTAATTTATCCTCTAAAAACACTGTCTTCTTACCCCAGGCCCTTCGTAGAATCTCCGCCTTGGTGCTGTAACGAAGGAATTTAATTATAATTGAACGTGGCTTTCTATCCTGGGTAGGTTTTGGGACTAACGCGCGGTAGGCTCTTTCGACTTCCAGCTTCATAGCCGGGGGGAAGATCCAGCGCATCCAGCAGTAACTTTCCAACAAACTCTGTCATAGACGGGCCCTCCGCTTCTTCGGGAACGTTGTAGATTTTGATATTTTTCCGCCGTGATCTTCCCTCCAGATCAAGCAGTTTACCTTCTTGGTGATGTATTATTTTTATTGTCTTACTCAGTATCCGTTCCACGTTTTGAACGCGATCTTCCACCTTCTCAATGCGAGTCTCTGCCACCGCTATTTTTTGATTAACGCTGGCGACCTCTGCCTTAATATCATGGAGCTGCTGCTTAATATCTTTCTGGACCTCCATTATTTCTTTCAGGATTTTGAAGATATTCGCCGCTTCATCTGAACGAGGCCCGGTAGCCGCCTCGCTAGCACGCGGTCGGGTCAGAGAGCCGCTCGCTGCACTCCTCTCGGACGCAGGCTCCGCAGTGTCGCTTTTTTATTTCCATTTCTTCTCCCCATTCTTGCCCCTCTTTTCAGTTCAAATATTTTTCGAAAAATATTATATTCGACAGGTTAATGGGGCTTAATACGTGTTTTTCCGGAGGAGCTAGTGACTTAAGCTGCCATTCTCAACGATGGCGTCACCGGAAACCCGCACATGTACAATCTTTTAACCCCAAGACAGACTTCTTCAGCGTTCGGCCTCTAGCGGACTTGGACGTGCAGACACTGGGTTACAACTACCTCAGCGGACCCCCAGAGGTTCACAGACTGGGGCTCTGGCCAATGGGACTTAACTTCCCGAATTCCAATTCATTCCTTGGCATGGATAGCAGGACCACATGATCACCAAACACCAGGCCTTGACCTCCAGACTCGGCGATGATGGGACCCCGGACAACAGGTCTCGAACTCCAGTCTCAATAATTTGCGAACTGGGGATTATTGGAACTCTAACTCTGGAATGTGCTGGCAACTCACTGCCCTTGGGTGGGGGCTCTGGCCACCTTCTATGCTGGTCTGACGGCTGGACCGTCCAGCCAGACATCCCAGCTGGTCCATGGATGTTTCTCACCTGCATCACTGGCCTTTGAACATGGAACGGAGACTGAAGACACTGACCTGTCCTCTAATTCCCTAACATCCCACTCTCCCTAACCTTTAACCTGAACACCTCTCTGTCCCCAGTGTCCTGGGGGCAGCCCACAAATGTTGTCACATATTCTGGCATCAACATTGCAAGCCCATGTCCAACACAACAACATAACACAAAACAACACAAGCAGAACCAACAACAACAGAACTAAAGAAGACAACAGCACAATGAACCCCTTTCCCACCCTCTCACCCACTCAGACAAATAGACCTCCAACCCGAGGGCAGACCATTTCCTGTCAGTGGCTCTGGACTCTCAGCTCCCTGGTCTTGAGCTTGTAGGTTAAGTGGCCACTGTAAATTGTCCCTGGTGTGCAGGTGAGGGCTCAGTCTGGGGGGAGCTGATGCTGGATGTGAGGAGATTAAAAATGTCACCTCCTGATTCCTACCTATATGCTAATTGGTTTATTATTGTCACATATACCAGGATATAGTGAAAATCTTTTGTGCATCTTCGAGACAGATCATTTGAAAACTATACTGAGCTGGTCAAGGAAGAAGTGAAATGCAGACTATAGTGTTATGGTAATCAGGAACATCATTGCAGGTAGGCAATAAGGAGCAAAGGTCATGACAGGCAGATTGAGAGATCAGCAATTCATCTTTGGTATATAAGAGCTACTATTCTCCAGCAGCTGAAGAATTACTGCTCCTCAGCCTTTCAAAACACTTGTAAGAAGCTCTAATGCCCAAGATTGGAAAATCATACAAAACATGGGTTAAAATGAATACCTTCATTCACCTGAACACTGAACTGAGCCCACGACACACGGACTCTCCAGCTCATGTTCTCAGTGTTATTTACTTGTGTTTGCACAGGTTGTCTTCTTTTGCACATTGTTCGTCAGTCTTTGATTCTGTTGTATTTCTTTGTTCTACCGTGAAGGCCTGCAAGAAAATGAATCTCAGGGTGGTATATGATGACATGTACATACTTTGGAGTGTGGTCGAGGCTGTTTCCTTTGCTCTCTGCGTTGCTCGATGTCCGGTGGGATGAATCAAACGGAGTGGAAGCTTTGTTTGTGATGGCAGTCATCTCAGGAGGGAGCCGAGATGGATCATCTAATCAGCACCTCAGGCCGAACGTCGTTGTGAATGCTTCAGTCTTTTCTTCAGCACTCACATGCTGGGCTCTGCCACCGTGGAGTATGGGGATGTTCTTGGACCTTCTTCTTCCCATTAGTTATTTAATTATCTGTCACCGTTCAGAGAAAGATGTGGCAGGACTGTAGAGTTTGGATTTGATGCATTGCTCACAGGGTTCCTCAACTCTGTACACATGTAGTCCTGTATCGCATGTTTTCTTCTCACTTTTAGCACCTGTTTCCTCCTTGTGACAGGGCTCTATGTAAATGTGCTGAGTGGCGGGGAGGGCTTTTCCTGTGATGGAGCCATCAGGTTTTGTAGGCTTTTCCACTCTTGGGCATGGGTAGTTTCATACCAGGCCTTGATGCAAGCAGTCAGGACACTCCACCGTGCATATATGCAAGTTTGTCAAAGTTTTAGTTAACATACTGAAAGATTCCAGGTATAGTTCTGAGACTTGTACTCTTGAACCAGCCATGCCTCAAGCCAATCTGTTCCGTTACAGTTGCTTGCCAATGGGGAAATTTGCCAAGGAGCATAATGTTCACTAAAAGCAGGATAAATCCAGTTTGGATAGAAACTGTTTTAGGGTTGCGAGGTGCCATGGAACTAGACATTCACCAGTAACCTAACCACTGATGCCCAGTGTGGCTTTCACAGCACCTCTCCCCTCCAGAATTCAACCCTGTCTTGATACAAACGTAGGCCAGAGAACTGAGGTGACGGTGACTGCCCAGTCAGAGAACAGAGCCCAGAGCTATGGTGTTATTTCCCTCCATGCCAGCAGACAAATAAAGCTGGCGAATCAACTTCAGGAATGGGGTTGGTGCACACTCCTGTTTACGTCGACAGTGCTGACGTGGAGACAGCTGAGAGCTTCAAATTCCTGGGATTAAACATCACCGATAGCTTGACATGGTCCACCCACAGTCAGACAAGCCCACCAGCACCTGTACTTCCTCTGGAGGCTAAAGAAATTCAGCACATCCTCATTGACTCACCTCGGTTTTATAGATGCACCACTTCTCATTTTTACTGAAGATATCACAGGGCCTGACAACGATGTGGAGTAAGGGGCTTGATGGGTCACAAAGCTACAGACTATGGTGCGTCCTATCTGGGTGTATCGTGTGTAGTTCTGGTCATCTACCTATAGGAAAGATTACAATTCAAAGAGTACAGGAGAAAGTTGCTAGACCTGAGGATTTGAGTTATAGGGAAAGGCTGCAGGGTAGGAGAATGAGGGGGATGTTTGATAGGGGTATAGATGAGTAAATGCAGGCAGACTTTTTCCACTGAGGTTGGATGAGACTAGAACTAGAGGTCATAGGTTGAGTGTGAAAGGTGAAATGTTTAAGGGGAGCCTGAGGGAGAGTTTCTTCACTCAGATGGTGGTGCGAGGGTAGACCGAGCTGCCAGTGGAAGTGGTTAGATGTGAGTTCAATTGTGACGTTTAAGTTTGGATAAGTACATGAGTGGTGGGGAGGAGGTAGTGTGGAGGGCTATGGTCCTTGTCCAGGTCAATGGGTGAATAACAGTTTGGCATGCACTAGATGGGCTGAGGGGCCTGTTTTTGCTCTATGCTCTATGACTCTAATTCTAATAACTACCTCAATATTGCAACACTATGACCCACTTTATTTAATTTGTACTTAAAATGGAGTTTTTTGTGTTCTTTCTTGTCAAAAAATATGTATAATTTATATATTTTTGTGAATGCTGCTTATCTGATAAAATGTCTGTGATGCTGTTGCAAGCAAGGTTTTCATTGCACCTGTATAGACACGTACTTGTGCACACCACAATGAAGTCGGCTTTGACTTTGACTTAAACTGGTACACCTGTAGAATAGCAAATTGTTATGGATGACAGAAAACGTGAAAGGTTCTATTCCTCTCCAGAAGCCATGAGGTATCTTACTGACTTCCAAATGATAAAAGATTAAAAATTTAAAAGCCTGAATTGGGACGAGTTGCTATAACAACAGGATGGTACTTAAAGGAAAATGACACCATTCTAAGCTAATACATTTACTCATAAACCCTGTCTTGAGATTTAGTTCCAAGACCGTTTTGTATTTGAAAGTGGATGTAAGTGAAAATCCAATTTCAAGGCCAAGTACCCTTTGACGTGTTGTTATACAGAGTGCTCCTGGGGCTAAAAAGTGGATGGTAAATTAGATCTCCGCCGTATTCCATCTGTATGCAAGCTATCCACTCTAATCATTCTGCCCCTCTCCCCCTACATTGTTTTTAACTTTGGTTGTTTGTAACTCTAAATTCCTTTCAAGAGAATTAGTCCTATTGTCTTACTCATTTGTGAGATGTCTGCATTGCTGGCAAAGGGCCAGCTTTTATTTTTCTATTCTCACTTAAAGATAGAAGACAGTAACAGACCTTTCTGGCCCAATGAGCTGCCCTGTCCCATCACACCCAAGTAACCAATTACCTTTGGAACTTGAGAGGACACTGGAGCATCTGGAGGAAGCACAGGGAGATCGTACAAACTCTTTAGAGACAGTGGCAAAAAATTTAACCCAGCTTGCTAGCGCTGTGATAGCATTGTGCTAACTGCTGCACTTTAATCCCCATCCTTAACTCTTCTTGAAGATGAGTGGCGAACTTCCTTTGCAAGATGCAATGGTGTTCCTCTTGATGCAACTCAGTTGACGTAGAGAGGGCAGTTTAGGCCCACTGCTTTGCAACTGAATCTTAAGTAGCAACTCAAGGACTGGGTAAAAAGGGATAAATCCTTTAAAATAATTGTCTCCCTTCATAACTGTTCTGCTATTCAATATGGTGATCTTTAATCTCAATGCTACATTCCTGCAGTCACCACATAATCTCTTGTTCCCACAAAATTTACTGAGAAGTGGTAAGTATACCCTGTGACGGAACCATCACATCCCTGATGGGTGGAGAGCTCCAAAGATTTGGTGAATAAATTTGTTAACTCCTGCCCTGAGCTGAATCGGAATCAGGCTCATTATCACTGACACAAATTGTGAAATCTGTAGTCTTGCGGCAGCAGTACAGTGCCAAACATAACAATTACTCTGTTACAAAGTAAATCATGCAAAAGATGAAAGATGAAGTAATATTCATGGTCTGTTCAAAAATTCACTAGTGATAGAAGCTGTTCCTGAAGTATTTAGCGTGTGTCTTCAGGCTGCTGTACCTTGCTAATGCTGGTAACAGGAGGAAAATGTATCTCGGATGGTGAAGGCTCTTAAGGATGGATGTTGCTTTCTTGAGGCACTGCGTTAGCATGTCCTCGATGCAGAGTGGTGTTGTGCCCTCGATGGAGAGTGGTGTTGTGTCCTCGATGGAGAGTGGTGTTGTGTCCTCGATGCAGAGTGGTGTTGTGTCCTCGATGGAGAGTGGTGTTGTGCCCTCGATGGAGAGTGGTGTTGTGCCCTCGATGGAGAGTGGTGTAGTGTCCTCGATGGAGAGTGGTGTTGTGCCCTCGATGGAGAGTGGTGTTGTGCCCTCGATGGAGAGTGGTGTTGTGCCCTCGATGGAGAGTGGTGTAGTGTCCTCGATGGAGAGTGGTGTTGTGCCCTCGATGCAGAGTGGTGTTGTGCCCTCGATGCAGAGTGGTGTTGTGCCCTCGATGCAGAGTGGTGTAGTGTCCTCGATGCAGAGTGGTGTTGTGCCCTCGATGGAGAGTGGTGTTGTGTCCTCGATGGAGAGTGGTGTTGTGTCCTCGATGGAGAGTGGTGTTGTGTCCTCGATGGAGAGTGGTGTTGTGTCCTCGATGGAGAGTGGTGTTGTGCCCTCGATGGAGAGTGGTGTTGTGTCCTCGATGCAGAGTGGTGTTGTGTCCTCGATGGAGAGTGGTGTTGTGTCCTCGATGCAGAGTGGTGTTGTGTCCTCGATGGAGAGTGGTGTTGTGTCCTCGATGGAGAGTGGTGTTGTGCCCTCGATGGAGAGTGGTGTTGTGCCCTCGATGGAGAGTGGTGTTGTGCCCTCGATGGGGAGTGGTGTTGTGTCCTCGATGGAGAGTGGTGTTGTGTCCTCGATGGAGAGTGGTGTTGTGTCCTCGATGGAGAGTGGTGTTGTGCCCTCGATGGAGAGTGGTGTTGTGCCCTCGATGGAGAGTGGTGTTGTGTCCTCGATGGAGAGTGGTGTTGTGCCCTCGATGGAGAGTGGTGTTGTGTCCTCGATGGAGAGTGGTGTTGTGTCCTCGATGGAGAGTGGTGTTGTGCCCTCGATGGAGAGTGGTGTTGTGCCCTCGATGGAGAGTGGTGTTGTGCCCTCGATGCAGAGTGGTGTTGTGCCCTCGATGGAGAGTGGTGTTGTGTCCTCGATGGAGAGTGGTGTTGTGCCCTCGATGGAGAGTGGTGTTGTGCCCTCGATGGAGAGTGGTGTTGTGCCCTCGATGCAGAGTGGTGTTGTGCCCTCGATGCAGAGTGGTGTTGTGTCCTCGATGGAGAGTGGTGTTGTGTCCTCGATGCAGAGTGGTGTTGTGCCCTCGATGGAGAGTGGTGTTGTGCCCTCGATGGAGAGTGGTGTTGTGCCCTCGATGGAGAGTGGTGTTGTGTCCTCGATGCAGAGTGGTGTTGTGCCCTCGATGGAGAGTGGTGTTGTGCCCTCGATGCAGAGTGGTGTTGTGCCCTCGATGGAGAGTGGTGTTGTGCCCTCGATGGAGAGTGGTGTTGTGCCCTCGATGGAGAGTGGTGTTGTGCCCTCGATGGAGAGTGGTGTTGTGCCCTCGATGGAGAGTGGTGTTGTGCCCTCGATGGAGAGTGGTGTTGTGCCCTCGATGGAGAGTGGTGTTGTGCCCTCGATGCAGAGTGGTGTTGTGTCCTCGATGGAGAGTGGTGTTGTGTCCTCGATGCAGAGTGGTGTTGTGCCCTCGATGGAGAGTGGTGTTGTGCCCTCGATGGAGAGTGGTGTTGTGCCCTCGATGCAGAGTGGTGTAGTGCCCTCGATGGGGAGTGGTGTTGTGTCCTCGATGGAGAGTGGTGTTGTGCCCTCGATGCAGAGTGGTGTAGTGCCCTCGATGGGGAGTGGTGTTGTGTCCTCGATGGAGAGTGGTGTAGTGTCCTCGATGGAGAGTGGTGTTGTGTCCTCGATGGAGAGTGGTGTTGTGCCCTCGATGGAGAGTGGTGTTGTGCCCTCGATGCAGAGTGGTGTTGTGTCCTCGATGGAGAGTGGTGTTGTGCCCTCGATGGAGAGTGGTGTTGTGCCCTCGATGGAGAGTGGTGTTGTGCCCTCGATGCAGAGTGGTGTTGTGCCCTCGATGGAGAGTGGTGTTGTGTCCTCGATGGAGAGTGGTGTTGTGCCCTCGATGGAGAGTGGTGTTGTGCCCTCGATGGAGAGTGGTGTTGTGCCCTCGATGGAGAGTGGTGTTGTGCCCTCGATGGAGAGTGGTGTTGTGCCCTCGATGCAGAGTGGTGTAGTGCCCTCGATGCAGAGTGGTGTTGTGTCCTCGATGGAGAGTGGTGTTGTGCCCTCGATGGAGAGTGGTGTTGTGCCCTCGATGGAGAGTGGTGTTGTGTCCTCGATGGAGAGTGGTGTTGTGTCCTCGATGGAGAGTGGTGTTGTGCCCTCGATGCAGAGTGGTGTTGTGCCCTCGATGGAGAGTGGTGTTGTGCCCTCGATGGAGAGTGGTGTTGTGCCCTCGATGGAGAGTGGTGTTGTGCCCTCGATGGAGAGTGGTGTTGTGCCCTCGATGGAGAGTGGTGTTGTGCCCTCGATGGAGAGTGGTGTTGTGTCCTCGATGGAGAGTGGTGTTGTGCCCTCGATGGAGAGTGGTGTTGTGCCCTCGATGGAGAGTGGTGTTGTGCCCTCGATGCAGAGTGGTGTTGTGCCCTTGATGGAGAGTGGTGTTGTGCCCTCGATGGAGAGTGGTGTTGTGCCCTCGATGGAGAGTGGTGTTGTGCCCTCGATGCAGAGTGGTGTTGTGTCCTCGATGGAGAGTGGTGTTGTGCCCTCGATGGAGAGTGGTGTTGTGCCCTCGATGGAGAGTGGTGTTGTGCCCTCGATGGAGAGTGGTGTAGTGTCCTCGATGGAGAGTGGTGTTGTGCCCTCGATGGAGAGTGGTGTTGTGCCCTCGATGGAGAGTGGTGTTGTGCCCTCGATGCAGAGTGGTGTTGTGCCCTCGATGGAGAGTGGTGTTGTGTCCTCGATGCAGAGTGGTGTTGTGCCCTCGATGCAGAGTGGTGTTGTGTCCTCGATGGAGAGTGGTGTTGTGCCCTCGATGCAGAGTGGTGTTGTGCCCTCGATGGAGAGTGGTGTAGTGTCCTCGATGGAGAGTGGTGTTGTGTCCTCGATGGAGAGTGGTGTTGTGTCCTCGATGGAGAGTGGTGTTGTGCCCTCGATGGAGAGTGGTGTTGTGCCCTCGATGGAGAGTGGTGTTGTGTCCTCGATGGGGAGTGGTGTTGTGCCCTCGATGGAGAGTGGTGTTGTGCCCTCGATGGAGAGTGGTGTTGTGCCCTCGATGGAGAGTGGTGTTGTGCCCTCGATGGAGAGTGGTGTTGTGCCCTCGATGGAGAGTGGTGTTGTGCCCTCGATGGAGAGTGGTGTAGTGCCCTCGATGGAGAGTGGTGTTGTGCCCTCGATGGAGAGTGGTGTTGTGCCCTCGATGGAGAGTGGTGTTGTGTCCTCGATGGAGAGTGGTGTTGTGCCCTCGATGGAGAGTGGTGTTGTGCCCTCGATGGAGAGTGGTGTTGTGCCCTCGATGGAGAGTGGTGTAGTGCCCTCGATGGGGAGTGGTGTTGTGTCCTCGATGGAGAGTGGTGTTGTGTCCTCGATGCAGAGTGGTGTTGTGTCCTCGATGGAGAGTGGTGTTGTGTCCTCGATGGAGAGTGGTGTTGTGTCCTCGATGGAGAGTGGTGTTGTGCCCTCGATGGAGAGTGGTGTTGTGCCCTCGATGGAGAGTGGTGTTGTGCCCTCGATGCAGAGTGGTGTTGTGTCCTCGATGGAGAGTGGTGTAGTGCCCTCGATGGAGAGTGGTGTTGTGTCCTCGATGGAGAGTGGTGTTGTGTCCTCGATGGAGAGTGGTGTTGTGCCCTCGATGGAGAGTGGTGTTGTGCCCTCGATGGAGAGTGGTGTTGTGCCCTCGATGCAGAGTGAAGTTGTGCCCTCGATGGAGAGTGGTGTTGTGCCCTCGATGGAGAGTGGTGTTGTGCCCTCGATGGAGAGTGGTGTTGTGCCCTCGATGGAGAGTGGTGTTGTGCCCTCGATGGAGAGTGGTGTTGTGTCCTCGATGGAGAGTGGTGTTGTGCCCTCGATGCAGAGTGGTGTTGTGCCCTCGATGCAGAGTGGTGTTGTGTCCTCGATGGAGAGTGGTGTTGTGTCCTCGATGGAGAGTGGTGTTGTGCCCTCGATGCAGAGTGGTGTTGTGCCCTCGATGGAGAGTGGTGTTGTGTCCTCGATGGAGAGTGGTGTTGTGCCCTCGATGGAGAGTGGTGTTGTGCCCTCGATGGAGAGTGGTGTTGTGTCCTCGATGGAGAGTGGTGTTGTGCCCTCGATGGAGAGTGGTGTTGTGCCCTCGATGGAGAGTGGTGTTGTGCCCTCGATGGAGAGTGGTGTTGTGCCCTCGATGGAGAGTGGTGTTGTGCCCTCGATGGAGAGTGGTGTTGTGCCCTCGATGGAGAGTGGTGTTGTGTCCTCGATGGAGAGTGGTGTTGTGCCCTCGATGGAGAGTGGTGTTGTGCCCTCGATGGAGAGTGGTGTTGTGCCCTCGATGGAGAGTGGTGTTGTGCCCTCGATGGAGAGTGGTGTTGTGCCCTCGATGGAGAGTGGTGTAGTGCCCTCGATGGAGAGTGGTGTTGTGCCCTCGATGGAGAGTGGTGTTGTGTCCTCGATGGAGAGTGGTGTTGTGCCCTCGATGGAGAGTGGTGTTGTGTCCTCGATGGAGAGTGGTGTTGTGTCCTCGATGCAGAGTGGTGTTGTGTCCTCGATGGGGAGTGGTGTTGTGTCCTCGATGGAGAGTGGTGTTGTGCCCTCGATGGGGAGTGGTGTTGTGTCCTCGATGGAGAGTGGTGTTGTGTCCTCGATGGGGAGTGGTGTTGTGCCCTCGATGCAGAGTGGTGTTGTGTCCTCGATGGGGAGTGGTGTTGTGTCCTCGATGGGGAGTGGTGTTGTGTCCTCGATGGAGAGTGGTGTTGTGCCCTCGATGCAGAGTGGTGTTGTGTCCTCGATGGGGAGTGGTGTTGTGCCCTCGATGGAGAGTGGTGTTGTGTCCTCGATGGAGAGTGGTGTTGTGCCCTCGATGGAGAGTGGTGTTGTGCCCTCGATGGAGAGTGGTGTTGTGTCCTCGATGGAGAGTGGTGTTGTGTCCTCGATGGAGAGTGGTGTTGTGCCCTCGATGGGGAGTGGTGTTGTGTCCTCGATGGAGAGTGGTGTTGTGCCCTCGATGGAGAGTGGTGTTGTGTCCTCGATGGAGAGTGGTGTTGTGTCCTCGATGGAGAGTGGTGTTGTGTCCTCGATGGAGAGTGGTGTTGTGTCCTCGATGGAGAGTGGTGTTGTGTCCTCGATGGAGAGTGGTGTTGTGTCCTCGATGGAGAGTGGTGTTGTGTCCTCGATGCAGAGTGGTGTTGTGTCCTCGATGGAGAGTGGTGTTGTGCCCTCGATGGAGAGTGGTGTTGTGCCCTCGATGGAGAGTGGTGTTGTGCCCTCGATGGAGAGTGGTGTTGTGCCCTCGATGGAGAGTGGTGTTGTGTCCTCGATGGAGAGTGGTGTTGTGCCCTCGATGCAGAGTGAAGTTGTGCCCTCGATGGAGAGTGGTGTTGTGTCCTCGATGGAGAGTGGTGTTGTGTCCTCGATGGAGAGTGGTGTTGTGCCCTCGATGCAGAGTGGTGTAGTGCCCTCGATGGAGAGTGGTGTTGTGCCCTCGATGGAGAGTGGTGTTGTGTCCTCGATGCAGAGTGGTGTTGTGTCCTCGATGCAGAGTGGTGTAGTGTCCTCGATGGAGAGTGGTGTTGTGCCCTCGATGGAGAGTGGTGTTGTGCCCTCGATGGAGAGTGGTGTTGTGCCCTCGATGGAGAGTGGTGTAGTGTCCCTCGATGGAGAGTGGTGTTGTGCCCTCGATGGAGAGTGGTGTTGTGCCCTCGATGGAGAGTGGTGTAGTGTCCTCGATGGAGAGTGGTGTTGTGCCCTCGATGGAGAGTGGTGTTGTGCCCTCGATGGAGAGTGGTGTTGTGCCCTCGATGGAGAGTGGTGTTGTGCCCTCGATGGAGAGTGGTGTTGTGCCCTCGATGGAGAGTGGTGTTGTGCCCTCGATGGAGAGTGGTGTTGTGCCCTCGATGGAGAGTGGTGTTGTGTCCTCGATGGAGAGTGGTGTTGTGCCCTCGATGGAGAGTGGTGTTGTGCCCTCGATGCAGAGTGGTGTTGTGTCCTCGATGGAGAGTGGTGTTGTGCCCTCGATGGAGAGTGGTGTTGTGTCCTCGATGGAGAGTGGTGTTGTGTCCTCGATGGAGAGTGGTGTTGTGCCCTCGATGGAGAGTGGTGTTGTGTCCTCGATGGGGAGTGGTGTTGTGTCCTCGATGGAGAGTGGTGTTGTGTCCTCGATGGAGAGTGGTGTTGTGCCCTCGATGGAGAGTGGTGTTGTGCCCTCGATGCAGAGTGGTGTTGTGTCCTCGATGGAGAGTGGTGTTGTGCCCTCGATGGAGAGTGGTGTTGTGTCCTCGATGGAGAGTGGTGTTGTGTCCCTCGATGGAGAGTGGTGTTGTGCCCTCGATGGAGAGTGGTGTTGTGTCCTCGATGGAGAGTGGTGTTGTGTCCTCGATGGAGAGTGGTGTTGTGTCCTCGATGGAGAGTGGTGTTGTGCCTTCGATGGAGAGTGGTGTTGTGCCCTCGATGGAGAGTGGTGTTGTGTCCTCGATGGAGAGTGGTGTAGTGCCCTCGATGCAGAGTGGTGTTGTGCCCTCGATGGAGAGTGGTGTTGTGTCCTCGATGGAGAGTGGTGTTGTGCCCTCGATGCAGAGTGGTGTTGTGCCCTCGATGGAGAGTGGTGTTGTGCCCTCGATGGAGAGTGGTGTTGTGCCCTCGATGGAGAGTGGTGTTGTGCCCTCGATGGAGAGTGGTGTTGTGTCCTCGATGGAGAGTGGTGTTGTGCCCTCGATGCAGAGTGGTGTTGTGCCCTCGATGGAGAGTGGTGTTGTGTCCTCGATGGAGAGTGGTGTTGTGCCCTCGATGCAGAGTGGTGTTGTGCCCTCGATGGAGAGTGGTGTTGTGCCCTCGATGGAGAGTGGTGTTGTGCCCTCGATGGAGAGTGGTGTTGTGCCCTCGATGGAGAGTGGTGTTGTGTCCTCGATGGAGAGTGGTGTTGTGTCCTCGATGGAGAGTGGTGTTGTGCCCTCGATGCAGAGTGGTGTTGTGCCCTCGATGCAGAGTGGTGTTGTGCCCTCGATGGAGAGTGGTGTTGTGCCCTCGATGGAGAGTGGTGTTGTGTCCTCGATGGAGAGTGGTGTTGTGCCCTCGATGGAGAGTGGTGTTGTGCCCTCGATGGAGAGTGGTGTAGTGCCCTCGATGGAGAGTGGTGTTGTGCCCTCGATGGAGAGTGGTGTTGTGCCCTCGATGGAGAGTGGTGTTGTGCCCTCGATGGAGAGTGGTGTTGTGCCCTCGATGCAGAGTGGTGTTGTGTCCTCGATGGAGAGTGGTGTTGTGCCCTCGATGGAGAGTGGTGTTGTGTCCTCGATGCAGAGTGGTGTTGTGCCCTCGATGGAGAGTGGTGTTGTGTCCTCGATGCAGAGTGGTGTTGTGTCCTCGATGGAGAGTGGTGTTGTGCCCTCGATGGAGAGTGGTGTTGTGCCCTCGATGCAGAGTGGTGTTGTGTCCTCGATGCAGAGTGGTGTTGTGTCCTCGATGGAGAGTGGTGTTGTGTCCTCGATGGAGAGTGGTGTTGTGCCCTCGATGGAGAGTGGTGTTGTGTCCTCGATGGAGAGTGGTGTTGTGTCCTCGATGCAGAGTGGTGTTGTGTCCTCGATGGAGAGTGGTGTTGTGCCCTCGATGGAGAGTGGTGTTGTGTCCTCGATGGAGAGTGGTGTTGTGCCCTCGATGGAGAGTGGTGTTGTGTCCTCGATGGAGAGTGGTGTTGTGCCCTCGATGCAGAGTGGTGTAGTGCCCTCGATGGAGAGTGGTGTTGTGTCCTCGATGGAGAGTGGTGTTGTGCCCTCGATGGAGAGTGGTGTTGTGCCCTCGATGGAGAGTGGTGTTGTGCCCTCGATGGAGAGTGGTGTTGTGTCCTCGATGGAGAGTGGTGTTGTGCCCTCGATGCAGAGTGAAGTTGTGCCCTCGATGGAGAGTGGTGTTGTGTCCTCGATGGAGAGTGGTGTTGTGTCCTCGATGCAGAGTGGTGTTGTGTCCTCGATGCAGAGTGGTGTTGTGCCCTCGATGGAGAGTGGTGTTGTGTCCTCGATGGAGAGTGGTGTTGTGCCCTCGATGGAGAGTGGTGTTGTGCCCTCGATGGAGAGTGGTGTTGTGTCCTCGATGGAGAGTGGTGTTGTGCCCTCGATGCAGAGTGAAGTTGTGCCCTCGATGGAGAGTGGTGTTGTGTCCTCGATGGAGAGTGGTGTTGTGTCCTCGATGCAGAGTGGTGTTGTGTCCTCGATGGAGAGTGGTGTTGTGCCCTCGATGGGGAGTGGTGTTGTGTCCTCGATGGAGAGTGGTGTTGTGTCCTCGATGCAGAGTGGTGTTGTGTCCTCGATGGAGAGTGGTGTTGTGTCCTCGATGGAGAGTGGTGTTGTGTCCCTCGATGCAGAGTGGTGTTGTGCCCTCGATGCAGAGTGGTGTTGTGTCCTCGATGGAGAGTGGTGTTGTGCCCTCGATGGAGAGTGGTGTTGTGCCCTCGATGCAGAGTGGTGTTGTGCCCTCGATGGAGAGTGGTGTTGTGCCCTCGATGGAGAGTGGTGTTGTGCCCTCGATGCAGAGTGGTGTAGTGCCCTCGATGCAGAGTGGTGTTGTGCCCTCGATGCAGAGTGGTGTTGTGTCCTCGATGGAGAGTGGTGTTGTGCCCTCGATGGAGAGTGGTGTTGTGCCCTCGATGCAGAGTGGTGTTGTGCCCTCGATGCAGAGTGGTGTTGTGCCCTCGATGGAGAGTGGTGTTGTGCCCTCGATGGAGAGTGGTGTTGTGCCCTCGATGGAGAGTGGTGTTGTGTCCTCGATGGAGAGTGGTGTTGTGTCCTCGATGCAGAGTGGTGTTGTGTCCTCGATGGAGAGTGGTGTTGTGTCCTCGATGCAGAGTGGTGTTGTGCCCTCGATGGAGAGTGGTGTTGTGCCCTCGATGGAGAGTGGTGTTGTGCCCTCGATGGGGAGTGGTGTTGTGTCCTCGATGCAGAGTGGTGTTGTGTCCTCGATGGAGAGTGGTGTTGTGTCCCTCGATGGAGAGTGGTGTTGTGCCCTCGATGGAGAGTGGTGTTGTGCCCTCGATGCAGAGTGGTGTTGTGTCCTCGATGGAGAGTGGTGTTGTGTCCTCGATGCAGAGTGGTGTTGTGCCCTCGATGGAGAGTGGTGTTGTGCCCTCGATGCAGAGTGGTGTTGTGTCCTCGATGGGGAGTGGTGTTGTGCCCTCGATGGAGAGTGGTGTTGTGCCCTCGATGCAGAGTGGTGTTGTGCCCTCGATGGAGAGTGGTGTTGTGTCCTCGATGGAGAGTGGTGTTGTGCCCTCGATGGAGAGTGGTGTTGTGCCCTCGATGGAGAGTGGTGTTGTGCCCTCGATGGAGAGTGGTGTTGTGTCCTCGATGGAGAGTGGTGTTGTGCCCTCGATGGAGAGTGGTGTTGTGCCCTCGATGGAGAGTGGTGTTGTGTCCTCGATGCAGAGTGGTGTTGTGTCCTCGATGCAGAGTGGTGTTGTGTCCTCGATGGAGAGTGGTGTTGTGCCCTCGATGGAGAGTGGTGTTGTGTCCTCGATGCAGAGTGGTGTTGTGTCCTCGATGGAGAGTGGTGTTGTGCCCTCGATGGAGAGTGGTGTTGTGCCCTCGATGGAGAGTGGTGTTGTGTCCTCGATGCAGAGTGGTGTTGTGTCCTCGATGGAGAGTGGTGTTGTGTCCTCGATGCAGAGTGGTGTTGTGCCCTCGATGGAGAGTGGTGTTGTGCCCTCGATGGAGAGTGGTGTTGTGCCCTCGATGGGGAGTGGTGTTGTGTCCTCGATGCAGAGTGGTGTTGTGTCCTCGATGGAGAGTGGTGTTGTGTCCTCGATGGAGAGTGGTGTTGTGCCCTCGATGGAGAGTGGTGTTGTGCCCTCGATGCAGAGTGGTGTTGTGTCCTCGATGGAGAGTGGTGTTGTGTCCTCGATGCAGAGTGGTGTTGTGCCCTCGATGGAGAGTGGTGTTGTGCCCTCGATGCAGAGTGGTGTTGTGTCCTCGATGGGGAGTGGTGTTGTGCCCTCGATGGAGAGTGGTGTTGTGCCCTCGATGGAGAGTGGTGTTGTGCCCTCGATGGAGAGTGGTGTTGTGTCCTCGATGGAGAGTGGTGTTGTGCCCTCGATGGAGAGTGGTGTTGTGCCCTCGATGGAGAGTGGTGTTGTGCCCTCGATGGAGAGTGGTGTTGTGTCCTCGATGGAGAGTGGTGTTGTGCCCTCGATGGAGAGTGGTGTTGTGCCCTCGATGGAGAGTGGTGTTGTGCCCTCGATGGAGAGTGGTGTTGTGCCCTCGATGGAGAGTGGTGTTGTGCCCTCGATGGAGAGTGGTGTTGTGCCCTCGATGCAGAGTGGTGTTGTGTCCTCGATGCAGAGTGGTGTTGTGTCCTCGATGGAGAGTGGTGTTGTGCCCTCGATGGAGAGTGGTGTTGTGCCCTCGATGCAGAGTGGTGTTGTGCCCTCGATGCAGAGTGGTGTTGTGTCCTCGATGGAGAGTGGTGTTGTGTCCTCGATGGAGAGTGGTGTTGTGCCCTCGATGCAGAGTGGTGTTGTGCCCTCGATGCAGAGTGGTGTTGTGCCCTCGATGCAGAGTGGTGTTGTGTCCTCGATGGAGAGTGGTGTTGTGTCCTCGATGCAGAGTGGTGTTGTGCCCTCGATGCAGAGTGGTGTTGTGTCCTCGATGGAGAGTGGTGTTGTGTCCTCGATGGAGAGTGGTGTTGTGCCCTCGATGCAGAGTGGTGTTGTGCCCTCGATGCAGAGTGGTGTTGTGCCCTCGATGCAGAGTGGTGTTGTGTCCTCGATGGAGAGTGGTGTTGTGCCCTCGATGGAGAGTGGTGTTGTGCCTTCGATGGAGAGTGGTGTTGTGTCCTCGATGGAGAGTGGTGTTGTGCCCTCGATGGAGAGTGGTGTTGTGTCCTCGATGGAGAGTGGTGTTGTGTCCTCGATGCAGAGTGGTGTTGTGTCCTCGATGGAGAGTGGTGTTGTGTCCTCGATGCAGAGTGGTGTTGTGCCCTCGATGGAGAGTGGTGTTGTGCCCTCGATGCAGAGTGGTGTTGTGCCCTCGATGGAGAGTGGTGTTGTGCCCTCGATGGAGAGTGGTGTTGTGTCCTCGATGGAGAGTGGTGTTGTGCCCTCGATGGAGAGTGGTGTTGTGCCCTCGATGGAGAGTGGTGTTGTGCCCTCGATGGAGAGTGGTGTTGTGCCCTCGATGGAGAGTGGTGTTGTGTCCTCGATGGAGAGTGGTGTTGTGTCCTCGATGGAGAGTGGTGTTGTGCCCTCGATGGAGAGTGGTGTTGTGCCCTCGATGGAGAGTGGTGTAGTGCCCTCGATGGAGAGTGGTGTTGTGCCCTCGATGGAGAGTGGTGTTGTGTCCTCGATGGAGAGTGGTGTTGTGTCCTCGATGGAGAGTGGTGTTGTGTCCTCGATGGAGAGTGGTGTTGTGCCCTCGATGGAGAGTGGTGTAGTGCCCTCGATGGAGAGTGGTGTAGTGCCCTCGATGGAGAGTGGTGTAGTGCCCTCGATGGAGAGTGGTGTGGTGCCCTCGATGCAGAGTGGTGTTGTGCCCTCGATGGAGAGTGGTGTTGTGTCCTCGATGGAGAGTGGTGTTGTGCCCTCGATGGAGAGTGGTGTAGTGCCCTCGATGGAGAGTGGTGTGGTGCCCTCGATGCAGAGTGGTGTTGTGCCCTCGATGGAGAGTGGTGTTGTGTCCTCGATGGAGAGTGGTGTTGTGCCCTCGATGCAGAGTGGTGTTGTGCCCTCGATGGAGAGTGGTGTTGTGCCCTCGATGCAGAGTGGTGTTGTGTCCTCGATGGAGAGTGGTGTTGTGCCCTCGATGGAGAGTGGTGTTGTGCCCTCGATGGAGAGTGGTGTTGTGCCCTCGATGGAGAGTGGTGTTGTGTCCTCGATGCAGAGTGGTGTTGTGCCCTCGATGGAGAGTGGTGTTGTGTCCTCGATGGAGAGTGGTGTTGTGCCCTCGATGGAGAGTGGTGTTGTGTCCTCGATGGAGAGTGGTGTTGTGCCCTCGATGGAGAGTGGTGTTGTGTCCTCGATGGAGAGTGGTGTTGTGCCCTCGATGGAGAGTGGTGTTGTGCCCTCGATGGAGAGTGGTGTTGTGCCCTCGATGCAGAGTGGTGTTGTGCCCTCGATGGAGAGTGGTGTTGTGCCCTCGATGGAGAGTGGTGTTGTGCCCTCGATGGAGAGTGGTGTTGTGTCCTCGATGGAGAGTGGTGTTGTGCCCTCGATGCAGAGTGGTGTTGTGTCCTCGATGCAGAGTGAAGTTGTGCCCTCGATGGAGAGTGGTGTTGTGCCCTCGATGGAGAGTGGTGTTGTGCCCTCGATGGAGAGTGGTGTTGTGTCCTCGATGGAGAGTGGTGTTGTGTCCTCGATGGAGAGTGGTGTTGTGCCCTCGATGGAGAGTGGTGTTGTGTCCTCGATGGAGAGTGGTGTTGTGTCCTCGATGGAGAGTGGTGTTGTGCCCTCGATGGAGAGTGGTGTTGTGCCCTCGATGGAGAGTGGTGTTGTGCCCTCGATGGAGAGTGGTGTTGTGCCCTCGATGGAGAGTGGTGTTGTGCCCTCGATGCAGAGTGGTGTTGTGCCCTCGATGGAGAGTGGTGTTGTGTCCTCGATGGAGAGTGGTGTTGTGCCCTCGATGGAGAGTGGTGTTGTGCCCTCGATGGAGAGTGGTGTTGTGCCCTCGATGGAGAGTGGTGTTGTGCCCTCGATGGAGAGTGGTGTTGTGTCCTCGATGGAGAGTGGTGTTGTGTCCTCGATGGAGAGTGGTGTTGTGCCCTCGATGCAGAGTGGTGTTGTGTCCTCGATGGAGAGTGGTGTTGTGTCCTCGATGGAGAGTGGTGTTGTGCCCTCGATGCAGAGTGGTGTTGTGTCCTCGATGGAGAGTGGTGTTGTGCCCTCGATGGAGAGTGGTGTTGTGTCCTCGATGGAGAGTGGTGTTGTGTCCTCGATGGAGAGTGGTGTTGTGTCCTCGATGGAGAGTGGTGTTGTGTCCTCGATGGAGAGTGGTGTTGTGCCCTCGATGGAGAGTGGTGTTGTGTCCTCGATGGAGTTGACTGAGTCAACAGCCTTGCAATCCTGTGCACTGGAGCCTGGTGGTGATGCAACCTGTCAGAATGCTCTCTGCTGTACATTTATGAACAGTCGTAAGAGCCTCTGGTGATGCATGATCTCCTCAAAGCTCTAATGAAGTTGAGGTACCGATCTGCCTGCTTCATCTCTGCATCAAGATGTTGGACCCAGTGTAGGGTCTCTGAGATGTTAACACCCAGTAACCTGAAGCTGCCCTTTCCACCACTGAGCCCTCAATAAGGACTGGTGTGTGTTCCTCTGATTTCCCCTTCCTGAAGTCCACAATCAGTTCCTCGCTGACTTTGAGTGCAAAGTTGTTGTTGATACACCACTCAACCAGCCAATCTCACTAAAGTGCTCTTTCTCGTCGCCATCTGAAACTCTACCATCAGCAGTGGTGTCATCGGTGAATTTATCGGTGGCATTTGAGCTGTGTCTAGCCACACAGTGATGGTGCAGAGAGAGTAGAGCAGTGGGCTAAGCACATATCCTTGAGGTGTGTCTGTGTTGATTGTCGGAGTGGAGGAGACGCTATTCCTGATCCACACTGACTGGGTGCTCCTGATGAGAGAGCTGAGAATCCAGTTGCAGAGAGAGGCACAAAGGCCCAGGCTTTGAAGTTTTCTGATAAGTTGTGAGGCAATGATGTTGTTCAAAAGTGCAAAGAAAATTTATTATCAAAGTATGTACATGTATAACTCTGAAATTCATGTTCTTGTGGGCATTTACAGGAGACAAAAGGGAATCCAATTGTAATCAATAAACAGTAACTTGACTGATCATTCTGAGATCATAAACGTTGGTTCAAGGTGCCCTGCATGGGGGAAACTTCACCAATGAGGCCCTGTCTGTATTTTTCACGTTTCAGTGAGGTTTAGCCTCCTTCATAGTCTCATAATCATTAAACAGACTCATCATCTGTTTAATCTCTTCCCCACTGGGTACCTCCCATCTTGGGGTACAAGTCCAAGATAATATTTGCGTGCTTTGGTGGCTACCACCACAGAAGAAGGCCAAGGCAGCTCCTGACAACTTCTGGAACTTGGTGACTTCCATCATTGTCCTGTTTTGAGATTCCACAGTAACACACAGAGTTTCAGTAAGTGAGAAAGTCCGGTCGTTCTCCATCTGGTTCCCTTTGCCACTGTGGCTGCAGTCTGTCTCATCTACACAATGCACTCCCTGACATTTCTCTCAAACACGACGACCTCTGCCATCTATAACATCTACAGCACTGTACAGGCCTCTTGGACTACCATCTTGTGCTGACCTTTTAACCTGCTCCAAGATCAATCTAACCCTTCTCTCCCCCACAGCCCTCCATGTGCCTATCTGATCAGAGATTAAGGGAGCTAGGGCTTTACTCTTTGGAGAGAAGGAGGATGAGAGGAGACATGATAGAGGTGTACAAGATATTAAGAGGAATAGACAGAGTGGACAGCCAGCACCTCTTCCCCAGGGCACCACTGCTCAGTACAAGAGGACGTGGCTTTAAGGTAAGGGGAGGGAAGTTCAAGGGGGATATTAGAGGAAGGTTTTTCACTCAGAGAGTGGTTGGTGCGTGGAATGCACTGCCTAAGTCAGTGGTGGAGGCAGACACACTAGTGAAGTTTAAGAGACTACTAGACAGGTAAATGGAGGAATTTAAGGTGGGGGGTTATATGGAAGGCAGGGTTTGAGGGTCAGCACAACATTGTGGGCTGAAGGGCCTGTAATGTGCTGTACTATTCTATGTTCTAAGAGTCTCTTAAATGTCCTTAATGTACCTGTCTCTACCACCAGCCCTGAAAATTCATTGTACACAGTAAATGCGTGCGTGCATGTAAAAAAAAGACTTGCCTCTGATGTCTGCTCTATACTTTCCTCTAATCACCTTAAATTATACCCTCTCATATTAGCCATTTCTACCCTGGGAGGAAGTCTGGCTGTCCACTCAGTTTATGCCAGTTATCATCCTGAATACAACTATCAAGTCACCTCTCATCCTTCTTCACTCCAAAGGGAAAAGCCCTAGCTCGCTGAACTTACCCTCCGAGATGCTGTCTAATCCAGGCAGAATCCTGGTAAATCTCCTCTGCACCTTCTCGATAATGTTTCCACATCTTTCCTATAATGAGGTGGCCAGAACTGAACACGATACTCCACGTCTGGTCTAACCTGGCTTTTATAGAGCTGCAGCATTACCTCACAACTCCCCAACCTTTCCAAGCAAGAACAAGAATGCTAGGAAGACCACCGCTGCTGGTCTCAGTCTACTGGACGAACCCAGCAGGGGTGAGCAGTGTCTGTGGGAGGAAAGGAAAATCCTGAATCAGGACTAAGAGTTGGGGGGGGGGGGGAGACGGCTGGCACGGAGGAGAGACAAGAGATGAAAAAACAATCCAAAGCAATTGGTTGAATGAGGAGGGGTGAAAGATGTCAGGCAGATAGTTCCAGACGAAGCAGGAGCTGGAGCTGGGAGACGGTGGGAGGAAAATGACAGAGGGAGGGATGGAGGGAGGGAGAGAGAGAGAGAGAGAGAGAGAGAGAGGGATAGAGTGTTTGCTGGGGGGGGTGCTGAATAAATGGAGAAAGGTAGTGTGAACACAGGAGACAGGTACTGGAGGGAAATGAGTAGGAATGCAGTGTTACCAATGCTGTATTCTGATACGTGAGGGAAATAAGAAGAGGAACCATTAAAAAGAGGTGTATAGCATTTGGAACCAGATGGTGAACAATCTGCTGAACTTTCATTCCACACCCTTGCAGCAGTCTGATAAGTTCATGAGCAGTGTTACTGTGGCAAGCTTTAATTATTCAAGATTGCTACATGTTATTTCCAGTACACAAGTGAAGAGGAGATTGAAGTAATTGTTCCTCTGGATCCCGTGCAGCACAAAAGAACACAATAAGATAAAGAGCACAACAATAAAAATACATGAGATAGATCGGTCAAATGTCCATAAAGTGATGCTAGGTACAGGAGTGTCTGTACATAAAGTGACTCTGACAGGAAATGGTAAAGTAGTGGGTGGAGGGGTAGGTTAGCGGGTGGAGGAGTTGATCAGTCTTACTGCTTGAGGAAAGGAATCCTGGAAGTAAAACAAAAGACGGCAGCATCTGGAAATATGAAATTAAAACAGATTTTTGAAACTGCTCAGTAGGGTGAGCAGCATTCATCATTTCATCACTTCAGGAGGGAAATAAATATTTGACATTTTTGGACCAAGACCCATCATCAGGTCTTGACCAAAAGTCCATTCAACTCATCATAGACACAAAACATTTTTTACTTTGATTTATTTATTGAGATACAGCACAGAATAGGCCCTTCTGTCCCTTCCAGCTGTATCACCCAGCAATCCATCAACTTAACCCTAGCCTAATCACAGGGCAATTTATAATAACCAATTAACCTGCCAATGGTGCGTCTTTGGACTGTAGGAGGAAACCCATGCAGTCACAGGGAGAACGTATAAACTCCTTACAGGCAGTGACGGGAATTGAACCCACGTCCCCTGCACTGTAAAGCATTCTCCTAACCACTACGCTACCCTGCCACCCGCCAAAACATTTTTTGCTCCACAGATGCTGCCTCACCTGCAGAGTTCCTCCCACATTTTGTGTGTTGCAAGATTTCCAACATCTGCAGAATCTCTTGTGTCTCTATTTCCCAATACGCTTTTCCACTCTCCACAAGTGTTGTCTGACCTGTTGTGAATTTGTGTTACTTTTTATTTTCATCAGTTAATATGGATTTATTGGTTTAACAGTTTTTATTCCACAGTCTCCTGGTGTCACTAGAGGGATTAGAACTTGTATTTCATGGTCATTGGCCCATTTCTTTGCCGTACAAATCCAGTGGAATAATCACAATGATGCCAACATGTAGAACATAGAACAGTACAGAACAAGAACAGGCCTGTTGGCCCACACTGTCTGTGCCAAACAGGATGCCAAATTAAATTAAATATCTTCTGCTCGAACATCTGCCATATCCCTCCATTGTCTGTACATTCATGTGTCTAACAGCCTCTTAAAATCTTGTATTGTATCTGTACCCAACACCATCCTTGGCAGCTCATTCCAATACAAACCACTGCATATACATTTAAAAAAATTGTTCCAAACATCTTTCAACCTTCCTGCTCTCACCTTAAATGCATGCTCTCCAGAGGAAGTGGTAGATGTGGGTTCAATTGTAACATGTAAGAAAAGTTTGGATAACTACACAGATGAACGGGGTTTGGAGGGATATGGTCCAGGTGCAGGTATATGCGACTAGGTAAAAGTACAGGCCAGCATGGATTAGATGGGCTGAAAGGCCAGTTGCTGTGCCGTAGTATTCCCTAACTCTAGGAGTTACTCTCAAAGCTTGGGTAAACTGGAGTACAGACCATAGAACAAAGCTGCACAGCACAGGCCCATCAGTCCACAATGTTGTGCCAAACATTTAACCTACTCCACCAAACATCTAACCCTTCCCTCCCTCATAGCTCTTCATATTTCCTTCATCCATGTCTCTAGCAAAGAGTCTCTTAAATGTCCATAATGGAGGGGAGATTTGATAGAGGTATACAAAATTGAGGGGTATAGACAGGGTAAATGCAAGCAGGCTTTTTCCACTGAGGTGTAGCAACACCAGAACTAGATGTCATAGGTTAAGAGTGAAAGGAGAAACATTTAAGGGGAACCTGAAGGGAAAATTCTTCACTCAGAGGATGGTGCAAGTGTGGAATGAGCTTTCAATGGAATGTGGGTTTGGTTGCAACACTAAGAGATGTTTGAATAGGGACATGGCTAGGAGGGGTATGGAGGGCTATGGACTGGGTGCAGGGCGATGGGACTGGGCTGAATAACAGTTCAGCACAGACTAGATGGGCTGAAGGACCTGTTTCTGCGTTGTGGTGCTCTATGCCAGAGAGTTGTTTAAAAACAAAACCTCCTTATACACGAACATCCAGGCCTGCCCAACATCTGTTACCAGACCATAGCTGCTCTTGCCACTGCATACAAAGAATGATAACAGGAAAGAAAATTCTCTTTGAAACACCTCAGAGTGATCAAGGAGGAGGCCATGTAGCATCCACGCCAGGGCCATCAGACTCAAAAACAGTTACTTCCCCAAGCAATGAGGCTGAACACATCCATCCACCAACTCACCTCAACCACCACTACTTCATCATTTCCTGTCAGAGTCACCTTGTATACAGACACTCCTGTGCCTAGCATCACTTTATGGACATACTATCCATGTATGCTTATAAGCTAAATTATGTATTTATGTTTATTATTATTGTGTTCTTTACCTTTTGTGTTTTGGATCCGGAATAACAGTTATTTTGTTCTCCTTTACATTTGTGTACAAGAAACATATCAAACGATCTTGAATCCTTGGATTGTTTTCCTTTAAAGAAAGTCATCTTTATTTCCCTTTGCATCAGTTTCAAAATTCCAAAGTAAACTACATCTGTTTATGGTGGCTGGGTTGACATTGAAGATTCCTTCACACTATTTGAAGAAGTGTGAAAACTTCTCCTGGAGTCTTGGCCGGCATTTAGCCCCTCCAATACCAAATGTCAACTTCCATAATCCTCAGAATATAAAGATGACAGCTTTATTAGTCTGACCATTCATAGCTGCAGAGCAGCAACAACCTGTGACAGTATACCCAGTGGCCGCTTTATCAGGTACCTCCTGTACCTAATAAAGTAGCCACTGAGTGAATCCTCATGGTCTTCTGCTGCTGTAGCCCATCCCCTTCAAGGTTCAACGTGTTGTACATTCAGAGATGCTCTTCTGCACACCACGGCTGGAATGTGTGTTTATCTGAGTTACTGTCATCTTCCTGTCAGCTTGAACCAGTCTTGCCATTCTCCTCCGACCTCTCTCATGAACTAGGCAATTTCACCCACAGCGCTGTAGATTACTCGATGTTTCTTTTTGTTTTCAGCACCATTTTCGGTAAACTCTAAAGACTATTGTGTGTGAAAATCCTAGGAGATCAATGGTTTCTGGGAGACTCACCCAATCTGGCACCAAAAATCATTCCATGGTCAAAGTCACTTAGATCACATTTCTTCCCCATTCTGATGTTTGGTCTGAACAACAGCTGAGCCCTTGACCATGTCTGCATGCAAACATTGAGGCATTGAGTTGCTGCCACATGATTGGCTGATTAGATATTTGCATTAATGAGCAGGTCTACAGGTGTACCTAATAAAGTGGCCACTGAGCGTATAGCACACTTTGAAATTGAGACATAGAACAGTACAGGCCATTCAGCCCACAGTGTTGTACTAACCTTTTAACCTATTCCAAGATCAAGCTATCCCTTTTCTCTCACATCATCGTCCATTTTTCTATCACTCATGTTGCCTATATAAGAGTCTCTTAAATGCCCCTAATATATCTGCCTGTACTACCACTCCACACACCCACCATTCTCTGTGTAAAGAGCTTACCTGTGACATCCCCCCTATAATTTCCTCCAACCACCTTGAAATTATGCCCCTGGTATTATCCCTGGGTAATACTCCACGACTCCTCTGGAGAAGAGAGTAAGGTTCCTGATGATGGATGCTACTTTTCTGTGACAGTGCTTCTTGTAAATGTGCTTCATGCTGGGGAGGGCTTTAAAAGTTTCAAAGGTACATTTAATGTCAGAGAAATGTATACAATATACATCCTGAAATTGTTTTTCTTTGCAACCATCCACAAACACAGAGGAGTGCCCCAAAGAATGAATGACAGTTAAATGTTAGAACCACAAAGCCCCCCCCAGCTCCCCCACCCACGCACAAGCAGCAGCAAAGCGACGACCCCCCCCCCCTCACTGAGCACTCAAGATGCAGCAAAGCATCAATAAAGACACAGATTTGCAGAACCCCAAAGACTACTCGTTCACCCAGTCATTCGACATACCACAGGCTCTCTCTCCTTAATAAGGGAAAAAGAGATGTCTCCGTTTCACAGCGAAAGGGGACACATAACAAACAACTCGCTGACTTACGATGTTAAAAGTCCGTTGCCTCGCTTTTTCCGAGCTCTGTGATCAAGGAAGTCGGGTCTCTGGGCACACAGTCAGCAGCCAGCTTGCTGCTTTCGATCTTCCATTTCCCATGACACCCCAATTTCCTGTGAACCGACCTCGAGTTCACCCACCTCCAGAGCCAGGAAATCCCAGGACTCTGAAGGTGCACCAGTCTTCTAAACTGTGTCCTTGGCATGTCGAATAATGGCCAGTCGTGAGACCCCGAGAGCGGGTCCCATTCCCACAAAGAACTGAAGTTAGCGTGTAACTCCAGGTCAGGGTCTTCAAAAGAGCCCTGAAAGGGAAAAATAGAGATATTAAAGATGGAAATAGAGCCATGGTGGACTGGGATACATCCACTACTCCTTGTTGGGCAGTTGGTGTTTCCATACCAGGCCGTGATGCAACCATTCAGTATTCTTTCCATCGTGCATCTATATAAGCCTGTCAACATTTTAGGTGACATGCCAAATTTACTGAGGAATACTGAGGAATTTAAAGTTGCTGACTCTCTCCACCTCTGATCCCCCAGTGAGTTCTGGCTCATGGACCTTTGGTTTCCTCCTCCTGAAGTCAATAATCAGCTCCTTGGTCTTGCTGACATGGAGTGAGAGGTTGTTGTTGTGGCATCACTCAATCTCCCTCCTATATGCAGATTCAACACCATCTTTGATTCAGCCTACAACAGTGGTGTTGTCAGCAAACTTGAATATGGCATTGGTGCAGTGCTTTGCCACACAGTCATAAGGGTAAAGTGAGTAGAACAGGGGTCTAAGCACACGGCCTTGTGATTCACCTGTGCTGATGGAGATTGTAGAGGAGATGTTGTTGCCAATCCGAACTGACTGGGGTCTGCAAGTGAAGACATCCAGGATTGAATTGCACAAGGAGTTATTGAGGCCTAGGGCTTAAAGTTTTGAGGGGAGTACAGTGTTGCATGCTGAACTATAGTTAATGAAGAGCATCCTGATGTATGCATCTTCATTGTCAAGATGTTCCAGAGCTGAGTGGAAAGCCAATGAAATGGCATCTGACGTTGTCATGTTGTGACTTCAGGAAAATCGGAGCTGATCTGTTTCATCACCAACCTCTCAAAGCACTTCATCACAGGGATGTAAGTGCTACTAGCTGATAGTTATTGAGGCAGGTTACCACGTTCTTCTTAGGCATCGATACAAACCAGTAGATTAGCTCAGATCTTCAGTACTCAGCAGGTATCCCCTCTGGACTGGATGCTCTCTGTGGGTTCACCCCCCTGGAAAAGTTGGGCCAAAGGGCTTATTTCCATCATGTGAGACTCTATAGCCTTCCTCAAATCCACTTTACACTATAATGCCAGTTATCGTATGCAGGGCCAAGAGCAAAAGAATAAAAGAGTTGCTTCTAATCCTTCGAATATCTCAGGGAGAGTGATTTCATGTAAAAGTTCCCTAAGGGTAGATTACTGTTGATGCTTTTCTCTACACGATACTGATGTTGCTCCTTAATGTATGAGGAATGGTTGATGGCTCTGGGCCTGTGCTCGCTGTAGTTTAGAAGAATGAAGGGGTGGATCTCATTGAAACCCGTCAAGTATTGAAAGGCCTACATAGACAAGTCAGGTCAAGTCAGGTCACGTTTTATTGTCATTTTGACCATAACTGTTGGTACAATACACAGTAAAAACAAGACAATGTTTTTCAGGACCATGGTGCTATATAAAACAATACAAAACTACACTGAACTACGTATAAACAACACAGAAAAAAAACTACACTAGACTACAGACCTACCCAGGACTGCATAAAGTGCACAAAACTGTGCAGACATTACAATAAACAATAAACAATACAACAGGCACAGTAGAAGGCAGTAAGTTGGTGTCAGTCCAGGCTCTGGGTATTGAGGAGTCTGATGGCTTGAGGGAAGAAACTGTTACATAGTCTGGTCGTGAGAGCCTGAATGCTTTGGTGCCTTTTCCCAGATGGCAGGAGGGAGAAGAGATTGTATGAGGGGTGTACGGGGTCCTTCACAATGCTGTTTGCTTTACGGATGCAGCGTGTAGTGTAAATGTCTGTAATGGCGGGAAGAGAGACTCCGATGATCTTCTCAGCCGACCTCACTATCCGCTGCAGGGTCTTGCAATCCGAGGTGGTGAAATTTCCGAACCAGGCAGTGATGCAGCTGCTCAGGATGCTCTCAATACAACCCCTGTAGAATGTGATGAGGATGGGGGGTGGGAGATGGACTTTCCTCAGCCTTCGCAGAAAGTAGAGATGCTGCTGGGCTTTCTTTGCTATGGAGCTGGTGTTGAATGGATGTGGAGAGGATGTTTCCTGCAGTGAGAGGGTCTAGGTCCAGAGGATACAGAGTTAGAATAGAAGGACGTCCAATTTAGAACAGAAATGAGGAGGAGTTTCTTTAGCCAGAGGGTGGAGATTCTGTGGAATTCATTACATGAACGGCTGTGAAGACCAAGACGTTGGGTATATTTAAAGCGAGGTTGATCGGTTCTTGATTAGGCAGGACGTCAAAGGTTACGGGGAGAAGGCAGGAGAATGGGGTTGAGAGACATACTAAATCAGCCATGGTGGAATGGTTGAGCTGAATCAATGGGTAGAATGGCTTAATTCTGCTCCTATGTCTAACGGTGACAGAAACCTTTGCAGAACCTGGTCACTACTTTGCAGCTTAATGTCACTCCCTTCTGTCACCCCTTCACTGTCTCGTTAACATTGAATTTTCCCTGCCACTTTGTGCTCTCCACGAGCCCTTGCAGTGACAAGGTTGCATAACTGAATGGCAGATTTGCCAACGCTTGCACAGTTCCTAATGTAACATGAGGCACGAGGAAACCAAATAGAAAATGTGCTGCTATCATCGCAATCGCCCATCCATCCAACCGTCTCACCCTGTTTCATTGTTCACACATGCTGCAGCTGCCTAAATCAAGTTACAAGATACAAACGCTCGCTGAGAGATTTGAGCAGGGAACAAACTGTTAGATCTCAGTGAAATCTGTGCCATTAATTAACAGCAAACATTTGGTTGACTATGATATTCCTCCTGGCCTTCTACACGTATGACTGAATGCTGCACATTCAGTCTTCGGTCCGAATTGTTGGAGTTACTGAACAGATGAAGTGAAAGGTAGTTGATACAGTAGCAAAGAGGTTAAGTCAAATTACAGTTATTATCAAAGAATGTATAAATGATACAACCTTGAGAATAGTTTGCTTACAGACAACCACAAAGCAAGAAACTCAAAAGAATCCAATTAAAATAAAATGAAGACTAATACCCGAAAGGGAAAATAAGCATAAATCATGCAAACAACAGAAACGAGCGACAACATTCCGAACCAAACTGTGTCCTTCGGTCCGAACCACAGAGCAGCCTGCAGTAGGCTTAAGCCTCAGTATCAGTCCATCATATTAGCGAGCACGGAGCACAGCAGCCGGGAGTGGCCTTCACAGCCTCAGCGCCATAAAGAGAGAGAGTGAACATCACGGGAGAGCAAATGAAATCGGCACTCACCTGTGATCCCGACCCCCTGTCTTCCCAGTATATCATTTAAGTTGTCCAAACAGCCTATTGTACCTTGCACTAGGACCTGGGCATTCTGCAGCAAGAGGCTCTGGGCCTGGAACATACCACCCAGCCACTCACTCCAGGCCCAGATTTCGCTGCCCAGTGCGAAGCTGCTCTCGTTTTCTCCAAAATGGCTCGGCACCTAGAACAATCCAACTTCGCACCGGGCCGGTTGTACGGGCATTGGAAGTCCTCTGCCTTGACCTCTCCTCTCTGAATGGCTCATGTCACCTGTGTCAATTCTGCAACATACCAGCACGGTTCATCCCACGTTTCACCTTTGCTCACCTCTTCATTGTTTGTTGTGATAATTTACTGCAATTTACTTCAGAAAAGGTGTTATTAGTAATGTAAAAAAACACAAACAAGAGAAAATCTGCAATTGCTGGAAATCCCAGCAACACACACACAAAATGCTGGAGGAGCTCAGCGGGCCAGGCAGCATCTATGGAAAAGAGTATGGTCGATGTTTTGGGCTGAAACCCTTCGGCAGGACTGGAGAAAAAAAGCAAAAAAGCTGAGGAGTAGATTTAAAATGTGGGGGGAGTGGAGAGAGAAACACCAGGTGATAGGTGAAACAGGGAGGGAGAGGGATGAAGTAAAGAGCTGGGAAGTTGATTGGTGAGATGAGGTGAGAGAGGGAAAAGAGGATGGGAAATAGAGAATTACAGGTACAGAGAAAGTGCAGCGCAGGCAGACAATAAGATTCAAGGCCGTAGTGAGGCAGATTGTGGAGTCGAGAGTTTATCCTTCAATGTACAAGAGTACTATAACAGTGGGATAGCACCTGTTCTTGAGTGGTGGTGCATGTTTTCAGCCTTCTGTATTTTCTGCTCGATGGAAGGAGGAGAAGAGAGAATGTCTGGGGTGGGAGGGCTCCTTGAGTATTTCACTGAGGCAGTGGGAAGTGTGGAGGAAGTCCATGGAGGGGAGGCTGGTTTCCGTGATGTGCTGAGCTGTGTCCACAACTCTCTGTATTTTCTTGTGGCAGTTGCCATAGCAAGCCGTGATGGATCCAGAGAGGATGTATGTTGTCTACCTGCACTGCACTTCCTCTGTAAATGCAAAATTGTATTCTGCATTCTGTTTCCTTTTCATTGCCTCAAAATCGTTACTGTAGGTATGGTGTGGTCTGTCTGGGTGGCACGCAAAGAAAATCGTTCACTGCATATTGGCACATTCAGTATAACAATAATAAACTGACACGGCTACTTAGTAAGATTATGGCTGGCTTGAAGTTCACCATTCTCCATAACCTTTGGCCTTCCCTAATGATCAAAAATCAGAATCAGAGTTCTCAGTATGCTCAAACTGAGAAATTCCTTCTCAATGCAAGAAGTAGTTTTTCTCTACATCTTATGGCAATAATAAGTAAATAATCAATTAACTGGTGAGCCAGGAGCTAGAGGCCATAGGCTTAAGGTGAGAAGGTTTAATAGGAACCCGAGGAGCAGATTTTTCACCCGGAGGGTGTTCAGTATATGGAACCTACAGCCAGAAATGTTTGAAGCAGGTGGAAGGGAGGTAAAAAGCATATGCTGTTTGGGTTGTCAGTCTTTGTGTAGCTTTTTTTCATTGATTCTATTGTATTTCTTTGTTTTACTGTGAATGCCCACAAGAAAGTGAAAATGGTGACATATACATACTTTGAACTTAGAGGTGTTGAGAGAGGGTGATGCGGGTGGGGTATTTGGAGAGAGGGTAAAGGGAGGGGGAGGGAGAGGGAAATAGAGGGAAGGGAGGCAGGGGAGAGAGGTAAGGTGGGAGAGGAAAAGAAAGAATGGATATAGGGGAGGGGTCCATGATGTGCTCAGCTGTATCCACACCCAGCAGATTCTTGTGGTCAAGGGCAGAACGTTGCCTTACCAAGCCGTGATGCATCCAGGTAGATGCACCTTCTCTATAGCACATGGATAGGAAAGGTTTTGAAGGATGTGGACAAATGGGTCCACTTAGTAGGAGATGTTAGTCTGCAAGGACGAGTTAGTCAGAAGAGCTTGTCTCCATACGTAATGGCTCTAATCGATTGAATCTTTATTCTGAACTTGTGCCTCCATGATCTAGATGCTTTTCTTAGGGCAAACATTCTCCAAGCATAAACACAAGAGATTGTGCAGATGCTGGAAATACAGAGGCTGCTTCCCCTTCCTCTTTCAATATGTTTATTAATGTATACAAGAATATATAACAAATACAGAATTTATATACTAACAGAATACAGACAATAGAAAAATTGAACTGTATAGGACTGAGTAACATACGTGTATATAGTACTCCGGTAATGATTACTAATACCGCAAATTTATAAAGAGTACACATTAGGAATTTTATACATATAGAAAATATCTAGCCCCTACGAAGAAAGCCAATGGGTAAGAACAAGGAAAAGAACTTTTTAAAAAGTGTCGCTAAGTTGTTAACAAAGAATATCATAATTAATAACATCTACATAGAAAAAAACCTTTCACAAGTTATAATAGTTCATGAAAGGACCCCATGTCGTATAAAAGTACTGTACTGAATCAGAAACAGAACACCGAATCTTCTCCAGACTAAGATGAGTCATAATGTCTTCTAACCACTGCATATGAGTAGGAGAGACTGCTTCCCCTTCCTTCCCAGTCCTAATGTAGGTTCTTGGCCTGAAATGTTGACTGTTTATTCCTTTTCATGGATACTGCCTGACCTGCTGAGTTCCTCCAGCAATTTGCGTGTGATTTTCCAAGCTACAGGTCTTTCAGTCCTCCTCAGAATCATTTGAATAAGTTTGCCTCTCATTCCTCCAGATTCCAAGTACAGCCTGAACCTGCTGTGGCAAGAGTGAAGAATGGAAGCGATTGAGTTGATTGGACGGATGGGCCACCACACTGACAGCAACGCATTTTCTGTTTGTTTTCCTCCCATCTCCAGTTACATTGGGCATTACATTGTGCAAATGTTGGGAAATTTGGTTTTCAGTTACACAACCTTGTTAGCAGGAGAGTTTGTACTAAGCACAAAGTGACGGAGAAAATTCAGTTTTAATGAGGCAGTGATGGGGTGACAGAAGGATGCAACATTAAGCTGAAAAGTAGCATCAATCAAACTCAGCAGTGGTTCCTGTCACATCAGTATGTTGCACACCGCCCGTTCTTCCTAGAATCAACTAAGCACCCTCTCTCACTGAGCATACACAGGAAATACTGAAGGAACTCAGCACGTCAGACAGCATCTGTAGAGGGGAATAAAGAATCAACGTTTCAAGCAGAGACCCTTTGGCCAGGAATGTCGACTCTTTATTCCTCTCCATAGACACTGCCTGACTTACTGAGTTCCTCCAGCATTCCTCTGGATTCCCAGCATCTGTAGAATCTCTTGTCTTTATGATCTCTCTCTGAAACGTGTTGAACGGAATCAGAATCAGGTTTATTATTATTGATTTTGGTTGTTCTGTGGCAGCAGCACTGAGCACACAAGAAAATTACTGATTTACAATAAGAATATATAAAATAAATAAGTACAAGAAGAGAGGAAAATAGTGAAGCAGTGTTCATGGACTGGAAGGAAGAAGCGGTTCCTACGCCATTGAGTGTGAGTCTTCCTCGTTGATGGTAGCAATGAGTAAAGGGCACGTCCTGGGTGATGGGACATCTTGGGGTCAGCATGGACCATCTGAGCTGTTGGTCTTGCTTCTATACTGTATGGCTGAGTTGAGGAATGGGGCAAATCAGCTATGACCATGTTGAATGGTGGAACAGACTTGATGGGTCAAGTGGCCTGCTGATGCTCCTATTTTCTTTGCGTTCGTCTTTCCACCTTAAGTTCTCTACTTCTGCCAGTGGCCTTAAATTTGTGCTTCCTGGTTACTGCTCTGCCTGTTGAGGGGTGAAACAGTACTATAACTCTTCATAGTTATTAAATCTTCCTGCTACCAGTCTGACAGCAAACAGACTCATCTTCTCTCCAATCACCCCTCAATTTTCCATACTTATAAGGTAAGCAATTCTGCTGCTGTCTGTAAGGAGTTTGCACGTTTTCGCGCGACTGCATGGGTTTCCTCCAGGTGCTCTGGTTTCCTCCACATCACAAAGGTGTACAAGTTAGCAAGTTAATTAGTCACATGTATAATTGGACAGCATGGGGTTGTTGGGCCAGTGGGGGCTGTTATATACAGTGCCTCTAAATATAAATAAATAATTAAGATCAGGTTTTCCCACAGAAGGTATTCTGATATTTTGGATGTGTGGAAGACTGTGGCAGAGGCTAATGAGTAAAGAGGCAGTGACGAGGACAGCCGTGAAGTCAGCCTCCAGTCACTATAGTTCTGGCAGCTTTCTAGACGCTGCACCATCTGTGCTGGTCACCCCAGCATCCTTTCAAAAGCAGAAACGGAGAAAACATTCATCAGCTTTTCTGATCTCTTCTCCCATAATAATTTCCCAAAAAAAGTTGCTAATTTTTTGGAAAGGGCTTTGTAGAAAGCGGCATCTGAGGAGTGATAATTAAGGATACCATTTGTCAGCCCAGGACTGAGTGACAATAAATCTTTTGAAGATTGGTGCATAAATCTGTCACAGAAATGCTTTTTATTTTTATTTATTCATCGGACAAGTGTGTCTACAGGCAAGGTCAGTGCCTATTGCTTACTCTCGCCCAGAAGAGTCATACAGCAATGAAACAGGCCCTTCAGTCCACTAGTCTGTGCTAGAGCACAAGCCCCCATTTAGACCAGAAGACACAGGAACAGGATTAGGCCATTGGACCCATCAAGTCTGCTCTGCCGTTCAATCATGGCTGATTTATTACCCCCCACAACCCCATTCTCCTGTAACCTTTGGCACTCTTACTAATCAAGCACCTATCAACCTCTGCTTTCAATATACCCTGTGACTTGGCCTCCACAGGCTCCTGTGAATTCCACAGATTCATCACCCTCTGGCTAAAGGAGTTCCTCCTCAACTCTGTTCTAAATGGATGTCCCTCTATTCTGAGGCTGTGCCCTCTGGTCCCAGACTCTCTCACTATAGGAATCATCCTCTCCACATCCACTCTATTTAGGCCTTTCACTATTTGATAGGTTTCAATGAGATCCCCACATTATTTTTTCTAAACACCAGTGTGTACACACCCAGAGACATCAAATTCCCCTCGTAGATTAACCCTTTCATTCCTGGAATCATCCTCATAAACCTCCTCCAGACCCTCAATGCAATCTCATTCTTCCTTAGATAAGAGGTCCCAAACTGCTCCTAATACACCAAGTATGGTCTTATATCCAAGTATGATCAATGCCTTATAAATCCTCAGCGTTACATAATGCATCCTTTGATTTATATTCTAGTTCTCTTGAAATGAATGCTGACATTGGATTTTCCATCCTTACTATCCATTCAAACTGCAAGTTAATCGTGAGGGAATCCTGCACTAGGAATCCCCAAGCCTCTCTACACCTCCGATTTCTGAATTTACACCAGTCAAGCTCTACTCTTCCCATATTTCTATCAACTGCTCCCAGAGACTGCCCCTGACTTATTTTTCTGGTCGAGATGGTGCCAATCTGTGATGTAGTTTTTTTTAGGTTCGTAGGGATGGTTTCAGGGATTTAGGGGTCATTTTAGGGACGGGGATGAGGCAAAGGGCAGTAAATGAAGAGTGAGGTCAGAAACCGATGGTTGGAGTACACTAGGGTCAAAGAACAGTAATCCGTGAGGACAGAGGTCAGGTCAACAAGTGCCGAGGGAGAAGACCAGTGATCCCCTAGGTCAGTGACCAAGATTGGTGGGCCCCGGGGATGGTGAGTCCCAGGATTGGAGGCCCTCGAGGACAGGTCCGGAGGCCCATGGTCAGTTGGCAGGGCTGGAGGTCAGTAGGCCTGGATGTTGAACCCTAGTGAAGCCAGGTTGGGAGGCACCGTGGCTGAAGACTTGTGGTCTCCAAGGTCAAAGACTGTGGTCATCTGAGCTGATGATCCCCCAGTGGAAGGGTAGGGGGAGGAAAGGGTTTGTTTTGCTGTTGTAGTGTTTGTTGTTGGCTGGATATTGTGGATATTGTCACTTGTGGGCTGCCCCCAGCACTTTCTTGGATTGTGTTGATTGGCAATATGATGCATTTCACTGTATGGATTAATGTACATGTGACTAATCAGTCTAATCTAATCAGTGTTTACTGTTCACCTGTGCTGCACACTACATGCATTTTGAATTATATTTTATAAACTTATTTGTGATAATATTTTGTTTTATGTGATGTGTGTGATATATGTTTTGTGGGTGCATCGTGATCCGGCGGAGCATTGTTATGTTTGGTTATGTATGTATAGTCAGGTGACAAGGCTCAAAATTCGAAGTAAAATTTATTATCGAAGTATATAATTACTCTCTGAGTTAATGTCACCATATAAAACTCAGAGAGTAATTATCTTGATTGCTTAATGTCCTTTCCATGTCATCTGTAAAAGGAGAATAAAATGTTTGTTACACCTGATCTGATGCAGCACAAAAAACACTGATAAAGAACATAATAATAAAAAAACACAATAAATATGAAAGCATAAGATAACTTATATATGTAGACACTGTATGCTGATTTGACAGTATGTCCAGAATGATGCAACGTATAGGAGTGTCTGTACATGAGGTGATTTTGACAGGAAATGATAAAGTAGCTGTGGTGGGAGTGGGGGGGGGGAGGGGGGGGGTGTGACGCACGATAAACTTGAACTTGAGCACTAGCGGAAATTTACAGCTGTCAATTAACCTACTAACGCCTCTCCTTTGGGATATGGGAGGAAATCAGAGCATCCAGGCAAAACGTGCAAACTCCTGGCACTGAAGTTCAGGATTGAACCCACAGCTCTGGAGCGGCGAAGCTGCAGCTTTACCTGCTTCCGCACAGATGAGAACCAATCCGTTGTTGTTGGTCATGCTTTAGTGGGCACCATTCTTGCCTCTAACCCCTCACTTTGAATATTATTGCTGCCATATAGACTTTTTATTATTGTATTATAATAAAATGGAGCGGCCACTGTGTGAGTGGACCAGTGTTAAAGTAGGAAGACTTTAACGCATTAGGCTTTGGGCGAGAATCTGGTAAGGTTCTACTTCATTCTTCATTCTTCATCTGTTAGTTCATAGTTAGAGCAGTGAAGATGGCTCCAGGAGCTATGTTGTGTTCTTTATGAGAGATGAGAGAATTCTGAGAGATCTCCAACCTCCCGGATAACCACATCTGCACCAGGTACACTGACCTCAGAGACTATGTCAAGGAACTGGAGCTGCAGCTCGATGACCTTCAGGTCATATGGAAAACTGAGGAGATGATAGCTAAGAGCCTCGGGAGGTGGTCACACCTAAGTTGCAGGAGGCAGGTAAATAGGTGACTGTAGGAGAGGGAAGGGAAAAGGGCAGCCAATACAGAGTACCCCTGTGGCCATTCTCAATAATAAGTATACCGTTTTGGATACTGTTGAGGGGATGACCTACCAGGGGGTGGCTTGGAAGGGAAAGGGAGGGAAGTGGACTACAGTAGTGATAGGTGATTCTGTCGTTAGAGGAGTAGACACAAGATTCTGTGGGTATGTGCCATCTGTGGATGGTGTGCTGTCTCCCAGGTGCCATGGTCTGGGACATCTCGGATCGTGTTCATGACATTCTAAAGGAGAACGATGAGCAGCTAGAAGTCTTGGAACATATTGGTATAGGTAGGAAAATCGAGGAGGTCCTGAAGAGAGAATTTACAGAGTTAGGTACAATGCTGAAAAGCAGGACCTCCAGCGTAACAGTCTCTGGATTGATGCCTGTGCCATTCACCAGTAAGAATAGGATGATTTGGCAGATAAATGTGTGGCTGAAAAACTGATACAGGGGTCAGGGTTGCAGATTTCTAGATCATTGGGATCTCTTCTGGGGAAGGTATGACCTGTACAAAAGGGATGGGTTACACCTGAACCCAAAGGGTCCAATAATCTTGCGGGCATGTTTTCTAGAGTTTTTGGGGTTGGTTTAAACTAATTTGGTAGGGAGATGGGAACCAAAGTGATAGGACTGAGGATAGGGCTTTGGTTTACAAGCAGAGGTAGTGTACAGTGAGATTGTTAGAAAGGACAGGCAGATGTGAGGGCAAAGTTGGAGTCAGTGGGATGTTATGCAGTGTAAAAGGGGACCATATTGAAAAGGGCGATTAATACAGGACTGAAGATGTTATATTTGAATGCATGCAGTATATGGAATAAGGTATGATGTTGTGGGCATCACTGAGTCACGGCTGAAAGAAGATCATAGTTGGGAGCTTAATATTCAAGGATACACACTGCATTGAAAGGACAAGCATATGGGGAGAGGGGGTGGGGTGGCTTTGTTCGTAAAAAATGAAATTAAATCCTTAGAAAGAGATGACATAGGATTGGAATATGTATAATCCTTATGGGTAGTTAAGAAACTGCAAGGGTAAAAAGACCCTAATGGGAGTTAAATACAGGTCTTCAAACAATAGCTTGATGTGGATGTGGGCTACAAATTACAATAGGAGATGGAAAAGGCATGCCCCCCATATGATAGTCATGGGGGTTTCATTATGCAGGAAGATTGGGAAAATCAGGTTGGTTCTCAATCCCAAGAAGAGAATTTGTAGAATGCTTACAAGATCGTTTTTTTAGAGTAGTTTATGGTTGAATCCACAAGGGGATTAGCTATTCTGGATTGGGTGTTGTGTAATAAACCAGATTTGATTAGGGAGCTTAAAATAAAGGAATCCTTAAGAGACAGTGATCATAGTATGATAGAATTCACCTTGCATTTTGAGAGAGAGAAGCTCAAGTCAAGTCTATCAGTATTACAGTAGGATAAAGGGAGTTGCAGAGGCATGAGAGAGGAGCTGGCAGAAGTTGATTGGAAGGAAACAGTAGTAGGGATAATGACAGAGCAACAATGCAGAGTTTCTGGGAGCAATTTAGAAGGCACAGGATAGATACATTCCGAAGAAGAAGTTTTCTAAAAGGAGGATGACACAACCGTGTCTGACTAGGGAGATCAAAGCCAACAGAAAAGCAAAAGGGAGGGCATAAAATAGTGGGAAGTTAGTGAATTTGGAAACTTTTAAAAACCATCAGAAAGCAACTACAAAGCCATTAAAGCCATAAAGATGAATTATGAAGGTAAGCTAGCCAATAATATTAAAGAGGATACCAAACATTTCTTCAGATATATAAAGAGTAAAGGAGAGGCAAAAATAGATATTAGACCACTGGAAAATGTTTTTGGAGAGGTAGTAATGGGGGACAAGGAAATGACAGATGAACTAAATAAGTATTTTTCATCAGTCTTCACTGTGGAAAACACTTAGAGGTATACCGGAAGTTTGAAAGTGTTAGGGGCAGTTGCTTTTAGAAGGGAGAAGGTGCTTGGAGAACTGAGATGTCTGAAGGTAGATAAATCACCTGGACTAGATGGTCTACACCTCAGGATTCTGAAAGAGTAGCTGAAAAGAATGTGAAGACATTAGTAATCTCTTTCAAGAATCACTAAATTCTGGAATGGTTCCAGATGACTAGAAATGTTACAAATGTCACTCCATTTTTCAAGAAGGAAGGGAGGCAGAATAAAAGAAATTATAGGCCAGTTAGCCTGATGTTGGAGTCAATTATTAAGGATGTGGTTTTGGGGTATTTGGTGGCACATGATAAAATAGGCCAAAGTCAGCCTAGTTTCCTTAAAGGAAAATCTTGCCTGACAAATCTGTTCGAATTCTTTGAGGAAATAACAAGCAGAATATACAAAGGTGGGAGAATTGGTGAACGTTGTGTACATGGATTTTCAGAAGGCCTTTGACAAGGTGCCACACATGAGGCTGCTTAGCAAGATAACAGCTCATGGTACAGTATTTTAGGATAGGTACTAGCACGGACACAACATTGACTGACTGGCAGGAGGCAAAAATGGGAATAAAGGGAACTTTTCTGATTGGCTGCTGGTGACTTATAGTGTTCCACAGGGGTTTGTGTGGGAGCTACTTCTTTTTACGTTGTATGTTAATGATTTGGGTGATGGAATTGACGGCTTTATGGATGATGTGAAGATAGGTAGAGGGGCAGGTAGTGTTGAGCATGCAGGGAGGCTGCAGAAGGACAGATAGATTAAAAAATGGGCAAAGAAGTGGCAAATGGAATACAATGACAGGAAGTGTAGGGTCACGCACTTCGCAGAAGGAGAAAAGCACAGACTATTTTCTAAGTGGAGAGAAAATTCAAAAATCTGACGCGAAAAGGTACTTGGGAGTCCTCATGCAGGATTATCTAAAGGTTAATTTTCAGGTTGAGTCTGTGGTAAAGAAGGCAAATGCAATGTTAGCATTCCTTTGGAGAAGACTGGAATATAAAAGCAAGGATGTAATGCTGAGGATTTATAAGGTACTGGTGAGACCTCACTTGGAGTATTGTGAACAGTTTTGGTCCACTTACCTACGAAAGGATATGCTGACATCAGAGACGGTTCATGAGAATGTTCACGAGAATGATTCAAGGAATGAAAGGCTTGTCATATGAGGAGTGATTGATACCTTTGGGAAATTTAGAGCAAGGAGGAATCTCATTGAAGTCTATGGAATGTTGATAGGTCTAGATAAGGTGGATGTGTAGTAGATATCTCCTATGATGAGGGAATCTAGGATCAGAGGGCATAACCTTAGAATAGAGGGACTTCCTTTTAGAATGGGGATGAGGAAGAACTTCTTTAGCCACAGTGTGGATAATCTGTGGAATTCATTGCCTCAGGCTGCTGTGGAGGCCTGGTCATTGGTGTATTTAAGGTACAGGTTGATAGGTTCTTGATTAGTCAGGACGTGAAAGGTTTTGGAGAGAAGGCAAGAGAAAGCGGTTGAGAGGTAAATGGATCAGCTATGATGAAATGACAGAGCAGACTCGATTGGCTGAATGGTCTAATTCTGCTCCTATGTCTTATGGTCTTATGGATATGAAATTTATTGTCCGAAGATGTAAAATTACTATAAATTGCAAAAATGTGTATATAGTATATAAAAAGGAATAATGAATTATACTTTGAGGACAATTCAGGAATCTGATGGCAGAGGGGAAGAAGCTGTTCCTAAAACCGCTCCCCAACAGTATTAATGTGAAGAAGGCATGCCCCAGATGGTAAGTGTCCTTAATGATGGATGTTGCCATGAGACACTGCCTCTTGAAGATGTCCTCGATGATGGTGACGTTGTGGCTGTGTTGGAGTTGTATGAGTTGAGAACCTTCTGCAGTCTCTGCATTGGAACTTCTCTAACATGCTGTGATGCAACTAGACACAACGCTCTTCACCGAGCTCTCTGGAAATTTGCAAGAGTCTTTGATGTACCAAATCTCCTCAAACTCCTAATATAGAGCCACGATTCAAAGTACATTCATTTTCAAAGTGTGCATACCATATACAACCTTGAGATTCATTTTCTTGAAGGCAGCCATAAAACAAAGAAACACAATAAAATTCACAAAAAGCCCCACACCACAAAGACAGTCGGACATTCAATGTGTGTAAAAGAAAGAGCAGACCGTGCATCAATTAAAGAAAAAGAAAAAGCAAACAATCCGCAGAGCATGAATGCAGAGTACCCAAAAGTAAGTCCACAGACACGGATCCAGTTCAGTGTTGCAGATGGTCCAGGAGCCCAATGGCTGCAGGCCACAGCAGCGGAGATAGATACAGCACTGAGGTGAGTGCTGATGAACTTGTGGTTTCAAGTCTGAGAGCTGAACACTAGAATCCAGGCTGTCATCAGTGCAGTTCTGATGAAAGGTCACAGGCTGAAAGATTGACTGTTTATTCCCCTCCATAGATGCTGCCCAACTTGCTGAGTTCCTCCAGCATTTTGTGCATGTGTGTGTGCGCGTGTCTGTGAGACACCATTGTAGAGCTGTGGGGGCTGTCCAAGGTGCTGCTTTCTCGAGAGATATTTTGGTGAATATTTAAAGATTAGCTTTATTTGTCTCATGTACATCGAAACATACAGTGAGATGTATTGTTTGTGTCAAATCAAATCAGCGAGGTTTGTGGTGGACATGTGCATCACATTTCTGGCACCAATATAGCTTGCCCACAACTCACTAACCCTAACTGTCTGTCTTTGGAATGTGGAATGAAACCGGAGCACCCGGAGGAAATCCATTCAGTCATGGGGAGAACTTACAAGCTCCTTAAGGACAGCGGCAGGAATTGAATCCCAATTTCACAGTTGGTGCTGCAGAGTATAAGTAATTCCATGGCACCATTTTGAGGTAAAACTAAACTGTTCTCCTCTGTGTCTTGGCTGGTAATTGTTTCATTCTGCTTCACTGATGTTAGTTAGCCACTCTGGAGAAGATTTGCTGTTTATTTGGATCTTGTCATTGGTAAGTTGGCTTCTGGTAGTTTTGTACCGACTGTGCTCTGGAAATGTCTTGTTGTTTGTTTGTACAGTGCTTTGGACATTCCCAAATAATGTGAAAAGCCAAACTCCATGGATCTGGGATAGTTTTCTTTCCTGGAGATTAATAGAATGGTTTTTATTTACAAAGTATTCTCAAAGCCTTGATTATAGAAACAAACAATCAGGGTTAGTGAGGAAAGGACTTGCTGAGAAATTGATTTCTCCATTAGGAGAGAGGACCATCACTCCTCCACAGGCCTAATGCTTGCTCACTGTTAGGAAGTTAGGAACTGGAAGGCTAAGAAGATAAGTCAAGTCAAGTCAAGGCAAGTCAACACGAGTGAATCTGCAGAAGCTGGAAATAAATAAATAAAAACACAAAATGCTGGCAGAACTCAGCAGGCCAGACAGTATCTATGGGAGGAGGTAGTGACGACATTTTGGGCCAAAACCCTTCATCAGGTTTCAAGTCAAGTCACTTTTTATTGTCATTTCGACCATAACTGCTGGTACAGTACATAGTAAAAATGAGACAATGTTTTTCAGGACCATGGTGCTACATGACACAGTACAAAAACTACACTGAACTACGTAAAAACAACACAGAGAAAAAGAACATAAACAAACTACACCAGACTACAGACCTACCCAGGACTGCATAAAGTGCACAAAACAGTGCAGGCATGACAATAAGTAATAAACAGGACAATGGGGCAGTAAGGTGTCAGTCCAGGCTCTGGGTATTGAGGAGTCTGATAGCTTGGGGGAAGAAACTGTTACATATTCCTGATGGGAATTTTATATAGGCCTCTGAATACTAGCCAGGATGAGGGCTACAAATCATAAGGAGAGATAGAAAATGCATGTCAAAATGGCAGTGCTATGATAGCTATGGGGAATTTCAATATGCAGGTAAATGGAGAAAATCAGGTTGGTGTTGATTTTGATTCCCAAGAGAGAAAACTTGAAGAATGCCTATGAGATGGCTTCTTAGAGCAGCTTGTGGTTGACCCCACTAGGGGATCAGCTGTTCTGGATTGAGAACAATGAACTGGATTTCATTAGGGAGCTTAAGGTAAAAGAACCCTTAGGAGGCAGTGATCAAAGTATAACAGAATTCACCCTGCAGTTTAAGAGGGGGAAGGTAACATCAGATGTAACAGGATTACAGTGGAGAAAAGGGAATTACAGAAGCATGAGAGAGGAGATGGCTAAAGTTGATTGGAAGGGGCAGAGCATGAATGGCTGGAGTTCCTGGAGCAATTTGGAAGGCACAGGACAGATACATCCCAAAGAAGTATTATTCTAAAGGCAGGATGATGCAACCATGGCTAACAAGGGAATTCAAAGCCAACATAAAAACAAAAGAGAGGGCATTTAATAGAGCAAAAAATAGTGGGAAGTTAGAGGATCAGGAAACTAAAAAGCCATAAAAAGAAAAAAAGTGAAACATGAAGGTGGCCAATAATATAAATGAGGATACCAAAAGTTTTTTTTCTGATATTTAATGAGTAAAAGAGAGTTGAGAGTAGGGATATCACACTGCTGGAGAATTATGCTGGAGAGGTATCAATGGGGGACAAAGAAATGGCTGAATTATTTGTCATCATTCTTCACTGTGGAAGGCACTAGCAGTATGCCAGATGTTCAAGGATCTGAGGGGTAGAAGTGAGTGCTGTTGCTATTACTAGGGAGAAGGTGCTTGCAAAACTGAAAGGTCTGAAGGTAGATAAGTTACCTGAACCAGATGGGATACACATGATGGTTCTAAATGAGGTGGCTGAAGAGATTATGAAAGCTTTTAAGAATCTTTTAAGTGATCTTTTAAGAATCACTAAATTCTGGCACAGTTTGGGAGGACTATGGGAGTTTGAGAATGTCACTCCATACTTTAAGAAGAAAGGGAAGCTGAATAAGTGAAATTTGGCCAATTAACCTGACCTTAGAAGTTAGGAAGATGTTGCCGTTGATTGTAAAGGATGAGGTTTTGGCGTACTTGGAGGCACATGATAAAATAGATAAAAGTCAGCATGACTTTTAATGTCCCGTTAAGGGAAAATCTTGCCTGACAAATCGAGAATTCTTTGAGGAAGTAACAAGCAGGATAGACAAAGGAGAATTGGTGGACATTTTGTATTTGGATCTTCAAAAAGGCCTTTGACAAGATGCCACACGTGAAGCTTCTTAGCAACAATAGAGCACATGGTATTACCAGATAGATATTAGCATGGATAGAGCATTGTCTGATTGGCAGGAAGCAAAGAGTGGAAATAAAGGGAGCCTTTTCTGATTGGCTGCTGGTGAGCACTGGTGTTCTACAGGGCTTGACCTTGGTTCAGCCTCATTTGAGATTATATGTCAGTGATTTGGATGACAGAATTGATGGCTTTTTGGCCGCGTTTGTGGACGATACAAAGATAGATGAAGGAGGAGGTAGACTTGAGGGAGTAGGAAGGCTGCAAAAGGACTCAGACAGATTGGGAGAATGGGAAAAGAAGTGGCAAATGGAGTACAGTGTTGGGAAGTGTATGGTCATGCACTTTAGTAGATTATTTTCAAAAAAGGAGAAAAGTCGGAAATCTGAGGTACAAAGAGATTTGGGAGTCCTCGTGCAGGGTTCCCTTAAGGTAAATTTACATGTTGAGTTGGTGGTGAGGAAGGCAAATGCAATATTAGCATTCATTTCAAGAGGACTAGAATATAAAAACAAGGATGAAATGCTGAGCCTGTATAAGGCACTGGTGATGACTCATTTGGAGTATTGTGAGCAGTTTTGGTCCCCCTATTTAAGAAAGGATGTGCTGACAGTGGAGAGGGTTCAAAGGAAGTTCACAAAAATGATTCCAGAATTGAAAGGCTTGTCTTATGAGGACTGTTTGATGGCTCTGGGCCTCTACTGATTGGAATTTAGAAGGATGAGGGGGAGTCTCATTGAAATCTATTGAATGTTGAAAGGCCTAGATAGAGGGGATGTGGACAGGATGTTTCCTAGGGGAGTCTAGGACAAGCAGGCACAACTTCAGATTAGAGGGTCGTCCATTTAGAATAGAGATGAGGAGGAATTTCCTTAGCCACAAAGTGGTGAATCTGTGGAATTCATTGTCACAGGTGGCTCTGGAGGCCAGGTCATTGAGTATACTTAAGGTGGAGTTTGATAGATTATTGATAAGTCAGAGCACTAAAAGTTATGGGGTGAAGGCAGGAGAATTGGGTTAAGAGGGAAATGGATCAGCCATGAGTAAATAGTGGATCAGACTCGATGGGCTGAATGGCCTAATTCTGCTCCAGTATCTTATGGTCTTATGGACCCATGAGGGCTACCCCCAGCACAATCCATACTCATTTGGTTTGATAGAAAGCATGTATTGTACTGTATGTCTCAATGTACATGTGACAAATCGTTAGTCTTCACTTGAGGGTGATATATTGGATATGGTACCATGGACAGCTCCCTGTTCTTTGAAACAGCTTCCACAACTTTTGTATCAAAATAAGGTTTATTATCACTGACATATGTCATGTACTTTGTTCTTCTGCAGTACAGTACAGTAAAAATTACAGCAAGTTACAGTAAAGAATATGAAAATATAAATAAACAAGTTGTGCAAAAATTGAGGTGGTGTTTATGGCCTCACTGTCCATTCAGAAATCTGATGGCAGAGAGGAAGAGAAATACTTACGAAAGTAGATAAATTCTGAAGGGTATAGATAGGGTAAATGCAAACAGGCATTTTCCTCTGAGGTTGAGTGAGTGAAGAAAGCTAATGGCATGTTGGCCTTCATAACAAGGGGAGTTGAGTACAGGAGTAAAGAGGTCCTTCTGCAGTTGTACAGGGCCCTGGTGAGACCACACCTGGAGTGTTGTGTTCAGTTTTGGTCTCCAAATTTGAGGAAGGACATTCTTGCTATTGAGGGAGTGCAGCGTAGGTTCACGAGCTTAATTCCCGGGATGGCGGGACTGTCATATATTGAAAGATTAGAGCGACTGGGCTTGTATACACTGGAATTTAGAAGGATGACAGGGGATCTGATTGCAACATATAAGATTATTAAGGGATTGGACACACTAGAGGCAGGAAACATGTTCCCGATGTTGGGGCAGTCCAGAACCAGAGGCCACAGTTTAAGAATAAGGGGTAGGCTATTTAGAACAGAGATGCGGAAAAACTTTTTCACCCAGAGAGTGGTGGATATGTGGAATGCTCTGCCTCAGAAGGCAGTGGAGGCCAATTCTCTGGATGCTTTCAAGAAAGAGTTAGATAGAGCTCTTAAAAATAGCTGCGTCAAGGGATATGGGGAGAAGGCAGGATCGTGGGTACTGATTGTAGATGATCAGCCATGATCACATTGAATGGTGGTGCTTGCTCGAAGGGCCGAATGGCCTACTCCTGCACCTATTGTCAATTGAGACTAGAATTAGAGGTCACGGGTTCAGAGTGCAAGTGGAAACTTTAATCAGAGGAGAGAGTGTGGAATGAGCTGCCAACAGAAGGGTTGATACGGGTTTGATTTCAGCATTTAAGAGAAGTTTAGATAAGTACACAGGTATGAAGGGTACTGAGGGCAATGGTCAATGGGACTAGGCAGGCTAAGAGTTCCGCATGGACTGGGTGTACTGCGGGCCTGCTTCTGTGTTGTAGTGCTCTACAGCCCTTTGAGAAGTTGAGCAGTTTGTGAATGTATTCCTTAAAGCATAGGCAATTGATGGGTGAACTTACAGAGGAACCAAAGCCTAGGAGAAATGTTAGTCACAGCTTCAAAGAACCCAATTACACTAATCTTACATCAGTCTCAGTCTAGATCCTCCTCACATTCCAATCCACTTTCCTCAGATTCCACTCTTCACCCTCACACCAGGGTCCAGATCCTCCTCACATTCCAATCCACTTTCCTCAGATTCCACTCTTTACCCTCACACCAGGGTCTCGATCCTCCCCACATTCCAATCCGCTTTCCCCAGGTTCCACTCTTCACCCTCACGCCAGGCTCTAGATCCTCCCCACATTCCAATCCACTTTCCCCAGAATCCACTCTTCACCCTCACGCCAGGCTCTAGATCCTCCCCACATTCCAATCCACTTTCCCCAGAATCCACTCTTCACCCTCACGCCAGGCTCTAGATCCTCCCCACATTCCAATCCACTTTCCCCAGAATCCACTCTTCACCCTCATGCCAGGCTCTAGATCCTCCCCACATTCCAATCCACTTTCCCCAGAATCCACTCTTCACCCTCACGCCAGGCTCTAGATCCTCCCCACATTCCAATCCACTTTCCCCAGAATCCACTCTTCACCCTCACACCAGGCTCTAGATCCTCCCCACATCAGAATCAGAATCAGGTTTAATATCACCGGCATATGTCATGAAATCTTTAGCTTTACTGCAGCAGTACCATGCAATACATGAGAAATAAATATAGAGAAAAAAACTGAGTTCCATTAAGTCTATTAAATAGTTAAGTTAAAAAAGTACTGTAAAATAACAGAAATAAAAAGAAAAAGTAGTGAGGTTGTGTTCATGGGTTCAATGTTCGTTTAGAAACTGGATGGCAGAGGGGAACATTCCCATCTGCTCTCCCCAGATTATCCGCTTCACCCACACAGCAGGGTCTACAGTGGCCTTAGCCTACTATCTTGCTGATCTTGGTATGTGCTCCTGGAGGAAACCCACACAGGTCCCATGGGGAACGTGCAAACTCCACACAGGCATCACATGTTTTCAGAATTGAACACGGGTCTTGATAGAATTGGGCGGATCCAAAATATTGCAACCTCATTCAATGCTGCGGAGAGACACACAGGAGCCCAATTGTCAGATTCAATGATTAATTGTTATTGATTACCCCTGTTTCATGCAGCTATTACTGTTATTTTCCTTAAAGATGATCTGCTGATTGTTTGTGGAAATGAGCTTTCACTCACAGCTGGCTTGATACGATCGACGTCCCGCCCCTCCATCGTCCGCAGCAGGTGTGATGATTACTGCTGCCCTTCTCAAGAGGCCACTCGACAGGAACGCACCTCCAGTAAACCTACCCTCACACTTTGACATCCTAAACACATCAGGCGTTTCCAATTTCACAGAGTAGTAACTGGCTTTCAGAACCTGCAAGTTGGTCCAGGCTTAGTGAATCAGAACCACAGGCAATTTTCACTCTTTGTTATTTGTGATCTCCGCCTCTATTATAAAATTAGAGGCTCTTCGGTCATTATCTTGTCCTAAACGCTGGATCCTCTGTCTGATCTCTGAACAATTTAACTGGTTTTACTGTCTCTGAATGGATTACAATTCTCTGTCTACAAGGAAAAGGAAGCTATTTTGAATTATTATCAAGGACCTTCCCCATCCAGGCCATGCAGTCTTCGTGCTACTGCCATCAGGCAGCAGGTACAGAAGCCTCGGGTCCCACTACCATCAGGCAGTAGGTACAGAAGCCTCGGGTCCCACTACCATCAGGCAGTAGGTACAGAAGCCTCGGGTCCCACACAGGTCACTTTCAAGGACTGATTTTCTCAGTATTATTTAATATTTTATTTACACAATTTGTCTTCTTTTGCACATTGGTTGTCAGTCATAATTTACGCATAGTTTTTCATGAATTCTAGTGTATTTCTTTATTTTCCTGCAAGTGCCTGAAAGAAAATGAAACAGTAGAATATGTGACATATATGTACCTTGATATTTAATTTTACTTTGACTTTGATTTTGCTGCTTATGAAATTACCCTGTCTATGTCCTAAGACACACATTTACTGACAATTCGCCTCGGATGTGCACTGGTCCTTTGGGAGAAGAAATAAACAGAATCCCTTGCACGATGCATTATGTTCAAAGGTAATTCTGGATTTCAAATAGAAGTCTGAAATAAACTCCTCCCTTGAGCTACACCATCTCCGAGACTGAGTCTCAACTCATTTCCAAGTTATAGGGTCCAGCTGTGCCAGCGCTGATTGCGTGTTTCTGTCAGCATGAGACGGTGAATTTAAGTTAAATGCAATTATTGTTCTTCAACCCCTACAGAGCCTTGTCCTTCTCTAAGTCGGCAATAGCTCCCCACCCCTCATTTCCTGACTCCTGAGCATCTATAGATGTACTTTGGAGAATGTTCTAACTATTTGCATCACCAACTGGTATGGAGGGGTGGTGCACAGGATTGGGAAAAGCTGCAGAGGGCTATAAACTCAGCCAGCAACATCATTCTCACTAGCCTCTCCACTATCAAGGACAGCTACAAAAAGTGATGGCTCAAAAAGCCATTAAGGACCCCCATCACCCAGGACATGCTCTCCTCTCATTGCTACTATTAGGGAGGAGATACAGGAGCCTGAAGACACACACTCTATGTTTTAGGAACAGCATCTTTATCTCCACCGTCAGATTTATGAATGAACCAAACCATGAACGCTACCTCACTATTTTTGCTCTCTTTTTGCACTATTTATTTAATTGTATGTAAAGCTATTAAACCTGATTCTGATTCATCCTGAATCTTAAGGACTGCACCTTTGTTGGCTTTTCTCTTGGTCCCAGGAACGAGGCATCCCTCCCTAACTTGGAATTAATCGAGACTCAGACTTAGATCTCTCCCATCTCACCGTAAACCTGTGCACTCTGTTTCTTGATTCCCCAACACTGGGGAAAAAGACCACACATTCACTTCATTTTATTTTGTTCTTCAGGGCACATCAGTGTCCCGGTCCCTCGCACTTGACGTATGAGTGCAAGTTTTTTCTCACAGAATCTTCTGAGGCTGTTCCTCTCCAGAACCAACTTCATGGGGTACTGTTGACTCCATGAAAGTAGCAAGTTTAACTTTTCCACTTGCTCTTAACGTGGACATAGACGGAGACCAACTAAGCTGTGCACTATTTTGTCTTAACTCTTTTCTCAATATCAAACTTTGGTAAATTGGATTATTATTGTCACGTACCAAGTTTCAGTGAAAAACTTCATTTTGAATGCCATCCATACAGATCATTTCACCACATCAGTGCCTTGAGGTCTACAGGGGAAAATAATAAAAGCATGCAGAATAAAGTGTTACAGTTACAGAGAGAGTGCAGTGCAGGCATACAATAAGTTACAAGGCACAAGAAAGCAGATTAAGAAAACAAAAGTTCATCTGTATCGTAGAAGAGGTCCGTTGAATAATCTTCTAACAGTGTGATAGGAGCTGTCCTTGAGTCTGGTGGTAGGTGTTTTTGTCTTCTGCCCAATGGGAGGATCGGCGCAAAGAGAGAATATCTGGGGTGGGTGGGGCCTTTGATATTGTTGGCTGCTTTAAAGAGAAGTGTAGACATAGTCCATGGAGGGCAGGCTGGTTTCTGTGATGTACTGAGCTGTGTCTGCAGATCTCTGCAGTTTCTTGCTGTTTTGCCAAAGCAGTTGACGTACCAAGCCACGATGCATCCAAACAGGTGCAGTGATAACAATTGATGAGGGTCAACGGGGTAAAGAATTTTTGAATCTCCCTTAGCAGTGAAGAGATGATCCAATAACGCAAGATGAAGATTTTACCATGTAATTATACAAACCTTTGCAAAGTTTCAGAACATAAGTTTAAGACCATAAGACATAGGAGCAGAATTAGGCCATTCAACTAATTGACATGCTAAGGAGGCATGGGATCCAAGGGGACATTGCTTTGTGAAGGCAAAGAGTGGTTGTAGATGGGTCATATTCTGCATGGAGGTCGGTCACCAGTGGTGTGCCTCAGGGATCTGTTCTGGTACCCTTACTCTTCGTGATTTTTATAAATGACCTGGATGAGGAAGTGGAGGGATGGGTTAGTAAATTTGCTGATGACACAAAGGTTGGGAGTGTTGTGAATAGTGTGGAAGGCTGTCAGAGGTTACAGCGGGACATTGATAGGATGCAAAACTGGGCTGAGAAGTGGCAGATGGAGTTCAACCCAGTTAAGTGTGAGGTGGTTTATTTTGGTAGGTCAAATATGATGGCAGAATATAGTATTAATGGTAAGATTCTTGCCAGTGTGGAGGATCAGAGGGATCTTGGGGTCTGAGTTCATAGGACACTCAAAGCTGCTGTGCAGGTTGACTCTGGGGTTAAGAAGGCAAATGGCGTATTAGCTTTAATCAATCATGGGATTGAGTTTAGGAGCCGAGGGGTAATGTTGCAGCTATATAGGGCCCTGGTCACACTCCACTTGGAGTACTGTGCTCAGTTCTGATCACCTCACTACAGGAAGGATGTGGAAGCCGTAGAAAGGGTGCAGAGGGGATTTACAAGGATGTTGCCTGGATTGGGGAGCATGCCTTATGAAAACAGATTGAGTGAACTAGGCCTTTTCTCCTTGGAGTGATGGAGGATAAGAGGTGACCTGATAGAGGTGTACAAGATGATGAGAGGCATTGATTGTGTGGATAGTCAGAGGCTTTTCCCAGGGCTGAAATGGCTGCCACAAGAGGGCACAAGTTTAAGGTGCTGGGGAGTAGGTACAAAAGAGATATTAGGGGTAAGTTTTTTACGCAGAGAGTGGTGAGTGTGTGGAATGGCCTGCCAGTGACGGTGGTGGAGGCGGATATGATAGGGTCTTTTAAGAGACTTTTGTATAGGTACATGGAGCTTAGAAAAATAGAGGGCTATGGGTAAGCCTAGTAATTTCTAAGGTAGGGACATGTTCAGCACAGCTTTGTGGGCCGAAGGGCCTGTATTGTGCTGTAGGTTTTCTATGTTTCTCTGCTCCGCCACTCGATCATGGCTGACTTATTATCCCCCTCAACACCATTCTGTCACTTTTCTCCATAATCTTTGATGCCCTGATTAATCAAGAACATATCAACCTTCCTTTAAATATACCAAATGACTTGGCCTCCACAGCCGTCCATGACAATGAATTCCACCGATTCATCACCCTTTGGCTAAAGAAATTCTCCCTCATCTCTGTTCTAAATGAATGTCCCTCTATGCTGAGTCTGTGCCATCTGGTCATAGACGGCCCCACTATAGGAAATGTCCTCTCCATGTCCACTCTGTATAGGCCTTACAATATTCAATAGGTTTCAATGAGATCCCCCTCATTCTTCTAAACTCTGGTAAGCACACGCTCATAGCCATCAAACGCTCCTCATACATTAACTCTTTCATTCCTGCAATTATTCTCATGAACCTCCTTTGGACCCTCTCCAACGGCAGCTCATCTTTCCTTGGATAAGGGGCCCAAAATTGCTCACAATACTCCAAGTTCAGTCTGACCAACAGCTTCGGATCTTTCAGCTTCTTGGCACATTCTCCTTATTAAAAGCAACAACTCACATGTGCCCCCTGACTCTTTCGAATTTCTGGTATACTACTGGTATCTTCAACAATGAAGACTGATGCAAAATACTAATTAAGATTGTCTACTGTTCCTTTGTCACCTATTACTACTGCTCCAGTGTCATTTTCCAATGGTCCTATACCCGCTCTAGCCTCTCTTTCGCTCTTTATCTGAACAAACATTTGGTATCCTCTTTTATATTTTTGGCTAGCTTACCTTCATATTTCATCTTTTCTCTCCTTTTTGGTTGCCTTCTGTTGGCTTTTAAAAACCTCCCCATTCCTCCAGCTTACCATTACCTTTTGCTTTGATGCAGTTTTTGTCTTCCTTTTTCAGCCATGGTTGTGCCGTCTCCATTTGGAGGATTTATTGTCCAGATGAAAAGAAAGTTTATTGGATCAAAGGATCTCAGCAAGGAACACTTGTACCTTCCATTACACTTCAGAACCTGGTTTATTATCTCTGATGTATGTCGTGAAATATGCTGTTTTGTGGCAGCAGTACAGTGCAATATACAAATTATAATATAAATTGCAATAAAAATATAAATATTAAGAAAGTAGCGTAAAAAAGAGAAAAACTTGTGAGGTAGTGTTCATGGGCTCGTGGACTGTTCGGATGGTGGCTGGGAAGAAGCTGTTCCTAAAATGCTGAGTGTGTGCCTTAAGGCTCCTGTACCTCCCCCCAATGGTGGCAATGAGAACAGGGCATGTCCTGGGTGGCAGGGGGTCCTCAATGATGGGTGCCCTCTTGTTGAGGCATCAGTGGTGTGAAGCTAGTGCCCATGATGTTGTTGACAGCATTTTTAAATCCTGCGCATCACTGCCAGCATATTAGCCGGTGGTGCAGCCAGTCACCGTGCTCCCCACAATTCACCGACATTAAAATAAGCGTAATCAGCATAAATAACAAATTAAAAGAAACACATCAAATTTAATGATAAAAAAAATCTAATAAAATATGATGTCAAGGAACAGTTATATACATGAATTTATTGTCTGTACATAAAGTGACACTAGGTGATGTTTATGTAGTTGTGTCGTGGATGATGGTGTGAGTTGGTGGGTGGAGGTAACGGTTTTCTGGGTCTGGTGGTTCTGATGTGGATGCTATGTAGCTTCCTCCCCGATGAGAGGGGAACAGTCCAGGAGCAGGGTGAGTGAGATCCTTCATGTTATTGCTGACCTTTTTCCAGCACCATTCTACATGTGCGTACACACACACACACACACACTCTTGATGGTGAGTAGGCTGGTGTTGGTGATGCATTGGGTAATCTTAACTACCATTGTAGAGCCTTCCTGTTCTATCTTTGAATACCATCTCCCTTGTCCATGCAGATTTGGCATTAGTCAGTTTCGTCAATGTATTCATCATCCCACTGTTTAACTCCCTTCTCCAGGTGGTCTGTCAGAATTTGGATTGGTAGAAGGCCATCCTTGTCCTCTGTGGAACTCCTTCTGAATGCTTCCTCAGCTGGAACTGTCCTTTATATAATTACCTTCTGTTTCCCGCTTGGAGCCAATTTTTTTGTTTGACTCAACCCAATCCTAATTCCACGAGCCTCTTTTGGCTCCCATGAGATCTTTCATCAAAGTGCTCTGGAAGCTTATTGATTCATTATCCCAGTTATAAGGCTGAGATATTATGCTGGTTGTGACAAGAATTATAGCTGCTAACATGAGCAACTGGAGAACAACCTGTTCTCACAGGACCCTCACTGAATTGACTAAACACCAGCCTGTTTCAGTTGGAGAGCATGCTGTACTTACAGAGAGCAGTACAGCACAGAAACAAGCCTTTTGGCCCATCGTGTCTGTGCCAAACTCGATGCTTTGGTAAAAGATCTCAGTGTGCAAGACACTGCCTGAGTGCATAGCTGGTTTGAGTACCCTTTCCAAGTACACAAATCTCTGATTGGGTGAACATTCACAGTGCAAATGCAGTTCAAAGTGAATTGCATACTGTATATGCCACCATATACAGTCCTGAGATTCATTTTCTTGCAAGTATACTCAGTAAGCATAATAGAATCAATGATAGACTGCACCGACGGGGTGCAAAGGGTAACAAACTGTGTAAGTACAAAAAGAACAGAAGAAATAATAATAATAATAATGATAATAATAACAACAAATAAGTAAACGATAAAAATAGAGAAATAAATATGAGCTAAAGAGTACTCAAAAGTGAGTCCATAGGTTCTGAGAAAATTTCAGTGATGGGGCAAGTGGTAATCTCTTTTGGTTCAGAAGCCTGGTGGTGCTGTGAGTCCTAAGGCTCCTGTACCACCTTCCTGATGGCAGCAGGGAGAAGAGAGCATGACCTGGATGGTGGGGGTCCCTTATATTGGATGCTCATTTCTTGCAACAATGCTCTGTGTAGATCTGCTCGGTGGTAGGGAGGACTTTACCCATAATGGACTAGGCTGTATCTATTATTTTATGTAGGATTTACTGTTCAAAGGCGTTAGTGATTCCATATCAGGCTATGATGGAGCTAGTTAGTATACTCTACACCAGACATCTATAAACGTTTGTTAAAGTTTTAGATGTTGTGCCAAATCTTTGCAAACTCCGAAGAAAGCAGAGGTGCTGCTTGCTTTCTTTGTAATTGCACTTAATTGCTGGGCCCAGGACAAGCCCTCTGAAATGATAACTGAGGAATTCAAAGTTGCTGACCCTGTCCACCTCTGATCCCCCGATGTGGATTGTCTCCTGAGCCTCTGGTTTCCTCCTCCTGAAGTCAATAATCAGCTCCTGGTGTCGTCAGCAAATTAGAATATGACATTGGAGCTGTGCTTAGCCACACAGACATAAGTGTAAAGCAAGTAGAGCAGGGCTAAGCACACAGCCTTGTGGTGCACCTGTGCTGATGGAGATTGTGTTGCCAATCCAAACTGACTACGATCTGCAAGTGAAGAGATCGAGGATCCAATTGCATAAGGAGGTGGTGAGGCTGAGATCTTGGAGCTTATTGATTAGTTTTGAGGGGATGATGGTATGGAATACTGAGTTGTAGTCGATAAAGAGCATCCTGATGTATGCACCTTTGCTGTCCAGATGTTCCAGAGATTAATGAAGATTCAAAGAGATGGCATCTACTGAGGACATGTGCTGATAGGCAAATTAGAGTGGATCCAAGTTGCTTCTCATGCAGGAGTTAACATGTTTCATCAGCAACCTCTTAAGACACTTCATCCTTGGGGATGTAAGAGCTACTTCACGATGGTCATTGACACGTTCCATAGGCATATTCCACACACCCACCACCCTCTGTGTAAAAAAGAAAACCGACATCTGACATCTTCCCCCCCCCCATACTTTCTTCCAATCACCTTAAAATTATACCCCCTTATATTAGCTATTTCTGCCCTGAGAAAAAGATGCTGGCTATTCACTATGTACGAGGAGTATTGTCAGCATGTTTGGGCCCCATATCTAAGAAATTTTGTGCTGGCATTGGAGAGGGTCCAGAGGAGGTTTATGAGAATGATCCTGAGAATTAAAGGGTTAATGTATATGAGTGTTTGATGGTTCTAGGCCTGTACCCATTGGAGTTTAGAAGAATGAAAGATCTCATTAAAACCCACTGAAGGTTGAAAGACCTAGATAGAGTGGACACGGGAAGGATGTTTCCTGAAGTGAGAGAGTCTTGAACTATAGGGCACAACCTCAGAATAGAAAAGCATCCCTTTAGAACAGAGATGAGGAGGAATTTGTTTTGCCAGAGAGTGGTGGATATGTAGAATTTGTTGCCATAGACAGCTGTGGAGGCCAAGTCATTGGGTTTACTTAAAGTGGAGGTTGATAGTTTCCTGATCAGTGAAGGTGTCAGAGTTACGGGGAGAAGGCAGGAGAATGGGATTGAGTGAGATAATAAATCAGCTTTGATTGAGTGGAGGACCAGACTTGATAATTCGACCAACCTAATTCTGCTCCTGTGTATTATGGTCTTCAGGCAGTCAAATGTTTTTCAAATAACAACTTAGTTATTAGTAATGGTCAGAGCCAATTTAGCTCAGCTCGGTGAAGCATTAAATGCATGTCTGGTGGGAAATGTTTGCTTGACGGGTGATTGAGAGTTAACGTTGACCCAGACACGTGACCCCTTATCTTGAGCTTTTGATTTTTTCCATCATCAGTGGATTATTTAAAGATAAGAGATAAAGATTAGCTTTATTTGTCACATGTACATTGAAACATACAGAGAAATGTGTCATTTGCGTCAACAGCTAACAGCCCTTAGGGAGACAATGCAGGGTTTCGACCTGAAATGTTGACAGTTCCTTTCCCTCCCTCAGATGCTGCTCGACCCACTGAGTCCCCCAGCAGGTTGTGTGTTGCTCCAGGTTCCAGTATCTGCCATTGTTTGCATCTCTCTTGGCTACCTGAAGGCCTGTTGCCCGGCTCTATGCCTCTGTGACTGTAATATCAGCACCAGGTTTATTTTCACTCTCATGTATGATATGAAATTTGATTTTGTGGCAGAGTACGGTTCAAAGTGCAATAAATAAAAAAGGAATAATGAGGTAGTAATCATGGATAATTCAGAAATCTGATCACAGAAGGGAAGGAGCAATTCCTGAATCATTGAGTGTGGGTCTTTAGGCTCCTGTAACTCTTCCCTGATGGTAGTAATGAGAGGGCATTTCCTGGATGGTGAGGGTCCTTGATGAAGGATATCATCACCTTGAGGCATTGCCTCTTGAAGATGATGGTGATGGTGGGGAGGGTCGTGCTCATCATGGAGCTGACAAGTCTACAACCCCCTTGTGATCCCCTGCTGAGCAGCCTCAATAACACATGGTAATGCAACCAGTCAGAGTTCTCTTCACTGAACGTCTGTAGAAATTGGCAAGAGCCTTGCTGAGAGACTAATTCTACCTTGTTTCTATCTCTGTGGTTGAAGTCCATTCTCCCAGCATTTCTGGGCAGAGAGTTGTAGGTTCACACTGCACCTACTGTCTTAGAAGTTTGTACAGACTCGCCATGTCACGAAAAACTTCAATAGATACATAGTAGAGAGTATCCTAACCGGTTGCATCATGGCTTAGTATGGAAATACCAAAGCCTAGGAAAGGAAAAGGTGACAGAAAGTGGTGGATACGGCCCAGTCCATCACATGTAAAACATCTGCACCATTGAGCATATCTGAATCCTGTCTTCATCACTGGTGCACTGTCCCAACACAAAACGTCTGTCACCGTGGATTCTACTGAAACGATGACCCTCTGGGAGCTGCCAGTCCAGACGAAGCCTCCCACCCTGTCTCTGTGGAACCAGAACCCATTATTGCTGCTACCTCTCACCAGTTCTGTGGATCTCATGGTTACATAGAAGAGTACAGGGGAGTACAGGCCTTTTGGCCCATTATAATGTGCCAACCTCTATAAAGCTACTCCATGATCAATCCAACCCTTTCGTCTTTCACAGTGCATAACCCTCCATTTGAAATAAAGTAGATTTATTGTCAAAGTATGTACGCAGTATACAGCCCTGAGATTCGTCTTCCCACAGACAGCCACAGAACAAAGAAACACCATGGAGCCCGTTCAAAGAAAATATCAAACACCCAATGTACAAAAAAGAATAAATTGTGCAAACAGCAAAAAAATGAGCAAAAAACAGAAAATATTAATCATCATACCAAACCACAGTCATTTCACAGTCCTGATGAAGGGTCTCAGGCCGAAACATCGACTGTACTTCTTCCTATAGATGCTACCTGGCCTGCTGCGTTCTGCCAGCATTTTGTGTGTGTTGCACAGTCACTGAAATAGTTTAGGAATGTTCAATTTAGAGGTTTATATCTGCTGTAAGTGGGAGGGAGAAAAGGTGCTTGCTTTGTTGCTTGTTGTGTTCTGTGTTGTTCTGCTGAGCATTGTGGGCTTGCTATGTTGGCGCTTGGCTGTGTAGCCTCACTTGCAACTTTTCCCCCATTTCACCAACATCTGTTGCATTGATCGTTAATGCAAATGGTGCATTTCACTGTATGTTTCGATGTACGTCTGATCAACAACTGAATCTGAATCTTAAATGTCCCTATTATATCAGACCCTATCACCACCCTTGACAGTGCATTTCAGGCAGCCGCCACTCCGTGTGAAATACTTCCCTCCACTCATCCTCTGCTATTGGCCTTTGCTGACCTGGCTGTCCACTCTACCTATGCCTCTTGTCTTGTACGCCAGTATCAAGTTGTTGCTCATCCTCCATTTCTCCAAAGAGAAAGGCTTACTCAACCTTTCCTCATAAGAGATGTTTTCTAATCATGGCAACATCCTGGTAAGTCTCCTCTGCACCCTCTCTAAAGCTTCCACATCTTTCCTATAATGCGGCAACCAAAAATGAACACAATGCTCCAAGTGTGGACTAAACAGGGTTTTATAGAGCTGCAACATTACCTCGTGGCTCTTGAACAGCCCCCCGACTAATGAAGGCCATGCATCATATGGCTATTTAACTTCCTAGGCAACACTGAACATTTTCTGACCTTTTCTTGTAAAATATTATTGGCTTCACACAACGTTCCTCCAGATATTTTTGTTTAGGAGGTTAAGGGTTCGAATCTCATGTGAGATGTTTTGCAACTTGAGTAATAGATATCAGGGGTCTTAAAATGTTGGTAATCTGATCGACAGTTTTATACATTCGTATGTATATTAGGTGTTAATATTGAAGTAGTAAAATGGATTCAACAGTGGCTGGATGGGAGATGCCAGAGAGTAGTGGTGGATAACTGTTTGTCAGGTTGGAGGCTGGTGACTAGTGGTGTGCCTCAGGGATCTGTACTGGGTCCAGTGTTGTTTGTCATATACATTAATGATCTGGATGATAGGGTGGTAAATTGGATTAGTAAGTATGCAGATGATACTAAGGTAGGTGGTGTTGTGGATAAGGAAGTAGGTTTTCAAAGTTTGCAGAGAGATTTAGTCCAGTTAGAAGAATGGGCTGAGTGATGGCAGATGGAGTTTAATGCAGATAAGTGTGAGGTGCTACATTTTGGTAGAAATAATCCAAATAGGACATACATGGTAAATGGAAGGGCATTGAAGAATGCAGTAGAACAGAGTGATATAGGAATAATGGTGCATAGTTCCCTGAAGGTGGAATCTCATGTGGATAGGATGATGAAGAAAGCTTTTGGTATGTTGGCCTTTGTAAATCAGAGCATTTAGGAGTTGGGATGTAATGTTAAAATTGTACAAGGCATTGGTAAGGCCGAATTAGGAGTATTGTGTACAGTTCTGGTCACCGAATTATAGGAAAGATGTCAAGAAAATAGAGAGAGTACAGAGAAGATTTACTAGAATGTTACCTGGGTTTCAGCACCTAAGTTACAGGGAAAGATTGAACAAGTTAGGTCTTTATTCTTTGGAGCGTAGAAGGTTGAGGGGGGACTTGATAAAGGTATTTAAAATTATGAGGGGGATAGATAGAGTTGATGTGGATAGGCTTTTTCCATTGAGAGTAGGGGATATTCAAACAAGAAGACATGAGTTGAGAGTTAGGGGGCAAAAGTTTAAGAGTAACACGAGGGGGAATTTCTTTACCCAGAGAGTGATAGCTGTGTGAACCAAGCTTCCAGTAGAAGTGGTAGAGGCAGGTTCGGTATTGTCATTTAAAGTAAAATTGGATAGGTATATGGACAGGAAAGGAATGGAGGGTTATGGGCTGAGAGTGGGTCAGTGGGACTAGGTGAGAGTAAGTGTTTGGCACAGACTAGAAGGGCCGAGATGGCCTGTTTCTGTGCTGTAATTGTTATATGGTTATAAATTGGGAAGGAACTTTAATTAGAGTTTGATCCTTTGAATCTTAGATCAGGTTACACCTTGAGTTTCAATTGGTTCTCTGTTAATTATCAGTAGAGGGTATTGTTTTAAAATAAGACCACAAGATATAGGAGCAGAAATAGTCCGTTTGACCCATTGAGTCTGCTCTGCTGTTTAATCATTGCTGGTTTTCATCCATCTTCCATCTTCTGTGAGGCAGGAATTCTACTACCATGATGTTGTGCTGAGCTTTTAACCTATTCCACAATCAACCTAACCCTTCTCTCCACATAACCCTCCAGTTTTCTATCATCCTTATGCCTATCTAAGAGTTTCTTCAATGCCCTTAATATATTGCCTCTACTACCACCCCTGGTACTGCATTCCATGCACTCACCACTTCCTGTGTAAAGGATCTACCTATCCTGCCTATCCTTTCCTCCAATCATCTTAAAATAATGCCCCTTGTATTAGCCCTTTCCGCCCTGGGAAAAAGTCTCTGGTTGTCCACTCGACCTATACCTTCCTTTATCTTGTACACCTCAATCAAGTCACCTCTTATCCTCCTTCACTCTAAAGAGAATAGTCTTAGCTCAGTCAACATGCTGTCTAATCCAAGCAGGATCCTGATAAATCTCCTCTGCACCCTCTCTAATCCAAGCAGGATCCTGATAAATCTCCTCTGCACCCTCTCTAATCCAAGCAGCATCCTGGTAAATCTCCTCTGCACCGCCTCTAATCCAGGCAGCATCCTGGTCAATCTCCTCTGCACCCTCTCTAATCCAAGCAGGATCCTGATAAATCTCCTCTGCACCCTCTCTAATCCAAGCAGCATCCTGGTAAATCTCCTCTGCACCGCCTCTAATCCAGGCAGCATCCTGGTCAATCTCCTCTTCACCCTCTCTAATCCAGGCAGCATCATGGTAAATCTCCTCTGCACCCTCTCTAATCCAGGCAGCATCCTGGTAAATCTCCTCTGCACTCTCTCTAATCCAGGCAGCATCCTGGTCAATCTCCTCTGCACTCTCTCTAATCCAGGCAGCATCTGGTAAATCTCCTCTGCACCCTCTCTAATCCAGGCAGCATCCTGATAAATCTCCTCTGCACTCTCTCTAATCCAGACAGCATCCTGGTAAATCTCCTCTGCACTCTCTCTAATCCAGGCAGCATCCTGGTAAATCTCCTCTGCACCCTCTCTAATCCAGACAGCATCCTGGTAAATCTCCTCTGCACCCTCTCTAATCCAGGCAGCATCCTGGTAAATCTCCTCTGCACCCTCTCTAATCCAGACAGCATCCTGGTAAATCTCCTCTGCACTCTCTCTAATCCAGGCAGCATCCTGGTAAATCTCCTCTGCACTCTCTCTAATCCAGGCAGCATCCTGGTAAATCTCCTCTGCACCCTCTCTAATCCAAGCAGCATCCTGGTAAATCTCCTCTGCACCCTCTCTAATCCAGGCAGCATCCTGGTAAATCTCCTCTGCACCCTCTCTAAAATAAAAACTGAAAATTTTCATTGGGTCAAACAGCATCAGTGCAGAGAGGAATAGTTGCTTCAGGTCAGTGCTTGCCATCTCCTGAGATATTCACTATTTCAGGCCTTATTTTCTATCCAAGGATACTGCCTGATCTACTGATTATCGAAGAGTTATAGAGAACTAAGGCACAGAAACATGCCCTTTGGCCCATCTAGTCTGTGCCAGACTCTAATTCTGCCTAGTCCCATTGACTCACACCTAGACCATGTCTCTCGAAACTACTCCCATCCATTTACATCCAAACTTCTCTTAAATGTTCCAATCAATCCAATTCCACTAATTCCACTGGAAGCTTGATCCGCCCTTGCACCACCCTCTGAGTGAAGAAACTACCCCCCTCAGATTCCCCTTAAATATCTCACCTTTCACCCTTAACCCATGAGCTCTTGTTCTAATCTCACCCAATCTCTGTGGAAACGCCAGTTTGCATTTACCCTATCTGTATTCCTTAATTTTGTTCACCTCTAACAAGTCTCCCTTCATTCTCCTATGCTTCAGGGAATAAAATCCTAATCTATTCAACCTTTTCCTATCAGGTCTTCAAGTCCTGACAACAACCTATGCTTTGTTTACAGGTATTCAATGGCTGCCTGTCATAGAACAGAGGTACAGGAACAACCTGCGATGTCTGTGCCAAACACGATGCCAATGCAGCTAAATCTCCTCTGCCTGCACATTATCCAGATCCCTCCATTCCTTGCATGTTCATGTGTCCGTCTAGCAGCACCTGAAATGCCACGATTGTATCTGCTTCCACCACCGCCACCCCTGGCTGCCCATTCCAGCACCCACCACTGTATAAAAAGGACACAATCGCTCAGCAGCACACACAGAATGCTCGAGAAACTCAGCAAGTCAGGCAGTATCTCTGGAAATGAATAAACACCCTTCATCAGGACTGCCTGACCTGTTGAGTTCCTCCAGCATTTTGTACGTGTTGCTTTGGATTTCCAGCGGCTGCAGAATTTCTTGTGTTTATGTTCTGCCAATCTTCTTCGAATTCTTCTTCTCTCACTTCAAAGCTACGTCCTTGCATGACAGGTTCCAACCATGTCATATCTGCCCTCATAAGAGGGCGTGTCTTATGACATAGCTTGAGAGAGTTGGGGCTTGTCTCTTCGATGGGAAGGAGCATGAGAGGTGATTTTGATGGAGCCGTACAGAATGATTAGAGGCATAGATCAAGCTGAGAGCCAGGGACCGTTGTAAAGAGAATGCTGAATGAGCATGGACTTTTGAGTGAAGGAGGACGAGAGGTGATTTGATAGAGGTGGACAAGATGATGAGAGACATAGATGGAGTGGACAGCCAGAGATCATTTCCCAGTATGGGAATGGCTAATACAAGGAAAATTTAGGATGTTTGGAAAAAAGTATAGAGGGATGTTAGAGATATGTTTATTACACAGAGAGTGGTGGGTGAGTGGGAAGCTCTTCCAGGAGTAGTGGTAGAGGCAGATAAATTTGGGGTATTTAAGAGACTCTTGGACATGCACATGAATGAGGGTAATGTAGGAGGGAAGGGTTAGACTAACCTCAGAGTAGGTTAAAGGATTGGCACAATATTGTTGGCCTAAGAGCCTATACTCTGCTGCACAAAAAATCAGAGGCTTTGTCCATGACACACTTTGTCTTTAACTTTCCAATATAACTATTCATCAACCATCAGATCCAACCTCCACACCTGTCAGCAAAGCCAAACTGAGGGTTTAAATCTGCCACTGCCTAGCCTAGAAGGACCAGGAAATTCTACAGTTGGTCTATGTGGGTAATCAGGTGACCAGGTACAGAATTATTTCAGGTGCAGAATTGGAGCATTTTAAACAGGGATTCTAACATCCTAAAACAGGAATTTTGTTATTCCATAAGTAGCTTAGTTAAACCCACAGATCAGTGCTCACATGCTCAGATGAATATAAAAGAGTAATGCCTACCCCCAGTGGTGTCGCCTGTGTAGGGTGTGGTACGCCTACTCCCACTAACCCAGGCATTATTTTAGAAAGCCCCAGACTGTCCCTCCGGTTTTTTGGGGCCGTTCTGCTGTCTACAACCAATGTAACAGCGTGAGTGAAAATAAATGAAAGCATTTGGAATGCCTGTGTCCAGAATCCTTGCTTTTATGAGTAACAAAGATTTTTACTCCTTGTGTATGTAAAGGATGTAAGTAATAAAGTCAGTTCAATTAAATTATAAACCAGTAGAGCATGCTAGCTGAGGGGATTGTTTTGATTAGCCAAGCTAGCGACAGTTTTACTGTTGGGGTGTGTAAATGGTGAACTCCCAAGAACTGCAGATGGGAGGGCAAAGTGTGAGAACTCCTAGAGAAACTCGACCAGGGGCAGAACGAGGAGGAGTAACAAACTGGGCAAAGGGGCAAGGATTGCGGGAGAATTAGCATTGCCAACCTGTCTGTCACAAAGACCAATAATAAGATTGAGAGATCTTTAAAGCAAGAGTTAAGATTCAGGCTGAATGGTGGAACATTCTGGCAAATTGTCACACGTACTGAGGTACAGTGAAAATCTTGTCTTGCATCCTGTTCAAGCAGATCAATTCATTATACAGTGCATTATGATAGTACAAGGTAAAGCAATAACAGAATGCAGAATAAAGTGTTACAGTTACAGAGAATGTCATAACATCATAGATTATGAGGTCAAGAGTCCATCTTATTGTACTAGGGAGCCATTGAATAGTCTTGTAAAATCAGGATAGAAGCTGTCCATGAGGCTGGTGGTATGTGTTTTCTGACTGTTGTACCTCCTGCCCAATGTGACTGGGGAAGTAAAGCCACTTGGTGAGTTTTCTTGGCTGTGGCCATAAGTAGACCTTGGTTGGACCACGGCAAACTATTAATGATGTTCAATCCTAGGAACTTGAAGCCCTCAGCCCTCTTGACTTCAGCCCCATTGATGCAGACTGGAACATCTGGGCTGTCCTAGGTCAGCTCATCACTCTTCTGCCCATCTGCCATTTGTTAGATCAGTGCAAGATATTTCAAATTCTCAATGCCATCTTCAAAAGATCCTTGGACATTAATCCCCAGTTGAAATTTCTTTGATGCTTTCTCCAGAAATATAACGTTTCTTGACTTTCCTGCTTAGACTCCTATGTTTAATTCTAATTCTCTGATCCCTTCAAGTTGGTTTAAAATACTTCACGTGTCTTTACTTTGGTTTTTACCAGAATTTCTTTCCCTTGTTCAGTTTCTATCAGCAAACCTAATTTGCATGTTTGCAATATGCAAGCTCTTTTTGCAGTCAGGTTCAGCTGAATTGCGGTGCAATTTACGGATATGTGATTATGTTATGTGGTTGGAATATTAATCAACTCTTTAATTGCACCATTTAAGACCATGAATAAGACCCATTAATGCAGTAAACCTCGACAAATATGTTAAACACTAGCCTTTCACAAAACCATGCTAATCCTCCCCGGTCTTTTCATGTACCCATTTTCTCATTTTGCATTACACGAGTTTGAGGTAATCCATTATTGGCCCAATATTTAAATTCATATGATAATTATGGAGTTTGTGTATTGCTCCTGAGATTATCATTTTATTCTTTCCGATTTGGGAAACTCCTTTATACGAAGGTACAGTGACCAGATATGCTAACGAGCCAACCAGCACTCTGCTTTGTACAACATGTGTGAATTAGTGATGTGATCTTCTTCATAACTTGGACTGCTTTATTTCGTTTAGCAAGGAAGTTGTAGCTGGATTAGTACCGGTTGCAATATTACATAAATGGGCCATGCCCAATTAAGTAGCTTAAAGCGTCAGCCACACAAGTTATTGTGAGCACGAATTAATATTAAGAGGAATAGAACAACGAGGAGTAACTTGGGCCGAAGTGAAACATTACACAACGAGAGTTAAGAGATCAGAATCAGGTTTATTATCACCGACAGGTCATGAAATTTGTTGTTTTGCAGCAACAGTATAGTACAATACATAAAATTCAAGATTGTTTCATGTCATTTCTAGTACACAGGTGTAAAAGAGAACAAAATAATTGTTTCTCTCGATCTGATGCAGGGCAAAAACCCCCACTAAAATAAAGAGCATAATAATAACAAAAACACAATAAATATAATTGCATGAGATAGCTTATATACAGAGGTTGATGATACGTACTGTACATAAAGTGATGCTAGGTACAGGAGTGCCTGTACACAAGGTGACTCTGACAAAATGATAATGTAGTGGTGGTTCAGGGTGTGGAGGGGTGGGTTAGTGGGTGGTGGTGTTGATCAGCCTTGCCACTTGGGGAAGTAACTGCTTTTGAGTCTGGTGGTCCTGGTGTGGACGGTATGACGGGAGTGGGACAAGCACTCCGTGAGCAGTCCGTGGGATCCTTCATGATGTTTTCCCAGTACTCCCTTTCTGTATGTCCTTGATGGTGCCAGTGATGTGTTGATAGTACATAATATAAATTACAATAAGAAAGAAGTTAGGCAATAAGTTGAGCAAGAAACAAGTAATAAAGTAGTATAAATTCAAATCAAATTATCCATAATGAGAGGAAAGACAATTTGGATTTGGACAGGGGTAAAAGGATAAATTACGTGATTAAAAACTCAATGTGATTTCTTTTTTGTTTATTGTAAAGATAAAGATTAGCTCCTAGACTGGGAAAATTTTAAAGAGGTTAGTTTTATTTGTCACATGTATATAAAAACATCGAAGTACAGAAAAGTGCGTTGTTTTTGCATCAACAGCCAACAAGTCCAAAGGGGCAGCCTGCAAATATCGCCATGCTTCCGGCACTGGTATAATATGCCCACAAGTCACTAATCATAACTTTTATGTCTTTGGAATGTGGGAGGAAACTAGAGCACCCCGAGGAAACCCACGCGGTCGTGGGGAGAACATAAAAACTCCTTACAGACAGCAGCGGGAATTCGCTGCACTGTTCTATGTTCTATGAGAGGTAATGCTGCAATATACTGCCGATTACCTGAGGCAATAATTTTGCTAATTTCAGTGCAGCAATGCATAGTTGGCTGTTATCACCTAATAAAGTCTTAAAGAGGAACTGCATAGATAATGGAGTATTGATTCCATTATGGATTTATTCAGTATGCCTGCAAGAAAATAAATCTCAGGGCTGTATATGGTGACATATACATACTTTGATAATAAATTTACTGTGAACTTTGTGTAGGTTAAAGGGTCGGCAGAACATTGTGGGCTGAAGGATTTGTACTGTTTTATAAACAAGCCCTTCATTCGAATTTCAGATTTGTTTGTTTATTTATCTCACATGCATCAAAATAAACAATGAAGTGCATCTTTGCGTTAACAACCAACACAACGCAAGGGTGTGCTGGTTTCAGCCTCCAAGTGTCACTGCACATTCTGGAGCCAGCATAGCATGCCCAAAATGTTCAGCAAAACAACACAAAATAGCAACAAAACAGAACAATCACAAAGCAAACCCCTTCCCCCACCCTCACCCACCCTCTCCTCTCTCTCTCTCCCTCCCTCCTCACATGCTCATACAAAAACAGGATTAGCATAGACAGGTAACAGTCAGCAGAGACATGATGGGCCGAAGGGCTTGCTTCGGTGCTGTATGAACCAGGGGCTCATGGTTACATCTTTACTTACCACATTATGTTTCAGAAAGTTCCTGCCCTGCCCTTGGGACCTCCAAAATCTCTTTATGGTTAATGAAATGACCATTAGCAAGATCAGAAATAGGCCATTCTGCCCATCATGACTGCTCCACCATTCTCTCTCAACCCCATTCTCCTGACTTCTCCCCATAACCTTTGACACCCTTACCTATCAACCTCCACTTTAAATGTACCCAGTGACTTGGCCTCCATAGCTGAATTCTACAGATTCACCACCCTCTGGCTAAAGAAATTCATCCTCTTCTCTGTTCTAAAGGTTCCTCTTTTTGTTCTGCTCCTAGACTCTCCCACTATAGGAAACTCCTCTCCACTTCCACTCTATCTAGGCCTTTCACTATTCAATAGGATTTAATGAGATTCTGCCCCCACCACCCATTGTTCTGAACTCCATTGAGAACAGACCCAAAGATATCAGACACCCTTCATGTGCTAAGCTTTCCATTACTAGGATAATTGTTTTGAACCTCCCTGTACCCTATACAGACCTAGCACATCCTTCATCAAAAGATGACCTGTTGCAGGGGAAGACTAGTGAGGGCTAGTAACTCGTAATAGCGATATGGATTATGCTAATGTGGTGACAGGGAACTGCAGACAAAAGTAGAGTCGTGGAAGACTGCAGTGAGCTTCACTAATTAGGTTAGTGAACCAGAGGTTCATCAGAAGATCAGACTTGGAGAGGATCGGCACTTTTCAATTCCCCTGTGATATAATTTAAGAGGACCTGTCCTGGATCCAGCATGTAAGTTCAATTACGAAGAAAACGTGGCAGCACCTCTACTTCCTTAGGAGTTTGCAAAGATTTGGCATGACATCTAAAACTTTGACAAACTTCTATAGATGTGTAGTGGAGAATATATTGACTGGCTGCATCACAGCCTGGTATGGAAACACCAATTCCCTTGAACTGAAAATTCTACAAGAAGTAATGGATACGGCCCATGCAGCCATTCCCACCGTTGAGCACATCTACATGAAACACTGTCACAGGAAATCAGCATCCATCATCAGGGACCCTCACCGCCCAGGACATACTCTCTTCTCACTGGTGCCATCAGGAACTCAGGACTCACACCACCAGGTTCAGGACCAGTTACTACCCCTCAACCATCAGGCTCTTGAACCAAAGGGGATAACTTCACTCAAGTTCACCTGTCCCATCATTGAAATGTCCCCAAAGCCCATGAACTCACTTTCAAAGACTCTTCGTCTCAAGTTCTCAATGTGTATTGCTTATTTATTTATTATCATTATTCTTCTCGTATTTGCGCAGTGGTTGAACACCCACGTCGCTGCAGTCTTTCACTGAATCTGTTCTGTTTATTATGGATTTATTGAGTATGCCCCCAAGAAAACGAATCTCAGGATTGTATATTGTGACATGTTAGTACTTTGATAATAAAATTTACTTTGAACTTTGAATTATGTTACAGTGTGCACCCATTGTTGTAATAGAAAATTATATTTGCTACTAGGCCTGCGGATAATCATTTTATTCTGTAATCAGGACCTAGTCTGTTACTTAATTAACTCTTCCTGTAGCCACCATTCTGTTGCCAAAAGGTAGTCAGCTGAAAATGTAAAGGCTGTACCAAATTCATACTCAGCTAGATGTGCTTTGACTGGTTTCCTGGTGCGCACCACTTTTTAATAAGTGGCCCGTCATTTCAAACTCCAACTCCGTGTGATCTTTCAGTTTGCTCCTACGTGGTCCAGAACTGATCTCAGTATTCCAATTGCATCCTGACCAGTGCCTTGTAAAGAGATTAGCTTTATATGTCGCATTAGAATTAGAATTAGAACTAGAATTTTTTTCTTACATCCATCTCACAACATGAGGGACTAAAAAACTTTCTGTTATGTCTCAGTCACTATGTACAAGCAATAAGGAAGGGAAATGTGGGAGGATGTTGCCCAGACAGTAAGATTGTATACATCATTATCTGGTACATGTCTGCACAGTCAGATCAATGTGTATTGATAAGTCTGACGGCCTGCTGGTCCTGGCCTTAACACTGCGGTATCTTTTGCCAGACAGTAGCAGCTGAAACAGTTTGTGGTTGGGGTGGCTGGAGTCCCCGATGATCCTCCGTACCCTTTTCATGCACCTGCTGCTATAAATGTCCTGAATAGAGGAAAGTTCACATCCACAGGTGGGCTGGGCTGTCCGCACCACTCTCTGCAGAGCCCTGCGATTGAGGGTGGTATGGTTCCTGTACCAGGATGCTCTGGATGGTGCCCCCGTGAAAAGATCAGAGGATTTGGAGACTCATGCCAAACTTCTTTAACTGTCTGAGGTGAAAGAGGTGCTGTTACGTTTTTTTCACCACACAGCCAGTATGTACAGACCAAGTGAGGTCCTTGGTGATGTGTACACCAAGGAACTTGAAACTACTCACCCTCTCAACTACAGTCCCATTGATGTCAATTGGGGCTAGCCTGCCTCCCTTCCTGCTGTAGTCCACAACCAGTTCCTTTGTTTTTGTAACATTGAGGGGAAGGTTGTTTTCTTGGCATCACTGTGTCAGGGCGTCGACTTTTCCTCTGTAAGTTGTCTCATTGTTGGAAATAAGGCTCATCAATGTCGTGTCATGTGCGAACTTGATCAGCAGACTGGAGCTGTGCATGGCAACACAGTCGTGGGTGTATAGGGAGTAGAGGAGGGGGCTCAGGACACAGCCCTTGGTGTCTGCTGTGTTGAGGGTCAGAGGGGCAGAGGTGAGGGTGCTTATCCTTACCACCATCCACTGATCCAACAGGAAGTCTAGGATCTAGCTGTACAGGGTGGGGTGCAGGCCAATGTCTCTGAGCCTCTTGTTGACCCAGGGGGGAATTATGGAGTTGAATGCAGAACTGTAGTTCAAGAACAGCATTCTCTTCTCCAAGTGAGTGAGGACGGTGTGTAGAGCTGTGGCTATGGCATTGTCTATTGATCGGTTGTGTCGGTAGGTGAATTGTAGGGGGTCCAGTGTGGGCAGTAGCAAGCTGCAGATGTAATCCTTGACCAGCCTCTCAAAGCATTTGCTTATAACTGAGCTGAGTGCGACAGGACACCAGTCGTTCAGACATGCTACCTTGGTTTTCTTTGGCACAGGGATAATAGTGGATATTTTGAAAGAGGAGGGCACTGCTTGCTGGGAAAGGGAGAGATTAAAACTATCTGTCAAAACACACCAGCCAGCACATGTACAACACATATACATTGATGAATGCCCAGAGCTAACTAGCCCTAACCCATATGTCTTTGGACAGCAGAAGGAAAGCAGAGCACCCAGAGAAAACCCAAGTAGTCGTTCAAGGGGATTCCTTTCAGACAGAGTTGGGGAATGAACCCTGACTGCTCATCGCCGGGCTGTAAATTGTTACATTATCTGCTACGTTACAGTATTAGAACGGTAAAGCCTCTTGTGCCTCGTCCCCTCTTGCAAGTAATGAATTGAGTCCTAATCTGATTCAGAAGTAGCAAACAATGAGATTTAAGTTAAAGGTTTCTTTTTGTAACATCAACAGATATTGCTTGTCAGTTGAAATGTATTACGAAATGTCAGTGATATTGCAAGTAATATATTGGATATGAAGACAGAAAATGAAATCAGTGGATCTTGTCTAGTGTAGCTGGTTTGCTAATTAAATGAAATAAACTCTCAACCAAAGACGGATTTGATAAAATACCTACTGGCTGAAACATGTTTTTAATCAATTTGCCTTCAAAGATTGGTGTGTGCTGCAAATGGGATGATGCAGTTCTGAAATAAGAATCTGAGTGTTGGAGACTGTGAGCCACTGGTTTTAGAATAACTCCTGAGTTGCCTCTTGTGTGGGGTATTAGTTTGGGGTCTGCTCCGAGGATCATCACCTTGTTGAGATACAGAGGCTTGTGAGCTCCTGATGTCCCAAGAGTGGCACTGTCTGGAGCTTAGCTCCTGGTAGGGTCACCCCTGGTGGTAAGGTCAAGGGGGAGGTTCTGGAGAAAAGGCGATCCAACCAAGACCTCAAAGGTAGAGCTGGTGGAAGATGATGGCATGTCATAATGGCAGTAAAGACGGTGATTGTCTGCAGCATTGAAAGGTCTCCAGTTATCTTGGATGCCATGTCACTGGAGTGACGGACCCTGACCTCGATCTGTCAAGGACCATTTGCTGGCTGCCCATGCATCAGTCTCCCCACATTAAACAAAGTCACACACAGGCATTCTCCGTTAAGGGAATAACTCCTCAGTAGAACATTATAGTCGACTCAACTGATCGCACACACAGAGGTTAGAGGATGGTGTAACGATATTACAGCACCAGTGATCTAGGTTCAATTCCCACCACTGCCTATAAGGAGGTTGTACCTTCTCTCTGTGACTGCATGGGTTTTCCCTGAGTGCTCCAGTTTCCTCTCGCATTCCAAAGATGTACAGGTTTGTAGATTAATTGGTCGCATGGGTGTAATTGGGCTTGTTGCACCAGAAGGGCTTGTTATCGCGGTGTATCTTGAAATAAAAAAAATATATGCCCATAGTCATTGTAAAATTATGCACTTAGAATCCAAGGTCTTAAACCGACAATCCAAGAAATAGCAATTCAAATTCCTTCATGGTACTTTGAGAAGTTCAGCTGGTTTGCAACTGAAATGTTGGCATCTTGTAAAGAACCCAGCTAACTCTCCAGAGGGTAGAACCCAAACCATTCCTGTCTGGCCTGGCTTGTAATTCACGTGTTCTCATCCCACTCTAGAAGAGATGGAGCGTAGGAGGATGAGGGGTGATAAACTCATGAGGGGCTTAGATAGGCTCAATGTGCACAGTCTTTTTCCCAAGGTTGGGAAGTCAAACACTAGAGGGCTTAGGTTTCATAGGAACCTGAAGGGCAACTTTTTCACATAGAGAGGCCAGCATATGGAATGAGAGGCCAGAAGAAGTTGTTGAGGCAGGTACATTAACAAAGGAACTTAGGCAGGTGTGTGGATAGGAAAATTTAGAGGCATATGGGCCAAACATGAACAATTGGGTCTAGCTTAACCGGTATGGTCCATATGCATCAAATGACCCACTGCTGTGCTGGGACTTCTCAAAAGTTCAGCCCAAAACATCAACTGTCCATTTCCCTCTGTAGATGCCGCTCCCTCAGCTGAGTTCCTCCAGTATTTCGTGTCTTGCTTCAGATCATCAACATCCGCATTCTGTCTTGGATCTCCATTGCTATCTGGTCTGGTTTACCAGTACACATACTCTAATCCTTCACTCGGAGGGATGTGTCATGAGAGGCACAGATATGGTGAATCCACAGTCCTTTTGCCAGGATTGGGGAATCAAGAACTAGAGGGCATAGGTTTAAGTTGAGAGGAGGAGATTCAATAGGAACCTTTTCATCCAGAAGGTGGTTCACAGATGGAACGACCTGCCAGAGGAAGTGATTGAGGAAGGTACATTTAAACATTTAGCAGGTATATAGGCAGGAAAAGTTTGAGAGATATGAGCCAAACACAGGCAAATGGGACTAGCTCAGATAGAATTCTTGGCCAGTTGAGCTAAAGAGTCCATTTCCATGCTGTATGGCTCAGCAAGTAAGCCATGCTGTTGCAAGATGGCAGCCAGACACAGTGACTCATTTCTGCTATTCATTATCACTGTTCATTGTTGTAGGGAAGTGATCTGTATGAGTGACAGGCTGAACAATGTGTTTCACTGAGCCTCAGTACAGGTGAATAATACTGGTATTGGTTTATTGTTGCCACATACACCAACATACAATGAAAAGCTCGTCTTCAAACTGCTTATACAGATCAAATTATTCCACAGAGCATGGAGCCCATGGTAAGGTAAATCAATAACAATGCAGAATAAAGTGCAGTACAGGTAAACTGTAAAGTGCAAGATCATGAAGAGATAGATTGTGAGGTTAAGAAGTCTGTTCAGAGTCCGATAGTCGTTGTGCAATCTCTTGAGTCAAGTATGATGTTCTCCTAAGGGGTTGTCTATCGGTGGATCCTTGGGTGGCTGTAGAGATGTGGGATCCACATGTTCTCCTGCAGTGTGGGGCAAGAGTAAGTAGTGACTGTGGTTAGTTGTTGGGTATTTTAGATGTTAATCTCTCCTTTCACAGCTGCTGCTTGTTCTCTATGCCACAGTGCAGGTCATTCCCATGTAGGGCAGTTACCTTTTGAACAGATTTGCCCCAGGTGCAATGTCTTCCCAGTTTGTAGATATTATGTTGAATTACTTCAAGTGGATTCTGATGGTATCTTTGAAGTGTTTCCTTTGCCCACCAGGGGCTTGCTGATGCTTCTTCCACTGGGAGTAAAGGATCGGTTTGGGGAGACGTGAGTTAGGCATCGTGTTGCATTACAACAGCGGGATGGAAGCTGGCCTTGAGCCTGGTGATAATGTGCTTTCAGGTTTTTGTATCGTCTGCCTGATGGGAGAAGGGTTATCCTGTTGTTGTCTCCAAGCAATGGTCAACCACCAAGTTCATTGGGTGACAGCAAGTGTACCCCACAAAAGATATGACTGGTTAATTCCCTTCCATTCATGTGTGAAGACTCTGCTGGTCCAAGAGACAGGGCTGACTGGTCACATGAACTTACTTTCTGTAGTAATTTTCCACATTGCATTTCTCTGGTAAAATTATTCTGCATTTATCTGACGATGTTTCCGTAGATTTGCTGTATAATTCCCCCTCCTGTAGTGCAAGGAAAAAAACTGCCTACTGTTTAGGGTCATGGAATAATACAGCACAGATACAAACCCTTCATGCCGACCACGATGCCTGTCCAGCGAGTCTCCATTTCCTGTGTGCGGCCCATATCCCTCCGAGCCCCACCCCTCCACGTTCTATTCAAGTACTTCTTATGTGATGTCTCTGAAGGTTCTCAGTCATCCAAGTTATTGTATATCAAGCAGCAGTAAATCAAGGCAACCGGGCTTCCTTTGCCAATTGCCTTGATCTACTACTGCTTGATATTCTTAAATGATGCTTTCGGACCTGCCTCAACCACTCCCTCTGGCAGCTCCCCATCCTCTGCATGAAAAGGTTGTTCCTCAGGTCCCTTTTAAATTCTTCCTCTCTTACCCTAAGTGTGTGCCCCCTAGTTTTGGACTCACCTTTCCTGGGCAAAAGGTATATTGTCCAAGGAATAAAGACCTAGCCTAGCCAACTTCTCCCTATAATTCAGGACCTCGAATCCTGGCAACACCATGTAAATCTTTGTCACGCACTTTCCAGTTTAGCCACATCTCTCCTATAACAGCTTGAGCAACACTGTGCCCAGTATTCCAACTGTGGCTGCACTATTTATTGAGAAGTTATCCTCTGAAGTAATAAAGAAAACACCCAGAGGCTCAAACGGGGTCTGTGTGCAAGGAGAAAGAGTTAATACTTCTAATCAAAACTGGGAAAAGTTAAATAGAGCAAATTTTGACATTCAGAGAAAGAGTGAGGTGAGGAAAGAATGAAAGAGAGGTTTCTAGTAGAGAGTAGGGCAGGAAAGATTAGATGACCTTAGAGAAGATCGAAGGTGGGAAAAGTATGAGCACAAATAAAAGAAAGGTGTGGAGGAGGCATAAGGAGGAGATGATGAGTAACCATCTGAAGTCGCTTCCACAAAGGGAGGAAGAAACAGAATCTGATTCCCGAAGGTGGGTGTAGTTTTGATAAACAAGAGAATGAAGGGTTACTGCTGGGAGTTGGGGAATTGAGGATACAATCAAAATCAAGTTTATTATCATATGCACAAGTACCTATTCAAAGTTCAAAGTAAATTCATTATTAAGTACATACATGTCACCGTATGCTACCCTGAGATTTATTTTCTGGGATGCGTTCACAGTAGAAGAAAGAAATACTATAGGATCAACGAAAATCTACATGCAAAGACTGACAGGTCCTGGGTAGGTCTGTAGTCTAGTGTAGTTTTTTTCTGTGTTGTTTTCACGTAGTTCAGTGTAGTTTTTGTACTGTTTCATGTAGCACCACAGTCCTGAAAAATGTTGTTCTGTTATTACTGTGTACTGTACCAGCAGTATTGGTCGAAATGCCAATAAAAAGTGACTTGACTTGATTTGACTTGCAAACTGTGCAAAAGAAGATAAAATGTGCAAGTACAAATCAAAACAACAAATAATAAAAGTAATAATAAATCAGTAAATAAGTGAGTTGTAGAGTCCTTGAAAGTGAGTCCATAGGTTGTGTTCAGTGACCAGTTCAGTGGTCCACGCTGGTTCAGGAGCCTGATGGTTGTGGGTTAATAACTGTTCCTGAAGCTGGTGCTGAGGGACATGAGCTTCCTGTGCTTCCTTCATGATGGGAGCAACGAGGTGTTACACACAAGTGCTTTGACAAAGTCACTTGCAGCACTCACAAGAAAAAAACATTAATTCTTCACAATTTCTACAAGAACAGTTACGTTTAGAACCGAGAAAGTCAATTGTAGTGCCAAGTAATCATAGTATTGCTATACTGGGGTTTTACCTCCTGCCTGATGGTAGCTTTGAGAAACTGGCATGGCCCAGATGGTGGGGATCTTTGTTGATAAATATTTTGTTCTTGAGGCAGTGCCTCCTGTAGGTACTACTGATGGTGGGGAAGAATGTGTCGTGGTGTATTGGGGGGAGTCCACTACTCTCTGTAGCACCTTATGTTCCTATAGATTTGATTTACCATACCAGACCATGATGCCACTAGTCAGGATACTTTCAACAGTAAATCTGTAGAAGTTTGTTAGAGTGTTTGGTGACAAGCTGAACTTCCTTCACCTTAAGAAAGTGAAGATCTCATTAAACAGAGTATAGAGGAATAGGAGGAGGGATCGAGGAAAGACCTAGAGAGAGTTGATGTGGAGAGGATGTTTCCTAAAGTGGGAGAGTCTAGGACCAGAGGGCACCACCTCAGAGTAGGAGGACATCCTGTTAGAGCAGTTGAAGATGAATTTCTTCAGCCAGAGGGTGGTGAATCGGTGGAATTCATTGCCACAGTCTGCTGTGGAGGCTGAGGCATTGAGTAAGTTTAAAACAGAAGTTGATAGGTCCTTGATTAGTAACAGTGTGAAAGGTTACGGGAAGAAGGCAGGAGAATGGGGTTGAGAAAGCTAATAAATCAGCCACGATGGAATGATGGGGCAAACTCAATGGGTCGAATGGCCTAATTCTACTCCTAAGATTATGGCCTGATGATCTCTCCCCCCAGTCTGTACTGAAGGAAAGGTGCCTGACAAACCAGTCCCCCTGTCTACACTGATAGAGAGGAGGCCGCAGTGGGAGCACTGGATGCAGCAATGACTCTGATAGACTTCCAGGTGAAGTGTTGCCTCACCTGGAAAGACTGGAGACCTGAATGGTGGTGAGGGAAAAGGTGTAGTATTTGTCCCAATTACAGGGATAAGTGCCAGGACAGAGATCAATGGGGATGGACAAGTGGACAAGGGAGTCACAAAGAGAACGATCGCTATGGAAAGTGGAGAATGACGGGAGGGAAATATCTCCTTAGTAGTCATAATCTTTTCTCCAGGGTCAGGGAGTACAAAACTAGAGGATATAGTTTTAAGGCAGTGGTTCCCCAACCTGGGATCCATGGAGTAGAGGTCTATGGCATAAAAAAGGTTGGGAGCCCTTGTTTGAGGGTGAGAAGGGAAAGATTTAAAAGGGACCTCATAGGCAAGCTCTTGACACTGCAGATGGTTTGTATATGGAACAAGTTGACAGAGCAAATTGTTGAGGCTGGGACAACGACACTGTTTAAAAGATACTCAGACAGGTACCTGATAGGTTAAAGGCTTAGAGGGATATGTCAGTGGGTGAGCATCTGGGGGACAGTGATCACCGTTCTCTGACCTTTAGTATTATCATGGAAAAGGATAGAATCAGAGAGGTCAGGAAAATTTTTAATTGGGGAAGGGCAAATTATGAGGCTATAAGGCTAGAACTTGCGGGTGTGAATTGGGATGATGTTTTTGCAGGGAAATGTACTATGGACATGTGGTCGATGTTTAGGGATCTCTTGCAGGTTGTTAGGGATAAATTTGTCTCGGTGAGGAAGATAAAGAATGGTAGGGTGAAGGAACCATGGGTGACAAGTGAAGTGGAAAATCTAGTCAGGTGAAAGAAGGCAGCATACATGAGGTTTAGGAAGCAAGGATCAGATGGGTCTATTGAGGAATATAGGGTAGCAAGAAAGGAGCTTAAGAAGGGGCTGAGAAGAGCAAGAAGAGGTCATGAGAAGGCCTTGGCGAGTAGGGTAAAGGAAAACCCCAAGGCATTCTTCAATTATGTGAAGAACAAAAGGATGACAGGAGTGAAGGTAGGACCGATTAGAGATAAAAGTGGGAAGACATGCCTGGAGGCTGTGGAAGTGAGCGAGGTCCTCAATGAATACTTCTCTTAGGTATTCACCAATGAGAGGGAACTTGATGACGGTGAGGACAATATGAGTGAGGTTGATGTTCTGGAGCATGTTGATATTAAGGGAGAGGAGGTGTTGGAGTTGTTAAAATACATTAAGATGGAGTATTCCCCAGGCTGCTCCACGAGGCGAGGGAAGAGATTGCTGAGCCTCTGGCTAGGATCTTTATGTCCTCGTTGTCCACAGGAATGGTACCAGAGGATTGGAAGGAGGCGAATGTTGTCCCCTTGTTCAAAAAAGGTAGTAGGGATAGTCCAGGTAATTATAGACCGGTGAGCCTTACGTCTGTGGTGGGAAAGCTGTTGGAAAAGATTCTTAGAGATAGGATCTATGGGCATTTAGAGAATCATGGTCTGATCAGGGACAGTCAGAATGGCTTTGTGAAGGGCAGATCATGCCTAACAAGCCTGATAGAGTTCTTTGAGGAGGTGACCAGTCATATAGATGAGGGTAGTGCAGTGGATGTGATCTACATGGATTTTAGTAAGGCATTTGACAAGGTTCCACACGATAGGCTTATTCAGAAAGTCAGAAGGCATGGGACCCAGGGAAGTTTGGCCAGGTGGATTCAGAATTGGCTTGCCTGCAGAAGGCAGAGGGTCGTGGTGGAAGGAGTACATTCAGATTGGAGGATTGTGACTAGTGGTGTCCCACAAGGATCTGTTCTGGGACCTCTACTTTTCATGATTTTTATTAACGACCTGGATGTGGGGGTAGAAGGGTGTGTTGGCAAGTTTGCAGACAACACAAAAGTTGGTGGTGTTGTAGATAGTGTAGAAGATTGTCGAAGATTGCAGAGAGACATTGATAGGATGCAGAAGTGGGCTGAGCAGTGGCAGATGGAGTTCAACCTGGAGAAGTGTGAGGTGGTACACTTTGGAAGGACAAACTCCAAGGCAGAGTACAAAGTAAATGGCAGGATACTTGGTAGTGTGGAGGAGCAGAGGGATCTGGGGGTACATGTCCACAGATCCCTGAAAGTTGCCTCACAGGTAGATAGGGTAGTTAAGAAAGCTTATGGGGTGTTAGCTTTCATAAGTCGAGGGATAGAGTTTAAGAGACGCGATGTAATGATGCAGCTCTATAAAACTCTGGTTAGGCCACACTTGGAGTACTGTGTCCAGTTCTGATCACCTCACTATAGGAAGGATGTGGAAGCATTGGAAAGGGTACAGAGGAGATTTACCAGGATGCTGCCTGGTTTAGAGCGTATGGATTATGATCAGAGATTAAGGGAGCTAGGGCTTTACCCTTTGGAGAGAAGGAGGATGAGAGGGGACATGATAGAGGTGTACAAGATATTAAGAGGAATAGACAGAGTGGACAGCCAATGCCTCTTCACCAGGGCACCACTGCTCAGTACAAGAGGACAGGGCTTTAAGTTAAGGGGAGGGAAGTTCAAGGGGGATATTAGAGGAAGATTTTTCACTCAGAGAGTGGTTGGTGCGTGGAATGCACTGCCTGAGTCAGTGGTGGAAGCAGATACACTAGGGAAGTTTAAGAGACTACTAGACAGGTATATGGAGGAATTTAAGGTGGGGGGTTATATGTGAGGCAGGTTTTGAGGGTCAGAACAACATTGTGGGCTGAAGGGCCTGTAATGTGCTGTACTATTCTATGTTCTATATGGGCCAAGTCAGATAAATGGGGCTGGATTAGATGGACATCTGTAGCATAGTAGGGGTGGCATGGTAGTGTAGTGGTTAGCACAATGCTTTACAATCCAGGTGACCAGGGTTCAATCCCCACTGCTGTCTGTCAGGAGCTTGTACATTCTCCTGTGACCGTGGGTTGTTAATTGGTGACGGTGTAATTGGGTGCCCCTTGAGCCTCTTCTGTTTCGATTTGGCTTACTATTAGATGTACCAAGATACAGTGAAAAACTTTGTTTTGCATGCCATCCATACAGACCGTTGCATCATCATCGGCTCCAATGAAATTGGGGGATTGCTGGGCAGCAAGGGCCTATTCCATGCTGTATGCCAATAAATAAATAAATCTTAGTTGGCATGGATGAGTTGGGCGAAAGAGCCTGTTTCTGTGCCTGTGTTACACTGTAACATCTCCAACAATCCAGCAAATGAGATAAGACTATTGAATAGTTCCCTGCTACGATAAGATGGACTCTTTTGACCATATTGTTCCCCTGCACTGCACTTGATCTGAAGCTGCTACACTTTATTCTCAGTTCTTATTATTCTTTGCACTGTGTAATGAACAGTCTGCAAGGCAAGCTTTTCACTGTATCTCAGTATGTGTGACAGTTATAAACATACACCACTGCCAGAACTGTCGCAAATGCCCTTAGTGTATTACATGTGATTTTGGAAGCAGCAGAACAAAAGGATGTTCCAACTATCAATGGATGTCAAAATAGCCAATATCATCGAAGATCCCACCCACCCCAGACATTTCCTCTTCTCCCCCTCCCCCCTTTTTAAGTAAAAGATACTTAAGCACATACAACCAGGCTCATAGACAGCTTCTGTCTGTTCTAAGACTATTGAATAGTTTCCTAATATGCTAAAATAGACTCTTGACCTCATAATCTGCCTCGTCGTGATCTTGAACCTTATTAGTTGCCTGCATTGTATTTTCTCTATAGTTGTTGCACTACATTCTACATTGTTAATTGTTTTAAAACACTGTGTAATGATCTGATCTGTATGAACTGTATGAAGTACAAGTTTTTCACTGTACGTATGATAATAATAAACCAATTCCAAGACACTTTGTGGAAATCAGTTGGTTTTCACATGAAATGTTGGCATTGTGAAATATCCTATCAGACTGAGAAGGCTGTGGTAAGATACCACATCCTTTCCTTCTCCTCCAACTAACCTATCAATCATCCTGAATTCATGCATCCTCCTTCACCAATTCTCTACATTCTATAAACACAGTCTTGAAGATGGGTCTGGGCCCAAAACATCTACTGTTTACTCTTTTCCATAGATGCTGCCTGGCCTGCTGAGTTCCTCCAGCATCTAGTGTGTGTTCATTTGTGAGATAGCCAGTGCTGTGACATCACACACAAAATGCTGGAGGAACTCAGCAAGACAGGCAGCATCTGTGGAGGGGAATAAACCGTTGACATTTCAGGCCAAGACCCTTCATCAGGACTGGCGAGAAAGGGGATGAAAGCCAGACTAAGAAGGTGGGTGAGGGGCAGGAGAACAGCTGGCAGGTGATAGGTGAGACCAGATGACGGGGAAGGTGCCTTCCTCCTTCACCAATTCTCTCACAATCTTTCTCTCCCTAACCTCTCTCAATTCCATCTTAATTTGTAAAGCAGCCATCACTGTAACATCATCCACAAAATGCTGGAGGAACTCAATGGGTCAGGTGGTTCGATGGACGGAAACGAACAATCGACGTTTTGAGCTGAGACCCTTCCACTGTCCATTTCCCTCCACAAATGCTGCCTGATCTGCTGAGTCGCTCCAGTGTTTTGAATGTGTGTTGCTCCAGATTTCCAGCATCACCAGCATTTGTGTACTCCAAGTGTGGCCTGACCATTAGCTGGTGTGATATAAAACACTCAGCAGGTCAGACAGGGTTTGTGGAGCGAGAAAGAGTTAATATTTTGGGTTGATACCTAAAGAGGGTGGCATGATAGTGTACCGCTTACCATAATGCTTTATATTGGCAGTGACTGGAAGATTGGGGTTCAAATCCTGCTGCCACCTGTAAAGAGTTTGTACATTCTCTTTGTAATCATGTGAGTTTTCCTTCCACATTCCAAAGACATACATTTAGGGTTGTGGGCATGCTACGGTGGCACTGGAATTGTGATGATACTTGTGCACTGCCCGCAGCACATCTTCAGACTGTGTTGGTTGTTCATACAAAAATGATGCATTTCACTGTATGTTTCAATGTTTGATGTACACGTGACAAATAAAACTAATTTCTTTCTCTCTCTCCTTCTCCTTCTCCCTCTCCCTCTCCCTCTCCTTCTCCTTCTCCTTCTCCTTCTCCCTCTCCTTCTCCTTTTCCTTCTCCCTCTCCCTCTCCTCTCCTTCTCCTTCTCCTTCTCCCTTTCCTTCTCCCTTCCCTTCTCCTTCTCCCTCTCCTTCTCCTTCTCCTTCTCTTTCTCCCTTTCCTCCCCCACCTCCCCCTCCCCATTGGTGTGACATTATACCTTTTGAATCCCATTTTGTATTTTCCTGTGGCAAGGCCAATATTTATTTCCCTCACAGCCCTTGCAGAACTGACTGTGAGTTTGTTTCTTGACCCCTTGGAGCCCATGAGGTGGAGGTTCTCTCACAGCTCCAGAACTCAGGAACTCTGATATATTTTGGTCCAATACTCCATAGCAGCAGATGTTCCTTTGCATTCAGACTCCAGAACTGCCCAATAATGATTTGGAAGCAATCTGCTCTAACTGCTTTTGAATCCTAACTCGGTATCAGAGTCCCACGGGCGCTGGCCCATTACGCACCAATATTATTTTTCCAGAGAATATGTTTGAACAGCTGCTATTGCAATCCATTATGCTGCACTAGTTTGGTGCTACTGTGGTGTTTAGAGTTTGCTTTGCAAAGGAAGCCCCTGTTCTCTGTGGTGAATAAAAGGTTATTGTATTTGCTTGAATGATCTGATAAACACCCTCTTGATTTATTAATAGATTATAAGACTGCCTTTGTCAAATTTTCAAAGTGAAATCCAGAGCCAAAAGACATTTGCATTCATTTATTAGAATTTCTGAAGTTAAGTCAATGATTTGAATGCACTCCAGTTTGCTCTTGTTAGTGGTGGTGAGATAATCGTTGGAACATAGAACAGCAAAACACAGCACAGGCCCTTCAGCCCACAGCGTTGTGTGACTTTTTAACCTACCTTGATCAATCTATCCTTTCCCTCCTACATAGCCCTCCATTTTTCAGACCAGAGGGCACAGGCTCAGGAAAAGGACATCTCTTTAGAACCAAGATGAGGAAGAATTTCTTAAGCCAGAGGGTGATGAATCTGAGGAATTTTGGCTATATTTAAAGTGGAGATTGATAAGTTCTTGGTTAATAATGGGGTCAAAAGCTACGGGTAGAAGGCAAGAATGGGTTTGAGAGGGATATTAAATCCGCCAAGATGGAATGGTGGAGCAGACCTGATGGGCCGAATGGCTTAATTCTGCTCCTATATCTTATAGTTTTATGGTCTTATTTTTCTATCATCTTTGTGTCCGTCTCTTAAATATCATTAATGTATCTACCTCCACCACCAACCCTGCCACGTCATGCCAGGCGCCCACCACTCTCTGTGTTAAGAACCTACCTCTGATATCCCCCCGTACTTTCCTCTAATCACCTTAAAATAAGCCATTTCTACCCTGGGTAAAAGTCTCTGGTTATCCACTCTATCAGCACCTCTTATTATCTTGCTCACCTCTATCAAGTCACCTTTCACTCCAAGAAGAAAAACTCTAGCTTGCTCAACTTATCTTCATAAGACCTGCTCTCTAATCCAGGAAGCATCCCGGTAAATCTCCTCTGCACCCTCTCTAAAGCTTTCACATCCTTCCCATAATGAGGTGACCAGATCTGAACCAGGTTTTAAAGAGCTGCAGCATTACCTGATCTTGGTCCAGTTGAAGAAGAGTGTGGCCATCATATTCATGTGGAGGTGGGTGTTTTCCATGCATTCAGCTGCCCTCGATGCTTGAGATGTTCCTGAACACGTACAAGGCGAATCTGATGAGGATGGTGAAAGAATTGAATAAGCAATTAGACAATGAATAGAACAGCAACTCCTCAACAGTCCACACGGATAGCAGGGGTAGCAACAAGGAGTACCCAGGGAAATCTCAGCAGGCTGAGAGCCATAGAGTCATAGATCACTACAGCACAGAACATAGAAACAGTACAGACCCACAGCGTTGTGCTGACCATGTAACCCTCTCTAGAAACTGCCTGGAATTTCCCTACCGCATAGCCCTCTATTTTTCTAAGCTCCATGTACCTAGCTAAGAGTCTCTTAAAAGACCCTATTGTATCCACCTCTACCACCTTCACTGGCAGTGCATTCCACACACCCACCACTGGCCTTTCTGCCCATCTAGTCTGTGCTGATCTGCTACATTGCTTAGACCCATTGATTCACACCTGAACCATAGCTCTCCATACCCCTTGCATCCATGTACCTATCCAAACTTCTTGTAACCCACGTCCACCACTTCCTGTGGCATCTCACTCCACATTTACACCACCCTCAGGGTGAAGAAGTTCCTCCTCATGTTCCCCTTAAACATTTCACCTTTCATTTTTAATCCATGTCTTCTAGTTCCAGTCTCACCCAATCTCAGTGTAAAAGCCTGCTTGCATTTACTGTATCTATATCCTTCATAATTTTGTAAAACTCTATCAAATCACCCCTCATTCTCCTACTCTCCAGGGAATAAAGTCCTAACCTATTCAATCTTTCCCTATAACTGAGGTCTTCAAATCCCAGCAACATCCTTGTAAAGTTTCTCTGTTCTCTTTCAATCTAATTGGTATCTTTCCTGGGGTCATTACATTCCCAATTTTATATTTTTCTATGAGTTAGAAGAAAGTCATTCTGTCCGTTGGTGTTGCCTTGTTCAGTGGAACAAAAGCATGCTTTGGAAATGTAGGGGTGGACCGAGAGAGAGAGAGAGAGAGAGAGAGAGAGAGAGATGGTAATGAGATCCTGTATGCTGATTGGAAAGTGACATCAGTGAGCCTGATAGGAAACAAAATGTGATCTGCCAAAACATTATCGCATTTATTAGTGTTACAGTCCCATCAAAGACTGACTCGTTGTCTGAATATAATTATCCATCTGGGCTAATAAGTGTTCTCTGTCTCTGCAGTTGTAAACATTATCCTGGAACTGAATCATTTATCATCTGCTAATCAAATATCCAGAGTTCAAAGAGGCAAGCTTGATGTCAGAGTCATTATCTGCAGCCTGTTAGGAAGGAAATCTCAGAACCCTGATACTAAAATTCACTTCAGCTTAAGACCATAAGACATAGGAGCAGAATTAGGCCATTCAGCCCATCGAGTCTGCTCTGCCATTCCATCATGGCTGATTTATTATCTCCTTCAACCTCATTCTCCTGCACTCTCCATATAACTTTTGTTGCCCTGACTAATCAAAAACCAATCAACCTCCACTTTAAATGTACCTAATGAATTGGCCCACCACAGCCTCCTGTGACAATGAATTCCGTAGATTCACCATCCTCTGGCTAAAGACATTCCTCCTCATCTCTGTTCTAGAAAGACATCCTTCTATTTTGATGCATCCCAAACTTTTTAATGCCATGGACCAATACCATTAAGCAAGGGGTCCATGGACCCCAGGTTAGGGACACCTGCTCTAGACTCTCCCACTATTGGAAACATCCTCTCCAGGTCCACTCTCTCTAGGCTTTTCAATATTCAATTGGTTTCAATGAGATTCCTCCCTAGTTCTTCTAAACTCCAGGGAGTACAGGCCCAGAGGTAATAAACGCTCCTCATGCATTAACCCTTTAATTCCTGAAATAATTTGCATGAGCCACCTTTGAACCCTATGCAATATCATCACATCCTTTGTTCGGTAAGGGGCCCAAGACTGCTCACAATAGTCCAAATATGGTCTGACCAATGCCTTATAAAGCCTCAGTGTTACATCCCTATTTTTGTATTCTAGTCCTCTTGAAATGAATGCTAATATTACATTTGCCTTCTTGACTCAACCTTCAAGCTAAGCTGTAGGAAATCCTGCACTGTTAAGCTCTAGGAGTAACCTGGATGAGTAACCCTACAGGAAGCTGAGACATACTCTTTCAAGAAATAATGAACCCGCATTCATTCAGGAGTTTCATAGAGTCATAGAAAAGTACAGCACAGGAGTAGAATTTCAGCCCATCTAGTCTGTGCTGAACCATTTAAAATGCCTGGTCCCATTGACCTGTACACATCATAGCCATCTATATCCACACCATCCACGTACCTATTCCTCTTAAACGTTGAAATGGAGCTTGCATCCTCCACTTGTGCAGGCAGCTCATTCCACACTCTCATGACCCTCTGAGTGAAGATGTTTCCCCTCATGTTTCCCTTAAACTTTTACACTTAACCCATGACCTCTAGCTGTAGTCTCACCCAATCTCTGTGGAAAAAGCCTGCTTGCATTTACCCTATCTATAACCCTCATAAGTTTGTATACCTCTATCAAATCTCCCCTCAATTTTCTATGTTCCAGGGAATAAAGTCCTAGTGTATTCAATCTTTCCTTATAACTCAGGTTCTCTGGTCCTGGCAACAGCATTGTAAATTTTCTCTGTACTCTTTCAACCTTATTTACATCTTTCCTGAAGGTAGGTGCTCAAAACTGCACACAATACTCCAAATTAGGCCTTACCAATATCTTATACAACAACATAACATCTCATCTCCCGAACTCAAGACTTTGATTTATAAAGGCCAATGTGCCAAAAGCTCTCTTTATGACCTTATCTACCTACAATAAGCTATGGAGTTACCTGTATTCCCAGATCACTTTGTTCTAATGCACTCATCAGTACCTAGTGATGAGCAACCCGTGCACTTGCCTGTATTAAATTCCACCTGCCATTTGCCAGCAAGTCTGTATCCTGCTGAAAGCTTTGATAGTCTTCCCCACCATCCACACCCCCCCCCAACCTTGATGTCATCTGCAAATTTGCTGATCCAGTTAACCACATTATCATCCAGATCATTGATATAGATGACAAATAACAAAGGACCCTGCTGCACCCCACTAGTCTCAGGCCTTCAGTCAGAGAGGCAACCATCATCTTCCACTCTCCGGCTTCTCCCACAGAGCCAATGTCCAATCCAATTTTCTACTTCATCTTGAATGCCTGCCAAGCAACTGAACCTTCATGACCAACCTCCCATGCAGGACCTTGTCAAATGACTTGCTACAGTCCATGTAGACAACATCCACTATCTTCATCAACTTTCCTGGTAACTTCCTCGAAGAACTGTTTAAGATTGTTTAATCTTAAACCTACCATGCACAAAGCCATGCTGACTGTCCATAATCAGTCCCTGTCCATCTTAGTATTTATATATCTGGTTCCTTAGAATAATTTTCAGTAATTTCCCCATTACTGATGTTAAGCTTGCTGTCTGATCAGTTTCTCATCTATTTTTAGAGCTTTTCTTAAACAGTGAACAGCATTAGTTATCCTCCAAGTTTACGGTACCTCACCTGTCACTCAGGGTAGTTTAAGTATCTCTGCTAGGGAGAGCAATTTCTGCATTTGCCTCCCGGAGTGTCTGGGGAACACCTTGTCAGGCCCTGGGGATTTATACATCCGAATTTGCCTCAAGCCAGCAAACACCTCCTCCTCTGTAATCTGTACACGGTCCATGACCTTGCTGCTGCTTTGCCTCACTTCTATAGACCCTGTGTCCATCTCCCGAGTGAATACAGATGCAGGAATTCCATTTAAAATCTCCCAAATCTCTTTTGGCTCCACGCATAGATTTACCATTCTGATCTTCCAGAATTTTGTCCCTTGCAATCCTTTTGCTCTTAACATATCCGTAGAATCCTTAGGATTCTCCTTCACCTTGTTGCTTTAGCAACTTCATGCTTTTTTAACCCTCCTGATTCCTTTCATAAGTGTTCTCTTCCATTTCCTATACTCTATAAGTTTCTCATTTGCTCCTACCTGCTAGACATTTCCTTTTTTTCCCCTTAACCAGGGCCTCAATATCTCTTGAAAACCAAGGCTTCCGAAACCTGTTATCTTTACCTTTTCTTCTGATAGGCACATACAAGCTTTGTACTCTCAAGATCTCACTTTTGAAGGCCTCCCACTTACCAAATACACCTTTGCCAGAAAATAGCCTTTCACAATCCACACTTTCCAGATCCTTTCTGATTGGCCTTTCTCCGATTTAGAATCTCAACCCGTGGACCAGTCCCATCCTTTTCCATATTTACTTTGATTATGATCACTAGAGGCAAAGTGTTCCCCTACGCTATCCTCTGTCACCTGCCCCGTCTCATTCCCTAATAGCAGATCAAGTACTGCACACTCTCTCATTGGGACGTCTATGTACTGATTAAGGAAACTTCCCTGAACACATTTGACAAATTCTAACCCCTTACATATGGCGGTCCCAGCCAGTATGTGGAAAGTTAAAATCACCTATGTTAACAACCTTATGTTTCGTTGAGGGCCAGTTTCCCTGCTTTATGATGATAAGGCTTTGCACTTGGAAGTGGCTTCAGTGAGTTGGTATATTATTGGAAATACAACAGCCAATCTACGCACATCGTGATCTGATAAAAGCGGTGTGTTACATGGAACATGGAACATAGATGAGTACAGCACAGAGACAGGCCCTTTGGCTCACAATGTTATGCTGAACCAATTAAGACCATAAGGCATAGGAGCAGAATTAGGCCATTCAGCCCATCAAGTCTGCTCCACCATTCCATCATGGCTGATTTATTATCCCGTCCAACAGCATTCTCCTGTTTTCTCCCTGACACCTTTTAATTACATTAGTAATTAAATGGCTAACTAAACTATTCTCTTCTACCCACATGATGTCCATATCCTTCCATTTTCCACACATTCTCGTGCCTATCTAAACGACTCTTAATAGTCCTTAATGAATCTACCTCTCCCACCACCCCAAGCAGCACATTCCAGACACTCACCACACTCTGTAAAAAAAAAACTTCCCTCACATCCCCTTTGGAATTACCCTCCTCTCACTGTAAATGCATGCCCTCTGGTATTAGACCTTTTAACTCTGGAAAGAAGATACTGTCTGTCTACTCTATCTATGCCTCTCATAGTCTTATAAACCTCCACCATTTAAGAGAATGGTAATAGCTCATTATTCTTAACTAATGTTATTTGAGGTATTGTGCCTGCACAAGGTGCAAAGTTCAAAGTAAATTTATTATCACATTACATGCACGTCACCAAATGTTTCCTTGAGATTCATTTTCTTGTGGGCATTCACAGGAAAACAAAAAAAAACAATAGAATCGTTGAAAAAGCTACTCGCAAAGACTGACAAACAACCAATGTTCACAAGACAAAGAGCAACTAAAAACAAGTAATGCTGAGAACATGAAGGAGGTACAGTTGTAAAGAAGAGATTTGGCGAGCTTGCCATTGTGTTAGCATAGCAGCCAGTGCAATGCTTTCCAGCGCCAGCAATCGAGTTTCATTTCCTGCCGCTGTCTGTGAGGAGTTTGCATGAGCCCGTGGGTTTCCTCCCTCATTCCAAAGACACATGGGTTACGGCTACAAAACTGTGGGCGTGCTACGTTGGCTTTGGAAGCGTGCTGGCTCTTGTGGGTTGGCCAGCACAATCCCCACTGATTTGATTTAACGCAAACGATGCGGCCCACTGTACATTGCAGCCTTTAAAACACTGGTCAGGCTGGATCTGGAGAACTGTGTTCAATTCTGATCACCCCCTTATGGGAAGGATGTGCTACATTAGTTTATTATTGTCATGTGTACTGAGGTGCAGTTAAAAGCTTTGTTCTGTATGAAATAGAGATCATTTCATTACAACAGTGCATTGAGGTAGTGCAAGGTGAAACAGTAACCAAACACAATAAAATATAACACCGAGAGGGCAAGTGCAGTGCAGTCAGACAATAAGGTGCAAGGCCATAACGAGGTAGATTGTCAGGGTCAAGGAATCATTTTATTGCCATAAGAAACCATTCAATAGTCTTACAACACTGGGATAAAATTGTCCTTGAGCTGAGCGGTATTTTTGCCTGAAGGGGAGGAGACAGAACGATTAGGGTGGGTGGCATCTTTGATTATGCTGGCTGCTTTAAGAAGTGTAGTCAGAGTCCATGGGGAGAAGGTTGGTGTCTGTAATGTATTGAGCTGTATCCACAACTCTCTACAGATTTTTGCGGTCACAGATTGAGCAGTTGTCATACCAGGCCATGATGCATCAAGATTGTATGCTCTGAATGGCGCATTTGTAAACTTTGGTGAGGGGCAAAGTGGACCTGTCAAATTTTTTTAGGCTCCTGATTTCAGAAGAGTGAAAGGGTATGTAGATAGAGTTAACTGATGTTGGCATCTGCTTTTTGTAACACATTAAACCCTCCAACCATCTTAAAACAATGGCACATAAATCTTCATAAGTCAAGTTATTAGCCCTGGCAATGGGTCTTTGACCTGAACTATGTCCTGCATCTTTCTCCACAGATGCTTCCTGGCCTGCTGAGTGTTTCCAGCCATTCCTGCTATTATTACTCTTTGATCAACAGGAATTTTTGTGACCATCTGAAATGCAGGTCTTTCCATGGTTAGCGCTGTGGCAGATCAGCCTGTCTCAATTATACTGGCATTTAATGTTTGTCCTTCACTATTGTTCGAGGTCCACAATGCAAATCCCCAAAGCTGACTATCAATGTGAAAATATCGCATCAGGGCCCCTGACTGCCATCAACGATCAGAACAGCACCACTTACAGCCCGAAGTGCCAAATGTTTAATCCTCTCAATGGATGCTGCCTGACCTGCTGAGTTTCTCCAGCATTTTGTGTGTGAAGGAACAGCATCTGCAGCATCTCTCTGTTTATGATGTGCTTCTTATAGCTCTAAGTGCCTCTATCTCTGCTCTAGAAACCTGCAGTCTCTCTATATAATTAACGTGAAAATCTTGTACTTAATAACACATTCTTTGACCTCTGTACACTGTGAAACACTTTGAAGGCAATGAAAGAACTTGTAGGCGCTATTGTAATTAAGTCATCTGGAACCTGGAGGGACTGCCGAGAAAATAGGACGTCTAATATCTTCACAGCATGATCATATGCGCAACAATCTTCAAATGAGCCGATAATTCACACTTTGGTCAGATACTGACCGGAACAATGGGGGAACCTCCTCAGTTCTTCTTCAAAGCGGTTTCATGTCAGTTTCACTATGGCAAACCTTCCCTTGACGTAGAGCTAGAATTATACACCTGAGAAACAGGTCCTTCCGTCTGTTCTAACCATTAACACCATTTTGAATTTTATTTTATTAACTTAATTGTTGGTAATATTTTGATTTATATGCTGTGTGTGATTTATGTATTGCGGACCGGAGGAATGTTGTTTCATTTGGTTGCATATATGTACAGTCAGATGACAATAACCTTGAACTTAACACCCACTTAATTATTCCTAAACACAAGAGATTCTGCAAATGCTGGAAATCCAGAGCAACACGCACAAATCACTGGAGAATTTCTGATAAAAGTTTATAAAATTATGTCTTTCTTCTGGGTGAAATCATTAAAAACTGGAGGACTTAGGCTTAAGGTGAGAGTAGGAAATTTTAAAGCAAAGCAGTCAGAATACTGGAAGACTCAGCAGGTCAGGCGGTATCTATGGAAAAGAGTAAACAGTTGATGTTTCGGGCTGGGGCCTGTCCCCAGTTCTGAAGAAGAGTCTTGGCCTGACACATCGACTGTTTACTCTTTTCCATAGATCCTGCCCGACCTGCTGAGTTCCTCCAACATATTGTGTGTGTTGCTCCAGATTTCCAGCATATGCAGAGTCCCTTGAGTTAGGGATATTTTAAAGAAGTTTTATGGGGCAAAGTTTTGTTCTAACGGAGAGTGGTAGATGTCTGGATTGCACTGCTGGAGGAGGTTGTGGAGGCAGACGAAATAGTAGTATTTCAGAGGGATTTCGAGAGGCAGATGAATAGCTGTGGGATAATACGCAGGCAAATGCACATCTTCTGTTGGCATCATGGAAGAAAGGTCTGTTCCTCCATTCCAGTTGGATAAAGTTAGATAGCATAAATGTGTGAGAGGTAATAATTGTCATTCAATCTGGAATTGCTGGATATTTTGTTCAGCAAAACATTAAGGAACAGAGGGCAGACAGTTCATTTACAGATGGGCTCCTTTGTGGTTGTGCAGACTCAAAAGGTTCAATGGCCCAATGTTTGGGCCAGACTGAGTGTTTGGGATTTTACAAGCTGGAAGACTGAGCAGTGACAAACACTCTGCCTGGTTAATCTGGTGACTGGTTGCATCACCATCTGAAATGGAGGCACAGGATTGGAGAAAGCCCCAGGGGGTTTGTAAAATCGTGAGCACTGGCTTCCCCAACATCAAGGGTATCTTCAAAAGGCAAAGCTTTCAAGAAGGCAGCGTCCGTCATCAAGGATCCACACCATCCAGGACATGGCCTCTTCTCACTACTGCCAGTGGAGAGGAGGTACAGGAGCCCGAAGACCCACACTCAGTGCTTTAGGAACAGCTTCAGATTTTAGTCCATGAACTCCACTCTTCTGTTCTCTTTATGCACCACATACGAGGGGTGATTGATAAGTCTGTGGCCTAGGGTAGGAGTCGATTCCAGAAAACCTAGCACATTTATTTTTCAACATAGTCCCCTCCTACATTTACACACTTAGGCCAGCGGTCGTGGAGCATATGAGTCTTGGACCTCCAGAAAGTGTCCACAGCAGGGGTGATTGATAAGTTTGTGGCCTAAGGTAGAAGAAGATGAGTTATACAGCTCTCGTTACATGCACATGCAGTTCAACTCTGAGTGATTATGCAGAAAGTTTGAAGTTATTAACTCATCTCCTTCTACTTTAGGCCACGAATTTATGTCACCCCTCGTATTTTATATTTCATATTGCACATAGTATTTTTATATATTATTTGCACTGTAGTGCTGCCACAAAATTGCAAATTTCTTGATTTTGATTCTGACTCTGCCCAGAGTACTAAAGAAGTTTGTATTTAAGAAATACAGGATGTTACTGAGTCTGGATTCTGATTAGTCATGCTAGAGAAAATTGCCTTGGCTGTTGAGAGGAGAAAATGAGCACTGTCATATCCATCCCATCTGTTACCCGTCTCTTCACACTTTACTCATGTGGCTCTCAGTTCATTCTTTTGTAATTCCCATTTGTTCTATTGAAGCGTTTATTTCACTACCTCTAAAGCTGGTGCGAAAGTAGCTGGAACCCAGTAAAACCTTCTGCAAAATCCAGCTAGAAGCGGGATTGTTCGGACACTTGGCTGGGAGTTCATGGTGGGATCAGTGAGCTCCCTCACAAGAGGATGTAGGGCAATTATTGCAATCCCATCACTGAAGAAGTTATTGACCGGTCAATCACGTCAATGAGCTCAGAGGTGGGCAGAGAGGTCAAGCGCCTCTCATCATCAGCTGTTCATGTAGTATTAGCCTCCTCCTTCACCACCGTAAGATTGAATATTATCACACAAAAAGGTACCCTCAACCATATATAGTCAGCTCTACCATGGGCTCTTGTCTCCCACCATCAAGAACATCATCAAAAGGCGATCCTCAAAATGACAGCATCCATCATTAAGGACCCTCACTAACCAGAACATTGCCTCTTCTCATTGCTTCTTTCAGGGAGGAAGTACAGGAGCCTAAAGCCACACGCTCAACATTTTAGGAACTGTTTCTTCCCCTCCACCATCAGTTTTCTGAATGGTCCATGAACCCTTGAACACTACTTTTGCATAACTTGTATTTTATATTGTTTTTAATGGGTGCAGGGTAGCATAGTGTTTAGCTGATGCTACTGTAGTGCCAGGATCAAGTTCAATCCCTGCCACTGCAGGCTGTAGATTAATTGGTCACATGGGTGTAAATGGGTGCCATGGTTGTACCATGCTAAGATGCAGCTATCGGAATACTTTCTATAGCACGTCCATAGAAGCTTCATGGACAATCCAAGCCTTCTCAGATGTATGAGAAAGCACCTACTCCTAAGGAAGCCTGGATGGAGTGAGGAAGGTTAGTTGAGATTGCAAAGGGAGCCAGAAAAGGCATGTAATAAGGGTAATGTCACAATTGTAATGGGGGACTTCAATATGCAAGGGGATTAGCTTGGTGTCGGATTGCAAGAGAGGGAATTTGTTCAATGCCTACGAGATGGCTTTTTAGAGCAGCTTGTGCTCAAGCCTACTAGGAGAAAGGCCATCTCAGACTGGATATTGTGTAATAACTCAGATTTTATTAGTTATCCTAACATAAAGGAACCCTTCAGAGGCAGTGATCATAATGTGATTGAATTCATACTGCAGTTTGGGAGGGAGAAGCACAAGTCACATGTATCAGTATCGCAATGGAATAAAGGGAATTACAGAGGCATGAAAGAGAAGTTTACCCAGGTGGATTGGAGGAGGATACTGGTGGGGATGACAGCAGAGCAGAGATGGTTGAAGTTTCTGGGAATAGCTCACAAGGCACAGGATAGGTATGTCCCGTAGAAGTTGTTCTCAAATGGCAGGGGTAGGTAATCGTAGCTGACAAGGGAAGTTAAGGACTGCATAAAAGCCAAGGAAAGGGCATATAAGGGAAGTTTTTAAAATCCCACAAAAAGCAACTAAAAAGAAGGGGAAATTCAAATATTCAAATATGAGGGCAAAGTAGCCAATAACATAAAGCAGGATACTAAAGTTTTTTTCAGTTATATAAAGAATAAACGGGAGATGAAAGTTGATATTGGCCCACTGGAAATGACGTTAGTGAGGTAGTAATGAGGGACAAAGAAATGGTAAATGAACTTAATAAGCACTTTGCTCAGTCTTCACTGTGGAAGACATGAGCAGTGTGCCAGAGGTCCACGAGTGTCAGGGAGCAGGAGTGAGTGCCATTGCTATTACAAAGGAAAAAGCACTAGGCAAGCTCAATGGTTTTAAGGTGGATAAGTCACCTGGACCAGCTGGACTACATCCCAGAGTCCTGAGAGAGGTTGCTGAAGAGATAACAGATGCATTGGGCATGATCTTTCAAGAATCACTTGATTCTGGCACGGTCCTGGAGGTCTGGAAGATTGCAAATGTCACTCCACTCTTTAAGGAGGGAGGAAGGCAAAAAGAGGAAATTATAGGTCAATTAGCCTAATCTCAGTGGTTGGGAAAGTGTTGGAGTCCATTATTAAGGATGAGGTTTTGAGGTACTTGGAGACTAATGATAAAATAAGTCAAAGTCAGCATGGTTTCTGTGAAGGGAAATCTTGCCTGACAAATCTGTTAGAGTTCTTCAAGGAAGTGACAAGCAGGGTGGACAAAGGAGGCCTCACATGAGGCTGCTTAACAAGATAAAACCCTGTGGCATTACAGGAAAGATACTGGCATGGATAGAGGAACGGCTGACAGGCAGGAGGCAGCAAGTGGGAGCTTTCTCTGGTTGGCTGTCAGTGACTGGTGGTGTTTCTCAGGGGTCGGTGTTGAGACCGCTACTTTTCACATTGTTCGTCAGTGATTTGGGTAGTGGAATTGATGGCTTTGTGGCCAAGTTTGCAGATGATATGAAGATAGGTGAAGGGATAGGTAGTGCTGAGGAAACAATATGATTACAGTAGGACTTAGACAAATTGGAAGAATGGCCAAAAAATGGCAGATGGAATACAGTGTTGGGAAATATATGATAATGCATTTTGGTAAAATGAACAATAGTGTGGACTATTATCGAAGTGTTGAGAAAATTCAAACATCAGAGGTGCAAAGGGATTTAGGAATCCTTGAGCAAGATTCCCAGAAGGTTAATTCACAGGTTGAGTCTGTGGTAAAGAAGTCATTTATTCCAGGGGGAATAGAATATAAAAGCAAGGAGTTAATGCTGAAGCTTTATAAGAAACTAGTCAGGCCACACTTGGAGTATTGTCAACAGTTTTGGGCCCTTTTCTCTGAAAGGATGTATTGCTATCGGAGAGAGTCCAGAAGAGGTTCACAAGGATGACTCTGGGAATGAAGGGGTTAACATATGAGAAGTGTTTGGTAGCTTTGGGACTGTACTCACTGGAATTTAGAAGAATGTGTAAGGATCTCATTGAAAGCTACCAAATGTTGAAGGACTAGATAAGGTGGATACAGAGAGGATGTTTGGTGGGGGTATCCAAAACTAAAGGGCACGGCCTCAAAATTGAGGGAAGACCTTTTGGAACAGAAATAAGGAGGAATGTCTGTAGCTAAACAGTGGTAAATCTGTGGAATGCTCTGCTACAGACTGTGGTGGAGGCCAAGTCCATGGGTATATTCAAAGCAGAAGTTAATAGATTCCTGATTGGTCGGGGATACAGTGAGAAGGCAGGCATATGGGGTTGAATGGGATCTGGGATCAGCCATGATAAAATGGCAGAGCAGACTCAATGGGCTGAATGGCCTAATTCTGCTACTATGTTTTATGGTCTTATGGATGAAACTTTGTGAGTTGGGATGTGAGCAAAAGAATTATGGAGATTAGAAGGAGAGGGCCCTAGTGGAATGTTGCAGAGTCAAATATAGAGCCATGAATGAGAGAGCAGTAAACTTCCAATAATCTAATGAAGATGAGAGGGTCCAGAGAAGATTTAACAAGAAATATCCTGTGAATGAAAGGGTTAATGTATGATGGCCTTTGATAGCTCTAGGCTTGTACTCGCTGGAGTTTAGAAGAATGAGCAGTGGGAGGACTTATGGAAACCTACTGAATATAGAAAGACCTAGGTGGAGTGAATATGGAGAAGATTTTTCCCGTAGTGGCAGAGTCTAGGACCAGAGGCCAAATCATTGGGTATATGTAAAGTGAAGGTTAATACTTTCTTCCATGCTAAAGGTGTTAAAGCTTAGAGGGAGAAGGCAGGAGAATGGGATTCAAATATGGGGATGATCAATTCCATCATCTTGATATTAAAAAGGATGAGAACTCTGCAGAATGTCACTTTCAATTTGGATGCTCATCAGTCAGTCCTGAGACAGGAGATCTTGAGATGCAGATAGACAGCAGCTGGTGAAATCCAGAACCAATTTATCAGCATTGGAACAAGCCCTCTCCCTCGGTGGGAGCTGACCTTGAGGTTTTAGAAAGCAGCTGCACACATGGACATAATCCAAGGATTTAATGAGGTCCAGAGCTGACTCACGGAGTAATATGGCACAAAAAATGGACCTTCAGCCCAACCTGTCCTGAGTCAACTCGCCCATGTCCCTCTAAACCCTCCTATTCATGGAATTGGTTCATTATTGTCACATGTACTGAGATGCAGTGAAAAGCCTGTCTTGCAGACCATTCATACACATCAGATCATTGCACAGTGCATTGAGATAGAACAAGGTAAAACAATAAACAATGCAGAATAAAGCGTAACAGCTACAGAGGAAGTGCAGCGCAGGTAAACAACAAGGTAGATGGTGCCCTGGAAGAAAGGTAGTATGATGTAATATATACATACTTTGATAATAAATTTGCTTTCACTTTGATGTTGAGTCCATTTTATCATACTAAGGAATGTTTAATAGCTTTATAACTACATAATAGTAACCAAGAAATGGCCAATAAAAAGAAGCGAGGTTTAAGCAGAGTGGCGATTGTTGGAGTGGACAGCATTAGAGTGGTCAGGCTTTCGTTCCATGGGCTTTGGCGAGAATAGGTGAAGGTTATGACTGAAGTATGAGAAGTCAGAGGTAGGCAGGATGGTAGTTCAGACAGTAGAATGCTCCTCCTGTGAGTTGTGGGATTTCAGTGTACCAAATGGTCTTCCTGACGACTACATCTGCAGGATGTGCATGCAACTTCAGCTCCTGACTGACAAGGTCAAGGTCAAGGAACTGGAGCTGGAGCTGGAGCTTGGACCACCTGGGTGTCTGAAAACCTCATAGATGAGTCTTTTACTGAGGTGGTCACAGGCTTCAGAGAGTAGATGGGTGACCACCAGGAGAAGTAGGGTGAGTAAGCAGTCAGTGCAGGATTCCCTGTGGCCGTTCCCCTCAGCAGCAAGTGTACCCCTTTGGATACTGCTGGAGGGAAGGCCTATCAGGCCACAGCAGCAGCAGGCAGGCCAGAGGTACTGAGGTTCAGTAGGGAAGGGTACAGTCAGGCAAAGTGGTAGTGATAGGAGACTCGATAGTTAGCAGGATTCTGTGGCCATGGAAGAGATGTCAGGATGATGTGCTGCCTCCCGGGTGCTAGGGTCCAGGATGTCACAGAGCAGCTGCAGAAGATTCTTAAGAGGAAGGATGAGAAGCCAGAGGTCACGGTGCACATTGGCACCAATGACAGAGGTAGAAAGGGGGAAGGAGTTCTGTGCAGTGAGTTAGGGAAGAGGCTGAGAAGCAGGATCTCCAAGGAAGTAATTGCTTGATTACTCCCAGTACCACAAGCTGGTCAGGGCAGGAATAGGAAGATAATGCAGATAAATGAGTGGCTGAGGAATTGGTGCAAGAGGCAGTGTTTCAGATTTCTGGATCATTGGAATTTCTTCTGGAGAAAGTGTGACCTGTTTAAAAAGGACAGGTTACACCTGAACCCAAGAAAGACCAGAATCCCTACAGGCAGATTTTCTAGAGCTGTTGGGAATGGTTTAACTAAGTTGGTGGGGGATGGGGACCGGAGTGATAGGGCTGAGGATGGGACAGTTGGTATACAAGTAAATGCAGTGTGTAGTGAGACTGTAAGGAAAGGCAGGCAGATGACCAGGCAAAACTGCAGTCAGTGGGATGAGTTGAAGTGGAACATTGGAGCAAAATTGAAAAGGGTGAAGATGTTATATTTGAACGCACAAAATATACAGAATAAGGTATACGATGAACTTGCAGCACAATTAGATATTGACAGGAATGACGTTCAGGTGTGACACAATATCAAAGAGCATACCAAAAGGTTTTTTAGATATATAAAGAGCAAAGGAGAGGTGAGGGTGGACATGGGACCGCTGGAAAATGATGCTGGAGAGGCAGTAATGGGGGATGAAGAAATGGCAGAAGTATTTTGTGTCAGACTTCACTGTGGTGTGCCAGAAATTTTAAAGTGTCAAGGGTAGAAGAGAGTGTAATTGTTATTACTAGGGAGAAGGTGCTTGGGAAGCTGAAAGGTCTGAAGGTAGATAAGTCACCTGGACCAGATGGGCTACAGCCCAATAGTCTGAAAGAGGTAGCTGAAGAGATTTTGGAGGCATTAGTAATAATCTTTCAAGAATCAATCAGTTCTGGAATGGTTCTGGAGGACTGGAAAATTGCAAATGTCTCTCCACTCTTTAAGAAAGGAGGGAGGCAGAAGAAAGGAAACTATATGTCAGTTAGAGTCTATTATTAAGGAGAAGGTTTTGGGCTATTTCAAGGCTCATGACAAAACAAGCCAAAGTCATTATGGTTTCCTGAAGGAGAAATCTTGCCTGACAAATCTATTGGAATCCTTTGAGGAAATAACAGGCAGAATAGACAAAGGAGAGCTGTTTATTTGGATGTTGTTTACTTGGATTTTCAGAAGGCCTTTGACAAGGTACCACACATGAGGCTGCTAAACAAGATAAGAGCCCATGGTATTACAGAAAAGGTACTGGCATGGATAGAAGATTGGCTGACTGGCAGGAGACAAAGTGTCAGAATAAAAGGGGTCTATTCTGGTTGGCTGTTGGTGACTAGTGGTGTTCAATGGGGGTCAGAGTTGGGTAATTTCCTTTCACATTGTATGGAAATGATTTTGAGGGTGGAATTGTGATGCACCATCAATAACTCTGAGATGTGGGTTAAGGTAGGCTTTTATTGGCTGGAAGAAAGCACAAGCAGCAAGTGACCATCACACAACATTCTGGAGACTGAGGAAGGGTCTGTGGCTCCAATCGCCTTTATACTGGGGTCTGTGGGAGGAGCCACAGGAGCAGTCAGCCGGGGGGGGGGGGGTGGGGGGGGGGTGTCCAGACAGGTATATGTAGTTCACCACAAATTGATAGCTTTGTGGCAAGTTTTCAGATGATACAAAAATAGGTGGAGGGGCAGGTAGTGTTGAGGAACCAGGGAATCTGCAGAAGGACTTGGACAGATTGGGAGAGTGAGTAAAGATGTGGCACATGGAACATAGTGTAGGGAAATGTATAGTTCTGCACTTTGGTAGAAAAAATAAAGACATAGACTATTTTATAAATGGGGAGAAAGTTAAAAAATCAGAGGTGTAAAGGGACTTGGGAGTGCTTGGACAGGATTCCCTAAAGGTTAACTTGCAGGTTGAGTCAATGATAAGGAAGGCAAATGCAATGTTAGCATTCATTTCAAGAGGATTAGAATATAAGAGCAAGGATTTATGAGGCTTTAAAAGCTTTATAAGGCATCGGTCAGACTACACAGAGTAGTGTGAACTGCTTTGAGCCCAATATCTTAAGAAAAGATGTTTTGCCATTTGAGAGGGTCCAGAGGAGGTTCTAAAGAATGACACTGGGAGTAATAGGGTTAATATACGAGGAGCATTTGATAGCTCTGGGCCTGTACACACTGTAGTTTAGTAGAATAAGGGAGGATTTCCTTGAAAGCTATTGAATATTGAAAGGTCTCGATAGAGTAGAATTGGAGAGGATGTTTCCTATGGTGGAGGAGGGAGTGTGGGACCAGAGCGCACAGACTTAATATAGAGGGACTTCTATTTAGAACAGAGATGAGAAGGTATTTCTTTTACCAGAAGTGTGGTGAATCTGTGGAATTAATTGCCACAGATAGCTGTGGAGGCAAAGTCATTGAGTATATTTAATACAGAGGCTAATAAGTTATTGATTAGTCAGGGCATCAAACATTACGATGAGAAAGCAGGATAATGGAGTTGAGAGGGACAGTAAATCAGCCATGATGGATTGGTTGAGTAGACTCTTGGGCTGATAGGCCTAATTCTGTTCCAGTGTCTTACTGTCTTACGGTAGAGGGATAGCCGCCCTTGAGCCAGCGTTACATGATTTGTGGCTTTTGTATTTTCTAGCCAATGGGAGGGGAGAAAGAGAATTTCCTAGGTTGGTGGGGGTCTTTGATTACGTTGCCAGCTTTACTGAGGCAGTGATCAATGAGAAGTGTAGATAGTCCTTGGAGGGGAAACAGAGCTCCATGATATATTGAGCTGCACCAACAACTCTAGTTTATTGGCAGTTGCCATAGCAGCTGTGATGCATCCAATAGATGCTTTCTATGATACTCTGATAAAAATTGCTGAGGGTCAACATGGACATACCGAATTTCTGACAATGTAGAGTGTTGGTCAGCTTTCTTGGTTGTGGTGTCTAAGTGGTTGACCAAGGCAGACTATTGGTGACATCCACTTGAAGCTCTCAACCCTCTCCTCACCACCATTGATGCAGACAGGAGCATGTACACTGCCTCCCTTTCTGAAGTCAATGACCAGCTCTTTTGTTTAATTTTGTATACCTCTATCAAATCTCCTCTCAATCTTCTATGTTCCAGGTAATAAAGTCCTAACCTATTCAATCTTTCTTTGTAATTCAGGTCTTCCAAACCCAGCAAAATTCTTGTAAATTTTCTCATTCAACCTTATTTACATATTTCCTGTAGGTAGGTGACCAAAACTGCACACATTGAGGGAAATGTTGTTGTTATGATACCATGTCACTAAGCTCTCTATCTCCTTCCTGTACTCCAACTCATTGTTATTTGAGATACAGCCCATTACGGTGGTTTGGTCTGCAAACTTGTATCCAAATCGTCTTTTAAATGAGTGAACTGTGATATGGGTATTAGATAGTTGGCTATTGGTGAATGAATGCCGCCTGATAACATCTTCTATCACTTCACTGTGAACTGTTTGGTTGGTAATTGGCTAAGTTTCTTTGCTCCTGTGAGCAGGAGAGAGCTGGGCAATTTTCCACACTACCAGCAGAGGTTGTTTCCTATAGTGGGGGACTCTAGGATGAGAGGGCACGGCCACTGAATAGAATATCCCATCAGAAAAGAGATGAAGAGAAATTTCTTTATCTGGAGGGTGGTGAACTCACTGCCACGGACAGCTGAGAAGGCCATGTCATTGGGTATATTTAGGGCATCAAAGGTTATGGGGAGAAGGCAGGAGAATAGGGTTGGGACTGATAATAAATCAGCCATGATGGAATGGTGGAACAGATTCAATGGGCTGATTGGTCCAATTCTGCTCTCAAGTCTTATGAAGTCAATGCCAGTGCTGTGATAGGACTAGGAACCGGTTAGCTTAAGCTGCAGCCTTCAGAACTACATTCGGGCCATGGTCTGCACCTTGTCCATTGTGCCCCAGTTATCTGGTGAGGAAGGAAGGGAAGGCTGGGGATACTCGCACGTGCAATGGGCACCCTTTCACATAAATAGATCTGGGATGAAGTTATATACTAATCTTCCTCTATTCTAATGTTTTTCATTATCCTATGGTGTGTGTAATTAAATTACTTTTCACTATTTTTGTGAAATTAATTGTTGGAGATTAAAGTTTACAATCATTTGTCAGGCGCACGTCAAACCAAACAGTGAAATGCTTCATTTGCGCAAATGACCGACACAGTCCACTGGGGTCAGGCTGCAAATGCCACCTCGCTTCTGGCACCAACATAGCATGCAGACAACTCATAAACCAGAGTGCCTTCGGAATGTGGGAGGAAACTGGAGCACCTGGAAGAATCCATGGGGTAGCGGCGAAAACAAACAAACTCCTTACAGACAGCGTCAGGAGTTGAACCTGGGTTGCTGGTGCTGTAATAAAGTTGTGCTGACTGCTATGGTACATGCCTGTAATGCATGCTACCGTATGCTATGCTACCTCTAGCTCCCATCCCACACATCCAATACTCCCCGTGTAACGAATCTCCCTCAGACATCCCCCTATCACCTTACATGGATGTCCTGTCATAATAACCACTTCCACCCTGGGAGAAAGGTGCTAACGCTCCACTCTATCTATGCCTCCTATCATCTTGTACGCCTCTATCGAGTCACCTCACATCCTCCTTCACTCCAAAGAGAAAAATCCTAGCTTGCTCAATCTTTCACAAGAAAGCAATGAAATGAATAATACTGTATATAATACACAATTAGAACAAAAAAAACAAAGTCTATTGTTGTGCCAAGTGACCAGAGTATTTACGGTGTTGCTGATTAGAGTTTTGTTGTACAGCTTATTGAGTTCTCCAGAACCACTGCACATTTATAAGAAAATATCTTCAAAACCCGATGCATCAGAAAGGCAGCAGCCATCACGAAGGAACACCATCACCCAGGATAGCTCATTACTGCATTTAGGGAGGAGGTATCAGAGCCTCAACACACACTCAACGTTTTAGGAACCGTTTCTTCCCCTTCACCTTCAGATTTCTGAATGAACAATTAACCCATCAACACTACCTCACTATTTTTTGCATAACACTCACAAAATGCAGGAGGAACTCAGCAGGTCTGGCCTTCAACAGTCTTGGCCAAAAATGTCCACTGCTTTATCCCCTCCATTGATGCTGCCTGACCTGCTGAGTTCCTCCAGAACTCTGTGTTACAGAATCTGCAGAATATCTTGTGCTCAGTATTTTTGCTCTTGTTTTGCACTGTGTGTATATATATATATCATATTTTCTATGATTTATAGTATGTTTGTATATTTTATGTTTTGCACTGTACTGCTGCTACAAAACAACACAATGTATTTCACTACCCAGGTCTGATTCTGATTTTGGTTGTAACATACCGATTCCAATATCCATGTAGAATTCACATAACGCTGGTTATTTTCATCTAATCAGTGACATGGATGTGCTCTGTTCTTCTCCTAAAATGCAGAAGCACCTTGAGGGCTGATGCCAATACGTTCAAAACATTTGATAATCTCATAGTCGGCCTGGTTCTGTCAGTTCTGTCTCCAAAACTCTTTGCATCATTTCCATTCTAGAGGCAGTGAGAAAAACAATTTACCTTTCTGAATAAAGACTGCATCTGCACTCTCTCACCTTTATCATTCTGGGTCACTTGAGCTGTGATGAATGACACAAGCTTATCTTTGAGTCCTTTACCCATGAGTTCATTTCTTTAACCCTCCATTAATGTCAAAGCTGATGTACGATTTAGTTCAAGTCATTTCAAGGTTTGCTGGGCTTTCTTTAACTGTATCTTTTGTACAATTGATTTGCATAATTAAGGCAATATGAATGAGAGCCAGTGGACTCATTAAAGTTTCCACAATTATTTAATGTGTTTCAAAAACATTTTATGTTCTGGAGTGTTTCTCAGACAGAGCAACTTTATCTCTGTTGACATTTATATCCCTATTATCGTTACTGATTACTTCAGATCAATTTGAGCGTGACTTTAAAAGTTTGGCTAGAATTCTCTTACTGCTGCTTGTGGCAAATTAGTAGAGGACCATGACCAATCAGTTGGTCATCCATCTTTTATCATTCTCTCACCAAAGCTGAAGAGATAAGTTTTGTGTCAGGAGATTGCAAGTCCTCTCCAGCGATTGGAGGACAATAACCTTGGGTGACAACCGAGCTGTTTACAGTTTACCTGTGCTGCACACTACAGGCATTTTGAATTATATTTTATTAACTTATATATGGTAATTCTTTGGTTTATGTGCTGTGTGGGATACGTGCTTTGTGTGTGCACTGTGGTCTGGAGGAACGTCGTTTCGTTTGGTTGTATATGTGTAAGGTCAGATGAAGATGAACTTGAACTGGACTTGGCACTCCAGTGCAGTCATGATGGAGAGCCATAGTGTTGGAGGTGCTCTCTGTACAGAGCACTCTGGATGGTGTGAAAGTCCTGTGGTGCACTTTCTAAAGAAGATCAAACATTTGGTAAATTGGTCTATTATTGTCACATGCACCATGATACAGTAAAAGAAAGGTTTGACTTACCATCCATATAAATCATTTCATTACACAGTGGATTGAGGCACCCAGAACATAGAACAGTACATCATAGCACAGGCCCTTCAGCCCATGAACTTGTGTTGCCCCTTTTTTTACCAACTTCAAGATCAATCTAACCCTCCATAGCCCTCCATTTTTCTATCATCCATGTGCTTATTTGAGAGTATCTTAAATACCCCTAATGTACAGTATCTGCCTTTACCATCTCCTCTGGCAGTGTGTTCTACACACCTGCCACTCTCTTTGTAAAAAAAAAATAACTGCTTTTGATATTCCTCTGTAGTTTCCTCTGTCCATCTTGTAATAGGCATCTGTGCCCTGGGGAAAAACATCTCAGGCTATCCAAGGCAGTACAAGAGAAAACCATAAAAATACTGAATAAAATGTAATATGTACAGAGAACGTGCAGTACAAGTAGTCAATCAGGAGCACGATGATAAGAAGATAGATTGTGAGGTTGAGTGTCTATGTTATCATACAGGGGGACTGTTCAATAGTCTGAAACAGTGGGATGGAAGCTGTCCCTGAGCCCGGTGGTATGTGCTTTCAGGTTCTTGTACCTTCTGCCCAGGGGAGAGGGGCAAATGAGAGAATATCCAGTGTGGGTGGGGTCTTTGTTTGCAGTGAGGAGTGTAAATAGGATCCCTGGAGTGGAAGCTGGTTTCTGACATGTGCTGAGTTGTGTCTGTTGCTTGTTGCAAGTATGGGCAGAGCAGTTGTCGTTGGACTCCAGATAGGGTGCTTTCAATGTGTAGTGATAACAATCGGTGAAGGTCAATTGGATATGACGTATTTCTTTAACATTCATTTGCTGGTGAGCTTTCTGGGCCATAAGATCTATATGCTCGGACCAGGACGGGATATTGGTGACATTCACTCCCAGGAACTTGAGGCTCTCTACCCTTTCAGTTTTTGCTGCTGTTTTGTTGCTTGTCATGTTTTGTGTTACTCTGCTGAGCATTGTGGGTCTGTTATGCTGGTGCCAGAATGCGTGGCAACACTCACGGGCTGCCCCCAGCACATCCTTTGGTATGTTTGTTGTTAACGAAAATGACACATTCCACTGCATGTTAACATGCACGTACGATAAATAAGTTTGAATCGGAAATCTCTCAACCTCAGCTTCACTGATTAGACAGGAGCATGTCCCCCACCCACTTCCTGGAGCCAACGACCAGCTCTGCTTTGTTAACATTCAGGGAAAGGTTGTTGTCATCAGAGTTAATGATTGATATCAGGGAAGATATCTGTGATACCCTGACCAATATTTATTCTTCAATGGATACTGTAGAAAAGAATTATTTAGTTGTTATGACACAAATCTTTTGTCATTAATCATTTAACAACAGCATCCCAAGCTTTTTTGGGTTACTGCCCCCTTTGCTCCCCAGCGACCCCTCTCCCTTTCTGGCATAAAAACTGTAAAGCTTTTTGATTTACGATGCACAGCGAAAGAAAATAGGAACTGCAAATTCAACGCAGTGACAAATAACAGCAAAATTATTTAAATCTATTTACAGTTACAAATAGAAGTATTTCTTTATTTATTACAGTATAACAATTTTCATCAACAACTTTAGAGTGTAGATTAGTCCAACTTGAAGTCACTACTTCATTGCTTTTTCACCTTTCGATGAGATGGATGGGCTTGGTGCAGTGATATCAGCTTCTCCACATCAGGCTGACTGTCACTCGGAGCGAGTCTCAGATCCCCACGTTCAGCAATTTGCAGTTTGTTTTATTGCTTTGAAAGAAGTTGGGTGACTGCACTGAAACCGTGCTCCACTAAATACGATGTGGGAAAGGCAATAAAGAACATCTTGACCTTTTTCCACAGCACAGGATAGTGTTCAAAGATTTCTTTCTGCAACCAAAGTCTTGATAGGATTTTTTGAACCTCCGCTTGAGCTCAAAGTAATTTTGAAGCGAGATCAGTTCTTTCTCCATCCTTCCTGTTAATTCCTTATTACAAGTGTTCAGGAATGGATTTATTCCCCAATCTGGAACTCGGATCAAGAGAAAATCCTGAAATCTCACTGAGGTCTTTATGCAGCTCAGCCAGGTGGGTACTGTATACTTGAAGATCATCATCTGGTATTCCTTCTTTCCCTTCCAACTCAGACAGACTCGGAAGGTGGAAAAGGTCACAATGGCCAATGTTGCACTTAAATAGTGTTAACTTGGACAGAAACGTGAAGGTGACTTTGATGGGATTCACATCATTTCCTTGCAATTGAAGATTGCTTTCATTAAACTCTGCGAATAGTTCTGACAAATAAGCAACATCATGTCTAATATCCCTGAGTTGATTGCTGAATGAAGCATTTGAGTCTTCAAGTAATTTTAGGGTTACTGAGTGGAATTGCTTTAATTCTTTGTTTTGGTGATTTAAGCAAGACTGTACTCAAAAGCTTCCTTGCTGCTGGCAGAATCAGTCTTCTCCAATTGATTGGGGCTTTCCAAATTTAGCAGTGAGCAATGAAATGTATGAAGCAACCAAATAATCACTGTCTTGTTATGAAATGCTAGAGAACATTTTGAAGTGTCTTCCATTTCTGAAAGATTTCACAAAGTGACTGAAAATAAGTCAAGTTCTTGTTTGCTTTATCAGAGTATATTCCTTTCAAATGTTCAAAATACTTTTTCTCAGAACTGACACATTGGCTGCCGTTGGTTGCTTAGTGCTGGTATAAATCTATATTTCAGATTTAGAAAGGGCAGATTCTGAACTTTACCCCATTGAATGCCATACCTTAATTCAAAGGAATGGTGTCACAATGTGATTACAGTCTGGGAATCGTACTAGCTAACACTCAAATACGGGACTGAACAGCAATAATCTGCAAGCTGGGCCTGGAAATAAGACGATTTCTTCAGTCCAGATTTCTCATAGTATGCCACATACAGATTGTCACATTGCTTTTCAACAATTATAGTGCGCTTTGAGCAAAGTTTAAGAGAACAGTGAGTTAGCATGAGATGAGGTGATTACATGATCGTTATAATCAATTATGAGGCATTGAGGTTCAAGTGCTCGTAATAAGTAATTGATTTTTTAAATTAAGCCTGTAATCCCTCAGCTGTCCTCCACTTGCTACTGGGTGCCCCCTGCTGCTCCCTTAGAAACTCCCACAGCCCCAAGTTGGGTGATATTGTCCTCTTTGGGAACCATTGATCTAGACCATAAGACCTAGGAGCAGAATTAGGCCATTCAGCCCATTGAGTCTGCTCTTCCATCCCATCATGGTTGGTTTATTATCCTTCTAAACCTCATTCTCCTGCCTTCTTCCTGTTACTTTTGACACCCTGACTGATAAAGAAATTATCACCTCTGCTTTGAATAAACCCAATAACTTGGGCCTCCACAGCCGTCTGTATCGATGAATTCCACAGATTCATCATGCTCAGCAAAATAAATTCATCCTGAACTCTGTCCTCTCTGGTCCTAGACTCACCCTCAATAGGAAATATCCTCTCCACATCCACACTATCTAGGCCTTTCAATATTCAATAGGTTTCAATGAGATCCTCCCCTCCATTCTTCTAATCATCGAACAAACCTCATACATTAACTCTTTCATTCCTGGAAACATTCGCATAAACCTCCTCTGGACCCTCACCAATGCCGGCACATCTTTTCGTAGATAAGGGGCCCAAAACTGCTCACAACACTCCCAGTGCGGTCTGACCAACGCCTTATACAGCCTCAGCGTTACATCCTAGCTTTTATGTTCTGGTCCTCTGGAAATGAATGTTGATATTGCATTTGATTTCAGTACTGCTGACTCAACCTGCAAGTTAACCTTCAGTGAATTGAGTGCGAGACCATTTAGACAGGTATGTGGGTAAGAAAGGTTTAGAGGGATAGGGACCAAATGCAGGAAAATGGAACTGGCCCAAATAGGCCTCTCGATCAGCATGAATGTGTTGGGCCAAATGGCCTGAATCTGTGCTGTATTACTCTGAATCGCCTGACCTCTGTTTATAGTTGTCAAACTTCTACCTTTTTGCAGACTCAGGGTGAAACTATTTTGTAACATTTCTAACATTTTGTTAAGAGAGGTGCCAAGTGGCACAAGGAAGGTTCCATGCTGGCTGTATTTCTGCTTGCCTTCTTGCATTCACCTTATTTCAAGTGTGCCTACTGTTGTTCCCATAACAACACAGAAGAAGCCCATTCACAGAAGAAAGGAGGATTTCGGAAACTTGTTGTAAATGCTGAAGCTCCCCATCCAATTGCTCTGGCACTGGCCTAGTATTTTGTGTCTTCTCTTTAGCCAGTGGGTGATGTTAACTGTTTTGTCCCTCTGCCTTGTGCTTGAGTTGGCACCTGAGACCTCCTCTAATGTGGAGGCTTGAGACTGCAGATATCGGAAACTGAAACATCACACAAAGAACTAGGCAAACTCAGACGCCCTCAAGTATAAACTGGCAATTTTCCCCTCTGTCTTTCAGTTCAGATGAAGATACTGCCCATTTCCTTCCATAGATGCTGCCTGTAATGTGATCCGTTCTTCAACACTCTTCCTCCCAGTCCCCCAGCATCCTCAGTAACACCAGCATGCTTCCTTACCGTAAGACTCTCTGACTTTCCATGGTAGCGTCGCAGCTAGCATAATCGCTTACAGCACCAGTGACCTGGGTTTACCTCCCATCGCTCCCTGTACATTTTCCTCGTGACTGCTTGGGTTTCTTCCAGGTGCTCCGGTTTCCACCCAAATTCCAAAGACATACGATCATGGTTAGTAGGTTGTGGGCATACTATTTTGGCACCGGAAGCTTGGCAACACTTGCTGACATCTCCCAGCACATCCTCAGACTGAGTTGGCCATAGTTGCAGAATGACACATTTCACTGTATGTTTCCATGTGACAAATAAAGGTAATTTTTAATCTTTAAAACTTTTAGTGACTGTGATTGCTTTGCTGCCATTCTGTCTGCTGCTCAGTGAATTCTCAATCTCGAACGCAGTGTGTTACAGAGTTCCAGGCTGATGCACATGAGTCAGGCCAAACTCAGCGAAAGAGCAGTTCATTTATTTAACAGTTCACAGTCGGCTGCCTCTGGAACATTTGTGCAGCCCAGTGGACAATTGACACAATCTTTGAAGCAATGACAGCCTAAGGCAATAATTATTGTTCAGACCTCCCAACTATTGTTCATACAAAATACAAGGAAGAAGGAGTTTGGTCTGAAGATTAGCGTAACACTATTACAACTCCAGAGAGCAGCCATCGAGGGTTAAATCCCACTGCTACATTCTCCCAATGATTACACGGGTTTCCTCTGGGTGCTCTGGTTTCCTCCCACATTCCAAAGGTGTTTGTGTTCGGGTTACTAAGTCGTGAGCATGCTGTGTGGCAACACTTGTGGCACAGCCTTGGACTGTGGTGGTTTTTGACACAAATGACACATTTCATTGTATGTTTCGATGTACATGTGACAAAAAAGATAAACCCTAATCTTTAGTCTTTACTCTTTCAAAATAAAAAATGATTTCTGCCAGCGAGGTCAGTATAAATTGGAAAATCTGTTTGAATGACATTGGTCAACTGTTAACTTTAACACTGACATTAGTAGGTGTTAGTATGGGTTTATTATTGTCACATGTATCTAGATACAGTGAAAAGCTTATCTTGCATGCAGTTCAAACGGATTAGATCATTACCCAGTGCGGTGAGGCGGAACAATAGCAGAATGCAGAATAAAGTAACAGTTACAGAGAAAGTGCAGTGCAGGCTGACAAAAACGTTATAACGAGGTGCATTGTGAGGTTAAGGGTCCAACATTTTGTACAAGGGAACTACTTAATACTCTTATAGCAGCAGGATAGATGTTGTCCCTGAGTCTAGTGGTACATGCCTTCAAGCTTTTGTATCTTATGTCTGATGGGTGGGGGGAGGCAAATGAGAGACTGGGTGGGGTCTTTAATTATTCCGGCTGCTTAACTGAGGAATTGAGAAGTATAGACAAAAGTCCACGGTGGAAGGGGTGGGGGAGAGGTCTGGTTTCCATGATGTTTTTGTGTTCTCCTCATCTCTGTTCTAAAGCGACTTCCTTCTATTCTGAGACTGTGCTCTCTGGTCCTAGACACCCCACCATAGGAAACATCCTCTCTATATAAGCTTTTCAATATTCGATAGGTTTTAATGTGATCCCCCCCATCATTCCAAACTCCAGTGAATATAGGTCCAAAGAAATCAAACGCTCCTCATATGTTAACCCTTTCATTCCTGGAATAGCGAACCTCCTCCGGACCCTCTACAGCAGCAGCACATCCTTTCTTCAATGAGGGGCCCCAAACTCGCTCACAGTTTGAGAGAGGAAAGACATCTTCCTGGATTCCTTTTCGAGTGCTTGGGAGAGTCTTCATTAACCTTTTTATTTAAACAAACTGACATTTGGGTTGCCTCCCACACACGGAGAAACTGCGCACTGTGCTTGAAAGACTTACTTCAAAACCAGAACTCATTGGGGATCATGTCATTTCTCTTGACATGCTTTCCAGTTATAAGGCAAGTGCTTTTATTTTAATTGTATGAAAGATGAGTAATCACCTTGAATATACATGTCTGGAAAATAACTACTCTCTGGTCTCTCTCCTGGCATAAGAATGTCCGTGAAGTTATAAAATGACTGGATTATTTTTGAAAGGAGCATGCTGTTTTTTAGCTGCAGTTCCCCACTGTGCCTTTGAACAGCAAGTAACAGCATCGAAACAACCTGTCTTTCAAACCCAAAGTGATGCACTTTGAAAGGCAAATGTGAAGTTTTTAATTGAAGGGTACATGATTCTTTTTTTTTAAAAAAGGCATTGTACAATTTATCAAGTGTTGTTGAAAGTGGTCTAGAGTTATATTTCATACTGTGTTATGGAAAACAGTGCAGCTTCATTAGAAATGAGAAGCAGAGCCACGTCTAGATGTGCATATAGATACAGATATGGGCTTGAGTAGCATGCCCTTGATAGAAGAAAGGAATATACACAGGAAAGATATCAATAAGATCAAAATAATACACAGAAAATTTATAAGAATGCTGTGGGACTTCAGGACCCTTTATAGGGAAAGATTGAATAGGGAAGTGTAGGTGAACGAGGGGAGATATAAAATTATGAGGGGTACAGACAGGGCAACTACAAGCAGGCCTTTTCCCAGAGGTTGGGTGAAAATAGGACTGGAGGTCATGGGTTAAGGGTGAAAGGTGAAATGTTTAAGGGGAACATGAGGGGAATTTCTTCACTCAGACAGCGGTGGAAGAATGGAACGAGCTGCCAGCAGAACTGGTGGATCGGGTTCAGCTCAAAGTTCAAAGTAAATTTATTATCAACGTCCATACAGTGTATGTCACCATATATGTACTTTGGGTTCAGTTGGTGAAAGGTGAAATAATTAAAGGGAACCTGAGGGGGATTTTGTTCAGTTGAAGGGTGGTGTGAGTGTACATTGAACAGAAGTGGTAGATTGTAAATACCCAAGGGAAGTTTGGATAGGTACATGGATTGGAGTGGTTTGGAGGGATATAGTCTGGGTGCAGGTGGATGAGACTCGGCAGAAGATTAGGCTGTCACAGACTAGATGGGCCAAAGGGCCAATTTCTGTGCTGTAGGACTCTATGCCTCCTATCATGAAATTATTAGTTTTGTTATAAGACCAGGTCAGCATGGACTAGATGGGCCAAGGAGCCTGTTCCCATGCTATAGCACGCTAGTGTTCAGTTGTAACATTTAAGAGAAGTTTGGATGAATAAGTGGATGGCAAGAGTATGGAGGGCTATGGCTCAGGTGCAGATTGATGGGACTAAGCGGAATAAATAGTTTGACAAGGACTAGATGGGTTGAAGGGCCTGTTTCTGTGTTGTAAGGGAAGTTATAAACAAAGAATTAGGTAAGATTAAGTAAACAAAGAAGTTCAAGAGGTTATGGAAGTAAAGTCATAGTGTACTATAGCATGTGAAAAGGCTCTTTGGCCCATCAAGTCTATGCTGACCTGATCTTATAACAAATCTAGTAATTTCATGATTAGAGGCATACAGCACTACAGCAGAGAAACTGGCCCTTTGGCCCATCTAGACTGTGACAGCCTAATCTTCTGCCAAATCTCATCTACCTGCACCCAGACCCTCCCATCCATGCATCTGCCCAAATATCTCTTAAACGTTACAATTGAACCTACATCTACCACTTCCACTGGCAGCTCGTTCCACACTCACACCACCCTTTGAATGAACAAGTTCCTCCTCAGGTTCCTCTTAAATATTTTACCTTTCACCCTGAGGGGAAAAGTCTGCATGCATTCAACCTATGTGCACTCCTCACGATTTTGGCTACCTCTATTAATATTTCTCCTCATTCTCCTATGCTTTAGGCAATAAAAGCCCTAGCCTGTTCATCCTTTCCCAAGTCCTGGCAACATCCTTGTAAATGATCTCTGCACAACTTCAGCCTATTAATATCTTCCTGTGGCCCAGTGATCAATCTGCACACAATATTCTAAATTCAACCTCACCAATGCCTTGTGCAACTTCAATGTAACATCCCAACTCCTGTACTCAAAGCCCTGATTATGAAGAGCAAGGTGCTCTCTTTCTGACCCTATCTGCCTATGATGCCACTTTGGGTTATTGTTGTGATGTGGGAAACACAGCAGCCCCACTTTGTGCGCAGTGAGATCCACAAGGAATCATGTGCTAATGACGGGATCAGGTGTTAGTGGATCAGGGTACAATGGACAGCCTCCCTTCAGCACTTGGGAATATTGGGAATCCTGGCAAAATTCCTGGGAATATTGGCTGTGGGGACTTTTAAGTTAATCTGAGAGGGCAGTCAGGACCTCTGTTTAAAATCTCATCTGAAACGCAGCATCTTCAATTGTGCTGCATTCCCTCACAGCTGCCCGGAGTGTCAGCATGGGTGTCATATTGGTGGAGATCTACCCTGGAGCGTCATTGCTTCAGTGTGGGACCCTGATATGGGTCTCTAGCATGGAGCTCTTCCACGGAACTCTGCTACGGTTCTCTAGCATGGAGCTTTATCGTGACCATGGAGCTCCACTGTGGGACACTGCTGCAGCTGTCTAGAGTGGAGCTCCACCATGGAACTCTGCTACGGTTCTCTAGCATGGAGCTTTATCATGACCATGGAGCTCCACTGTGGGACACTGCTGCAGCTGTCTAGCGTGGAGCTCCACCATGGAACTCTGCTACGGTTCTCTAGCATGGGACTTTATCATGACCATAAGACATAAGAGCAGAATCAGGCCATTCAGCCCATTGAATATACTCTGCTAGTTCATCGTGGCTGATTTATTAATCCCTCTCAACCCCATTCTTTTGCCTTGTCCGCATAACCTTTGATGCTCTGCCAAACCCAGAACCTATCAACCTCCACTTTAAATACACCCAATGACTTGGCCCACCACAACTGTCTGTGGCAAAGAAATCCACAAACTCACCACCCTCTGGCTAAGAGGGTGTTGAACCGGTTGCAGAATGCAGCCCCACAGCAGAGCTTCATGGTCACGGTAAAGCTCCATGTGAGACCCATTGCAGATATCCACAGCAGAGCACCATGGCAGAGCTCCATGCTGGAGAGCCAGAGCAGGGCTCACAATAAAGCTAATAGCCACATTTCTCCTCATCTCTGTTCTAAAGGGATGTCCTTGTATTCTGAGACAGTTCCCTCTGGTCCTCTACTCCCCCACTATAGGAAGTATCCTCTTCACATCCACTCTATCTCGACCTTTCAATATTGGGTAGGTTTCAATGAGATCCAACCCCTCATTCCTCTAAACTCTAGTGAATACAGAACCATCAAACACACCTCATACATTAAACCTTTCATTCCTGGATCGTTCTCATGAACCTCCTCTGGACCCTCTCCAATGCTAGCACATCCCTTTCTTGACAAGGGGTCAATGAGACTCCGTTAAGAGGTTCTGGAGTGCAGCTCTGCCATGTGGCTCTTGAGAGAGGCTCCAGCATGGAGATCAGAGATAAGGGCTGTGCCGAGCATCTCTGGAGTGGAACAAGTTAATGAATCCCTCCGGTGGAGGCAGAGCGCAGCATGTGTACTTTACTAATTCACAATAGATGCTAATTATGCTGACTGTGGTATTATTCACTGTGAGTCGGACAATGCTTTGTTTCACAAAGACCAGAATGATAATACAGCACAGAATGTAATGTTCCACCACTGGTATAGAACTGGGGGATTATTGTGTTAAATACAGAGAAGCTCGGGCTTTAATTGTTGTTTATTCAGGAAACTCTGCAGATTGGAAAGCATTATGATCATTTCAGGCTGCACTTTAGAAGCATCTCCCGTTAAATGTCCACAGATATTTGAACCTGGGGTTTCTCAATGAAGGAGGGTGTTGGAACCATCCACAGGGGAACCTGATGATTGAATGATGTGACTGAGTCATGCACCTCCTGATTAATTAGAGACACAAGTTCAAAGCTCATTGTGGCAATCGTACAGTGATACAACACAGAAACAGGCCCTTTGGCCCATTGAGTCCATTCCGACTATCAAATTCTGTTCTGTTTTGTTTTGTTCTGTGTCGTTCTGACGAGAATGGTGGGCATACTCTGTTGGCATTGGAATGGGTGATGACATTTGCAGGCTGCCACAGCACATCCTTGGGTTATTTATTTATGTAAGGATTGACTTTGCGGTACAGCACAGAGTTGGTTCTCCTGGCCCTTTGAGCCATGCTATCCCAGCAACCCCCTTCCAATCCAGATTTAACCCTAATCTAATTGTAGGACAATTTACAATGACCAGTTAGGCTACCCAGTACGTCATTGGACTGTGGAAGGAAACTGGTGCACCCGGAGAAAAGACACACATTCCACAGAAATTCCTTACAGAACTGTGCCGGAATTGAACTCGAAACTCTGGAACAGCCCGAGCTGAGACAGCGTTGCGTTAACTGTGGTTGTTAATGGAAGCGATGCAATTCACTGTATGTTTCAATGTATATGCAATAAAGAAAATATGAATCTGAATCAAACACCCTCTTCCACTAATCCTACGTTAATCCCCTTTCCACTCTCCGAACATTGGAATCAGAATCAGGTTTATTATCACCGGCATGTGACGTGAAATTTGTTAACTTAGCAACAGTAGTTCAATGCAATACATAATCTAGCAGAGAGAGAAAAAATAATAATAATAATAATAAATAAAACATAATAATAAATAAACAAGTAAATCAATTACATATATTGAATAGGTTTTTAAAAACTTGCAAAAACAGAAATGCTGTATATTAAAAGAAAAAGTGAGGTAGTGTCCAAGGATTCAGTGTCCATTTAGGAATCGGATGGCAGAGGGGAAGAAGCTGTTCCTGAATCACCGAGTGTGTGTCTTCAGGCTTCTGTATCTCCTTCCTGATGGTAACAGTGAGAAAAGGACATGCCGTGGGTGCTGGAGGTCCTTAATAATGGACACTGCCTTTCTGAGACACCACTCCCTGAAGATGTCCTGGGTACTTTGTAGGCTAGTACCCAAGATGGAGCTGACTAGATTTACAACCCTCTGCAGTTTTCGGTCCTGTGCAGTAGCCCCTCCATTCCAGGCAGTGATGCAGCCTGTCAGAATGCTCTCCACAGTACATCTATAGGAGTTTTAGAGTGCATTTGTTGACATTCCAAATCTCCTCAAACTCCTAATGAAGTATAGTCACCGTCTTGCCTTCTTTATAAATACATTGATATGTTGGGACCAAGTTAGATCCTCAGAGATCTTGACACCCAGGAACTTGAAGCTGCTCACTCTCTCCACTTCTGATCCCTCTATGAGGACTGGTATGTGATCCTTCATTATACCCTTCCTAGCATTTTATAATCCCAGCATTAGCATTTTATAATCCTAGATTCTATCACTCCCCTACTGATGAGGGGCAACCTACAGTGTACTGGTGCACATTAAATTAATCAGGAACACCTTCCCCTCACCCCACCACCAGCATATTTCAGAATGGTCCCGGAACCCACGAACCCCACCTCATTATTCTTCTGAGCAAACATGAGGACATCTGCAGATGCTGGAAATTCAAACAACAACACACACAAAATGCTGGTGGAACGCAGCAGGCTAGGCAGCATCTATAGGGAGAAGCGCTGTCGACGTTTCGGGCTGAGACCCTTTGTCAGGACTCCTGGCCTGCTGTGTTCCACCAGCATTTTGTGTGTGTTGTCATTATTCTTCTGTTTAGTTCTATTTACACTCAGCGGTCACTTTATTAGGTACACCTGTACACCTTGATAATGCAAGTATCTAATCAGCCAATCACGTGCTCCAGAAATGTGCTCCAAGTGACCTTGACTATGGAGTGATTGTTGGTGCCGGACAGGATGGTTTGGACATCTCAGAAACTGCTGATTTTCATGCACAACAGTCTCTTGAGTTTACAGAGAATGGAGCGAAAAACTAAAGAAAAATCCAGTGAGTGGCGGATCTGTGGGTGAAAACGCTTTGTTAATGAGAGAGGTCGAGGAGAGTGGCCAGACTGGTTCAAGCTGACAGGAAGGTGAGAGTAACTCCAATAACCACAAGTTACAACAGTGGTGTGTAGATGAGCATCTCTGGACACACAAAATGTCAAACCTTGAAGTGGACAGACTGCAGCATCAGAAGATCCCCACCAGGTTGGAAGCGTACCTAATAAAGTGTCCACTGAGTGTATTCTGTAACTTTTTAAGAACTTGACGAAACAACACATTTCACATCATTTAAGACGGTGATAATAAACCTGATTCTGATTCTACCGAGCCACACATGTGGGATGCTGGAGGAAACCAAAGCACCCGGAGGAAAGTCCATGTGGTCACAGGGGGAAATGGCAACTTCACACCCATACAGCAGTGGAGGCCAGCACTGAACCCCTGTCGTTCAGCAACAACTCTACAACCATCAGGTTCTGGAATCAGCTGAGAATATCACACAGTAGAGGATATAGCTTTAAGGTGAGAGGGGAGATGTTTTTTACTCACCGAATGATAAGTATGGGGAGGTATAGATGCAGGCACGACAGTAGTGTTTATGACAGGCACATGAACAGACAGGGGATGGAGGTTTATGAACCAAGAGCAGGCCAAAGAGGTTAGTGTAATTAGATATTGTTAGCCTAATTAGTTTGGCACAACATTCTACCTGTTCCTGCACTGTACAGCACTACAGTCGATGTTCTCTGTAAACTGCAGCCTTCTCCTGTTCTGGCGTCCTGGCTATCTCTGAGTTTAGTTGCTGCACTATCAGCTGCCTTGCCTTCACCTACCTGAACGCCAGCGTCGGCACTCTCTCCTTAAAACTCAACACCTTTTCACCTTCCTGTCCTCAGCTACATCACTCATTGTGTCACACAACATGGGAGTGGGGCATTCGGCCCCTCATTCCAATGCCAGCACTTAACCATCCATTTCTATTACCCTATGCAAACACTAGCTGGAACACTTACAGCCGCTGTTCTTAAGGGTTGGTACGTGCTCCCCACGACCATATGGGTTTTCTGAGGGTACTCCAGTTTCGTCCACATTCCGAAGACGCGTGGTTGGGGTTAGTGAGCTGTGGGCATGCTGTGTTGTAGCCAGAAGTGTGGTGACTCTTGCAGGCTGCCCAGCACAATCCTCCTCACTGACTTAACATCAACACTGCTTTTCACTGTATCTTTCAATGTACTCATGACAAATATAGCTAATCTTTATGAATAAAATTTACTGTAATTTACAATAAATACATAGTGCAAAAGAGGAATAGTGAGCTAGCTTTCATGGGTGCATGGAACTTTCAAAATATGATGGTGGAGGGGAAGAAGTTGTTCCTAAAAGGTAGAGTTTGTGTTTTCAGGGATCGAGGAGAAGTGTATTCTAATGTTTCCTTGTGGACCTCTGAGAAAGATCTTCATCCAATTATATTCTAGTGGTAGACACAAGAGATTCTGCAGTTGCTGGAAATCCAGAACAACACAACTAAAATGCTGCATAGACAGTTGACATTTCAGGCCAATGTCCTTCTGGGTCAAATAAATACATTTTCAGTGTGCTACTGAGTATTGGGTCAATTAATGGCTTCTTTAGGGTGCAAATTGGACAAGTGGCTGCTGGTTCAGAGAACTATCTTGTCAGAGTGTTACTAGATCAAATATTTACTTAGGACGATGAAGGGTCTCAGCCCAAAATGTCCACTGTTTATTCCCCTCCACAGATGCAGCCTGGCCTGCTGAGTTCCTCCAGCATTTTGTGCATGTTCCTGTGAGACACCTTCAGAGCGCCTCACTATTTAGACAGAAACAAATGAGTGAGAGTTGTGATAACATCAGCAAGGCTGAAGGACACACAAAGAATTCTGGATCCAGCTATTCTTTCACGAGCTGAAGTCTCCTTCTCTGCATCAAGATGAATTGCCTGATGCAGATAATGCAACGGCTTTCAGAAATTAATAACCATTTGCCTCACACAGACAAAATCTTGCCTAATGCTGAATTATTTGTTTATTGTAAACAAGGCTGTAATATGATTCATTTACACCCTGGGTTACTATTATATTAAAGCAGAGCATGTTGACAGATTTCTGAATCTTATTACTTGTATGTTCCAATTAATAGCTGACTACAAAAGCTTCCCACTCCATTTTTATGAATCGGTGAATTTATGTTCAGTTAGTTCTGTAAGAGTAATAATCCAGTATTTTACACAATGGAAGTGCCAACATTTACTTGTATATGTATAACACTGAAATGTATATAACACTGACCTATAAATCTGCTTTATTAACTGCCAGTTGTACTAATTTAACTGAGCAGATTCCTAACTGATATTGGGAATGTGCTTTTGCCAAACATAATCTGATTAACATATGTTTAACCTTTGCTGACAAGTGGAAGGCTCAGCTGTTAATCTGGGGAACATGAATAGAGTCACAGAACACTACAACACAGAAAAGAGCCCTTCAGCCCATCTAGTCTGTGCCAAACTATTCATCTGCCCAGTCCCATCGATCTGCACCTGGGTCATAGCCCTCCATTCCCCTCCCACCCATGTACCTATCCAAATTTCTCTTCCATATTGAAATTGAACCTGCATCTACCACTACTGCTGGTAGCTCACCCACTGCTGATTGAGTGAAGAAGTTCCCCTTCATGTTCCCCTAGGTGTTCTTGTACATCAGTCAATGAAAGCAAGCATGTAGGTACAGCAGGCAGTGAAGAAAGCTAATGGCATGCTGGCCTTTATAACAAGAGGAATTGAGTATAGGAGTAAAGAGGTCCTTCTGCAGCTGTACAGGGCCCTGGTGAGACCCCACCTGGAGTATTGTGTGCAGGTTTGGTCTCCAAATTTGAGGAAAGACATTCTTGCTATTGAGGGAGTGCAGCATAGGTTCACAAGGTTAATTCCCGGAATGGCAGGACTGTCATATGTTGAAAGATTGAAGCGACTGGACTTGTATACACTGGAATTTAGAAGGATGAGAGGGGATCTGATTGGAACATATAAGATTATTAAGGGATTGGACACGCTGGAGGCAGGAAGCATGTTCCCGCTGATGGGTGAGTCCAGAACTAGAGGCCACAGTTTAAGAATAAGGGGTAGGCCATTTAGAACAGAGATGCGGAAAAACTTTTTCACCCAGAGAGTGGTGGATATGTGAAATGCTCTGCCCCAGAAGCCAGTGGAGGCCAAGTCTCTGGATGCATTCAAGAGAGAGTTAGATAGAGCTCTTATAGATAGCGGGGTCAAGGGATGTGGGGAGAGGGCAGGAACGGGGTACTGATTGTGTATGATCAGCCATGATCACAGTGAATGGCAGTGCTGGCTAGAAGGGCCGAATGGCCTACTCCTGCACCTACTGTCTATTGTCTATTAAACATTTCACCTTTCACACTTAAACCATGACCTCTAGCTCTAGTCTCACCCAACTTCAGTGGAAAATAACCTTCTTGTATTTAACCTATCTATATCCCTCATAATTTTGTATACTTCAATCAAAAATCTCCCCTCATTCTTCTACATTCTAGGGAAAAGAGTACTAACCTTTTCAAACCTTACCTATAAATCAGGTTCTTACGTTGTGGCAACGCCTTTGTAGATTTTCTCTGTGCACTTACAATCTTACTGATATCAAGTGCAAGGCTCTACTGGGGAACATGACTACTGAGACATGTTTTATTCTGCTGGAATTTATATACGTATATTTTCTTTTATTGTAATTTATAGTAGTTTTGTATTGCTGCTGCAAAACAACAAATTTCATGACATACGGTATGTCAGTGATATTAAACTTTGATTCTGTGTTAAACCTATCACTGGCCATTTTAGTTAACAATCTGAACCCATACATATGACAAGTTTAGAGTCTTGATGAAGGGCCTTGGCCTGAGATATCAAGTGTTTATTCCTCTCCATAGATACTGCCTAACCTGCTTCATTCCTGCAGCATTTTGAGTGTGTTGCTCTGGATTTCCAGCAAAATCTCTTGTGTTCCCAGTAATTTACAGTCATAGCTCAAGAAAGCAGCACGTTGGATCTGAGTTGAAAGTTTCCGGGTTCAAACCCAAGGGGAGAAATGGGTTGTGGAGACTCTTTCATTTGGTAAATTGGCTTATTTTTGTCACATGTACTGAAGTACTATGGAATTCCTTGTTCTGCTTGCTGTTCATACAGTTTGCTTTATTAAGGTAGCAGTTGTCACGACTCTATTACAGCTCGGGGTGGTGGGAGTTCAGAGTTCAGTTTTGACATTGCCTGTAAGGAGCCTGGAGATGTCGGAACTGAACCCATGTGGTCCTCTGGGTGCTTCAGTTTCCCCCCACATTTCAAAGGTGTACAGGTTAATTGGTCACATGGGTGTAAATGGACGGTGCGGGCTCGTTGGGCTGGAGGAGCCTATTACCGTGCTGTATCTCTAAATAATACAAAACATAAAAAGCATCGACCATTTTGTAAAGTGTGTTCCCACAGAGAGAGTGTGACACTGCTTTAAACTGGAGACACACCTCACTGAGTCATAGGGTCATACAGCATAGAGATAGGCTCTTCAGCCCACCAGCCCCAATGATCCCACTTACCTGCTCTAGGCTGCAGCGGCCCAAGAATTTGTTTAGATACTTATTAAATGTCGCGAGAGCCTCTGCCTCCACCGCCCCCTCAGTCAGTGCATTCAAGACTCTAACCACCCTCTGGGTAAAAAAAATTCTTCCTTCTATTACTTCTAAACATCTTTCCTCAGGTCTCTGATTATACCCACAAATACAGTTAATGAAGTTCTAATGTAAACACATAAACAAACATCCATAAATTAAAGCATTAGTTATAGCAATAATAGCAAATGGTACCTTGAGGGGGTTCTTCAATTCAGATTAATTTATTGTCACACACACCAGGGCACAATGAAATTCCTTGCTCATGCGAGCTCACCGAGTAAACTGTGTACACGGTAATAATTAATACGCAAGCGGAAGAGCAATGAGCGCTAATCAACAGAACGGTGCAAAGCTGAGCAGCGCAAACAGGAATGTGACAATAATGGAGGATGCAGAATTACAGATTTGAGAACTGGGGTTCAATTTGACCGACACACACAAAATGCTGGTGGGATGCAGCAGGCCAGGCAGCATTTATAGGAGGAAGCACTGTTGCAACCTGAGGAGAGAACAAGGCAGGTTTAGAAGGAATGGACATCTGCAGATGGGACTGACAATTGACAGGAGTGTTGGATTGGAATTGTTATTTTGCTAGCGTTTTCCTTGTAGTTTAGTTGTCTTATTTTTGATAATAACTTTTATATAATCATCCTGTATACTTGTAATGGTTCAGTAAATCTTCCAGTAATTGTGATACATCAGATACTGTACTTCTCTAGAAAGTTCTCCGTTTTTCTGCCGCAGGTGTCACGCCACTTGAATCTGTTAATTGTTATCACTGGGATTTCATTTACCTCAAGAAGGCCACGACCTCTTTTTCTCTGTCATTTCTTTGTTTATTCTTCATTTTCGGAACATTTAATAAAACAGCCACCACCACCAGTATTCTTGACTTCCAACGAACCATGGATCAATATCACCAGATCTAACAGTGGAGATGCTGGGGTGGAGAGCTGTCTGCTTGGCCAAACAGATGCCCACAATGTCATTCAATGTGCAGCCTGGAGCTCTGACAAATACTACTCCCTCTGTCAGTGAGGTCAGCCCTACCAGAGGCTCTCAGCAGTAGGCAACATCGGTCGCTTCCCACCGAGAGAGACAAGTACTTGTAAGGTGCTTTCAGATAATACTGCATGTGCTGATAGGGAGAAAGATCTTTCTTTCTTTCCCAGGAGAAAATCATGACCATTTATCTACAACATCAGCACGGGTTACAGATACACTCTCAGATCTATCTGCTTTTGATATGAAAATTCATTTTCTTTACCAAAATCTTTTTCTTCAGCATGTAGAAACTGAGTATTCCTTTGTTTGGTACTGAAGTCCACCATACCTGTCGGCTAAACGTCACGCATTTGCACACACATTAATCACAGCCCGTATACCTTGTGCTAATCACAGGTCCATCATGGGCACTAGCCTCCCCATCATTGAGAACATCTTCGAAAGATGGTACCTCAAAGAGACGGCATCTATCATTAAGGACACCCACCATTCAGGACATATCCTCTTAAGTGAGAGATTAGTTTTATTTGTCACATGTACATTGAAACATACAGTGAAATGCGTTGGCAGAAAATTAATGTGCTGCGGGCAGCCTGTTAGTGTCACTGTGCTTCCAACGGCAGCATACCGTGCCACAACTCACTAACCATTACTAATCTTCATTTTCATATCGTCATAGATGACAACAAGGTTTCACTCCCATAAAAGGATCAATGCCTTTTAGGCTCACTTCCACTGACAAAGCATGAAGGTGCCTTCATGAACTCCCACAGCCCCTGACGACCCTGTGATTTCAGTCTCTGAGGCCAGCGTAAAAGCATCCTTCATGAGGGTGAATCCACGGAAATCATCTAACCCAGATGGGGTACCTGGACAAGTACTCTAGACCCATGCAGGTCAACTGGCTGGAGTGTTCACTGAGATCTTTAACCTCTCATTTCTGCAGTCTGAGGAACCCACCTGCTTCAAGCAGGCTTCAGTTATACCGGTGCCCAAGAAGAAGGTGCCTCAATATCTTCCTCATTGACTATTGTCCAGTTGCACTTACATCCACAGTGAGTGCTATGAGACGTTGGTGCTGAAACTAATCACCTCTTGCCTGAAAGGCAACTTGGGGATCCATTCCAAGTTGCCTACCATCACAAAAGGTCAACAGCAGATGCCATTTCATTGGCTCTTCACTCAACCCTGGAACACCTGACCAGTGAAGATCCATACATCAGGATGCTCTTCATTGACTACAACTCTGCACTCAATACTATCGTCCCCTCAAAACTAATCAATAAGCTCCAGGAGCTCAGCCTTAATACCTCCTTGTGCAACTGGATCCTCAATTTCCTCACTTGCAGTCCCCAGTCAGTTCGGATTGGCAGCAACATCTCTTCAACAATCTCCCTCAGCACAGGTGCACCACGAGGCTATGTGCTCAGTCCCTGCTCTGCTTGTTTGATACTTATAACTGTGAGGCTAAGCACAGCTCCAATGCTATATTTAATTTTGTCAACAACACCACTAAATTAGCATTTAGGAAGGAGATTGAAAATCTGGCTGAATGGTGTTATAACAACAACCTCTCACTCAACATCATCCAAGGAGCTGATTATTCACTTTAGGAGGAGAAAACTGGAAGTTCATGAATCAGCCTCATCAGGGGATCAGAGGTGGAGAGGGTCAGCATTATCATTTCAGAGAATCTGCCCTGGGCCCAGTACCTAAGTGCCATTCTGAAGAAAGCACAGCAGCACCCAGTATGTGCAAATTCGGCATGTCATCTAAAACGTTGACAAGCTTCTGTAGATGTGTGCTGGAGGCTTATAGGCTTATATCACAGCCTGGTATGGAAACACCAGTGACTACAAAATTAGAAGATACAGCCGGATCCATCACTGGTAAAGCCCTCCCCACCACTGAACACATCTACAAGGAGTGTTGTCATTGGCAAGAAGCATCCATCATTAAGAACCCCCACTATCCAGGCCATGCTCTCTTCTCGCTGCTGTCAGCAGGACTCCTGAAGGGTCTTGGCCTGAAACGTCGACTGCACTCTTTTCCATAGATGCTCCCTGGCCTGCTGAGTTCCTCCAGCATTTTGTGTGTGTTGCTCTGGATTTCCAGCATCTGCAGACTTTCTTTTGCTTGCTATGTATGTGCTCAGTGACCACTTTATTAGGTCCTTTCAACCTCGTGGTCTTCCGCTGCTGTAGGTCATCCACTTCAAGGTTTGATGTGTTGTGCGTTCAGAGATGCTCATCTGACACATGATTAGTTGAGCTGCTGTCAATTCCTGTCAGTTTGAACCAATCTGATGTGGTGAGCCAGAGACACTCGGAAAAGTTAGATATATCTGGACGGACACTTGAATTACAAGGACTATACACCACGATACTAGGGTCAGTTATAGGAAGGCACTTAATAGTCAGCACAGATGTTGTTGGCCAGAGGGCCTACGTCTGTGCTCAGTGACTCTGTGACTAATTTTGGAGAAGAATATACAGACTGATTTTGATCCAGGTGGATGGATAGGGACAGATATTCAGGCGTAGCTTGTGCAGTGTGTTAGATCTCAGTGATCTGGATCAGTAATTTGTGTAATAAATGGTAGATGTGAAACTCAAACTCATTAAGGAATTGAAGATGAAGATTGTCCTTATTTGTCACATGTACATTGCAACACCCAGTGAAATGCTGGGACAGCCCGAGAGTGTCACCGTGCTTCAGACACCAACATAGCATGTCACAGTTTATTAATCCTAACCCTAACCAGTACATCTACGGAGTGTGGGAGGAAACTGGAGACCTTGAAGGAAGCTCACGCGGTCACAGGGAGAGCGTGACAGCAGTGGGAATTGAACCCCGATCTAACAGCTGGCTCTATAAAGTTTTACACTAACCACTACACTATCGTGCCACCCTATGACACCAAATGACATCCAACACCTTCGGCTTCCACAATGTCCATATCCCTCCATTCTCTGCACGTCCATGAGCCGATCTAGCAACCTCTTAAACACCTGTCTATCTCCATCACCACCCCACCACAAAAAACTTGCTCATATGTCCCCTTCGAACTTTGCTCCTTCTTAAATGCACATCCACTGGTGTTATGTTGGTAATTTGTTTGAGGTAGAGAGAGAGAGACAGAGACAGACAGAGAGACAGAGAGATAGAGAGACAGACAGATAGAGAAACAAGGAGACAGAGAGAGAGAGAGAAAGAGAAAAAGAATCAGACAGGAAGAGAAACATAGAGAAAAAGAGACAGACAGACAGACAGTGAGCGAAACAAACAGACAGAGAAACAGAGAGAGAGAGAGAGAAACAGACAGAGGGAGAGAGAGAGGGAGAGAGAGCTGGCTGAACATTAATAAGATTGCAGAATATGAATACATACAGACAGAATGCTGAAACAATTGCAAATGCTGAATCTCACCACTGAGATTTTTCAAATTATTCCTGGTTTTCCGGACTCTTCCTGCCTATTTCTAACAAGCTGCACATGACATCAGGAGGGAACTGTCTGCGAACCATTGGACCCAGTAGTGCACAGGAGGCAAATGAAAGCTCCAAGTTAAAATGACAAGATCAGTGGGTTACTCAGGGCTAATGACAGCTTCCTGCTGGAGTTAGTTAGCTCCCTTTCACTCTCCAGTCAATAGCACTGTCCCTGACTCAGCCCTTCCAATTATATCATCACAGCCATTGTTTAAACCGCACTGAGGGAATAAGGAAGGCATCACCATTTAACTCCTTGAGACTTTAGAAGAATCTCCACTCACCACAGGATAGGAAGGATATGATGGTACCAGAGGGGCAACAGAGAGGATTTACACACTTAGAGAATAGAGTAAGAGAAACTGGCCATTCAGTCCATCTAGTCCATGCCGACCTAATCTTCTGCCTAGTCCCATCTATCCTCAAAGTACAAGTTGAAAGTAAATTTATTATCCAAGTATATAAATGTCACCATTTACTACCCTGAGGTTCAATGTTGTGGGCATTCACAGTAGAGGAAAGAAATACAATAGAACCAAAGAAAAACTACACACAAAGACTGACAAACAACCAATGTGAAAGAGAAGCCAAACTGTGCAAGTGCAAAAGAAAATAATAAATAAGTAAATAACATGAAAGTCCTTGATAGTGAGTCCATACGTTGTGGAGCCACTTCAGTGTTGAGATCTATCTTTGGATCATATTAACTCTCCCATCCTTGTACCGATCCAAACTGCTCTGAAGTATTCCAATGGAACCTGCATCCACCATTTCATCTGGCATCTCATTCTACACTCGCACCACCCTCCTGTACTCAGGAATAAAGTCCCAGAAATGATTTCAGATGTGAGTGAAGACTGAATCAGTTGGAGCTTCTATCTTTAGGACCCAGAAGAGTTAATATCGGTTTTTGGAGGGGAATAGTAAGGAGATGGAAGTGAGATGATGGGGGGGTGGGGGGGGGGTGGTCTCACCCTGAGATTGGTAGGGATCAGCAAAGACCCTCACCATCCAGGCCATGCTCTCTCCTCACTGCTACCATCAGGCAGGAGGTACAAAAGCTTTAGGCCCCACACCACCAGGTTCAGGAACAGTTATCACCCTTCAACCAGCAGGCTCCTGAACTAGAGTGGAAAACTTCACTCACCTCAACAGTGAACTGATTCCACAACCTACAGACCCACTTTCAAGGATTCTTTACAACTCATGTTCTCAGTATTATTTTTATTTGCATGGTTTTGTCTTCTTTTGCACATTGGTGTTTGTTAGTCTTTGTTTGTGTTTACAACACCTACAAAATGCTGGAGGAACTCAGCAGGCCGGGCAGCATCTATGGAAAAAAGTACAGTCAACGTTTCAGGCTGAGACCCTTCGGCAAGACTGTAAAAGGCGCATTCCCACACCGACATGTCTGTCCATGGACTCTTCTACTACTATGATGAGGCCAAACTCAGGTTGGAGGAATAACACCTCATATCCCACTTCATTAGTCTTCAACCTGATGAAACAACCATCAATTTCTCTAATTTCCATAACTGCTTCCTGCTGTTCCCTTTCCCCTTTGTTTACCCTCAGCTTGGTGGCCCTCACACCTCTTCTTTTCTCCTCCCCTGCCCATCACCTCCCCCTACCTCCTTCCTTAGGTCTGCTGTCCTCTCCAATCAGATTCCTTCTTCTTCAGCCCTTTACCTCTTCCACCTATCACCTCCCAGGTTCTCACGTCATCCCCCTGTCCTCCCCACCTGTGATAACCTATGACCTGCTAGCTTGTACTCCTCCCCCTCTTCCTCCCTCTCCCCCCACCTTCTTATTCCGGCTTCTCTGCACACTTTCATTCCAGTCCTGATGAAGGGTCTTATCCTGAAGCATTGACTCCTCATTCCCCTCCATAGCTGCTGCCTGACCTGCTGATTTCCTTCAGCAGGTTTTGTTGGACAAACACTTAAGATGCAAAGTAGGAATTTTAGTGGGGCTCTGAGGGGTAAGAGGGGTTGATATCTGGAACCCGCTGCCAGAGAAGTTAGTTGAATTAGTTTATACCATCATATTGTCATTTTTATTATCCTGCTCGAGCTCTCCGGTCTTCTTCCACCAGCTTCTTAAATTTACACATTTAAATTTAGATGGAGGATCTCAGCTGATCAGGAGAAGAATAAACAGTCGATGTTTCAGGCGAAGACTCTTCTTCAGAACTGGAGAGGAACAGGAAAGCTACCAGAATATGAAGATGGGGGAGAGGAATGAGGACGAGCTAGAAGGTGATAGGTTAAGTCAGATGTGTGAGGGAAGGGAGATGCAGTAAGAAGCTGGGAGGTGATAGGTTAAGCTAGGTGGGTGGGGGAGGGTTTGAAGGAAGAAACCGGGTGGTGATAGGTGAGACCAAGTGGGTAGGGAAGGGGAGTTGAAGTAATGGGCTGAGAGGCGATAGGTGGGAAAAGTAAATAGCAGATCAGTTGATATTTCAAATCTGAGATCACCTTCGGAACTGGTGAAATGAAACTAGGCAGCAGAGAAGGTGAATGAAGTGGAGGAAGTAACTCTGGTAGGGTGAGACTAGGTGACCTTTGGTATTGGAATTGGTTTATTATTGTCACATGTACTGAGATACAGTGAAAAGCCTGTCTTGCATCGTGTTCATACATGGTTTATTGAGAGAACAAGGTAAACAATAACAATGCAGAATGAAGTGTAACAGCCACAGAGAGAGTGCAGTGTGAGTAAATAATAAGGTGCAAGATCACAACAAGGTAGATTGTGAGGTCAAGGATCCATACTAAGGAATGATTGAATATTCTGATAATATCGGGGTAGGTGCTGTCCTTGAGCATGGTGGTACATGCTGTCAGGCTTTTATATCTCCTGCCCAATGAGAGGGGAATGTCCGAGGTGGGGGGGTAATAGATGAGAAATAGGAAGGTCCTCCTTAGTGGTCAAATCCGCTTGGACTCTGCACTCTTCCAATGACTGAATGAGTTTCACTTCTGATCATGTCTATTTCATTCAGTAGTGGGGCACATTGAGCCTGGTGGTTCGAGCTTTTGGGCCTTTGAAACAGGTCCTCTTTTTGTGCTTTGTGATTCCATGAGAAAATCTTTAAGCAAGCCTTGTCATACATAAGCTGTAAGACCATAAGACATAGGAGCAGAATTATGCCATTCAGACTATCAAATCTTCTCTGTTATTCCATCACAGCTGATTTATTATCCTTCTCAACCCTATTCTCCTGCCCCCTCTCTGTAACCTTTGACACCCTGACTAATCAAGAACCCTTCAACCTCCACTTTAAATATGCCCAGTGACTTGGCACCTACAGCTGCCTGTAACAGAGAATTCCACAGATTCAACACCCTCTTGATAAAGAAATTCCTCCTCATTTCTGTTCTAAAGGGATATTGTTCTATTCTGAGGCCGCGTGCTCTGGTCCTAGACACTCCCACCGTAGGAAACATCCTCTCCACATCCTAGGACTTTCAATATTCAATAGGTTTCAATGAGATTCCCCCTCATTCTTCTAAACTCCAGTGAGTATTTGCCCAGAGCTATCAAATGCTCCTCACATGCTAGTTAACTGAGTCAGTTCTAACCCGAGCGCGATGTAGTCTTTGCAGTTGGTTGCTTCCTACCGCACACAAGAGGTTGTTACATCTCCATCTGATGTCACGCTAGTGATTTGGAGGGCAGAAACCCTACTGGGTCTAGGGAGGCACAAACAGAATAATAAGGTTCACAATCTAATCTTCGATCTGGTGACAATAAAGCAGGCGTTCGAATGGATTACATTTTCTCAGACTAATTTCCTTTCTTAATGTGATAAAATATATTTTGTTGTTATATTGCATCCTTTTAATTAAACCACATTGACCAAGGCCAACACATCAGTCTACCTTCCACCTTGAGCATGTTCTTCATTCTGGTGATGTAAGCAAGCAGATCACGGGCTCCATGGTAACGTACAGCTCGGGTCGTCAGAGTTCAGAGTTCAATTCCAGCGCTGTCTGTAAGGAGTTAGTAGGTGATCCCTGAGACCTCATTTCCAGTTTCCGCTCACATTCCAAAGACATACCAGTAGGTTAATTGGTCATTGTAAGTTTTCCTGTGTTGCTGGGAGGTGCAGCTCATTGGGCCGGAAAGGCCTGTTCTACACTGCATCTTTAAATAATTTCAATTAATAAAAAGTCACGGAAACACACAGAGAGGCCATTTTGTCTGTCCTTTGTCAGAGACATGGAGTCATACAGAACCAAAGTACCCTTCAGCCCAACTGATCTATGTCAACCATCTAAACTAGTCCCATTTGCCTGCATTGGGCTGATCCTTATAAACTTTTCCTATCCAAGTATCTTTTAAATTGTATTTTTTACTTTTGTTTAGAGATACAACACAGTAACAGGTCCTTCTGTCCCAAAGGGCCCAAACGCCCAATTACACCCATGTGACCAATTAACATATTAACCCCTATGTATTTGAAACGTGAGAGGACACCCGAGTATTCGGAGGAAACTGACGCGGTCATGGGGAGAACGTACCAACTCCTTAAAGGGACTAGCAGGAATTGAACCCGGCACTGTGCTCTGATAATGTTACACTGACAGTTACACGACTGTGCCGCCACATATTGTTAGTGTACCAGCCTCACCTACTTCCACTAGCAGCTCAGCCCATATACCCACCACCCTCTGGGTGAAAATGTTGCCTCTATTAAACCTCTCCTCTTGACTTAGACAGCCTCCTGTTCTTGATACCTCCATGCTGGAAATCGGATAGTATGAATTCACGCTATCTGTGCCTCTCATGATTTAGACGCTTCCAGAAGATCACTCCTCATATTCTACACTCCGACGAGAGAAGTCCTAACCTGGCAAGCTGACAGAATGTGGTGTATGAAGCAAACTGCCCGAGGAACTCAGATCCTGAACGTGGAACAGTCGAGCAAAGGAAGTGATTTGATTTCTACACAATATTGATAACTCTCTGTTATCTGCACTTTCATGGGCCCATGTAAGAGCCTCTTAAATGCCTCTACCATGATCTCACGTCACCCGTTCCAAGCACTCACTACTCTCTGTGTTGAAAAAAGCTCACCTCAGACATCTCCTTCGAACTTACCCCCTCTCACTTTAAATGCATGTTCTCTACAATCAGACATTTTGACCTTGGGAAAAAGATATCGGTCATCTACTCCATCTATACCTCTCACAGGCCGGCACAGTAGTGTAGCAATAATACAGTCCCAGCGACCTGGGTTTAATTCTGGTGTTGTCTGTAAGGAGTTCGTACGTTCTCCCCAAGACAGCATGGGTCTCTTCCGGGTGCTCTGGTTTCCTTCCACATTTCAAAGACCGATGTGTTAGCGGATTAGTTGATCACATGGGTGTAATAGGACAGCACAGGCTTGTTGGGCCAGAATGTGCTATATTTCTAAATTTAAAAAAACTCACAAACTACTATCAGATCTCCCCTCAATCTCCACACTCCAAAGAAAACAATGCAAGTTTATCCAACCTCTCTTATAGCTCATGCCCTCTAATCCAGGCAGCATCCTGGTGAAGCTCTTCTGCACCCTCTCCAAAACCCTCACACCCTTCTTACAACGGGGCAAATAGATACGAATGCAGCACATCAGATGGGTACAAAAAAGAGTTCTGTAAAGCAAGATTAAAACGTATTCATCACGTGTATATTGAAACATACAGTGAAATGCGTCATTTGCATTAACAACCAACACACCCAAGAGTGTGCTGGGTACAGCCCGCAAGTGTGCCAGGCATTCTGGTGCCAATATACAGTGCCCACATAGCAGCAAGAGTGGAGGTAAAGATTGATGATTGAATTGGGACCCTACATTAGGACTGAGAGAGCAGAGCCCCGCCTTTCATCTGCGAGATGACCAGTATTGAAAGGTGAGAGGTAATGGTGATTTTTTTTTCCTTATCTGTCTCCACCTGTCACTAACTAACCCCTGTCTCTAAGCTCCTCCAACCACACACCACCTCACCTCCCAACTGGTGACTCTTGTAATAGTCAAGGGTCTTGTTTCAGCCCCACTCTTGCTTGCTCTGCAAACCTTGTTGAGTGAAAAGCACTTCCGAGGCAGCCAGCCAAAGAACGGTTATAAACTCAATAGATTCGCCAATGCTGGAAATCCAGAGAAACACACACAAAATGCTGGAGGAACTCAGAAGGTCGGACAGCATTTACTTATTTATTTAGAAATAAAGCCCAAAAACAGGCCCTTCTGGCCCAACGAGCCTACGCCGACCATTGCCGCACGTGACAGTACACCAGCTGTACACCACTGAACTGAACCTGTGTCTCTGCCATTGTAAAGCACTACACTAACTGCAAAGTTACTGTGTCGCTGTCTTTTGACTTTCACTGGCAGGTAGTTGATTACTGATTTATTTTGAACTGAACTTCCCCAGCTGTCTTGGTGAGATTTAAACTCATTTCTCTGGACCAATGGTCTAAAATTCTGGCGGGCAGTTTGGTATCTGAAATCTCTACATCTTCTTGCAGAGTTGGAACGAGGAGAGGCTCCCCTGGCTGCTGTTGTCCTCTGTGGAACAATGGAAACTGAGAGGAGGATGGATTTCCGTGTACTGAATGGCGAGTCTTATAAAGTGCAAATGAGACGGGCCTGCCTCAGGTAGCAGAACATACAGTATGTTCGTGCTCTTCTGCTGCTGTAGCCCACTCACTTCGCCGTTCGACATGTTGTGCATTCAGAGATGCACACCACTGTTGTAATGCTTGGTAATTTGAGTTACTGTCGCCTTCTCATCAGCTTGAACCAGTCTGTCCATTCTCCTCTAATCTCTCTCATTAATAAAGCGTTTTCACCCACAGAACTGCTGCTCGCTGGATGTTTTTTTGATTTTTGCACCATTCTCTGTAAACTCTAGAGACTGTTGTGCGTGTAAGTCCCAGATCAGTTTCTCATGTACTCAAACCACCCCATCTGGCACCAACAATCATCCCACGGACAACTTACCTTAAACCACATTTCTAATATTTGGTCTGAACAACAGCTGAAACTCTTGACCATGTCTGCATACTTTTATGCACTGAGTTGCTGCCACGTGATTGGCTGCTTAGATATTTGCTTTAATGAGCAGGTGTACAGGTGTGCCCAATGAAGTGGCTACAAATGTAAAACACAGAACATAGAACTGCACAGGAGTAGTCCCTAGGGTCCAGCTTGTCTGGTTGAACACAGTGCTGAAGTAAACTCTGGAAAGGAGTGAACCGTCAGTGTTTTGGGCTTAAGCTGGAAAGGAATGATGCAGAAGCCTGAAAAAGAACGTGGGAGGGAGGGGGGAAAGCTGGCAGGTGAAGGGGAAAGTGGGTGGATAGGAGAGGGGGAATGAGAGACTGGGAGGTGATAGATGGAAGAGGTAAAAGGCGAAAGAAGAAGAAATCTGACAGGAGCAGAGAGTGGACCATAGGAAAAAGGGAAGGAGGAGAGGTGGCAGAGGGAGGTAATAGGCAAGGGAGAAGAAGAGAAGAGGTGGGAGGGCCACTAGAATGAGGGTAAACAGAGGGGAGGGGAAGAGAGGGTATACTGGAAGTTAGAGAAATCAATATTCATGCCATCACATTGGAGATTAAAGCGGTGGGATATGAGGTGTTGCTCCTCCAGCCTGTGTTTGACCTCATCATGGCAGTCGGTGAGTCCATGGAACGTTATGTAGATGAGGGAATGGGAAGCTGAGTACTACTGGGAGATCCCTTCTCCTCAGATGGACAGAGAAGGTGCTCGATGAAGTGGCCTCACCAACCCTTGAGAAAAGAAAGGCTAAAAGGGAGGGTGGGGCAGAATGGGGAATGGAAAGCGAGAGAAGGAGGGGGGGGAGAATTATTGGAAGTTAGAGAACAGTTATTCTGTCACAGATGATGCATGCAATGATTCGATTCTGCCATTTGTAATTATGCACTAATGAAGCAAGGACACTATACATTGGTCTTACCCCACAAAAAATTCAATACCAAATTTGAGAAGATAATTAATGTACATTTCTTTCAAATTCAGTAGTGACATAAAAACACTTTATATTCCACTCATCTGACTTGCTCGACTTTAAAATCCATCTACCTGTCTGTCAATCATCCATTTAGTCAAACTATTTTGCACAGCAGAAGGTGAATTAAAAAGCAATTAGTACATTTATCAATTATTCATGAAATTCCTTCCTTTCTGCCCCAAAGTTTCAGAAAACATATGCCGTTTGTTTACAAATGCCTGCATTTTGGTGTTGAATTTTCCTGCATTTGGTTGCTGTGGGGAACTTTCTGCTGGTTGTTCTCTAGTGGGGTGTTGAATGTGTCCAAGAGGGACACTAAACCAGTGCATCACTAGTATGGAAATAATATTAATACCTAGCACCAGGCTCAGTGACAGCTTCTACCCCCCGTTCCAGGAGTATTGAATGATCACCTAGCAGACTCTTTATTTTCACCTTGGCACTTTACAGTCTACCTGAACTGCACTTCCTCCGTTCCCCTCTGCTGTTGTCATGACAAGTTTTTCAGTATGAAAATAAATCAACTTAACAACTTCTGGGACTGTTGAGAGGAGATAACTTAAAAAAGAAATAGCATAACATTTGAGAGCAGATGCTGCAGGGAGTGGTGTTCACAGTCACGTTCATCGCGGGCATAGACCGCCCCACCGTCTACGGGAGGTACTGACTCAAAAAGGCAACACCCATCATCAAAGGTCCCCACCATCTTCTCACAACTACCATCGGGCAGGAGGTACAGAAGCCTCAATTCCCTCACCGCCAGGCTCAGGAACAGCTACCATCCGGTTCTCCAAGCAACCTGCACAATCGTAACCACAACCTGAGTAACGGAGCACTGTGGAGCACCCCTTGTACTTGACTCTGACTGTCGTTGTTTTCATTTGCACTAAGCTCTTGCCTTTGCGCGTATTTTTTTCACTTTTATGGATAGTTCGTATTTATATTCCGTGCGTTGCCTGCACCTACATGACAGAGATGCTGCTGCAAGCAAGTTTGTCATGGTACCCCTCCCTCACCGCACTCGTACACATGACTTGACTTGAACTCAGTGCGTCAAACAGCAACTGCGAAGGGATGATTGACATTTCAGATGGAGTGCTCAGGACTGAGGGCGCAGAGGCCAGGTAGCCAGTGTGAAGCGGTGGGAGGTAGGTGGCATCACTGATTATCAGGGCTCCCTCAATGTCACAAGGAGAGCTGTCCAGTCCCTGTCACCAACCCGACCTGAAGTTCTAGTTCAAGTTCAAAGTAAATTAATTATCAAAGTATATACATGTCACCATATGTCCCAGATTTGTTTTCTTACAGCCATTTACAGGAAAAAATATGAAAAACTATAAATAAACCGACAAAGACTGACAACCAACGTGCAAAATAAGACAAACTGTGCAAATAAAACCAATAATACTGAGAGCATGAGTGGCAGTGTGCAGAAAGTGAGTTAGTAGAATCAGTGAGTGAAGTTATCCAAAGCCAATGTAAATTTATTGTCATAGAATTAATCTGTCACCATACACTATGTCCAGATTCATTTTCTTGCAGGCATTCACAGGAAAACAACAGAATTTATTAAAAACTATATATAAAGAAAGACTGACAAACAACCAATGTGCAAAGAAGACAAATTGTTCAGGAGCCTGATGGTTGTACGGTATAACTGTTTCTGAACCTGGTGGTCTGGGACCTAAGACTGTCACTCTTTATACAGATTTTGATCCAATCGAAATGTTGTACACTTCTCAATACCATTAGTTGTATATCTAAGTAACAAACATTATACATATTTCAGCTGTGCGTTACATTAAACGCCAATAATACTCGAGAATTAGCAAAATGGTTGTCCAATAACTAGAGAGTGCAATCGAGCTTTCTTTAGTGTCTGGGCTATGACTGGTGGCCTTGGAACTCAAGCTTAAACAGAAAAGCTGTGCAAAGGGGAGCTGGGTCTCGATTCGAGTTTAGCTTGGAGCCATGTTCCACTAGGGTGACTGCACAATGTCCACACACTATCTCTGTCAATACACCTTGTTAACCCTCGTCAGCAGCTTCCACATAGGGTGGTGGGTGGAAGCAGGTAAGGGGAGAAGGATTCACCCCTCCCACACCCACCCACGTTTCCCCCTCACGTGGTCTATCACCTGTCAGCTTGTACTCTTACCCCCCCCCCCTTCCTTTCCAGTCCTGGTGAAGGGTCTCGGCCTGAAGTGCTGACAGTTTATTCCCTTCCATAGATGTTACCCCGGCCTTCTGAGTTCCTCCTGCACTTTGTGTTGGTTCCTCAAGATAAGCAGCCACTGCAGAATCCCTTGTTTTCATAAGTGTTCCCTGCCTGGTGGCCTCTGGAGTAATTATCACTCAACAGGGCTTGCACAAGGGGCAAGCCTGGGGCTGAAACGAGGCCCTAGATCACTGCAGGCATCACCAGCTCAGGAGAGTTTTATAAAACACTTCAGCTGAGTTTATCACCAGTCTCAACCTTCCTGAAACACTTTGTATGCAATCAGTTGCTTTGGAGGCAATTATGTTATGGAAGAGCAGGTGGCCATTTTATATTTCCCAAAGGGAAGGTTGACTGATGAATGTAGAGCGTTAAAGGAAAACTAAAGACAGAACTCTTGTTTCTGTAGTGCTTGCTGCCAATTCTTGAAGTCCTGAAGCACGCTGTAGTCAATGAAGTGCTTTACCTTTTGACATGTAGTCAATGTTTTGATGGAAAAATGCTGGCAGCCATTTTGCAGACATCACGATCCCAAAATAACAATGATGAAAATGTCTAGGGGCTCTGCTTCTGTGTGTTGATTGAGGAATAAACATTGGCCAGGACACTGAGAGGGTTCCTATTTCAGATTATAACCTGGACATTTTGGCCCGTCGATTTGATGCTGGCTCACCGAGCAATTCCAGTTGCACACGCTAATTTTCTCTGTAATGTGGGCTTTTCTCTTTGGAGCGAAGGAAGGTGAGAGGTGACTTGATAGAGATGTACAAGATGATAGGAGGCATAGATCGAGTGGACAGCCCGAGACTTTTTCCCAAGGTGGAGATGGCTAATATGAGGGGGCATAATTCTAAAGTGAGTGGAGGAAGGTATAGAAGGGAATATCGGAGGTAGGTTTTTTCACACAGAGAGTGATGGGTGTGTGGAATGTTACACCAGGGGTGCTTGTAGGGGCAGATACATTAGGGATAGGCACATGGATGAAAGAAAAATGGAAGGCTGTGAGAGGGAAAGATTAGATTAATCTTAGCGTAGGTTAATAGGTCGGCATAATATCGTGAGCTGAAAGGTCTGTACTGTGCTGTACTGTTCTATGTTGTTAGACCATAAGACATGGGAGCAGAATTAGGCCATTCAGCCCATTGAGTCTGATCTGCCATTTGATTATGGCCGATATATTTTCCATCTCAACCTCGTTCTCCTGCTTTCTCCCTGTAACCTTTGATGCCTTGACAAATGAAGAGAATTGTTATTTCCATTGGCTCCACCCTCAGATTGAACCACTCATCTCACAATTTACAGTGGCCACTTGACCCACCAGTCCGCTCACGGTTACGAACCGGGGGTAACTGGAGAACCCAGAGGAAACCCAGGCAGAAGGCGCAAATCAGGACCCAAGGTTGGGACTGAACCCGTGTCTCTGGGCTCAGTGGTTCTGCTGGTGTCGCCACTGTGCTGTTGTTTTCTCTGTCTCTATTGATCTCCTCTGAAATAAAACCCAGTCTTTCACATGCACCAGGGCTATGCTGTTTGGGTGAGGGCTGTTTCCTACTTAAATCATTGCCTACATTCTAATTCGTAATGAATAACTAGTTATTATTGTCACATACAGTGAAAATCTCCTGTTTACGTGCCAGATAGACAGATCATCTCAAACATCAGTACCGCAGAAAGGAACCCCAACACCAGAACGTAGAATATTGTGTCACAGTCACAAAGTGCAGCGCAGGGAGACAAATAAGGTGCAAAGGTCATCGTGGGGTACAGTAGATGAAGAACACAGAGAATGTGGATTTTACGGGCCACAGAACATCGAACACTGCAGCGCAGTCTAGGCCCTTTGGCCCACAATGTTGTGCTGACATTTTACCCTATCAGTCGAACCCTTCCCTCCCATGTAACCATCCATTTTTCTATCATCCATGAGCGTATCTAACAGTTTCTTAAGTATCCCTAATGTATCTGCCACCACACTCTGTGTAAAAAAAATCCTGCCTCGGAAATCAAGACCAGAGGTCCGTTCAAGACATACAGCAGGATGGAGGCTCTCCATGAGGCTGGTGGTATGTGTTCTCAGCTTTCTGTGTCTTCTGGGAGAACGTCTCAGGTGATCATGTTGGCTGTTTTCCTGAAACTGCCCAAATTGTAGATCGAGTTATAGAGTCACTTTTTATTGTCATTTCGACCATAACTGCTGGTATAGTACACAGTAAAAACGAGACAATGTTTTTCAGGACCATGGTGCTACATGAAACAGTACAAAAACTACACTGAACTACGTAAAAACAACACAGAAAAGAAACTACACTAGACTACAGACCTACCCAGGACTGCATAAAGTGCACAAAACTGTGCAGACATTACAATAAATAATAAACAAGACAATAGGCACAGTAGAGGGCAGTAAGTTGGTGTCAGTCCAGGCTCTGGGTATTGAGGAGTCTGATGGCTTGAGGGAAGAAACTGCTACACAGTCTGGTCGTGAGAGCCCGAATGCTTCAGTGCCTTTTCCCAGATGGCAGGAAGGAGAAGAGTTTGTATGAGGGGTGCACGGGGTCCTTCATAATGCTGTTTGCTTTACGGATGCAGCGTGTAGTGTAAATGTCTGTAATGGCGGGAAGAGAGACCCCGATGATCTTCTCAGCTGACCTCACTATCCACTGCAGAGTCTTGCGATCCGAGATGGTGCAATTTTCGAACAAGGCAGTGATGCAGCTGCTCAGGATGCTCTCAATACAACCCCTGTAGAATGTGATGAGGATGCGGGGGGTGGGAGATGGACTTTCCTCAGCCTTTGCAGAAAGTAGAGATGCTACTGGGCTTTCTTTGCTATGGAGCTGGTGTTGAGGGACCAGGTGAGATTCTCCGCCAGGTGAACACAGAACCAGGCCCTTTGACATATACAGTTCACGCCAAACTATTACTCTACCTGGTCCCACTGATCTTCGCCAGGACCATATCCCTCCATATCTCTCCCACCCACGTACTTATCCAAATTTCTCTTAAATATCGAAATGGAGCCTACATCCAGCACTTCCACTGGCAGCTCAATTTGCACTCTCGCCACCCTCTGAGTGAAGAAGATTCGCCATCATGATGCCCTTAAGTTGTTGGAGGAGAGGCTGGTGTCTGTGATAGACTGAGCTGTGGACACATGAGCTTCTCTGTGTGAAGTTCTTTGGGACAGCCTGAAGCTATGAAGAGCTGCTGTATAAAAAGAAGTATTTCCCTGCCCGGCAAACAGCGCCCGTGGCAATGTGGCACACCCTCGGTACAACAGTGTGGAAGCAGCCTCCTCTCTCGGGATCCGACCTCTGCAGTGGGACCTGAATTCTGAGCCAGTAGTATTGGGAATACCAGCTGAACTACAGCTCAATGCACACTGGCCACATCCGATTCCCTCTGGCCAGTAAGTTGGTTTATAGTAGTCACATACCAAGTTACAGTGAAAACTTGGTCTTGTGTACCGTTCAGACGAGCTATAACAAGGTAAAAGAGTAACAGTGCAGAGTACAGTTGCAAAGAAAGTAGAGTGCAGGTAAATAATAATAGTCAAAGTCGTATTGACAAGGTAGATTGTGGAGTCGTCCATCTGATTGTGCTAGGGAGCCATTCAATAATCTTATAACAGTGGGACAGAAGCTGCCCTTGAGCCTGGTGGTATGTGCTTTCAGGCTTTTGATTCCTCTGCCCAATGGGAGGAGGAAGAGAGGATGCCTGGGGTTGGCGGGGTCATTTAACAACGTGAATCACAGAGACAGAGATGGCTGTGGCCAGGAGCTGGTGAGTGTGGTTGGTATTGATAGGCGATGGGTGGTTTGATGAGTCAATGTCTCTGTTTCTCTGTATGACCCCATGACTCTTTAACAGATACATGAGCACATGACCCTACAACCACCAGGCTCTTGAACCAGCATGGATAACTTCACTCACCTCATCTCTGATCTGAGTCCACAACCTACTGGCTCATGTTCAAGGACCCTACAACTCATGTTCCCATTATTATTCATTTATTTGAGTATTTGCAAAGTTTGTCTTCTTTTGCACTTTGGTTGTCAGTCATTGTCTGTTGCCTTTCAATGGTTCTGTTGTATTTCTTTGTTCTACCATGAGTACCAAAACAGATGAATCGTAGGGTTGTATATGGCAGCATATACGCACTTTGATAATAAATTTACTTTGTAATTTGTGCTTTGTACAAACCCCTACCATCGCCTTTCTTAGTCCTTTCAAAATATTACAAAAAATTGACCCAATGGCATGAATACTGAGTTTTCTAATTTTAAATAACATCCTCACTTTTTAATTCATCCCCCTTCTATTTCCCCTCTGGTCCTCCCTGTTTTGCCCCATTTCCCATATCCCCCAGACCCCCACCCCCCACCTCTTCACACATGTTCACCTTTTACCCTCTCCTGGTTCCATCTACTCGTGTTCTACACAGGTCCCTCACCACCCCCAACCCTCAACAATATAGTCCCAAGTGCCACATACCTCTCCCTTAATGGTCCCCATTCCCACCCCATTTACTTATCAGAGTCCCGAGCAGGGGCTGCTTTGTCTTCTAGCTTATCTCCTTCCAGCAGTTGTTTCCATCTTCACCATCCTCTCCCCTCCCTCACTAATGATCTGATTTTTCCCCTTTTTCCTGTCTCCAGTCTGCCTCCAAGGTCCCTCACCTGTCACTGTCTCCCAACTCCACCCCTGCTTACCTCTTTGACCTGCCAGTCACCTCCCACCCTCCTCAATCCACCCATCACGCCGAGTCTCCCATCTCACCACTCCCCCCTCTCCTCTATTCACTTGTCAGCTCCCCTCTCCACCCTCAGTCCTGATGCAGGAATTCCACTCAAAACATCAGCAATTCCTTCCTCCCCACAGATGCTGCTCGACCCACCGAGTTCTTCCAACAGGTTGTTTCTTGCTCTAGATACCAGCATCTGCTGTCTCTTGCGACTTATATACTGGATTTTACCTTAAGACCATAAGACATAGAAGCAGAATTAGGCCATTCAGCCCATCGAGTCTGCTCTACCATTCCATCATGACTGATTTATTATCCCTCTCAACCACATTCTCCAGCCTTTCCCTGCAAGCTTACTAATTCAGGAACCTATCAAATTCCATTTAAAATATACCCAATCACTAGGCCTCCACAGACAAATGTGGCAAAGAATTCCAAAGATTCCCCATCCTATGGCTAAAGAAATTCCTCCTCATCTCTGTTCTAAACGGACATCCCTCTACTCTGTGGTTGTGTCCTCTGGTCCTAGACTCTGGCACTACAGGAAACATCCTCTCCACATCCACCCTATTTAGGCCTTTCAGTATTTGATAGGTTTCAGTGAGATCCCTCCTCATTCTTCTAAACTCTAGTGAGTACAGGCTTAGAGTCTTCAAATGCTCCTCGTGCAGTAACCCTTTCGTTCCTGGGATTATTTTTGTGAACCTCCTCTGGACCGTCTCCGATGCTAGGGTTTACAATAGCTATTGCCAGATGCTAGTCCAATACTGGAGGCAAAACCCCTGTGACTGGATGCCAGCCCAGTGATCTAATCACTGGGCACACATTCACAGTATTACAACTAGACACATCAGCAATTCCTTTCCGTCCACCACCCCACAGATTGCTGCTCTGGGTTCCTGCAATAGATTGTTTGCTCCAGATTCCAGTATCTGCCATCTCCTGTGTCTCCAATGAGATCCATTTTAGGCAGAGTGAGTTAACACTGATCTTTCAAATGTTATCCCATCTTCACCATTACTAATAGGCTTCCCCAATCATCTCCTTGCTTCCTGAATTACTGTTGTATTTTTGGCAGTTCTTCTTATCCTCTGACTCATGCATTCGCTTCTCAGTGGTCCTGTCTGACAGCAGTGATTGCCACCTCCCCCTTGTTCATTAGAGATCCAGCCTCGTCCCTGTCACCACACCCAGATCAAACACCTTCATGGAAAGCATGAAGCCCAAAGTCACTGGCAGCACCAACAGAGCATTGTAATTATCCTATTGACAGGTCCTGGTGAACACACCTTTAATCACCCTTGAACTTCAGTCCCTGTTCTTGCTCTTGTCATCAGGAAGAATGTACAGGGGCCTCAAGACCTACACCAGCTAGTTCAGGAACACTTACCATCAGGCTCCTGAACCAGAGAACCCAACCTCCCTCACCCAAACATTGAACTGTTCCCACAACCTATGGACTCACTTTCAAGGACTCTTCATCTCATCCTCTCAATATTTGTTGCTTATTTAATTATTATTTTGTTTGTTTGCTTTTTTTCTTTCTGTATTTGCAATTTGTTGTCTTTTGCACACTGGTTGTTTGCCCATCGATGTTGTGTGTGATTTTTCATTGATTCTATTGTGTTTCTTTGTATTTACTGTGAATTGCCACAAGAAAATGAATCACAGGGGAGTATACGCTGACATATGTGTACTTTGAACATTGAACTTTGAACTCCACTGTATTTGCCCAATAAACATTCCAAAATGAGAATCGAGTACATTATCACGGAAATACATGTCGTGAAATTTGTCATTTTGTGGCCGCAGTGCATCACAAAAATTACTATCAGCTGCAAATAAATAAACAGTGCAAAAGAGGAGCCGTGAAGTTTGAACAGAAAGCTTGCCAGGACTTGGGAACCTGAGTTATAGGAAAAGGCTGAAAGGTTAATATTTTATTCCCTGGAGAGAGGGAGAATGAGGTAAGATGATATAGGAGTGTACAGAATCATGACAGGTATAGATAGGGTAAATGCAAGCAAGTTTTTACCACTGAGGTTAGGTGAGACTAGACCTAGAGGTCATGGGTTAATGTGAAATGTTTAAGTGGAACATGAGGGGGAGCTTCTTCACTCAGAGGGAGGTGAGAGCGTGGATGGAGCTGCCAGCGGAAGTGGTGGATGTGGGTTCAATTGCAACATTTAAGAGAAGCTTGGATAAGCACAAGGATGAAGGGGTATGAAAGGCTGTGGTGTAGGTGCAGGTGGATGTGACTAGGCAAAGCAACAGTTCAGTAAGGGCAAGGTGGGCCGAAGGACCTGTGGATCTGCTGTAGTGCTCCTTCACTCTGTGAGGCAGTGTTCATGGACCATTTGCAATTCTGATGGTGGAGAGGAAGAAACTATTTCTAAAAAGGTTGAGTGTGGGTCTTCAGGCTTTGAAGATGTCCTGCATGGTGGGGAATGTTGGAGTTGTCTGGGACTACAACCTTCTGACTTCACCCCACCCTCTCCCACTCGCCTGGCTTCACCTATCACTTTCTGGCTTGTCCTCCTCCCCCCTCTCCCCACATTCTTATTCTGGCATTTCATCTCTTACTTTCCAGTCCTGATGAAGGGTGTTGGCCCGAAACATCGACGGTTTATTCATTTCCGCAGATGCTGCCTGTCATGCGGAGTTCTGCCAGTGTTCTGTGTGTGTGTTGCTCTGGATTTCCAGCATCTGCAGGATCGCTTGTGCTTATTAGTCTACAACCTTCTGCAGGCTCCTGCAGTCCTGTGCAGTGGCCCCTCCACACCTGGTACTGATGCAACTAGTCAGAATGGTCTCCACTGTACATCTGTGGAAATTTGTGAGGGTCTTTAGTGACCTACCAAATCTCCTCAAGCTCCTATTGAAGTATAGCCTGCCGTCTTCTGTGTCTTTGAGTTTTTAACATAGCCCTGGAAACAACAACTGGCTGCACTTATATGGTTCCTTGAAGAGTATAAAGACAATAAAGTTTCACAGAACTGGGGGTCAAATAAAAATTAATCTGCAGAACAGGAGGTGTTCAAGATGGACACAGCCTAGTCTATCAGAGGAAAAGCCCTCTCCACCATTGAGCACGTCTACAAGAAACAGTGCCCCAAGAAGGCAGCACGTATCATCAATCACCCCCGCCATCATGGTCATGTTTTCTTCTCGCTGCCGCCATCGGGAAGGAGATACAGGAGCCTTACGTCCCACAACACCAGGTTCAAGAACAGTCAATACTCCTCAAGCATCAAGCCTCTGAAGTGGTGTGGATAAATCCACTCGCCTCAGCACTGAAGTGACTCCGCAACCTATGGACCCACTTTCAAAAACTCTACAACTCATGCACTCAGTAATATTTACTATTTTATTTATTATTAATATTTTTAAATATTTGCACAATTTGTCTTCTTTTGCACATTGGTTATTTGTCAGCCTTTATGTGTAGTTTTTCATTTATTCTATAGAATTTCTTTATTCTACTGTGAATGCTAATAAAAAACATTATCTCAGGGTAGTATATGGTGACATCTATGTACTTCGATAGTAAGTTTACTTTGAACTTTGAACTTTGGTCTTTCCTGTGGGTAGGTGACCAGAACTGCACATAATATTCCAGTTTGGGCCTCACCAACGTCTTATACAAATTCAACATAACATCTCAGCTCCTGCACTCGACACTCGATTTAGGAAGGCCGATGTTTCTACCTGTGACTTTTTTTGAGGATTGCTTTTGTATCTTGTTCCTGCTGTTCTTTTAAGAACAAAATCTTGACCAAACTAACATTTAATTCTCAATCAATATTGCCTAGATAGACACAATTATCTTGTCATACATGCCGTCTGCAGTATCTCGCTGAGTGGGCGTAAGTCAATGCAGTAGATTGTCACAGTCACAAAATGTGCCTTATTGTCTCGAAATTCTTGGCACTGTATCAATGGGGAAACAGTTTTCCCCTATCAGAATTGGAATCTGCAGTACGCTTTCTAAGAACACATAAGTGCCTCATCAAAAGATTTGAGTGGACAAATCTTATTTTTAATTGCATGTCTACAAAAATTAGCATGCAGCCTTCACAGTCCTTGTCTCTCATGTGATGTCACCTACGTTAATGTAACTTTAGCACCTACAGGCTGGGAAGAGTCTGATGGAAAAGTGGGAGATAACATTTCCCGGCAGCCCAAAGTGTGAAAGTGCAGCTGACGTTAACTTTGAATGAAATGTCGATAAATTAAACTTGAAATACTGAGTGGGCTGGAAATGTGATATCAGGTAGAGGAAGCTGACAAGTTTGTTCTGCCCAGTAATGTTAACTCAGTTCTCTCTGCTGACATAGTCTACCAACAAAGTATTCGTAGATTGCAATGGCCCATCTGTTCTGTATAGAACTGTTATTCCGCCTGGTCTCATCGACCCACACCTGGACCACTGCCTTCCACACGCCTCCCATCCAAGTACTCGTTCAAACTTCTCTTAAATGTTGAAATTGAACCTGCATCCACCACTTTGGCTGGCAGCTCGTTCTACTCTCTACCACCCTCTGAGTGAAGAAGTTTTCCCTCGTGTTTCCCTTAAACAGTTTTCCTTTCACCCTTAACCTATGGCGTCTAGTTCTCGTCTCAAGTCTGGTACATTTACCCTACCTATAACACCTCATAATTTTGTATACCTCTATCAAATCTCCCCACATTCTCCTACACTCCAGGGAATAAAGTCCTAACCTATTCAACGTTTCTCTATAACTCAGGTCTTCAAGTCCTAGCAGCATCCTTGTAAATTTTCTCTGCACTTTTTCAATCTTAATGGTATCTTTCTTGTAGATAGGTGATCAAAACTGTTCACAATACTATGAATTTGGTCTTGCCAACAGTTTACACAACTTCAATACTACAATCTCTAGAACTCTGACATATATTTTGCACCCCTTAGATTTAGACCATAAGACATAGGAGCAAATTAGGTAATTTGGCCCAATGAGTCTTCTTCGCCATTCCACCATGGCTGATTTATTATCCCTCTCAAGCCCATTCTCCTGCCTTCTTTCTATAACCTTTGACAGCCGATTAATCAAGAACCTACCAGTATCTGATTTAAATATACCTTGATCTCCACAGCCATCTGTGACAATAAATTCCACAGATTCATGACCCTCTGGCTAAAGAAATTTCTCCTCATCTCAGTTCTAAATGGACATCCTTCTATTCAGAGGCTGTGCCCTCTGGTCCTAGACTCCCCCACGATAGGAAACATCTTCTCTGTGTTACCAGAGGGCCCTCAGTATGAAATTGTCACTGATAAATCCCATGACAAACTCAGCAGGGCAGGGGAAGAACAGTGACGGCTAATAGAGAGTAAATAGAGATGTGGATTGTTCTACCGCGGTAACAGAGACAAGAGCAGACAAAAGTAAAGACATGGAATGTAGCAGTGATGATGTCCATGTTTCAGGAACTTCACAGAGACTTCAACCAGGCTCGGTGAAAGAAAACCCTGCCCAGTTATCCCCAGCACACAACCTGTAGTGCCAGAGGTCCCAACAACTACATGGAGATTGCTATACAAGGAATCCCTACCTTTCCTTTCCCAGAACACACTTTGGTAAATCGGATCATTTGCCTGCGTTCTCCCCATACCTGCATACAGGCAGAGATTAAAAAGCAAGGCTCCATAAATTACGACAGCAAAGAGGTGGTCGTGGGAGACAGAGATGAAAGGGATTGCTTTGAGACAATGGACTGGGCCGTGTTCAAGCATTCATCTAGAGATCTGAATGAATACACCATGCTTGTAATGGACTTTATTAAAACAGTTGTAGATGAGTGTGTGCCCTCTAAATCATTCAGAGTTTTCCTCGATCAGAAGCCCTGGATGAACATGAGATCCACAATCTGCAGGCGGCCAGATCAGAGGCATTCAAGTCTGGAGATCCAGAAAGCTACAAGAGGTGCAGGTGTGATCTCCGGAAAGCCATGTCACGGGCAAAGTGGAGATTCCGGACTAAACGAATCAATGAGGGATGCTCAACAGCTGTGGCAGGGTTTGAATGCTATCACCTCTTATAAAGTTAAAATCAAGAGACATGGAAGAGTGTAGGGCTTCACTTCCAGATGAGCTCAATGCCCCTATGCTCACTTTGACGTTAGAACATGGAGGAACCATCGCAAACCCAACATTCCCAATGACCCTGTGATCTCAGTCTCTGAAGCTGACTGTGGGCTGCCTTCAGGAGGGTGAACCCACAGAAAGCATCCGGTCCGGACGGAGTACCTGGCCATGGACTGAAGACCTGTGCTACCAACCGGCTGGGGTGTTCATTCAGATCTTTAATCTCTCATTTCGGCAGTGTGCGGTACAACCTGCTTCAAGGAAGCTTCAATCATACTGGTGCCCAAGAGGAACTTGGTAACCTGCCTCAAATGCTATCCCCATTTGCACTTACATCCACAGTGATGGTGTGTCTTGAGAGACTGGTGATGAAACGTATCAGCTCCTGCCTGAGGTGACTTGAATTCACTCCACTGCAGATGCTCTTCGCTCAACCCTGGAACATCTGGGCAGCAAAGGTGCATACATCAGGATGCCCTCTATTGACTACAGCTCAGCATTCAATACCACTATCCTCCCAAAACTAATCAATAAGCTCCTAGATCTTGGCCACTATAACTCCTCTGCAATTGGATCCTGGATTTTCTCACTTGTAGACACCAGTCAGTTTGGATTGGCAAGAATATCTTCTCCACAGTCAGCACTGGGCCATGTGCTTAGCCCCCAGCCCTACTCATTTTACACCTATGACTATATGGCTAAGCATGGGTCCAATGTTATGTTCGAGTTTACTGACGACACCATTGAATCAAAGTTGGTGATGAATCAGCGTACAGGAGGGAGAATGAAAATCTGGCTGAGTAGCATTGTAACAACAACTCCTCACTCAATGTCAGGAAAACCAAGGAACTGATTGTAGACCAGGAGAGGGAAACCAGAGGTCCATGAGCCAGTCCTCATCTGATGACCAGAGGTGGAGAGGTTTGGCAACTTTATATTCTTGGGTTTTATTATTTCAGAGGACTGCCCTGGGCCCACTACGAATAAAGCACTTCCTTTGGAGTCTGTGAAGATTCGGCATGACATCTAAAACTCTGAAAAACTCCTATAGATGTGTAATGGAGAGTCTATTGACTGGCTGCTGCAAGGCCTGGTATGGAAACACCAATGCCTTTAAGCGGAAAATCCTACGGAAGGTAGTGAATTCAATCCAGTACATCATGGTGTTACGGATTCAGCAACAATAAACACATCGGTGAGGCAGGGTTTTTTATAACAAATAAAACATTTATTAAACACTGAAAAACAACCCCCCAAAAGTAAACAAACCACTAACGTAACCGGAAATCAGCTTAAACAGCTTAAACAGTTCTTAAAGGAATAAAGCGAAAACAGTTCTTAAAGCGATGTTGCAGAAACAGTTCTTCAAAGTAGTACTGCAAAAGTTCAAATTGCTTACAGTCCATTAAAGGAGAGACTTTTTAGATGATTTAAATTCTCTTTCATGTCGTGTTGTTGTGGTTCCCAGTCAAACTATACTTTTCCCGGAGAATTTACTAAGATGAAAATGAAACGGCTTAAAGGCACTGACCCAAAACTGTACCCAACCCTTTCTGCTATTATTTGCAGGGGTTAACACGGGCACAGCCAACGAATTCCTTCCGAATGAGGATCAAACAAGGTCAAACCCGTTTCACCATCGAAATCGACTTTCCTCGATCTTTTAGCTCCCGAACTCCGATCTTCACTCTCCACTGATTTTTAACTGGCAGTATTATAAAGAAACTGCCGGCAATGACCTTTTAAACTTTAGGCATTAAATAAAACCCCACCTTTCAACCAAACTGCGTCATAACATTGAACCACGCAGTAGCATGGAGTCAAAATGGCAAATCCAGCCACGAACTGCCCCTCCTCACAGGGAGGGGTCCTCCTTTTATACCCTGTAAAAAAAACCTGTCACATGACCTCTACTGGCGGGAAAATGACGTCACTCCACCATCACAAGACCACTACCTTAAATCCAGTATAGCTTCAACACCACTGTCACGTGACAAGTACAAGATACCCACGGGTACGTAACAATGGATAAAGCCCTCCTAATCACTGAGCACTTCTACAGGAAACACTGTCATAGGAAAGCAGCATCCATCATCAGAAATCCTCACCATGTAGGCCATGCTCTTTTCTCGCTACTGCCATCAGGTAGAAGGTACAGGAGCCTCAGGACTCGCACTCAGGAAGAGTTACTACTGAAACTCCTTATTACTGAGCGTCTCTAAAGATGCAGCTTGTTAGCCCTTGCTAACAGCCACTGGACTCTAGGATCGATATGACTTGGGTCCCACCAAACCTGGGAAGCTAGGATGACTCGCCCACTCGAACACCTATCTGTGTGAATACTGTGTAACTTCTGGCCCTGTGCTATTACCCATTGGCAAGAAATAACACTGCATACAGTTATAAAGAAAGTGAGTTTTCAGATGTCAGCTTTGTCAAACACTTAGTAGGAAAAAGAAACGGGGGAAAATGAAAAGGGCCCACTACAGTTAACCTAGACCAAATGCACACATAAATTGGAACTCATCTTGATCTTGTCTGTAACTCACGCGCTGGACCCACGGTCTGCGCCAAAGCAGACACCACCTTCCGAATGTTGCTCGAAATCCACCTCGAACAAACGGGCTCCCCCACAGACGTACTGGTCCTTCCTCCTTGAAGCCATTCATCTGCACAAAGCAGCTCGTGCAACTGGGACGACAGCATCCTCTACCACCTTAACTCTTGTCTTCTCCCGGTTCCCGGCAAAAAGACCTCGACCCACACCAGTGTCGGTCACAAAAACCTCTCTGCTCAGCATTCACTAGAACCGTCTCCCAATTTCACCATCCTGATTGGCTAACACAACATTCTTAAGTTGAACAACATAGCTCCTTATCTTTAGCTCAAACCCAAACATGCTAAAAGCAGAACAGACTGCTCTTACAGAACTGCTAAGACCTAAAGCATAGCAGTTAAAATCTTAACCAGGGCATAACACTACCCCTCAACCATCAGGCTTTTGAATGAAAGGGGATAACTACACTCATTTGCCCCATCGTTGAAACGTTCCCTCAACCAATGATCTCACTTTAAGAACTCTTTATCTCATTATCTCATATTCTCATTATTTATTGCTATTTATTTACATTTGCATTTGCACAGTTTGTTGTCTTCTGCACTTGGTTGATCTTTCAGCGATCCTGTTATAGTTACTACTCTATGGATTTGCTGAGTACGGCCACAGGAATAATAAAGTTTCCTTTGAACTTTGAATTATGTTACAGTGTGCACCCATTGTTGTAATAGAAAATTGTTTTTGCTGTTAGACCTGTGGATAATCATTTCATTCTGTAATCAGGACCTAGTCTGTTACTGAATCAAGTCTTCCTGTAGCCACCATTCTGTCGTCAAAATGAAGTTTTACTGGAAATCTCCACGACTGAGAATGTAAAAGCTGTACCAAATTCATGCTCAGGTAGATCAGCTTTGACTGGTCTCCTGGTTCGCACCAGTTTTTAATTACTCGCCCTTTATTTCGAACACCAACTCTGTGTGATCTTTCAGTGTGCTCCTACACTCAGTAAGAGGTGTCTTCTCCCCCGCCAGTGAGAATTCAGAGCTCTGTTAAACAATGAGTGGTCAAGGGGCAGTAACAGGTGAAGGAAAAGTTAGAGAAACTTACATGTGGGAGATTAACAGGAGGAGGTGGTAATGGGGGGAAGGCAAATGTGGGTGGGATGGTTCCAGTGTGGAACAAAAAGGCCAGCATAGAGCAGAAGGGCCAAATGGACTGCCTCTCTGAAAATGTCTGTAAACTTGCTAGGCCCACACTAGATGATCCTTAGCAAGTGACATAACGATTGTACATGAGCATTGATACACCATTAATAATCAGGGAAATGAAAGGTCTTGTTTATTCGACAATGTTCCAGATCAAGAATTAGCTTTCACTTTTATTGAGTTGGTAACCTGCATTTGGCTCCATCCTCAAGGGTTGTCTTGCACATCCCACACTCGGTGTCAATGTAAAGCACACATCTGATCTGCCTAAATGCATCCTCCACTGCCAATCACAGGCACCTGCCTGAGTGGTTGAAAGATTCAAGGGAAACTAAATTCAGTGACTACTTTGTTAGGTACTTCCTGTACCCAGTAACGTGGCCACTGAGTGTGTGTTCACGGTCTTCTGCTGCTGTAGCCCGTCCACGTCAAGGTTCAACATGTTGTGCATTCAGAGATGCTCTTCTGCACAGCACTGTTGTAATGTGTGGTTATTTGAGTTATTGTCTCCTTCCTGTCATCGTGAACCAGTCTCTAACTTCTCTCATTAACAAGCCATTGTCACCCACATCAGTGGATATCTTCTTGCTTTTCACATCATTCTCTGTGAACTCCAGAGAATGTTGTGCGTGAAAATCCCAGATCAGCAGTTTCTGAGATACTCAAACCACCCCATCTGGCACCAACAATCATTCCACAGTCAAAGTCACTTCGATCACATTTCTTCCCGACTCTGATGTTTGGTCTGAACAACATCTGAACCTCTTGACCATGTCTGAATGCTTTTAAGCATTGAGTTGCTGCCACATGATTGACTGATTAGATATTTCCATTAATGAGCAGGTGTACTTAATAAAGTGGCCACTGAGTGTAATTCTAATGCTATGAAAACTTAAAGACCAAAATACCCCAGACCATTCAGGAGGAATGATAGAGATCACTTCTTGTCATGGGAAAATTTGAAGTCCTTTGCCCCCAAATGGGTATTGGCAAGCAATTGGAATCTGAATCAGAATCAGGTTTAGTATCACTGACGTGGCAGTGGTACTGTGCAATCCATTCAAATACTATAAATTACAGTAGGAAATATACAATATATATAAACATTTGAATTAAATAAGTCGTGCAAAAGAGAGCAAAAAGAGCGTGATGGTGTCCATGGGTTGGTCCATTGTCGGTTTAGAAATCTGGTGACAGAGGTGTAGACGCTGTTCCTGAAACGTTGAGTGTGTGATCCCTCTCTGACGGTAGCAATGAGAAGAGAGCTCATCTGGGGTGATGGGGGTCCTTAATGCTGCCTTGTTGGTGCTGGGGGGGCGGGGGGGGGGGTGGTGGTTAGTTTCTAAGATGGAGCTGGTTGAGTTTGCAGCCATCTGCAATGTGCCTTGCAGTAGCCTCTCCATATCAGACAGTTAGGATGCTCTCCAAAGTATATCTGCAGAAGTTTGCTAGAATTTTTGGTCACATACCAAATCTCCTCAAACTCCCAATTTTTGATGTGCCTTGTTTGTAATTGCATCAATATGTTGAGCCCAGGATAGACCTTCAGAGACGTTGACACTGTGCTTGAAACTGCTCACCACTTCCACTGTGGCTGGAGCCTTCCATGTCGTGGCTAATGATTTTCATGATTTCCAGCGGGCCGAGGGTTTACCCTTTTACCACCCACTGGATCACTTGGTCTGGCGAATAGTCACGGGCACACTGTGCCCCACTCCCACCAAAATCATTTACAGACTTGCAGGTATTGCTCCCCCAGAGATCCAAGGATACACGACAACAAAAATTGAAAAAGGTAAACAGAACTCAGATCTACGGCACTCACTACATCATCATGTGCCAGTTTCCAGCCGCCTAAAATCGAGGAAAAGCTTTGTTACAGTGGAGGAACTACCGCACGGAACATACCCCCCAAACATACAGGATTGACCTCTGGCAACAAACAAAAGCCAGAACCCCACCAAATAATACAGTGCAAGACCCCACAGAAATGTTGCCAGATGGGGCACTGTCTGACAGACGGAAGTGGTTCACTCTCAACAGAGTGAGAGCGGGAGTTTGTGGGACGGGAGACAATATGGTGAAGTGGGGTTTAAAGACCAGCGAATCCTGTGTGTGGCGAAAGGGTGCCAAACACTGAACACGTTCTGTGCAACTGCCCACTCTCACCTGATTTAGCTGACACTGACCTGCTCAACATCAACCAAACAACACCAGAGTGGCTGGCTGTCTGGTGTGACAAGCTGTGAATGAATGCATCACTTCCACTGCATTTCAATGTGAAGTGGTGTGTGTTCCCTTGACTTCCCCTTCCTGATGTCCACAATGAATTCCTTGGTCTTACTGACATTGAGTGCAAGGTTATCGTTGCGACACCATGCAACCAGCCAATCTATCTCATGTCTATACGCCTCCTCGTCACCATTTGAAACCAATGGGAACTTTCAGAACTGTTTTCTATGGATTTGATTAGGAGTAACTATTTTTAATGTGGTGTCATTACACAGATTCAGATTCTGATTGGAACATATAGAATATAGAACATACTGTGTATATTATTAGACAGTGCATTGAGCTAGAACATAGAACAGAGAACGTATAGCACTGTACAGACCCTTCAGCACACAATGTTGTGCCCACCTTTTAAAAGGTGAGAGGAAGGAGTGCAAACTGGCAGCAGACAACTGAGATCAGGTGAGGAGTAAGGCGGGAGGAAGCAAGAAGCTGGGATGGGATGGAAGGAAGAGGTAAAGGGCTAAAGAAGAAGGAATCTGATAAGATGAGGACAGTGGACCATTGTCAAAATGTCGACTGTTTATTCCCCTCCATAGATGCTGCCTGACCTGCTGAGTTCCTCTAGAATTGTGTGTGTGTGTTGCTCAAGATTTCCAGCATCTGCAGAATCCCTTGTGTTATTGATCAATCCTGTACAAAAAGGGGACTCAGCCATTATTTTGCTCTCTCTGGGATTTTGCTGCTCACAGACCCTGTTGAAGGGTCTCAGCCAGAAATGGACTGTTCCTTCTCCCCTACAGATAAACACAAGAGATTTTGTTGATGCTGGAAATCCATAGCACACACAAAATGTTGGAGGAACTCAGCAGGTCAGGTAGCGATGATGGAGAATAATAAAGTGTTGGTGATTCAGGGCAAGACCCTTCTCCAGGACTCTGCAGATATGAGATCCCCTCTATAGATGCTGACTGACTTTCTGAGTTTCTCCAGCATTTTGTGTGCGTTGTTCCAGATTCCCTGCGTATCTCATGTTTGAAATCGCACAGGTTCTCTTTCGGAGCCCACTTTGAATTGGCGGCAGATCAATCAGGTAAAATCTGGCCTTGGGCAGAGTGTCTGTGTGAGTTAAACTTGGCATAAGCGAAGTAAGCTCAGATTGAAGACACGGTGTAAGCATGTCTCTCCGGATTAGAGGGCCAGTTATATCAGGGAAAACAGCTATGGGTACGTCAACACTAAGTGTTTGGATCCAGAAGCAAGAACACAGGAGATTTTGTACAAATTTACTGCTACAGTTTAATGGGAATTAGTGTTCTATTTTCGTTACAACATTACTTGGGGATTAAATTACACCAAGTGCATCTATTGAGTTGATTAATCTGCATCGTGGTGGTGAATCAGTGTAGAGCAGGACGCTGACTGATTTCAGCTCATCTGGCTTCAATGGGTGTATTGTGAGCTCACTTTAGAAGCCGGTCTGACATCACAGAGAAAACCTGATTAACAACACCACATCCAGCCAGGCACTGTCCATCGAAGGGCTCTATTTTGAGTTGGGCCCATTATCTAATTTGTTCCTTACTAACACTGAATGTCGGAAAGTTGGCGAAGAGACTCTTCACACCTGTTCATCTCATACGTCATAGAAGCAGAGTTAGGCCATTCAGCCCATCTATTCTGTTCTGCCATTCCGTCATGGCTGAATTTTATCTCTGTCACCCCCATTCTCCTGCTTTTGCCCCGTATCCTTTGAAGCCCCGACTAATCAAGGAACTATCAAACTCTGCTTTAAATATACCCAATGCCTTGAGCCTCCACAGCCATCTGTAGGAATGAATTTCACAGATTCACCACCCTCTGGCTAAAAAAAGTCCCTCCTGATCTCTGTTCTAAAGGGATGTCCTTACATTCTGAGGCTGTGCTCTCTATAGGAAACATCTGTCTCAGCCTTTCAATATTAGATGGGTTTCAATGAGATCCCCCCCCCCACCCTTTCTTCTAAACTCCAGTGAGTAAAGGCTCAGAGCCGCTTAGAAGTCCTCCTACATTAACCCTTTCATTCCTGGGATCAGTCTCCTAAACTTCCTCTGGATCCCCTTCCATGCCAGCATATTGTTTCTTGGAGAAGGAGCCCAACACTGCTCACAATGCTCCAAGTTCAGTCTGACTAGTGCTTTGGTCCTTCTGGGAATGCGGCCTGCTCTCCTTTACCCGGTCAGGTCCAAGTGCAGCCACGGCTGAGCTCCCGCAGGCTGGGCTCTCTTCTTGCTGTTGCCATCGGAGCACACCACCAGGTACAGGAAGTTACTACTCTACAAGCATCAGGCTCCTAAACCAGCTGAACTCAACATTGAAATGATTCCACAACTACCGACTCACCTTCAGGGACTCTGCAGCTCATGTTCTCGGTATTATTTATTTGTTTTTATATTCGCACAGTTTGTCTTCTTTTGTACATTGGGTTGTTCGTCAGTCTTTATGAGTAGTTTTTCATAAATTCTACTGTATTTCTTTATTTTCCTGTAAATTCTTGCAAGAAAATGAATCTCAAGGTCGAATACGGTGACGTGTTAGTACTATGATAATAGATTTTCTTTGACTTTCAAAGGAGGAAGTAGACCTCAATCTACTCCGTCCGACTGTTCTTGGGATGAGCAGGTGGGTTCTCCGTCACCTGCTGGTCCCTGTAGACCCTCACCTGCTTTTATCAATGCACCAAGGAAAGCATCTGACCAGATGCATCGCGGCTTTTTACTGCAACTGCTCTGCCTGTGACCGCGAGAAACCGCAAAGGGTTGTGGACACAGCTCAGCACGTCACCTGGAAACCAGCCTTCATTCCGTGGACTCTGTCTATGCTTCTCACTACCTCTGGAAAGCATAAGCAAAGATCCCACCCACCCTGGACACTCCTTCTTCTCCCCTCTTCCGTCAGGCAGAAGATGCAAAAGCCTGAAAACACTTACCACCAAGCTCAAGGGCAGTTTCTACCCACTGCTATGGCTATTGAATGGTCCCCTGGTACGATAAGGTGGAGGCATGAACCCACAGTCTACCTTGTTTAGACCTCCTTGTGACCATGCTGCCTGAACTTTCTCTGTAACTGTAACACTTTATTCTGCAATCTGTTATTATTTTGCCTGCTACCACCTCAATATACTGCTGTGATTGGAATTATCTGTATAGATGCTGTAGAAAGCAATAAGTTTCACTGGACCTTAGTACACTTAACAATAAGAAAAACATTTCATATGGAGCAAACACGTCCTGACGAAGGGTCTCGGCCCGAAACGTCGACAGTGCTTCTCCCTATAGATGCTGCCTGGCCTGCTGTGTTCCACCAGCATTTTGTGTGTGTCATTTCATATGGATGTTGTTTTGGCAGAAGGAGCTAGTTTAGGGAAGGAATCGAGTAGTTCAACACAACATTGTGGGCCAAAAGGCCTGTTCCTGAACTGTTTGCCATTCTATAATTTATGTTATATTTATGTTTTTCTTGAGGATGCTGCTTATCTGAAGCTCTGTGTTTGTGATCTGCTGTAAGCAACGTGCTTATTGTACCTGTGCAGACAGAGCTGGCATGCAGATTTTCATTTCGCTGCAGTGATTATCTGTGATATCCCCGCCACCTCGATTTTGGCCCGTCCCCTTCTCTCTGGTTGCCTTGGGCATGGGAAGGAAGGGAGGGACTGTCCACTTCACACCCCCTACCTCCACTATTTACGGGGAGAGAAGGGTAGATAAGGCAAGCTTGCTCTCGAGGGAGTGGTGGCCAAGAGGGAAGGAGGGAGCAGGAGCAGCGGTAAGAGAGGTGGGGTGCCACAGGAATGTGGACGTGCTTCAGAAGAAATGAAGTTGAAGGAAGGGGTGCTGTAGGAGGAGATGGTAAAGCTACAAGCTAGTCACTCTGAGACACAAGGCAAGGCTGTTTGATCCAAACACTCAATTATTTAATATGGTCCAAATTCTCCTTGTGGAGAACACTGTCTTATCCAGGCAGCATCCTGGTGAACCTCTTCTACACCCTCTCCAAAGCCTCCTCATCCTTCTGAAAATGGGGTGATCAGAACTGAATGCAATGCACCAGAGGTGCTCTTAGCTCAACTGTATACAGCTGCTCTGTAACTGTTTTGACTATTTAGCAGAACGCAGGTAAGCCTGCAGTAAAGGCCAGATTTAGGAACAGCTTCTCTTCAACTGTGGTAAGACTGCTGAACGGATCCCGACCCTGATCTGGGCCGTACCTTCCAAATAACCGGACCCGTCTCTCGGTTTTGTTTTGCACTACCTTACTTTCCCTTTTCTATTTTTTATTATGATTTATAATTTAAATTTTTATTATATTTACTATCAATTTGCACTCCAGGGAGCACGAAGCGCAGAATCAAATATCGCTGTGATGATTATATGCTCTAGTATCCATTGTTTGGCAACAATAAAGTTAAAAATAGTTTAGAACGGACACAAATCATTCAAGATGTGTTGACGGTTCCTGTGCGGGATGGAGTTAATTTTCTGGACGGGTGGTTACAGTAGTGCTGGGGTTAAGGATGATCAGAATCTCAGAGAATTCAGGAGAGGGGATGGGAAAGGTCAGGGGGCGAAGTTCTTCCTCCCACTCTTATTTCCCACAGGGTTTAGTCTTGCTGGAGAACTCACTGACAAACAACATGAACAGTAAAAGAGAATTTCCTTAATGCGTTGAAGAACAAAATGACATGTGAAGGGATCTGTCATCTTCCTGAATCAGTTATTTGATGCAGTGTCATTTTCAGTCTAGTAGAGACGAGTTAGTTTGCCATAGAATATGGCAATTTTGAAGACGAACTTCAGTGGTGTGCAAGACAGAGAGAGGCCCTCAGATGCTCCTCACTCTGGAAGTGCCTACCCATATGTCACCTCACTGCCTGTTGCCAGGCAGGGCAGTTGTGTGACCTCACAGAGAGGTAGACATCCCCTTGTGAGCTCACGGGGTGGGGGGGGGGGCACAGGCTGTGAGGGAAGCTTGTGAGGGGGAGGGAGGGGGATTAGATAGTAGTCCCAGCATCTCTCCACCCCCCTTAAAACATAGTTGATCCTCGACCGCATCCCCCACCCCTCTCCCTGTGTTGTCCACCCCACTCAGCACGGGACCAGGCATGTCATTCTCTCTTCTCCCTCCTCCCATCAGGCAGGAGATACAACATTCTGAAAACACACGCTATTGGGCTCAAGGACAGGCACTGCCCTGCTGTTATCGGACTATTCAATGGTCCCCAGTATGATAAGACAGCCTTGACTTCACAATCTATCTCATCGTATTGCCTGCCTGCCCTTCCTCTGTAACTGGAACACTTTATTCTGTGTCCTGATAGTGTTTTCCCTAGCAACTAGAGATCATGGTTAAGGTTGAAAGATGAAATGTTTAAGGGGAACAAGAGGGGGATCCTCTTCACTCAGAGGTTGGTGTGAGTGTTCCTACAACGTCCCAGTTTTGTTCTAAATTTCTTTCTGGAAGTTAGGTGTAACCCTCAGGTCCGGCTGGTGGCGTTAGTCTGGGGAAGACAGTCTCTGGCCCTGCCAAGCGTGTGGAATCTGAGGTGCAAACCCTCTCGTTTGTGTGGATGCTGTGTGATTGGTTCCCCGTTACAAATCAGTACCACAAAATAACAGACAGTACACCATATGCAATCAAACATTTGAGCTTTAGCGTTCTTAATTTGACTAAAGGGTCAGTAAACAAAACCAAAAGAAAAAGGGCTCATTCTAATGAAACAGTCTAATCTGCACATGTTGAAGCTCACACTTCCCTTCTGTCGATCCTCCATCGATTTCCCTGGGCTTCGTTGACTCCTGGCCCCATTCCAAGTCCACTCCGTCCTGCTGTCTATGACCTCTCCTTTCTGGCATCTTCTCTCTTCATCTTCCGCTGAACAAAAGACTCAGATTACCTCATTCTCAGGCACACAACAAGAAAAAACACTCCCTTCATTGGACGGCGCACATTCCAAAGCCCCCGTTATCTCTCACCATAACCCAAACACTGCTTCTACAGAAAGACCATGACATGGACAGTGGAACCTTTCCCCGGGGATTACACTCTCCCCCCCACCACATTTAATCATGTCCTCATGACACTGAGATAATTTTCCAATCCTTCCTGCAAAGCATAAAGTCCAACCCAGGTGTAAAAAGCAGTGACATAGCTCCCCAAAACGGTAGAGGCCACTCTGTTCCCCCGGTGCTACATAGGCCAGCCTATCCGGTGGTCTCCTAACTCTTTGAGACCTCCGTACCCCCTCATCGACTTCCTCAGGTTCTGACACTACTGGGGATTCTCCTGATCTACCTGGCGAGGCCTCCCCTGGTCTATCACTCATGCCCTCCGCAACTTGTATTCGTCTGCCACTTGGCTGAGCTCCGCTTCATCCCTTGCAAGGTCCCACTGAAACCCTGACTATCCACAGATAGTGCTTCCCAGTTTCACCTGACTCAGCGTGAGAAGGGTTGTGAATCTCTTCCTCAGTCAGTGAGGAGTTAGCAAAAGGCAGCATATACCAGACCCCCATTTCCTCATCCTCTGAATCAGGGGCGGGAGCTGGCCTAATCTCTCCTGCTGTTGGCCCTTCAGTCGCCCCACTTCGCCACAGAGTCCTCTTACCAGGTGTAGGCTCCAGGTCGGGCTCTGGGTCAACCTGCACCTCTTGTCCCAAAGTCCTGATGGAGAATCTTGACGGGCCCATTCCCATCCTCTGATTTCACCCGGAAAACTGGTACTTTCAGCATCTGACTCTCTACCACATAGGGTGCAGCCGCCCAGCGGTCAGCCAACTTATGCTTCCCAGGTAGTCCCAAATTCCTTGGTCTCCTGGCATGAGTTGGGAGAACCTAACCTTTTGATCATACCTCCTCTTATTTCCTTGATTCTGCTTGGCAGCCGTGACCTCAGCAAATTCTTAAGCCCTTTTCAGCTCTCTTCTCGTATCAGACACATACTTCAGAAAAGTCTTCAGTACCAAAACAAAGGTCGATGGGCAACCTCGTCTCATGCCCAAACATCAGATTATATATGGCGAGTACCCAGTAGCTTCATTTCGTGTACAGTTGCAACTGTGGACCAGACGTCCAATATGTTGACCCCATTTGTTCCTCTTGCTGATTTCCAAGGTTCCTAGCATGTCCAACAAGGTCCGATTAAACCTCCCTGGCTGGGGATCACCCTGCAGGTGATAAGGAGTAGTCCTTGATTTCTCGGCTCCAAGCATGCTTAGTAACTCCTGCATGAGCCTACTCTAGAAATCCCATCCCTGATCACTATGTATCCACCTGGGAAGGCCATAATAAACAAAACACTTCTCCCTTAACACTTTGGCCACTGTGGACACCCTCTGGTCCTTGGTAGGAAAAGCCTGAGCATATCTGGTGTAGTGGTCCGTGATGACCAATACATTCGCCATGTTGCTGGTGTCTGGCTCTACTGACAGGAAATCCATTCACACCAGGTCAGGGGGCCCCGCACTCTGCAAGTGGGACAATGGAGCGGCCCTCGTAGATAGTGTCTTCCTCCGTATGTATCGAGTGCATGACTCACAGTATTCTTCAACCTCTGGCTTCATTCGGGGCCAGTGGAACCGATCTCCGAGCAATCCATGGGTCTGTCTTTTCAACCCCAAAATGTCCTGTGGTTTCACTGAGGTCAGGATATAAGTTATAGGATTATTGTCCATCCTCACCTCAAACTTGGTACCATAGAGGTAGTCACTCAACTTATCCACCACAGCCCATTTCAACACCAGAAACTCCAGCTTGTGCGTGGGAAAGTTTTTCTCAGAGGACGACAGACTCTGGCTGACATACACAACAGGCCTCAACCCGGTACCCTGATCCTGATACAGGAAACCCCCTAAGCCCTCCCTGTTGGCATCTGTAAGCAGTACGTATGGCAATTCGGGGTCCACAAAAGCCAGCACAGGTGCCTGGGTCAGCATCTCCTTCAGCGTCTGAAAGGCCTCCTCACACACCTCGGTCCAAAGGGCTCCGAAGGGCTAAGATACTCTTTACCCTCCCCTCCTTCTGTCCTCCTCCCTTCCCCAAGGGAAGGTAACCACACAGAAGCTGATTTGAAGGGTGAACCACTTTTGTGTAGCCCTTCAGGAACCTCTGATGGTAACCACAGACCCTAGGAACGAGCGTAAAGTGCTCACAGTTTGGGGCCTTGGCCAAGTGGTCACTGCCTCCATCTCAAATGGCTCTATAGCTAGTCCATCCCATGAGAACTATGTGCCCAACATAGCTGACAGATGTCTTGCAGAAATGGCAGTTATCCAGGGAAAGTTTTAACCCTTTAGCTTTCAGGTGGCCCAGCACCTTCAGCAGCCTCACTTCATGTTCCTCCAAGGTGGACCCGAACACTATGAGGTCATCCAGATACACCAACACCTCAAGCAAGTTCATATCCCCCACCATCTTCTCCATGACACACTGGAAGGTTGCAGGGGCTCCCGATATGCCCTGGGGCATCCTTTTGAACTGGAAGAATCCCAGTGGATGTATAAATGCCGTCTTCTCTTTGTCAGCCTCACTCATGGGGATCTGATAATGTCCACTCCTCAAATCCAGCACACTGAACCACTTCGCACCACCCAGGCAGGCCAGTGTGTCTTCGACCCTCGGGATCGTATACTGGTCAGGGACGGTGCACCTGTTCAGACTCCTAAAGTCCACACACCTCTGTACCTTCCTGTTCTTTGTCCAGGCCACTACTATTGGGAACACATAGGGGCTTCTGGACTCAGTGATGATTCCAGCTTCTTTCAACTTACACAAATGCTGCCAAACGTCTTCTACCTCTGCAGGGTCCAGTCGCTGCGACCTTTCTCTAAACGGGGTGTTCTCGGTCACCCAGATAGTGTGACAAGTGCTCCTGGAACAACCCACATCAAACTCGCCAATTGAAAAGACACCTCCCAGCTTCAACATCTTCTCTACCAGCCTCCTCTTCCAACCCGCAGGTACTGGGGAGCCCCGAAGTTGAATGACTCAGTGGTCAACTTTCCCCCTTTTCTCAATCGTTTCTGCCCAGCTTGTCTCACAGGACACCAAACATTACCGTCACTGGGAAGAGATGCACCAGGAGCAGCCCCCGCTTGAAGGTGACCTCCCACTTTGTAGTGTTCCTGACAATCACTGCCATCCTGAAGGTTTCTGCAGTTCGGGCCTCACCCGTACCCCAGCAGGCACACCCGACTCCTCTTCATGGTCTTCTGGAGTATCCACCAAGATGGGTTTCACCCTCGGGCATTCGGGAAATTTGGGGTTTCCCATTACTCTCGCTACCTCCCCTGGCCATAACATAATTGGCTTTGACTGGGTGAATCACACAATCCTTCATCTAAACTCGTTAACCAGCTCATTGCAGCCACGCACTTCCTCAAAAGCAGCTCAAAGCACCGGATAAATGAACAATGATCTCAGGAAGCTCTCTCCAGCTTTCTCCTTGCAGGCTCCCATGAGCCTCCTCACCAGAGGATTGTTACTGTCCACAAGAATTGAAATGCCGCCCTCCTCAACGGGGTCTGGACAAACTAGTACTAATGTATCAAGGACCTCAGCCACTCCCACATCAGCCTCCGAAAACTCCAGCTTCACTGACAAATAACCATCTTACAGATAATCACCTGCACTAAGACCCCAGATCTCTAGTACACTGAGTGATGTCAATGGTAAATGCGTCAGATACCCATTGTAAAATGAACGGTACAGCAAAGTGACCTGCGATCCTGTGTCAAGTATGGCTCTAGTATAAATACCCTCTATCTGTAGCAATATACTGGAGCTTGGCCCCACTAAGCCTTCAGAAATATGTTTTTTTTGTTTTAGGGTATTCCTTGACATATTCCTGGGAATGTGTCCCCACTGATATGCCAGGCCATCCCCTCACTGTTTTCCCAATGACTCTCTTTGCTTAGGTACCCGGGGGCTCACTCTCCGAGGGGTTTCCCATCGTTCACACCTCCACCTGAAGTGTCCCTCTTCACCACAGTGAGAACAGACAATACCAGCCGCTCCCCTTCTCACGTGACACTGGCTGCTAGCAGCCGTCTGCATAGTCTGTCCCCTTAGAGGATCCACCTCCCTATCAGCTCCATCATATGGGGGGGGGCCACACCTGTTGATACCAACCAGGACCTCTCAGTTCTCAACTCTGCCATGATCTCCTCTACTACTCCCCGGGGGAGGCTAACCATGGTCACTCCACCACTACTGTGGACTGTACCCTGCTGATGGAAGCCTGACCCTGCACCTCCGATGCATTCTCCTCCTCTCGTACTTCTCTGATCAGCTCAACAAACGAGGGAGGGGGTCGCGTCTTACAAGATAGTCGGAGACCCCAACCGATCAGATTCTGGGACTGGGTGCCTTTCGCTGTTTGGTCCATCCTTAACTGATGCACCTCAGCTGCCTGAATGGCCCCCCTGCACTGCAAGCAATTTACCTGCCTCTCTAGCCGAAAGATGTAGGCAGAAAGCTTCTCACCCTTCCTTCCTGAGAATAGGCAGAGCCTACGACAGCTGGGACTTTGAACCTGGGCATCTTCCCAATTATTCGCCAGAGAGGTAAGGGCAGATATTAACTCAGGAATCTCACTCTTCACTGGGGGACGGGGACTCATTAGACATTCCAAATCCGACCACTCCTTCTCCTCATAAAGCAGAAACGAGAGAACCCTGTCTTTGAAGTCTCCGCCCCCAGCTACAGGAGACTCGACTTATGATTTGGCCCGCTCACCTACACTCTCCTCCTCCTCCCGGAAAGTATGGACAGCTCATGCCCCCACCCTCCTGGAACCCCAGTAGTACCAGGCAGTTCCACTGCTGTTATGTCAGCACTAGTCTGAACTGAAACAAAGTCTGTGCCAGCCATTTTATCAAATTTCTGTCCTACAATCGTAACTTTGCCTACAGCTTTAACAGTACTTAAAAGTTGAATTAACAATTCATCTGGAGTATGAATATCTACCCCACTCAATACGCACACATTAGTTACTGGTAAACCCCATGGATGCATGCCACTGCTCCACCCTGGAGGCATCCATACTAGCACACACTTAAACACACAACCCACTGTTCAATGCTCAGGGCAATCACACAGCAGCCAACAAAATCAATCCCAGTCAAGCCCCCACAATTGTAACCCTCAGGTTCAGCCGTCGGTGTTAGTCTAGAGAAGACGGTCTCTGGCCCTGCCAAACATGTGGAATCTGAGGTGCAAAACTTTTTGTTTGGGTGGATGCTGTGTGATCAGTTCCCTGTTACAAATCAATACCGTGAAATAACATACAGTACACCATATGCAATTAAACGATTGAGCTTTATAATTCTTAATTTGACTAAAGGATTAGTAAAGAAAAACACAAAGAGGAGGGCCCATTTTAATGAAACAGTCTGTTGTACACGTTGGAGCTCACAGTTTCCTTTCCGCTGGTCCTCCATCGATTTCCCTGGGGTTCATCGACTCCCAAGTCCACTCCGTCCTGCTGTGTACAACCTCTCCTTTCTGGCATCTTCTCCCTTCATTCCCCGCTGAACAAAAGACCCAGCTCACACCACTGTCAGGCACACAACATGAAAACACACTCCCTTCATTGGACAGCTCACATTCTAAAGCACCTGTTATCTCTCACCATCACCCAAACACTGCTGCTACAGAGAAACCATTACGTTAGCAGTGAAACCTTTCCCAGGGTCTTACAAAAGTAAAAATGAGCCCTTCAGTTTGCAGTGAAGTGATGGATGCAGGTTTGATTTCAGCATTTAAGAGCTGTCTGGATAAGTACATGGATGGGAGAGGTTTGGAGGCCAATGGTCCAGGTGCAGGTTTATGGGACTAGGCAGAATGACAATACGGCACAGACTAGATGGGCTGAAGGGTCTGTTTCTGTGCTGTAGTTCTGTATGTCGTGAAATTTGTCATTTTGCCGCAGCAGTACAGCACAATGCATATAAATATAATAAAAATTACAATAAAATTACAAAATATAATAAATTCCAATATGAAATGCATTTGAAAATAAATAAGTAGTGTAAAGAAATCGTGAGGTTGTGTTCATGAACCGTTCAGAAATCTGATGGTGGAGGGAAAGAAACTGTTCCTGAAATGTTAACTATGTGTCTCTAGGCTTCTGCACCTCCTCTTCGACGGCAGTAATGAGAAGAAGGCATGGCCTGGGTGGTGGGGGTCCTGAATGATGGATACCACCTTTCTGAGGCATTGTGTTTTGAAGATGTCATGGATTCTGGCAAAGGTTTTCAGACTGAGGCCTTGAGAGCAAGTGGAGACCAGCCTTGAAAGGAGACAAGCAGGTCGAAGCTGCGGCGAGTTGGACAGCAAAGCACGGCCCGTTGCACTGTTTTTAACACAGATAGCTTAACCTGAACCTTCCTTGTTCCTGAGCCCGCTGACAGCTAAACAATGGGTCACCGGGACTACAGCAGTGTTACTCGACGTTGATTGCCTGAAGTTTTAAAAATAAGTCAGAGCTTTGAGCTGCATCATGAACCATGTGGTGCCTCTCAGTAAATCAGTCTGAAGCCCTTTCCCACCTAGATAATACCCCATTAGTTTCTGCCTTTTGTAAATCAACCCCATTGTCATGACAACGCTTAAGGAGCAAACTGAGTTTACAAGTATATCTAAAAATAACACAACAAAGAGATGCTTCGTTGTGCATTTGTCACTTTGGACAGGTTGCTGCTTCATGTTAAGCCTGTGGATGAAAGAGGATGTAGAACTGATTTGTTATTTCCTTGTACGCAGCCTAATCCTCGGGGATTTGAACACCATCCCCCTCCCTCCCTAAATCCACCAGCTGTTTGGATTGGTACCCAGGAAGCAGTGATGACTACAAAGCCCACACCTTCCCAGAAATCCACCTATCCCTGCTTTGAATTGGGCCCCATCAATGTCAAATTAGCACGACTGACAAGCAAGCAAAAGGGCTCCGTTTTACTTTAATTCCAATTTTAATTTAACAAAACCGGAATGTTTTAGGTACAGCTTCTCCACTGCCATCACATTTTTGAACAGCCCAGAGCCCACGAATACTAATCTGTATTCCTTTTTCACACATTTTATTTATTTATGTAACTTATAGCATTTCTTATAGTGTCTTGCAGTATATTGATGCCACAAAACAAATTTCATGACATATTGTCAGTGATAATAAACCTGATTTTGTTTCAGAGCAGACGGGACTGTTCAGTATTTATACTGTTTGTTCCCTATTGATTCAGAATTAGAATTAGAATCAGGTTAATTATCACTGACATAGCTTGAAATTTCTTGCTTTGCACCAGCAGTACATTGCAATACATAAACCATTACTATCTTATAATAAGTAATATATAAAAAATTAAATAAGTTCAAAGTTCAAAGTAAAGTTATTATCAAAGTACATCCATGTTACCATATACAAACCTGAGATTCATTTTCTTTCGGGCATTCACAGGTGTCCCCCGCTTTACGGATGTTCACTTTACGCCATTCCGCTTTTAGAAAAGACCTACATTAGTAACCTGTTTTTGCATTACCAAGAGAGTTTTCACTGTTATGAAAATTTTTCCCATATAAATTAATGGTTCTTCGTTTTACGCCATTTCAGCTTAAGAAAGGTTTCATAGGAACGCTCTACCTTTGTAAAGTGGGGGGAGGGGACACTTGTACAGAGAAATACAATAGGATCAATAAGAAGCTACATGCAAAGACAGGCAAGCAAATAATGTGCAAAAAGCAACAAACTGTGCAAATACAAAAAGAAATACAAATAAACAAGTAAATAAATAAACACCAGAAATTCTGCAGATGCTGGAAATCCAGAGCAACACACACAAAATGCTGGAGGGACTCAGATCAGGCAGCATCCATGGAAATGAACAAACAGTGGATGTTTCGGGCTGTGACTTTTTTCAGGACTCTGAATAAACGGTGAGCAATTTTGAGAACATGCATTGGAGAGTACTGGGGTACATGGGTTGTGGCATCAGTGTTGAGGCGGGTGAAGTGCGATAGATGAGCAAAGTAGTAAGGTAGTATTCATGGGCTGTTAAAAGTCTGATGCCAGAGAGAGAAAGCTCTTCCTAGAATGTAGAGTGTGGTTCTTTTGGCTCCTATGCCTCCTCTCTGATGGTAGGCATGTCTTGGATGGTGAGAGCCTTTAATGGTGGATACCGCTTTCTTTACCATTACCTATTGAAAATGTCCTCGATGGTGAACTAGTGCCCATGATTGAGCTGGCTGAGTTTACAATGCCCTGTAGCTTTATCTGCTCCTGTGCCATGGTCCCTCATACCAGAGGGCAATGCAACCAGTCAGAATGCTCTCCACAGCACATCTGTAGAAATTTGCTAGACTCCAGTGACTTGTTTCATGGGTTTGCAGGAGAGAAAGGTCCATCTCTTTTTGGTTGCCACATTTAGGAAGGAGCTACCTGTGCCATTCCCTGTCTCATATACATCCATGGAATCTTTGAGTCCCTCACTCGTCCATTAAATCCCTTTTGGCTCTTTTGCCATTATTCTTCATCTTTAGGATCTGATCTGGTTTCACCTTCCTGTCTTATCACCCTAACTCTTAACTTCCCAATATAACAGAGATCCATCGGCCTTCAATATACCCTTACCGCTTCCACCTATAACCCCCCAACTTCTCACTTCCCCCACCCCACCATCCACCTTCCCCTTCACCTATCATCTGTCAGCTCATACCCCTCTCCTCCCCACCTTCCTTTCCTGGCCTCTTTCCCCTTCCTATCCAGTCCGGATGAAGGGTCTCGGTCCAAAATGTCACCGGTTTATTCCTCTGCACAGATGCTGCCTGACCTGCTGGGTTCCTTCAGCATTTTGTGTTTGTTGCTCTGGATTTCCAGCAGCTGCAGAATTTCTTGTATCGTGAAATTTGTAGTTTTGTGGCACCATTACAGTGCAATACACAAAAAAATCCATAAATTACAGCAAGAAATATATATAATAAAAAAATAAATAGCAGTGCAAAAGAGAGCAACAGTAGTGAGGTAGTGTTCATTGGTTTATTGCCCGTTCAGAAATCCGATGGCAGAGGGGTTGAAGCTGTTCCTAAAAGTTGAGTGTGTGTCTTCAGGCTCCTGGATCTCTGCCCTGATGGTAATAATGAGAAGAGGGCATATCCTGGATAATGGGGGTCCTTAATGATGGATGCTGCCTTTCTGAGGCATCGCCTTTTGAAGACGTCTTTGCTGTGGGGAGGCTGGTACCCATGAAGGAGCAGGCTAACTTTGCAACTGTCTGCAGCTTTTTCCGATCCAGTGCAGTGGCCCCTCCGTACAAGTTGGCGATGTAACCAGCTGGATTGTCCTCCATGGTCAGACTGCATTTGGCACAGTGGTGTAGTGGTTAACATAATGCCACTCGAGTGCCAGTGACCCCGTTTCAATTCCGCCGCTGCCTGCAAACAGTTTGTGTGTTCTCCCCATGACTGCATGGGTTTCCACCGGGTGCTCCAGATTCGGCCCACATTCCAAAGATGTCCAGGTTGGTAAATTGTGGCCATCCTATTTTGGCACCAGAAGCCTGGCCCAGCACAAATCTGATTCGATTTGATTTCATGCAAACGAGACGTTTCACTGAATGTTTCAATATTTCATTGTACATGGGACTAATAAAGCTACTCTTTAAAATATTGTGAGCAATTTTCCTCAAATTTATTATCAAGGCATGTATTTTGTACCCTGAGGTTCACTCTATCGTTGGCATTTACAAGGAAAAAAATAGAATTTATGAAAAACTGTATATAAACAGAGAAAGACTGACAACAATCCAATGTGAAAAAGAGGATGAACTGTGCAAATAAAAAATAATACTGAGAACATGTTGTAAAGAGTCCTTGAAAGTGAGACTGTAGGCCAGAGAATTAGTTCAGAGCTGTGATGTGTGAAGCTATTCACGCCTGTTCAATAGCCTGATGGCTGGAGGGTATAATTTCTGTCCAACAGTTGTAGCAAGAAGAGGGTATAGCCTGGATGGCAGAGGTGTGTGATGATGGTGCTGCTTTTTCATGGCAGTCCTCCATGTAAATTCATTCAATGAGGGCCCATATCTAAGGAAGGATGTGCAGGCCCTGGAGAGAGTCTAGAGGAGGTTAGCAAGAATGATCCCAGGAGTGGAAGTCTTAACCCATAAGGAGTGTTTGATATCTCAGGGCCTGTACTTGATGGAGTTCAGAAGGATGAGGGGGGTCTCACTGAAACCTACTGAGTGCTGAAAGGCCTGAGAAGAGTGAACGTAGAGAGGATGTAGGAGAGTGTTAGATCTGAGGGCACAACCTCAGAATAAAGGGATGTCCCATTAGGTTTGAGAGGAGGAAGAATTTCTTCAGACAGAAGATAGTGAATCTGAGGAATTAATTTCCACAGACAGCAGCAGAGGCCAAGTCATTGGGTGTGTTTAAGGCAGAGATTGATAGCTTGTTGAACTGTAAATGGGAGCAGGCAGAAGAATGGGGTTCAAAAACCCAGCCAAGATTGAAAGGCAGTGCAGACTCGATGGGCTGAATGGCCTTATTCTGCTTCTATATCTTACGGTCATGTCTGTTTCAGTACGGTCGCATCTCCTTCTGATGGTATACGCTCAACCTGTACAAGTGGCTTAATACTCAATGTCTTCCTCTCATGTCAGAGTTGTGTGCCTGATCTGAGAAAAAGTTACCTCAAAGCATCTTAGAAAAACGCTCAGAGTGTTCAATGTAGGAGTTAGGCCACAGAACATTACAGCACAGCACAGGTTCTTCAGCCCACAATGTTGTGCTGACCTTTTAACTATTCTAAGATCAACCTAACCCTTCTCCCCGACATAGCCCGCCACATTTCTATCATCCATGTGCCTATCTAAGAGTCTTTTAAATGTCTCTGCCTCTACCACCACCTCTTGCAGTACGTTCCACTCACCTGCCACTCTCTGTGTAAAAAAACTTATCTCTGACTTCCCCCCATAGTTTCCTCTGATCTCCTTAAAATGATATCCCCTCGTTTCAGCCACTTCCACCTTGTCTCGGTCTATACTCTAAGGCCGTAAGACATAGGAACACGGTTAGGCCATCTGAGTCTAATCAAATCAGACCCAAATTGAGTCTCCATGCAGCTGTATCTTGACTGCTTTATTATCCCTCTCAACTCCATTTTCTGCTGCCTTCTCCCCATAACTTTTGATGCCCTTACTAATCAAGAACCTTTCATCCTTTGCTTGACTTGGCCTCCACACCCACCTGTGGTAATGACTTCCACAGATTTACCATCCTTCGACTAAAGAAATTCTCCTCATCTCTGTTCTAAAGGGATGTCCTTCTATCCTGAAGCTATGCCCTCTGGTTCTAGATTCCCCCACTATTGCAAGCATGCTATATACTCGATCTACATTTCTTATCATCTTATACACCGGTAACAAGGCACCTTTCAACCTCTTTCACTTAAAAAGAAAACAACTTCACTCAACCTGTCCTCATAAGACATGCCGTCTAATTCAGGCAGCATCCTGGTAAATCTCCTCCGCAGCCTCTTTACAGCTTCCACACCCTTCCTATAACGAGGCAACCAGAACTAAACACAATATTCCAAGTGTGGTGAAAGCACTCTCCACTTTGTCAGCTCTTGCAAGTGTAGATGGGAGCAGAGCAGTGGAGAAAGACTGATGGAATGGGTCTGATGAAAGACTAGCACAGGTTGATAGGTTTAATGTCCTCTCATGTCCTCTCAATGCTCTTTTTAACTTTTTACAGCACATTAGCACCCCATCCTGTCTTTGCCAGCTCCCATCAGCCCCACTCCCCTGATGTAAAGAAAGCATTCCATACTCGAGTTGTTTTAAAATACAGAGCCTGTGCTCTCTGACTAGAAACATGAGCAACATGGCATTTATAATGAGGAGAAAATAATCTGAGTAACCTCCATTGGAGCTGTTTTTCACCCAGGCACCTGGTGTATGCTTCAGCCAGAATTTTGGGATCTTCCCTGTGAATCTGCAGGTGAGTCAGGGAACTTTCAAGGCTTGCCCAGGTCAACTTCCTGAGAAATAGAAGCTCAGTCTCTAAGGCACCAACTTGCCCAGCCTGGCACCCTTCCCATCATTCTCCACACAGGCACAGTCTCCATCGCAGAATTAGCTTTCCATATGGTTGTACACAGTTGGAACTGCATCTATCAGCTTCTCACTGTGACATCCTCTGGCAACTGTGTCTCTTCCTATCTGCACTGCTTACTAATAGCATGACAACTCTGCACTGAGCTTTTCATTTCTCCTCTTTAAAGCAGGAGAAAAATTAATGATCCGTTTGGTCCATTGGAATTTAATTGCAATAGCCTCTTATATTAATTATTTACTGAAAGAATGTGGACATTGGTGGCACTACGAATAGTGATTTGTCCATCACTAATAGTCCTTAAAGTGGCAAGTAAAGTCATAACCACAAGAGATTTTGCAGATGCTGGAAATCCAGAGCAGTCCACACGAAACTCAGCGGGTCAGGCAGTATCCATGGAGATGAGTCATTTCAGACTGAGGCCCTTCATCAGGACAATTAAATGATGACAATTAAAGTCACTGTCTTTGTTGGGTCTGAAGTTAGGAGATACAGGAGTTTTAGGTCCCAGACCAGCAGGTTCAGGAACATTTATTACCCTACAACCATCAGGCTCCTGAGCCGGCCAGGACTGAATGGCAGAGCAGACTCAATGGGCCAAATGAGCCTTGAACCAGCATGGGTAACTTCACTCACACACCTCTGAATCTAGTGACTCACTTTCAACATACACTTAGTGGCCACTTTTTGGGTACATCTGTACACCGGCTCATTAATGCAAATATCTAATCAGCCAATCACATGGCAGCAACTCAATGCAGGCATAGTCAAGAGGTTCAATTGTTGTTGAGATCAAACATTAGAAAGAAATGTGATGAAATGATTTTGACTGTGGAATGATTGCTGGTGCCAGATGGGGTGGTTTGAGTATCTCAGAGACAGCTGTTCTCCTGGGATTTTCATGCACAAGAGTCTCTAGAGATTGCAGAGAATGATGTGAGAAACAAAAAACACCCAGTGAGTGGCTGTTTTGCAGGTGAAAACACTTTGTTAATGAGAGAGGTCACAAGAGAATGGCCAGACTGGTTCAAGCCGACAGGAGGGCGACAGTAACTCAGATAAGGGTAGTGTGATGCTATTACAGCTTGGAGCGTTCCAGAGTTCAGAGTTCAATCTTGGCACCGTTCTGTAAGGAGTCTCTTCGTCCTCCCTGCGGAATGCGTGGGTTTTCCCTGGGTGCTCTAGTTTCCACTCACAGTCCAAAGATGTACCAGGTTGGTTCATTGTCCCGTGATTAGGTTAGGGTTAATCGGGTTTGTTAGCGGTGTGGTCTGAAGGGCCAGCTGGGGCTGCCCTGCGCTGTATCACTAAATAGAAATAAAATAACCACGCTTTACAACAGTGATGTGCAAAAGAGCATCTCTGAATGCACAACACATCACACCTTGATGGTTCCAGGAGCAGAAGAGTACACTGGGATCATTGAGTGAACATAATAAAGTGGCCACTGAGTGTACAGGGGAGATTAGTTCTGATGGCAGAACCCCCACCCTGCCCCCAGTGAACTAATTGGGTTCTAATCATTATTGAAAGGTGGTGATTGATAAATTGGTTTATTATTGTCACACACACCTCAGTACAGCAGATTTTTTTATTTTCCTTCCCATCCATACATAAAGGGTTACATTTATGGAGGAAGTGCAGTGCAGGCAGACAATGAGGCAAAAGGGACATTGCAAGGTAGATTGTGAAGTCAAGAGTCCATCTTATTGTACGTCCGTTTATGCTTCTGGCTGCCACAGGAAAGCAGCCAGCATAATCAAAGACCCCAGCTACCCTAGACACTCCCTCTTCCCCCCTCCCATCAGGCAGAATACACAAAAGCATGAAGGTACCTACTAGCAGGCCCAAGGACAGCTTCTGTCCTGCTGTTACCAGACTCTTGAACAGCACTCTGGTACGAGTAAATGGACTCTTAACCTTACAATCTACCTTGTCATGTTCTTGCACCTCATTGTTTACCTGTACTGCCCTTTCTCTGTAGCTGTCACACTGTATTCTGCATTGCTGCTGTTATCGTTCAACCTCAATGACAAGATACAATGAAAAGCTTTGTCTTGTATCCTGGTCATACTACACACCTCCACTTCCCAACTCTTTCTTATTCTGGCTTCTTCCCCCTTTCCTACCAGTCCTGATGATGGGTCTCGGCTGGAAGCCTCCACTGTTTATTCCTCTCCATCGGCACTGTCTGACTTTCTGAGTTCCTCCACCATTTTGTGTGTGTTGCTCAAGATTTCCAGTGTCAGCAGAACCTCTTGTGTTTGTGCCAAGTTACACTAATCCCTTCTGTCTGCACATGATTCCTATCCCTCATTCCCTGCATGCGCATGGTCTGAAATACCATGATCATATCTGGCTGTAACACCCTCCCCGGCAGTATAATTCAGACACCCACCACCCTCTGTGTAAAGCAAAATTGGCTGGCCCATCTCCTTTCACTTTTTCCTCTCACCTTGAAGCTATTTCTATGCTGGAGAAAGGATTCTGTCGATGCCACTCATTATTTTGTAATTTTTTTTACCTGGTCTCCCCTCAGATTGAAGTTAATTGGTAGAAGGATTCAAGAAGGGTATTTCACCAATATGCAGTAGGGGTCTGGAAGTTGCTCCCTGTAAGGTTGATTGAGGCAGAGCTCCCCCTATTTTTATGCAACACTCTGAGGAATTTTTCCACTGCTTATTTATTTTGTAATTTAAAATAACTTTATGGCTTTGCACTGTACTGCTGTGAAACTACAAATTTCATGTCATATACCACAATGATAATAAACCTGATCCTGATTCTGATCTAATTCGGATTCAATTGGAGATTCATAATCGGCTGGATTATGGATTTGCTTCCGGGAAATGGAATTAACCTAAATATCCATTTAGAGATCACAAAGTCAGTAAATCGCCTTGGTGCGCGTGATCTCTGTGATCATTATAAATCACAAAGTCTGCCAAATCACCTTGGTGTGTATGATCTCTGTGATCATTTATAGATCACAAAGTCAGTAAATCACCTTAATCAACATGTACAAGCAAGCTGGATCAACTCAGCAGGTCAGGCAGCATCCATTGAAACGAGCTGTCCACGGATGCTGTCCGACCTGCTGAGTTCCTCCAGCTTGTTTGTACGTGTTGGTTTGACCACAGCATCTGCAGTGTACTTTGTGTTCAGTAATTTGTCTTGGTGTGCGTGATCTCTGTGATCACTTATGGATCACAAAGTCTGGTTGGTGTGTGTGATCTCTCTGATGCAACACTGATAAATATTGAGTTCACTTTTCACTAAAAGGGTCTTGCTTGTTTATCCTGTAATATTACATCCACACGGTTATCATGGATTGTCTTATCTGTTGTTGTTATTATAATTATTAACAAGTGACTCTGCTAATTTTAAAATTTATTAATTTACGGGATATGGGCATTGCCAGCTAAGCCAGCATTTATTGCCCATCCCTAGTTGCCCTTGAGAAGGTGGTGATGAGCTGTCTTCTTGAACCGCTGCATTTGCTGAGGTGTAGGGACACTCACAGTGCTGTTAGGGAGGGAATTCCATGCTGGAAATCCAGAGCGACACACACAAAGTGCTAGAGGAACTCAGCAGGTCAGGCAGAATCTATTGAAATGAATAGACAGCCGATGTTTTGGGCCAAGACCCTTCATCAGTTCTGGAAAGGAAAGGGAAGACACCAGAATAATAAGATGGGGGAGAGGATGGAGGACTAACTAGAGGTGATGGGTGAAGCCAGGTGGCTGGGAAAGGTAAAGGGCTGGAGAAGAAGAAGAGGAAAGTGGACCATAGGAGAAAAGGAAGGAAGAGCACTAGGGGAAGGTGATAGACAGGTGAGGAGAAGAGGTAAGAGGCCAGAATGGGGAATGGAAGAAGCAGGAAGTGGAAGAGGAAAAAAATTACCAGAAGTAAAATCAATGTTCAGGCCATCATGGAATATGAGGTGTTTCTCCTTCATCGTGAGAGTGGCCTTATCATGGCAAAAGAGGAGGACATGGACAGACATGTCAGAATAGGAATGTAGATAGGAATTAAAGTGATTGGCCACAGGGGAAATTCCACCTTTGGCGGACAGAGCAGAGGTGCTCGACAGGGCAGTCCCCCAATTTATGTTAGGATTCACCAATGTAGAGGAGGCCATATTGGGAGCTCTGGATATAAGAGACAACCCCAACAGATTTCCAGGTGAAGTGTTGCCTTACCTGAAAGACTGTTTGGGGCCCTGAGTGGAGGTGAATCGGCAGGTGTAGCATTTCTGTTTCTTGCAGGGATATGTGGAGGGAGATAATTGGGAGGGACAAATGGACTGGAGAATCACGGGGGAGTGATCCCTGCAGAAAGCGGAGAATGGGGGGACGTTTGTGGTAGGATTTTGTTGAAGATGGCAGACAATTTGGAGAATGCTGTGTTGGATGTAGAGCCTTATGGGATGGTAGATGAGGACAAGAGGCACTCTATCCCTGTTAAGGTGGCTGGAAGATGGGGTGAACGCGGATGTCTAGGAAATGGAAGAAATGCGGGTGAGAGCAACACCAATGGTGGAGGAAGGGAAACCCCATTCTTTGAAGAAGGAGAACATCTCTGTTGTACTGGAAAAGAAAGCTTCATTCTGGGATCCCCTTCCCTCTTCTTCTATTCCCCACTTTGGCCACTTACCTCTTCACCTCACCAGCCCACCACCTCCCCCTGGGTCCACTCCTCCTTCCCTTTCTCCTATGGTTCACTCTCCTCTCCTATCAGATTTCTCCTTCTTCAGCCGTTTACCTTTCCCAGCCCCCTGGCTTCACCTATCACCTTCTAGCTAGTCCTCTCTCCCCACCACCACCTTTTATATTCTTGCTTCCCCACCTCCTTCCTCTCCAGTCCTGATGAAGGGTCTCAGCCCAAGATGTTGACTGTTCATTCCTCTCCGTGGATGCCTCCTGACCTGCCGAGTTCTCCCGTATTTTGTGTGTGTGACTGACTGGAGGGAGGTTGGCTTGCAGGATAGACTGGACTGCATTCACAACACTTTGCAGTTCTCATACCAAGCCGTGACACATCTAGGATGTTTTTTGTGGTGCTTCTACACTATAAAAGCTGGCATAAGTTATCTTGTGCATGCCAAATGTCCTTAGCCTCCTGAGGAGAGTTGCTGGTGAGGTTCCTTGGCCATCATGATCTGTTGTGTTCTTCCAGCAGTTTGCATTTTGGCTCCAAATACTTTATACTTGCCAATATTTGTGGTGTCTTGTGTCTCTGAATGAACTTCATGTTTGAGTCCTAACAGCCTATCAGTAGGAAAGTGCCAAAGGTTCATTATCTTCCAGGTGAAGAAACTTCTCCTCTTCCTAATTCTTCACCACTCGCACAAACCCTTGTCCTATGCACAAATATTTGAAATCTGTTTTTCCTTGTTTTTGATAGGCCAGAGTCAGCAGAAGATAGAAGTGCTGAAGACATCACCGTAAGTTGACAATTGGTTTTTAATTACGTTTGCAAGCTTTCCAAAATAATTTAGCTTAGATTGAGGGAGAATATCTGACTAGAATATAACAGCAAGGAGTAAAGCCAAGGCTTTATAAGGCATTGGTCAGACTGTACTTGGAGTATTGTGAGCAGTTTCGGGCACCTTATCTAAGAAAAGATTTGCTGACATTGGAAAGGGTCCAGAGAAGGTTCACAATAATGATTCTGGGAATGATAGGGTTAACATTTGAGGAGCTTTTGCTGGCTCTGGGCCTGTACTCACTGGAGTTTAGAAGAATGAAGAGGATCTCATTGAAACATATTGAATATTGAAAGGACAATATAGACAGGATGTGGACAGGATGTTTCCTATAGTGGGGGAGTCTAGGACCAGAGGGCACAGCCTTTGAATAGAAGGACATCCATTTAGAACAGAGACAAGGAGGAATTTATTTAGCCAGGATGTGGTGAGCCTGTGGAATTCATCGCCACATGTGGCAGTGGAGGCCATGTCCTTGGGTATAGTTAAAGTGGAGGTTGATAGGTTCTTGATTGGTTACGGGGAGAAGGCAGGAGAATGGTGTTGACAGGGATAATAATTCAGCCATGATGGAATGGCAGAGCAGACTCAATGGGCCGAATGGTCTTCTGGTCTAATTTTGAGACAGTCACGTCTTCTGACTTTCTTGGATGGGAATGGTCCTCAGCATTATCAAGGACACCTCCTGTCTCAGTGATCTCCTATTGTCAGTCAGAAGGTACCGCCATACAAAAACAAGGACTGTTGGACTGGGTAACAGTTTCTTCTCCCAGGCTGTGAGACTTCTGAACACCCTGCTACCAATATTTATGACAGTGCTAGTAGCAGTAATACTGTTGTACATTTTAGTATGTGTTGTATATGCACTTCATGTCAACTTGTACATCTGCAGAATGTTGTTTATTATCTGTTAATATTATTTCATGTGCTGATATCAGGCTTCGTGGTAGTACAGTGGTTAGTGCAACACTATTAAGCTCGGGGCATTCCAGAGTTTGGAGTTCAATTCTGGTGCTGTCTGTAAGGAGTTTGGTGTTAAATAGATGGGTTGCTGGGTGGTGTGGCTTGTTGGGCCGGAAGGCCCTGTTCTGCACTTATCTCTAAATAAAATAAAGTATATGAAATGTGTACTGTGTTTTTCATATTGGTCCGTGAGGATGGTTGCCCTGTTCAGCTGTGTACATGTATATGGCTGAATGACTATAAACCTGAACTTGACCGTCTTCACCCATCTCTGTCTCCATCAACCATGTAGACAATCCCATTCCCAATGAACAGCTTCCCTCGAATCTGCAGCCACTTTTCTTGCAGACGATTTACACCAGTGTGGATTATTGCCTCATTTGTAGCTTGTATCTCCAATGTCCAGAAGATACTTCAATGTGCAAATTACTCTCACACAAAGTGTTGGAGGTGATAGTGTGTGTGCGTTGTGAACAGGAACGGAATAGAGGGTCACACTTACGCATTCAGCTGGAAATGATGGGAGGAGGTTTGAGTGTGAGCTGATATAGGGCTGAATGGCCTGTTTCTGTGCAATTCCATGAATGAATCCTTGATAGATGATCCAGATTTTCCAACAGGAGATGTACAAGTAGGCAACATGTGTTGGAGAAGTTGTAATCACTTATTCACACTATGTGTCTGGCTCTCACTCCCCGCCACAGACGTCGTCCCTCTTTGCCAGAGATTGAACATGGGACTACCACTTCACTCTACGTTTACCAAAGCAATGATATTGCTGCTCACTTCGTAGACAGAATGTGACACAGCAGCAAAAGTGGCCGTTCAGCCCATCCTGCTTGGGCACCCCAATTAGTCCGCCAACCCCACACATTTCCTTTACAGTCCGCAAGTAATTCTCTTTAAATGTAACACATGGAAATCAAAACAGTACAGCACAGGGCAGGCTGTTCAGCCCGCAACGTTAGGCTGATCTAATTAACCAACAGCTTCTAATTAATCTAATCAATCTTCCCCGCATATGGATCATATCCCTCCCTTCTCTGCATATTCCAAAAGTCTCCTTCATGCTCCTCTCGTATCTGACTCCATCGCCATCTCTGGCAGTGCATTCCAAACACTCGCAACTCTCTGTGTAAAAAGTTTGCCTCGCACTTTGCCACATGCCCTCTAGTACTCGACATTTCAGTCCTGGCTGTCTCCTCTGTATATGCCACTACTCTACCTATACTCTGTCCATTCCAAATGCTTATCCCATCCCTTTCCGACAGTTCCATGAGTGTCTACTTCCACTGTTTGCCACACAAGTTGATAAGGCCTATGGGTGTCAGAGTTCAAGAGCTGTGAGGTAATGTTGCAGCTCTATAAAGCTCTAGTTAGACCACACTTGGAATATTGTGTTCAGTTGTGGTCGCTTCATTATAGGAAGGAAGCGGAAGTTTTAGAGAGGGTGCAGAGGAGATTGACCAGGATGCTGTCTGGATTGGAGAGGGTGCAGAGGAGATTTACCAGCATGCTGCCTGGATTAGAGAGGGTGCAGAGGAGATTCACCAGGATGCTGTCTGGATTGGAGAGGGTGCAGAGGAGATTGACCAGGATGCTGTCTGGATTGGAGAGGGTGCAGAGGAGATTGACCAGGATGCTGTCTGGATTAGAGAGGGTGCAGAGGAGATTGACCAGGATGCTGCCTGGATCAGAGAGGGTGCAGAGGAGATTTACCAGGATGCTGCTTGGATTAGAGAGGGTGCAGAGGAGATTTACCAGGATGCTGCCTGGATTAGAGAGGGTGCAGAGGAGATTTACCATGATGCTGCCTGGATTAGAGAGGGTGCAGAGGAGATTTACCAGGATGCTGCGTGGATTAGAGAGCATGTTTTATGAGGACAGGCTGAGCAAGCGAGGGCTTTTCTCTCTGAAGTAAAGCTGGATGAGAGGTGTACAAGATGATAAGACGTATAGTTTGGGTGGATAGACAGAGACCTTTTCCCAGGACCGATGGCTAACACAAGGGGGCATAATTTTAAGGTGATTGGGAGAGAGAATAGAGGAGATGTTGGAGGTAGGATTTTCATGCAGAGTGGTGTGTGTGTGGAACACCCTGCCAGGGGTGGCGGTAGAGGCAGATACATTTGGGGCATTTAAGAGTCTCTTGGATAGTCACATAGATGATAGAAAAATGGAGGTCTACGTGGGAGAGAAGATTAAATTGACCTTAGAGTAGGTTAAAAGATCAGCGCAACATCAAGGACTGAAGGGCCTGTACTGTGCCAAAGTGCTTGACGTTTTAAGGGTCACTGATGATTACAGTATTTTACAGCTCAAACCCAACCCCACCTGCTTTTCTCTTCAGCCCTTTACCTCTTCCACCTATCACCTCCCAGCTTACTACTTCATCCCCTCCCCCTCCCACAAACCTTCCACCTATCACCTCCCAGCTTACTACTTCATCCCCTCCCCCACCTCCCAGCTTATTACTTCACTCCCTCCCCCACACTTTCTTACTCTGGTTTCTGCGCCTCCCTTCCCAGTCCTGATGAAGGGTCTCGGCCCGGAATGTCATCTGTTCATTCCCCTCCATAGATGCTGCCTGACCAGCTGAGCTCCCCCAGCATTTTGTGTGTGCTGTGGCCTTTTATTTAGTTGTTAGGTCTAGCACACATTGTCTGAACTGATGTTAGCAGCATGATTACAGAGAGATGACAGACAAAGCTGCAACCTTGTATAAAAGTGATTACTGCAACTATCTTCAGCCGCTGGGTAGTGTGTGTGGGGATTTATCTCTTATTAATAATTCATGGCATAAAAGATTAGGGACAAGGATTCTAAATCTTCTTTGCCTGGATGTGAAAACGTTTGGGATTTGGGAAATGCTGGCTGCAGGGCTGATATCACGTGTCGTCCACTCTCCCTCACTGAGCACCCCAATGTACAGGATACGGGGTACTCTGACCGTAGGGCTGGTATCACATGTCGTGTACACTCCCCACTCTACTCTGGCAGGCTTGTTCTTCCCTGCTGACTCTACTGATAACTCTCATTGTAGAACCAATGTTCCTGAGATCTGGGTGAATTCTTTAGCCAGAGGGTGGTGAATCTGTGGAATTCGTTGCCATGGGCAGCTATGGAGACTAGTTATTGGGTATATTTAAAGCAGAGGTTGATAGGTTCTCGGCTAGTAAGGGTGTCAAAGACTATGGGGAGATGCAGGAGAATGGGGTTGAAATGAAATATAAACCACCCATGATCAATTGGCCAGGCAAACTCCAACGAATGGCCTCATTATGCACATGTCTTACAGTCTTAAAACTCAGTTAACGGGAAGATAATAAATACAGGTGTTGCTAATGAATAATCACATTTAGCCCCAGTTTCTAGCGATGGGCTGAATGGCCTCATTCTGCTCTTATATCTTATGGAATAACGGGATTCTATGTTCTAATCACTGCCTGTAGTATTACATGTGACTCTGAGGTAGTTCACTCAATTTTAAGCTATAAGGTTAAGTCCTGTGCAGAGGGGAGGTCAGTAGGTCAGTCAGCGAAGGGCGGTTAGTGTTTTGGGTTGCATCAGGTAGACACCTGAAACGTCAGCTCCCCCGAAGCTGAGTTCCTCCAGCATTTTTGTGTTGCTCCAAATTCCAGTGCCTACACCCTCCTGTGTCTCTTGACATGAGATATGAGAATATCCATGACCGAAGAAAGAAATAAAAATAATAACTTTATACAGCACTTTTCATACAGATGCTGTACAATGGGATAAAGGTGCAAACATGAAGTTCAAATAATAATAATAAAAATAAACACGAAAATAAAAGACAAAACGTTAAAAGCAAGTTTGAAGAAATGGGCTTTGAGCTGGTGTTTAAAAGCAACAACTGAGTCTGCATCCCTTATAGTTTTAGGGATTTGAATTACACACTTTAGTAGCATAGTTAGAAACATAGAAAATCTACAGCCCATTGCAGGCCCTTCGGCCCACAATGTTGTGCCGACCATGTAACCTACTCTAGAAACTGCCTAGAATTTCCCTACTGCACAACCCCCTATTTTTCTACACTCCATGTGCCTATCTAAGAGTCTCTTAAAAGACCTTATTGTACCCGCCTCTACCACCTTCACTGACAGTGCATTCCACGCACCCACCACTCTCTGTGTGAAAAACTTACCCCTGACATCCCCCTTGTACCTACTTCCAAGCACCTTAAAACTGTGCCCTCTTGTGCTAGCCATTTCAGCCCTAGGAAAAAGCCTCTGACTATCCACATGATCAATGCCTCTCATTATCTTATACACCTCTATCAGGTCACCTCTCATCCTCCGTCGCTCCAAGGAGAAAAGGCCAAGTTCACTCAACCTATTCTCATAAGGCATGCTCCCCAATCCAGGCAACATCCTTGTAAATCTCCTCTGCACCCTTTCTATGGTTTCCACGTCCTTCCTGTAGTGAGGCGACCAGAACTGAGCCCAGTACTCAGAATCGGAATCAGGTTTATTATCATCTTATATAGCTGTAAAATTACCTCAAAAAAACTGACCTGCCAATTACCTCTTGAGAGAGATTGTTTAAATTTAGGAGACAGGCAGAAGAAGACCTGAGCGCTTGAGCAGGAATAGGGAATAATTTAGTCCCAGACGGTGGGTATTTGAGAGAGAGAGAGAGAGAGAGGAAAATAAGTAAAGAGAAATAGTACACTATTAAAGGGGAGAGATTACCATGTGGCACAGCACTGTAGTGGTGAGAGTCACGTTTTACAACACCAGTGATGGGAGATCAATTCCCACTGATATCTGTAAGGAATTTGTATGTTCTCCCTGTGACTGTGCGGCAGATTATGAGAGGCATAGACGGAGCAAACAGCCATATCTTTTTCCCAGGGTGTGACTGTCTGTTTCAGGGTGTGAATTTAATCTGAGGGGGAAGTACAAAGAAGATATGCGGGGCACGTTTTTTACATGCGTGCCTGGAGTACGCTGCTAGCGGGTGGTGGTGGAGGCAGATACAGTAGAGGCATTTAGGAGGTGTAGAAAACAAAGGGAAATGGGCATTTTGTAGGCAGAAGGAATTAATTTAGTCAGATGAAGATGATGGAGATCAGGAGGGGAATGCTTTGATCGAGTTGCTGGTGGAATTGGTGGACGTGGGTTCAAATGCAACATTGAAGAGAAGTTTGAGTAGGTACATGGATGGGAGGGGTATGGGGGGCTAAGGTCCACGTGAGGGGCAGTGGGACTAGGCAGGGTAATGGCTCAGCATAGACTGGATGGTCCTGTTTCTGAGCTCTGCAACTCTGTGCCGTTAGCTTCATTAGTTTGGCAGGTTTGTGTCCTGTTTGATTGCTCTGAGTACAGGCATAGACAGGATGAAGGTCTGCGATAGATTGTGAGACTGATGAAAATGATAGAGATGGAGAGGAGCATGCTGTGAATGGATTTGAAGAAACTGTGAGTATTTTTCAAAGTCCTGATTAACATGGAGTCTGTTTAGTTCAATGGGCTGATTAGGTAGTTAGTGCTCATTTGTTAAATCGCAGCTCCCACGGAAATGAGCACGTTGAGTTTCAGTACTTATGTGATCAACGAGAATATGTGGACAATGTGGCACATTTGCAGATGTTCGGTTGACAATTTTAAAAAATTCCTTGGCGTTCATTACCATATCAGGAGATCTGTCCCAGACCAGCAGGTAAGTGCCATCACAAAGAAGGCATGTCATCTCCTCTACTTTCAACATGACATCTAAATCTTTGAAGAAATGCACAGTGGAGAGTATCCTAATTGGTGGCATCACAGCCTGGTATGGAAACACCAATGCCCAGGAATGGAAGTGATTGATACAGCCCAGTCCACCACAAGAAATGTCCTCCACACCCTTGAGCACATTAACAAGGACGCAGCATCGATCATCAAAGAACCCCACAGTCCAGGCTATGTCTTGTCGTTATGTCCAGGCTTGTCGTTATTACCATCAGATTGGAGGTACAGAAGCATTAGGTCCCACACCACCAGGTTCAGGACCGGTTATTACCCTACAGCCATCAGGCTCCTGAACGAGCACTCACCTCAATGCTGATCTGATTCTACAGTTACCACAACTGATTGTTGTGGTACCACTCAACCAGATTCTTAATCTCCCTCCTATATGCTGATCATCACTCCTTTGATTTGGCCAACAACAATGATGTTGTCAGCAAACCTGAGACTGACCTTGGACCTGCACTTGGTCATAAGTGTAAAGCGAGTAGAGCAGGAGGCGAAGCACTCAGCCTTGTTGTGCAACTGTGCTGATGGTGATTGTGGAGGAGATATTGTTGCCAATCCGAACAGACTGGGGTCTGTAAGTGAGGAAAACAAGGATCCAGTTGGACAAGGAGATATCGAGCCTAGGTCTTGGAGTTTATTGACCAGCTTTGAGGGATGATAGTATTAGATGCCGAGCTGTAATCAATGAAGTCCTGATATATGTATCTTCACTGTCCAGATATGAGTGGTGTGGTGTAACTTGAGTGCTATAATAGTACAGCAGATGGGTTTGTACAACTTTGGGAAAGAGACTTTCTTAACATTCTAAGACAGAGAAGTAAGTCAATTTTTGATTCTTCATTTTCATAACTCCCAGGTGACCCATTTTGCTGCAGTTATGTGACGTAGAGAGAGAATAAAATGAGGAGCAATTGCCAGTCAGATTATTCTAGGGAGTTTCCTGCTGAGACCAGCTGTTCTATATTAAGTGAAGCAAATATTGTGGGAGCAATTTCTGTCTCGATTACTGCATAGGTCATTTTAGAGGTCACTGTGAATATTGGGAAGTTGCCATGGCGTTGGAAATGGTTCACCAACACTCAACCAACTGTGAAGATTTCAAAGAACTTCTGGTCTGCTTTTGCAGTACAGAAAAAGCATGTTGATACTTATGGGTCACCCAGTGCAATCTTCGCTGATTTGATTTGATGCAAGTGGCGCATTTCACTGTATGTTTCAATGCACATGTAGCAAATAAAGCTCATCTTTCTTTGCTCCATATTTTAAATCCCTGCCTCTTATGTTGGTGCTTTGGATAAGAAGTTATCACCTGGCAGAAGAAAAGAAGAGCTTACAAAAGGTTCAAAAAACTAGGTAATGATGGAGATTTAGAAGATTATAAGGCTAGCAGGAAGAAGCTTAAAAATGAAATTAGGAGAGCTAGAAGGGGCAATGAGAAGGCCTTGGCGGACAGGGTCAAGTAGAACCCCAAGGCATTCTACAAGTATGTGAAGAGCAAGAGGATAAGATGTGAGAGAATAGGACCAATCAAGTGTGACAGTGGAAAATTGTTTATGGAAACAGAGGTGAGAGCAGAGGTACTTAATGAGTACTTTGCTTCAGTATTCACTATGAAAAAGATTCTTGATGACTCTAGGGATGACTTGCAGTGGACTGAAAAGCTTGAGCAAGTAGATATTAAGGAAGAGAATGTGCTGGAGCTTTTGGAAAGCATCAAGTTGGATAAGTCACTGGGACCGGATGAGGTGTACCCCAGGCTACTGTGGGAAGCGAGGGAAGAGATTGCTGAGCCCCTGGCAATGATCTTTGCATCATCAATGGGGATGGGAGAGGTTCCGGAGGATTGGACAGCTGCGAATGTTGTTCCCTTATTCAAGAAAGGGCATAGAGATAGCCCAGGAAATTATAGACCAGTGAGTCTTATTTCAGTGGTTGGTAAGTGGATGGAGAAGATCCTGAGAGGCAGGATTTATGAACATTTGGAGAGGCATAATATGATTAGGAATAGTCAGCATGGCTTTGTCAAGGACAGGTCGTGCCTTACGAGCCTGATTGAATTTTTTGAGGATGTGACTAAAGTTGATGAAGGTAGGGCAGTAGATGTAGTGTATATGGTTTTCAGCAAGGCATTTGATAAGGTACCCCATGCAAAGTTTATTGAGAAAGTAAGGAGGCATGGGATCCCAGGGGACATTGCTTTGTGGATCCAGAACTGACTTGCCTGCAGAAGGCAAAGAGTGGTTGTAGACAGGTCATAATTTGCATGGAGGTTGGTCACCAGTGGTGTGCCTCAGGGATCTGTTCTGGGACCCTTACTCTTCGTGATTTTTATAAATGACCTGGATGAGGAAGCGGAGGGATGGTTAGTAAATTTGCTGGTGGGAGTGTTGTGGATAGTGTGGAGGGCTGTCAGAGGTTACAGTGGGACATTGACAGGATGCAAAACTGGGCTGAGAAGTGGCAGATGGAGTTCAGCCCAGTTAAGTGTGAGGTGGTTCAATTTGGTAGGTCAAGTATGATGGCAGAATATAGTATTAATGGTAAGACTTTTGGCAGTGTGGAGGATCAGAGGGATCTTGTGGTCCAAGTCCATAGAACATTCAAAGCTGCTATGCAGGTTGACTGTGGTTAAGAAGGCATATGGTGCATTGACCTTCATCAACCATGGGATTGAGTTTAAGAGCCGAGAGGTAATGTTGCAGCTATATAGGACCCTGGTCAGACCCCACTTGGAGTACTATGCTCAGTTCTGTTTGCTTCACTACAGGAAGGATGTGGAAACCATAGAAAGAGTGCAGAGGAGATTTACAAGGATATTGCCTAGTTTGGGGAGCATGTTTGATGAGAAAAGGTTGAGTGAACTCGGCCTTTTCTCCTTGGAGCGACGGAGGATCAGAGGTGACCTGATAGAGGTATACAAGATGATGAGAGGCATTGATCGTGTGGATAGTCAGAGGCTTTTTCCTAAGGCTGAAATGGCTAGCACAAGAGGGCACATTTTTGAGGTGCTGGGGAGTAGGTACAGAGGAGATGTCAGGGTAAGCTTTTTACGCAGAGAGTGGTGAGTGCGTGGAATGGGCTGCTGGTGATAGTGGTGGAGGCGGAAACGATAGGGTCTTTTAAGAGACTCCTGGATAGGCACATGGAACTTAGAAAAATAGAGGGCTATGGGTAACCCTAGGTAATTTCTAAGATAAGGACATGTTTGGCACAGCATTGTGGGCTGAAGGGTCTGTATTGTGTTGTAGGTTTTCTATGTTTCTAAATTTCTACGTTTCTAACTTCATTAGATTAAATAGTTTCAAGTTCAAAAGTTCAAAATAAATGTATTATTAAACAACATATATGTCACCATATACAACCCTGAGATCTATTTTCTTGTGGGCATACTCAATAAATCTATAGAATAATAACCATAACAGAATCAATGAGAGACCGCACCAACTGGGACGTTCAACCAGTGTGAAAAAGATAACAAACTGTGCAAATACAAAAGAGGGAAAAAAGGAAATAAGAATACTAAATAAATAAGCAATAAATATTGGGAACATGAGATGAGGAGTCCTTGAAAATGAGTCCATGGGCTGTGGGGACATTTCAATGATGGGACAAATAAAGTTATCCCCTTTTGTTCAAGAGCCTGATAGTCAGGGGATAGTAACTGTTCCTGAACCGGGTGGTGCGAGTCCTGAGGTTCCTGTACCTTCTTCCTGATGCTCGCAGCAAGAAGAGAGCATGACCTTGGTGGTGGGGGTTTCTGACAATGGATGCTGCTTTCCTGCAACAGCATTTCATGTAGATGTGCTCAGTGGTGGGGAGGGCTTTACTCGCGATGGACTACTGGATTGTATCCACTATTTTTTGTAGGATTTTCCATTCAAAGGCTTTGGTGTCTCCATACCCATCTGTGATGCAGCCAGTCAATATACTCTCCACTACACATCTATGGAAGTTTATCAAAGTTTATACCTCAAAACTGACCCATTATCATTGGTGTTGCGATTATTATTGTCAGATAGACCAAGATATAATGAAAAGATTGTCTTGTATACTGTTTATACACATAAAACTCATTACACAGTGCATTGAGGTAGAACAAGGTAAAGCAATAACAATGCTGAATAAAGTGTAAAAGCTACAGCGAAAGTGTAAAGCAAGTAAGTAGTAAGTAAACCTGGAGAGTAGGATGATGAGAGGTGACTTTGACAGATGTGTACAAGGTAACAGACATAGCAGAATGATTAAATTCAAGCACATCTTTGAATCCTTCTCTCTGTCCATTGTAAGGGCATAAAAGGTTACAAGGAAGAGGCAGGAGAATGGGGCTGAGAGGAATAATAAATCTGCCATGATGGAACAACAGAGCAGACTTGATGGGCTGAATAGTCTAATTTCGGTCCTATGCCTTATGGTCTTGTGATCAGACAAAGTCAAGAAACACTCTGTTAAACTCCACTGTTAAGCTTCCCTTGTTTCACAGGCGATCTTGATTTAAATTAAGTCTGGGTCTTTTGTTCTTATTACTGGTTTGGAGGTTATCTGACTCATCCAAGACAGTAATCACGAAACAACATTTTCCCCAAAGATGCATTAAACGTTAAACAGAGCTGAAAATTTAACGCTTACATGATTTAATTTGCATATTTTAATTGACTGTTAATTACACATCAAAGCTTTATTCATAGACGTTGTAATACTATTTTTACAGCTGCTCATGTGAATAAATATATGTTAAAGAGTTTGGGATACCTAACTTGCTTTCTCAATCCATACTCGGAGCAGTTTAATTGTCAGGATGGGCTGTGTTTTGTTTATGCTATTTAAGGTAATAGCATAATTTTGTCTTCCGTGTTAAAATAATTCAGTCAGCTAGTCTGTAATGTCATTTCCCATCTGCAGGCAGCTACCAGGTTCAAGAAAAGCAACATCCTTTCAACCGCTTGGTTCTTGAACCAACCTGCACAATCCTAATTATTACGTAGCAACACAATAGTCACTTTGATCATTTTGCACTACAATGGACTTCTTTTTGTTCTAATTGTGTTCTTTCTTGTAAAAAATGTCTTTAATTTATTTTTAATTTGTGTTTTTGTTGTGAGTGCTGTTTAAATGATGCTACGTGCCTGTGATACAGCAGCAGGGTTCTCATTGTGCTTGTGCATACATACAGGCCATGGCATCTTCTTCTAGCTGCAGACCTTGATGTTCCACATCATCGTGTTCAAGAACAGACACTTTTCCTTTCAACCATCTGGCTTTTGAACCAACCAACAAAATCCTAGTCACTGCAGGATGGTCAGGTGGCATCTGTGGAGGAGAATAGACAGTTGACATTTCCAGCTGAGACCCTTCATCAAGGATCTCAGACAGAAACATTGACAGCTTATTCCTGACCTGCTGAATTCCTCCAGCATTTTGTGTGTGTTGCTACAGAAAGCAAATGCAGCATCTCGTGTGATTTCGTGGGCCACTTTGATCATTTTGCAGTAAAATGTCAGCGAAATGTATTCAATGTACATCCTGCAATTCTTTTTCTTCACAAACATCCATAAAAATGGAGGAATACCCCAAAGAATGAATGGCAGTTAAATGTTCAAACCCCAAACCCCCACAACTCCCCCCTCCCATGCATAAGCAGCAGCAAAGCAATGAACCCCTCCTCCCCACCAGCAAAAAGAACATCCGCACCCCCCACCGAGCACTCAAGGTGCAGCAAAGTATCAATAAAGACACAGACTTGCAGAACCCCAAAGCCTACTCGTTCACCCAGTCATTCGACATACCACAGGCTCTCTCTCTTCCCTAATAAGGGAAAAAGAGGTGACCCCCATTTCACAGCGTGAGGGGAGATGTAACAAAGCAACTCGCTGATTTATGGTGTTAAAAGTCTGTTGTGTCGCTCTTTCCAAGCTCTGTGCCCAAAAAACTCCGGTCTCTGGGCACACAGCCAGCAGCCAGCTCACTGCTTTGGATCTTCCGGGTACTCCCACGGCACATCAGGTGGTGGCACCGACCTCAAGTCTGCCTGCCTCCAGAGCTGCGAAAATCCAACACCCGGAAGGCGCGCTAGTCTTCCAGGCCGCGTCCTTGGCATATCGAAAAGCAGCTGCTCGTGAGGCCCCAAGAGTGGGTCCCATTTCCGCAAAGAACTGAAGTCAGTGTGTAACGCCAGGTCAGAGTCTTCAAGAGAACCTTGAAAGGGAGAAAAAGAGATATTAAAGATAGAAATAGAGATGTTTCCGAAGATGCAAGCAAAGGAGTCGCCGTTAGGCGCCACCATCCTCCTAAACTCCTAAGAATTCTTGTTCTAATTGTGTTCCTTCTTGTAAAGATTGTGTATAATTCATGCTCAATTTATATTTTTCTTTTTTTTTGTAATTTATTTTTTTATTGAAGTTCATCATCAAACATTTCCATAAGATGTATTTCAGACATTGTACATATATATCATATAATCATATATATCACAAATCTCCACAAAGTATTTATCTGAGGTATACACTTATAGAAAAGAGTGGAAAGAAAAAACAAGCCAAAGTAAAGAATTATGTACAAGTAGGGAATATAGAGTTTTGTAAAACACTTCAAAAGCTTCTTGAATTTCACTTAGCTTATTTTTTATCATTTTCGTTCTTGGGTCCCTAATTCTATGAATTGTATTTTCTGCTATCTTTTTTTCCAGTTTCCACGCCAGTACTTTCATAGATTTCGATCCACTTTCATAATGTCTCTGTTTCAGAAACATTAAGTTTTTCCTGATTTCTTGCGTAGCCAAACTATTAATTTCATTCCTAATTCTTTTAATTTCCCCTAATGTATCCTGTGCCAAATTCAATTTGTGTTTTTTCTCTAGTTCCTTCAGCCTATTTTGTAATTCCTCTGATGTTTTATTCCTTATTTTTTTCTTATATGAAGATATTGCTATAATTTCCCCTCTTAAGACCACCTTCAGAGTATCCCACAAAATGGGAGGTGAAATCTCTCCATTATCATTAAATTCTAAGTAGAGACCAATTTCTTTTTTAATTTGTTCTTTAAAGTATGGATCATTGAGTAGACTTGAATTTAGTTTCCAAATAGTATTCTTTGGTTGTAGGTCAAAATCAACAGATAAATATATAGGTGCATGGTCACTTCCATCTATTGTCCCAATTCCACAGGTGTTTATTTTGTCTTTGTCTTTTCCAAATGTTATGAAATAGTCTATTCTTGTATATACAGAATGGGGAGCAGAATAATGAGTGTAATCCCTTCTGTCAGGGAAAAGGTCCCTCCATATATCAATTAAACCAACATCCTCAAAAAGTGTATTAACTTTCTTATGTAAAGATTTTGTTTCATAGGTTTTTCTATTGGAAGAGTCCAAGTTTGGTTGTAATTGTAAATTTAAGTCTCCCCCACATATCAGGAGACCTTTTGTTTCCGTTACCATAATATCTGTAATTTTCTGAAAGAAACTAGTATCACTTCCCGGGGGTGTGTATATATTCAATAGAGTAACTGAATTTGCGTCTATATTCTCCCTTACCAGAATAAGGAGATTGAGAGGGGATCTGATTGCAACATATAAGATTATTAAGGGATTGGACAAGATAGAGGCAGGAGATATGTTCCAGATGCTGGGAGAGTCCAGTACCAGAGGGCATGGTTTAAGAATAAGGGGAAGGTAATTTAGGACGGAGTTAAGGAAAAACTTCTTCTCCCAGAGAGTTGTGGAGGTGTGGAATGCACTGCCTCGGAAGGTAGTGGAGGCCAATTCTCTGGATGCTTTCAAGAAGGAGCTAGATAGGTATCTTATGGATAGGGGAATCAAGGGATATGGGGACAAGGCAGGAACCGGGTATTAATAGTAGATGATCAGCCATGATCTCAGAATGGTGGTGCAGGCTCAAAGGGCCGAATGGTCTACTTCTGCACCTATTGTCTATTGTCTATAATATATCTGCCCTCTTTGTCTCCCATTTCAAATAGTTTTTCAAAATTTAGCTTACTTAAGATAGGAATAGCAACTCCTCTCCTATGTCCTGATTTATATGAGGAGAAAAACAGATTAGTGAAGCCCATTTTTTTTAGTTTTTTATGCTCATTATCACTTAAATGAGTTTCCTGTAAATATACTACATGAGCTTGTTCTTTTTTCATTTTGGATAAAATTCTCTTTCATTTGATTGGATTTAATAGCCCATTGACATTAAAAGAAATGAATTTTACCTTGTCCTTAGCCATGTGTATTTATCTGTCAATGTATCATTGAAATTAGAATAAAACTTAATCGATCTGCTCCCTGAACAAATAAGAACCAAGAAACGCAAATGATAACAAAAATGGCAACGAACGTGTGATTCCAAGGCTGAGGTCTCTGGTAGATGACCCTGCGTTGAGCTAGAGGAAATGTCTAGCTGTGGGGGACAACCCCTCCTACTTGTGAGCTGAGGGCCCCCATTGCAGTATTCATAAATGTCAGTGAACAAATCCATTACACAGAAAAGATTTCCCTGTGTACTCCTCCTATATATACATATATGCACACACACAAATATATATATATACACACACACACACATATATATTACATACATACACATATATGCACACATATATATATTCTCATTTTGGTGGGAAAAAGGAGTAAGTGAGCGAATAAAGAATAACAACTAAGTAATATAAAATCAACATTATAGTAAGTATTTCTCGAGATAGGTATATCACCGTGTACTTTTGCTTCCGTTTAACTTCTCAACATTTTTAAAGTTAGCCAAACCTTATGGCTCTTCTGAAGGGGGTGAGGACTGTCTTTGGGAAACTCCCGGTCTCTTCCTGATATGTTTCTCTCGGCCTCCTCCCGTTTCCTGCCTTCTCGATTCTCGCACTATTTCCCAAGCGGAGCGGGACAATTCCTCAGCCAGGTTTTCTTTCGTTTTGGTCATGCTGACGGGCAACCCTCTGGCCTTCATGTCTGTAGTCGCCTCTTCCACTGTCTGGTACAACTGCGTCCCGTTGTCATAAAACACTCGAAGTTTAGCAGGGTACAGAGTTTGAAATCTAATCTTATTTTGCTTTAATACTTGCTTTACTTCAGAGTATTCTTTGCGTTTCTGCAGGACTGCGGGTGGGGGGGGGGGTAACCGGTCGAAATATATTAATTTATCATCGAAAAACACTCTCTTCTCACCCCAGGCCCTTCGTAGAATCTCTGCCTTGGTGCTGTACTGAAGGAATTTAATTATTATTGAGTGTGGCTTTCTATCCTGGGTAGGTTTCGGGACGAGCGCACAATGGGCTCTTTCGACTTCCAACTCCATAGCCGAGGGAAGATCCAGCGCGTCCCATAGTAACTTTCCGACAAACTCCGTCGTAGACGAGCCTTCCACTCCTTCGGGAACGTTGTAGATTCTGTTATTTTTCCGCCGTGATCTTCCCTCCAGGTCAAACAGTTTACCTTCTTGATGATGTATTATTTTTATTGTCTTGCTCAGTATCCGTTCCACATTTTGAACGTGATCTTCCACCTTCTCAATTCGAGTCTCTGCCACCGCTATTTTTTGGTTGATGCTGGCGAGCTCTGACTTAATATCACAGAGCTACTGTTTTATATCTTTCTGGAACTGCATTATTTCTTTCAGGATTTCCATCACATTCGCCGCTTCGCCTGAGCGAGGCCCAGTGTCCACCTCGCTAGCACGCGGTCGGGTAGGAGAGCCGCTCGCTGCACTCCTCTCGGACGCAGGCTCCGCAGTGTCGCTTTTTTTATTTCCATTTCTTCTCCCCATTCTTGCCCCTCTTTTCAGTTCAAATATTTTTCAAAAAATATTATATTTGATGGGTTAACGGGGCTTAATATGCATTTTTCTGGAGGAGCTAGTGACTTAAGCTGCCATTCTCGACGATGACGTCACCGGAAACCTATATTTTTCTTTTGCTTGTTGATTATATGTTGCTCTGTGCCTGCTGCAAGAAAAGTCTTTCATTGTACCTGTCTATACATTTACTTGGGCACATGACAACATTGACTTTTGCCAAATACATAACGTTTCAGATACATCCAGAACTTTTCGAGAGAGTAGTTACGTTTCTGTAGTGCCTTTACTGCTTGAACCCGAAGAAACAGAGTGGCCAGTCTGTGTACAACAGCTCCCACAGGCAGCACTATGGGGCTCAACCAGTAATCTGGTTCCCGTGATAACGATAGAGCGATAAATGTTGGGCATAGGATACATCATCGAGCCCCCTACACCACTGAAGGGCAGGCATGGGATTAGTAGATTAGCATAGGTGGGTACTGATGCCCAGAGTTACAGCCATATAAATGCCAGGGTGCAGGCACACCCATCCTGAAACACCAGGCAAAGTCACTTAATTCCTAACAATTAGCTTATTGATTATTACAAAATGTCCCTCTGGTGCTTCCCACTCCATCCCCTCTCCTTTCCCCTTTTCCCCACCATGATTCCCCTCTCCCCGTCCCCTTCCCGCTCTCAGTCCACAATTACATTGTGCAAAAAAGAGAGAAGTGATCTCCTCTCCTGGGTTCATTGTCCATTCAGAATCTGATTGAGGAGGAAAAGAAGCTGTTCCTAAAACACTGGGTGTGTCTAAAACACGCCCGCCAAGTTGGGTTGAGAGGGAAAATAAATCAGTCATAATTGAATGGCGGAGCAGACTCGATGGGGCAAATGGTCTTATGGAGTCCGTGCTGTTGCATTTACACTAATCCTCTGTTCATCCCCTTTTCCCCACATTCTTTCAACAAGGGGATTAATACAGGAATCTCTAGGCAATTTGCCTACACTCCAGGAGTAATTTACAGCAGCCAACTCACCTACCAACCTGCACGGCTTTGGGATATGGGAGGAAACCGATGCACCTGGGGCAGACCCACACAACCACAGAGAGAATGTACAAACGCCACATAGACAGCACTCAAGGTTCAGATCAAACACGATCCACAAGCTTTGGCACTCAAATATAGATTTCCCAATACACCTCAGAACTTCTCAGCCAAGGTCACATGAAACAATCCAAAGAAGGAGAATGATGCAGCAGAGAATTCAGCCCAATTCACCTTATTGGTGTCGTATTGGAATCAGTATTAGTATTGGCATTGGTTTATTATTGTCATATGGGGCGGCACAGCACTTTACAGTACGAGCAACATGGGTTCAATTCCTGCCTCTGCCTGTAAGGAGTTTGTACGTTCTCCCCTTGACCACTTGGGTTTCCTCCCACAGTTCAAAGATGTACGAGTTGTTGGGTGAATTGATCATTGTAAATTGCCCTTTGCTTAGGCTAGGGTCAAATCACAGGATTTCTGGGCAGTTTGGCTCCAGCCCACTCAGTGTTGCATCTCAATAAATAAATAAAGACTGGGGTGGAAATTCAGTTTTGCAAGCTGCTCGTATAGATGACTTCAAAATATACCTACATCAAGGACATACAAGAGAAAAGCAAAACCAGAAATCAATATATAGTATTACTGAAAGTGGAGGCAGGCAGACAATAAGACACGGTGGATTGTGAGGTAAAGTGTTTGTCATTAATATGCAGGAAGTCTAATAGCAACATTGTCCTTAAGCCTGGTGAAATGTGTTTACAAGACTGTACATTCTGCCTGATTGGGGTGTGAAGAAAAGACAATGTCCGGGGAGAATGGGGTCTTTACCGAGGCAGTGAGGAATATAGACAAAGTCCATGGAGAGGAGGCTGCTTTCCGTGATGTGCTGAGCTGTGTCCACAGCTCTGCGTTTTCTTGTGGTCATGGGTAGAGCAGTTGCCAAACCAGGCTGTGATGCATCTGGGTAAGACACTGTCTGTCGTGCATCTGTAAAAATTGGTGAGGGTCAACAGGGCCCTGCCAAACTTCCTTAGCCTTCTGAAGAAGTAAAGGTGAGCTTTTTTGGACATGGTGTCCATGTAGTTGAACCAGGAGAGGCTGCTGGTGATGTTTACACTTTAGGAATTTGAAGACCTCAAGCATCTTCACCTCATCACCATTGATACGACCCATTACAGGAAGGATTTTGAGAATTTGGAGAGGGGGCAGAAGATGTTCACCTAGATTCTGTTGGGATTAGAGGCCATATACGAGAAGAGAGGTTGTTCAAAGTCGGGTCGGTTTTTTTTCTGGAGAGTCAGAGGATGACAGGAGACTTCAATAAGCACTAGATAGTGTAGAATGTCAGAATAATTTTTTCCTTAAGGTAGAAATGTCAAAGAATAGAGGGCATGAATTTAAGGTGAAAGGGGACATGGAGAGGATATTTCTTACATGGGGGAGTGCAGGATTGGAGGGTACAGTCTCAGAATAGAGGGACATCCATTTATAACAGAGATGAGGAGGAATTTCTTTCGCCAGAGGGTGTTGAATCTGTAGAATTCATTGCCACAGATGGCTGTGGAGGCCAAGTCATTGGGTATATTTGAAGCAGAGGTTGATTAGTAAGTATGTTAAAGGTTACAGGGAGAAGGTAGGAGAATGGGGTTGAGAGGGATAATAAATTAGCCATGATCAAATGGCCAAGCAGAGATTCAATGGGCCAAATGGCCTCATTCTGCTCTTATGTAAGGACACCCACCATCCAGGCCATGCTCTCTTCTCAGGAAGGAGGTACAGGAGTCTCAGATCCCACACGTACTATGAAGAGTTAGCCTTTGTGTGTGTCGAATGTTTTCACCGCCGTTGGTCTTGGGCATACATGACTAGCTGCAAAAGCTTCGTCTACGATCGTGAGAATGCAGTATAACTGTGGGAATACAACTTGGTGATCATGGGATACTGTTCAAACATGAGAATATGACCGGGAGAACATGGACGTCACTTGAACAAAGGGTGGGACTCATGACGCGTGGAGACAAGTGATGATTGGTTCGGTGGTTGAAGCTGGTATAAATGTATTCATCCACTTCACTGACTGAGGAATTTATCAGTGGAGTGGGAATAAAAGGCGAGTGGTTGGAGTACCCATTGTGGCTTCACCAACAGGCTGGATGGCAAATGGAGTTGCAGATCAGGTAGAGCGAGAGGTGAGAGAGGCCCACACACATTTAGATATGTACTTTAATACTTGCTCGATGTGGTCTTAAGAAATCTAGACTCAAGCAGATAATTGGTGTCTGTATCTTTCTGTTTTACCGAGCTGACACTCAAACCTTTTGGCATATCACCAGGTTCAGGAATAGTTACTCCTCAACATCAGGCTCTTGAATCAGAGGGGATAGTTTCACTCACCCCGACACTGATCTGATTCCACAACTTATGGACCTATGTTCGAAGACTCTACAACTCATGTTCTCAATATTTATTACTTATTTATATAGTTCTTTAAAACTTATTTATTTATCTATCTATCTATCTATTTATTTATTTATTTATTACTTATTTATATAGTTTTTAAAAATTTATTGACATACAGTGCAGAGAAGAACCTTCTGGCCCTTTGAGCTGCGATGCCCAGCAAGCTGCCAATCTAATCCTAGCCTAATCACAGGACATTTTACAATGACCAATAACCTATTAACCGGTACATCTTTGGAATGGGGGAGGACACTGGAGCACCTGGAGGAAATCCACGTAGTCCCGGGGAGAAAGTACAAACTCCTTACAGGCAGTGGTGGGAATTGAACCCGGGTCGCCTGTACTGTAAAGCGTTGTGCTAACCACTACGCTACCATGCCACATGTACTGTACCACTTTCCTTTTTGTATTTGTACAGTTTGTTGCATTTTGCACAGTAGTGATTGGTCTGTCTTTGCTGTATAGTCCTTTGCTGAATCTATTGTGTTCCTTTGTGTTTACTGTAAATACTTGCAAGAAAATAAATCTCTGGGTAGTATATGGTGTTATATGTACTTTGAAAATTAATCTACTGTGAACTTTGAACTATATCTCGTGGTCTTCTAAGGGAGAATGTACTCAGTCCTGTTTTGGAAGTTAATGACCAGTTCCTGTGTTTTGTTTTGTTTGGTGGCCACCAATCTAATCACCTTTACTGTCTTATTGTGGCCTCCCCATCCCTTGTGATCTAATCACGTTTGTTATCTACTCATAGCCTCTCCATCCCTTGCCTCCACAATATTCCAGAGTATCAGAGGACATACTGGCTCCACAGAAGTTTGACTTTTACTTCTTACTGTGCCTCAGAGCTATTTGTGATCATTCATACTGCCCTTGCTAAAACTCATTCAGCAGCATTGTTGAAATTTCACTTAAAAGTTCTGACAATATCTGATCTTGTGTCATGACAAAAGTTCAACAGTTGTTATGACAATCACAATGCATCATTAATTGGCTTGCTTCTTGGCTCAGCACAGTGTGTATGATGTATATGGTAAATTAGCGACAGCCTAGTGGCTGGAAATCTATCACAAAAATAGGAAATAGTGGAACACGCAACACGTCAGACAGCATCTATGGAGGAGAAACACGGTTAATATGTCAGACCCCAGCTCTTTGTGAGTTTTATAAATGGCTTAAATGAGGAAGTGGAAGGGTGGGTTATTAAGTTTGCAGAAGCCACACATTTTGGTGGTGGTGTTTAGAATGTTTAGAAATTTGTTGTAGGTTATAACAGGACATTGACAGGACGCAGAGCTGGGCTGAGAAGTGGCAGTTAGAGTTTAATTTGGAAAAGTGTGAAGTGATTCACTTTGGAAGGTCAAATACAGGCAGAATAGAGGGTTAGTGACAGGATTCTTAGCAGCGTGGAGAAGTGGAGGGATCTCGGGGTCTATGTCCAAAGATCCCGCAAAGTTGCCATGGTTAGGAAGGCTATGGTATGTTGTGCTTCAGTAGTTGTGGGATTGTGCCATAATGTTCTATGTTCCATAAACCTTTCTCATTCAGCTTCATATCACTCCTTGGTGACACACACAACATGCTGGAGGAACTCAGCAGGTCAGGCAGCATCTATGGGGAGGAATAAACAACTGGTGTTTGGCCCGAAACATCAACAGTTTATTCCTCTCCATAGATGCTGCCTGACCTGCTGAGTTCCTCCAGCATTTTCTGAGTGTTGCTCAAGATTTCCAGCATCTGCAGAATTTCTTGTGCAATATTGGTCCAATGGAGTGCAGTTCATAGGGGTTCTTCCAGGGTTGCGGGAAGGTTAAATATTATACTATAGAACTCATGGAAAATAACAGAACATTAGGACTATCTGGTGTTCTTTCTCCTCAGTATAATTCTCCATCCTGTTTACCATTCCCTCAATCACCACCCCCACCCTCCCCTTCTATGAATCCTTTTGCTATGTTGAGACTCAGTTCCCTCCCCCCCCCCCCCCAAGATTTATGCAAGTTATTTCACTTCTGGTTGGGTGATTTGCGTTCTAACAGTATTCGGCGGCATTGTACGGTTGATTTTAGATCTGAATGTTCGCAGGCCTTCAGGAGGATTTCTCCTAAGGGTAGGTAAGTCTAGAACTAGAGGTCATAGGGTTAAGGTGAAAGGTGAAGTATTTAAAGGGAATCTGAGGGGAAACTTCTTCATTCAGAGTGTGGAATGAGCAGTCAGCCGACGTGATAGATGCGGGTCAATGTAACATTTAAGAGAAGTTTGAATGGGAGGGGTTTGGAGAGATGTTCTGGATACAGATCGGTGGAACTAGGCAAATGGCCAGGTTGGCAGGGACTAGATGAGTGCAAAGGCCTGTTTCTGTTCCCTAGGACTCCATGACTGTATTGGAGATGAACACAACATTAGCACCTCTTTTATTCGCATTGCTTGTCACCTTACAATTTATTGGTCTAAGATTTAAAATTATTGATTAGAATCGAAGAATCATATGATGCAGATATAGATCCTTCAGCCTATCAGTTCAATGCAAATCACCAAGTGCTCATTTTTTACACTAATCTGGAATGACTGTGCATCTCCCTCCACAGAGGCCGCCTGACACATTAAATTCCTCTAGCAATGTGTTTATTGCTACAGTGTCTGACAATCGCAGTGTCTTTTGTCTCCATGGTTTAGAACATAGAACAGCACTGCACAGTACGGGCCTTCAGCCTACAAAGTTCTGGTGACCTTCTAATTTACTCTAAATTCAATCTAACCCTTCCTTCCCACATAGTCCTCCAGTTTTCTGTCATCCATGCACCTACCTAAGAGTCTCTTAAAACTGCTTTCCAGAAAGCGCTATGGGGCTCTTAAAACAAAATCTTCACACCATCTTCAAAGTTTCTTCTCCCAGGCAGTTAATCTGATCAACCATTTTACTTAGCACCCCACCCTCCTCAGACATTACCTCGGTCTCTGCACTGCACTGAAAAACAATTTAAACCACTTTTTTAATACTATTTTCATTGTAAATACATGCTATTATTTATGTATTTAGCACATTTTATTCCATATTAAGCTCTAACTTTATTTTTATATAATTCTTTATAATTGTTTAATGTTATTTTTTTGTTACCTGTCACACCAACACACCACAGCAATTTCCTAATACATGTAAATGTATTTGGTGAATAAAGTTAATCCTTGATCCTTGATTCTTAACTGCCCCTAATGTATCTGCCTCTACCACTAACCCTGGCAGGACGTCACACACCCACCACTCCCTGTGTAAAACCTTGCCTCTGACATCCCCTCTCTACTTTCCTCCAATCACCTGGAAGTTATGCCCCCTCGTGTTAGCCATGTTTAGACAGAATAGACATCAAGCGAATACTTCCGCTTGTAGGGGAGAGCAGAATCAGAGGCTGCTAATATCAGAGAGACTCTAAGAATTCCATTTGGGAATACAGAAGGAAATTCTTTATTTGTGTAGAATAGGAGCATGGAGCTGACTCCTGCAGGGAGGAATGGACACTGGACCTCAATGTGACTGAACAAGGAAATCAATGTGTGGTGTAGAGAGAAGGGGAAAGGTGAGGAATATTGGAACAACAGTGATGAAATGGATCAGACTGGAGGGGCTGAATGGCCAATTTGCGCTTCTATTTCTTATTGGTACAAGTGTACAATGTGCTGTAGTATATGGGGGAAGGGGATTGTACTGAGAGTCACATTGATAAAGAGGCTTGAGTTGAGCATAAACACCAGGGTGGGCAGGTTGATGAATGGCTTGTCTCCTCTGTTAACCTTTGATCAGGCTGCTCTGGTTCCATTGCACTAGGACCACAGAGTGACCACGTGGTGACTACACACTGAACTCATATTGACCACAGAGTGACCACATGGTGCCCACATAGTGACTACACACTGACCTCATATTGACCATAGAGTGACCACACGGTGGCCACAGAGCGACAACACTGTGACCACTCTGTAACTACACGGTAGCCACACAGTGACCAAATGGTGACCACAGAGAGACCACATGGTGCACACAGTGATCATAGAGTGACCACATAGTGACCACACAGTAACTACATGCTGACCGTAGAGTGACCACTGTGACTACATGGTGAGCACATGTGACCACACAATGACACCGCATTGTGCACCGTAACCACAATGCAACCAAACAGTGTCCAGTGGAGACCACACAGTAACCATAGAGTGACCACATGGTGACTCCATTGTCACTACAAAGTGAGCACATGAGCAAAATGACAACACTGTAATTACACAATAACCATAGAGTGACCATAGATTGACAACACAGTGAGCAAACACTGACCACATGTTGACCACATAGTGACCAGATGGTGGCCACAGTGTGACCTCGCAGTAACCATAGAGTGACTACAGCATGGCCACATAGTAACCACATGATGATATCACAGTGACCACATGGTGACCACACATTGACTACATATTACCCTGCTGTGACCAATGGTGACCTCAGAGTGACCTCGGAGAACACATAGTGAACACACAGTGACCACATAGAGACCATGTGTTGACCCCATGGTGAACCACATAGTGACCCACAGTGACCACATGGTGTCCACATAGTGACCACATGGTGTCTACATAGTGACCCACAGTGACCACATGGTCTCCACGCAATAACAACCTGGTGAATCACAGTGACCACATGGTGTCTACATAGTGACCCAAATGACCACATGGTGAACCACAGTGACCATATGGTGTCTACATAGTGACCCACAGTGACCACATGGTGACCATATGGTGAACCACAGTGACCACATAATGACCACATAGTGACCCACAGTGACCACATAGTGACCCACAGTGTCCACATGCTGACCACATAGTGACCACACGGTGACAACATATTGACCATACAGTGACCAACACAGTGACCATACAGTGACCACACGATGACCACATGGTAACCACATAGTGACCACATGGTGACCACATAGTGACCACATGGTAAACCACTCAGTGACCACATGTTGGACCATACAGTGACCACACAGTAACCACATGGTCAACCACACAGTCTTCATCTTGGAAGTCCGTCAGGAGTGATGATGATGTCAGTGACACTGCTGATGAGAGTGATGCCCAAACTGGGAAGCGCATGTGCACCCGTAGACCGGGCACATTATGACCATCTAAAGGCTGGGTTGTTTCTCCTTGCAGTCCTGGTGCTTTTGATCGAGGTCCTTCAGTTGCTACTCTTCAAATGTACTGGTGCCTTTGTAGACTGCCAGGTGCCAGGTGTTGTGGTCTTTGGCCAAAGCCTCCCAACCCTTCAAGGACATGCAGTCTTTGTAGCACTCTGTGGGGCCTCCTTGCTTTCTGGTGCCATCTGCCAACTCGGAAAAGAATACCATCTTTGGAAGGTGGTTGTCTTCCATCCAGACAACATGTCCAATCCATCAAAGTTGAGCCTTCCTGATCAGTGTCTCTGTACCAGAGCTCTCGCCCCTTCATAGCACTTCTGTGGTGAGGGCTCTGTCTGGCCATGCGATGCCCATGATCTTGTAAAGGCATCGCAGGTGGAACTGGTCAAGCATCTTGATGTTCCTGCGGTATGGGGTCCATGTTTCATAGCCATACAGCAGAGAAGTCAGGACGACTGCTCTATGGACTGCCACCTTGGTCTTCAGCCGAATGTCACGCTCTCCCCACGCATGAGTCCATAGCCTGCCAAAGGATGCCCCAGCTTTTGCAAGTCTATTTGAGACCTCTCGATCTATACTGTGGAAGGAGGTGTGGCAGCTTCCCAGGTAGGTGAAGGCATCAACATTGAGCTGTGTGCCTTCAATCTCAACATGTGGTTCTGCAGTGTTGGTATGGGGTGCAGGCTGAAGTAGAGCTTCTGTCTTCTTCAGGCTGATGGTTAGGCTGAATTTTCTTGCTGCCACAGTGAAGCAGTCAACGAGTTCCTGCAGGACCCTTTCACTGTGTGCTGCAAGAGTGCAGTCATCTGCAAAGAGGAAGTCTCGTACTATTGCTTCCAGCACTTTGGTCTTGGCCTTGAGGTGTCGCAGATCAAAGAAGTGTCCATCAGTCCTGCAGCGAATTGTTATGCCCACATCAGTCTGTGAGAGAGCAGAGAACAGTATCATGACAAACAGCTGGCTGAACAGAGTAGGCTCGAGGACACAGACCTGCTTGACACTGTTAGTTACTAGGAAGGGGTCACAGGTGCAGCCATTTTCTATGACCCTGGCCATCATGCCATTGTGGAATGACCTGACAATGCTGACCAGCCTAACTTAGTAAGGATGCGCCAAAGGCCTATGTGACTGATAGTATCAAATGCCTTCATCAGGTCCACAAAGAGGATGTGGAGATTCTGGTTCAGTTCCTGGCACTTCTCCTGGATCTCTCTGACAGCAAAGGTCATGTCCACTGTCCCTCTGGTAGATCTGAAACTACATTGGCTCTCTGAGACAATATCATCAAGGACATGAGATATAATCCTGTTCAGTATGATATGGGACATGATCTTCCCACCTATGCTCAGGAGAGATATTCCTCCGTGGTTGTCACAAGAACCCTGTCCCCCTTGTTCTTGTACAGATGGATGATGTCTGCATCCCTGAAGTTCTGTGGTACACAGGCTTTCTCCCAGAACTGCTGCATGAGCTCTGTCAGCCTCTGAAGAAGGGTCTCGCCACCCTCCTTGAAGACTTCTGGTCAGATCGCATTCGGGCCATGGGCCATACCTGGCTGCAGCTGGTTGACTGCCTTCTGCCACCGATGTGGGGGGAATCATCCAGGACCTCCAGGACTGGGCTCTGGGGTATGTCATCTATCTGGATGGCCTATTCAGCAGCTGGCTGAAATGGTCTGCCCAGCGTTGGACAATGTTGCGTTTGACAGTGAGGAGTGCTCCATCCAAGGAGCAGGCTGGTGGCATGATGTTGGAGGAAGGTCCGTACACTGCCTTTAGACCATCAAAAATCTTCTTCGTGTTGTTCTGAAGCTCTGCTGCCTTGGCTTCCCACCACTGGTCTTCCATCTTCCATAGCTCAGCCTGGACCCTACTGCAGAGCTGTTTCAAGCTGTCATGTTTGGAGGTTGACTGCTTGTCTCTGAACCAGCTTGCAAAGGCTTCTTGCTTCTGCTTGAGAAGGGTGACAATATCAGAGTTGTTCATATCAAACCAATCCTGATGCCTCCTATTGGGGTGCCTGAGAATGGCACTTGCAGCACTGTACAGGGTGATCTGAAGATGGCTCATGCAGTTTCTGGGTCTTCCTCAGGCAGTCATTCCTCCAGTTTTCTGATCAGCTCTTTGTTGATGCTGGGGTCAGCGAGCCGTTGAATGTTCAGCTTCTGCTTAGTGTCAGCCTGCTGGTGTCTGTGCACCCTGGCGATCTGAGATGACAGCTTGCTTCTCAGCAGGATGCGGTCAGTCCAGCAGTGCTCTGGTGATGATCACATTCCTGATGTCCCAGCGCTTTGTGATCACATAATCAATCAGGTGCTAGTTCTTGGAGCGCGGTGCGTCCAGGTGGCCTTGAGAATGTCTGGAAGCTGAAAGAGAGTGTTGGTGATTGTCAGCCCATTTTCTGTGCAGAAGATGAGTAGTCGCTGCCCATTTGAATTCTCCTTTCCAAGGTCATGCTTGCCAATAACTTCCAGCCAAAACTGATGGTCACTGCCTACTCAGGCATTAAAGTCACCAAGTAGAATGACCCTGTTGTCTTTGGTGACAGAATGTAGCAGTTGGCCGAGTTGCTGGTGGAACAGTTCCTTCTGTTCAGAGGTGTGGGTCATGGTGGGTGTGTAGGCACAGATCAGAGTCAGATGAGTCTTGGCTTTCAGAGGTAGCCTCACTACCATGACGTTATCATTGATGCCTCTGGGGAGGGACTCCAGGTTCCTGATGATTGTGGTCCAGATGGCAAAGCCAACTTCGGCTTCTCTAGCCTCATCCTTCACCATGCCACTCCAGGAAAACATGTAGCCAGCCCCTACTGATTTCACCAGTATCCGCCAGATGTGTCTCACTGAGTGCTGCAATGTCCATGTTGTACTTCTGAAGCACGTGTCCTACAAGTGCAGATGCCTCTCTGGTCTGTTACTGGTCCTGTTGTCTATGAGTGTCCTGACATTCCAGGCCCCAACACAGAGTTTGTTCAGCTTTCTGGTGGTTCTTCTTTCTTTTGTGGTTTCTGAGACAGTTCAACTGCACTTAGATGTCCAGTCAGCTGAGGTATGAGGTAAGCTTTCCTTAGGTCACCTTTTCCAGACCCTTTCCCGTGATGGGGGAGTAGTGTGGTCCATGAAGGGGGCTGCCGAACACAGCCCTTGCCTCGTGAGAAGAGAGCGACCATCCCACCTTGGCTGCCTGAGTGCAGATCCAGGACTAGTGACTCCCAGCAACATCTTATGCTAGCCACGATCGCCACTTGCCCATCGCCCCAGGTCTTGAGTTGGCTGTGGATCACCCAATCCTGTATGAAGACCATGAGTTGCCCAAGTGTCACGATCTCCATCTCGGTCCAGGCACTGATGTCAAAAGGGATGCCAGGCATAACGTGTTGACAATAGCTGAACTGCAGGAGATCAGACTGCCTTAGGGGATCCGACCCAGATTTCTTCCTCGGGGTTTACTCACAAAGCTTTCCCATGAGTGGGTATGGCCGCAAGGCAGCGGAGGTTTGAAATCAGTTTTCCTTCTCCTAGGTGTGATGTCTTCCCAGTCTAACGTGCCCCAGCTGTCTGAAGCAGCTGGTTTTAAGGCGCCAGTGATCCGCCTGTCAGTGTAAACAGTTCTGCCATGTGAAGGTCAGGAGTTGGACTTGGTTATCAGAGGCTAATTTGAGATGCACACTATTGGGAACACTTTATAGGTAGTGGGAGCTTATCCTCACTACCACCCTGGCTATGACAACCATTTGGGACTGACCACGTGGTGAACCATAGTGACCACATAGTGAATACATAGAGAACACACAATGACAGCACAATGACCATACAGTGAGCACATGTTGACCACATAGAGACCACAGTGACCAAATGGTATTCAGACCATGATTACATGGTGACCACATTGCAACCACACACTGCCCACATGGTGACCACACACTGAACACATAGTGAACACACAATGACAGCACAGTGAACTACAGTGACTACAGTGACCACACGGTGACCCCACTGTAACTACACAGTGAGCACAAAGTGACCACACATTGACCATAGAATAACTAAACACTGACCACACAGTGACCACACACTGACCACACTGTGACCGCACTGTGACCACACGCTGACCACACACTGACCACACTGTGACCACACACTGACCACACTGTGACCGCATTGTGACCGCACTGTGACCGCACTGTGACCACACTGTGACCGCAATGTGACCACACACTGACCACACACTGACCACACACTGACCACACACTGACCACACTGTGACCACACTGTGACCACACTGTGACCGCACACTGACCACATTGCAACCACACACTGCCCACATGGTGACCACACACTGAACACATAGTGAACACACAATGACAGCACAGTGAACTACAGTGACTACAGTGAGCACACGGTGACCCCACTGTAACTACACAGTGAGCACAAAGTGACCACACATTGACCATAGAATAACTAAACACTGACCACACAGTGACCACACACTGACCACACTGTGACCGCACTGTGACCACACACTGACCACACACTGACCACACACTGACCACACTGTGACCACACACTGACCACTCTGTGACCGCACTGTGACCACACTGTGACCACACTGTGACCACACACTGACCACACTGTGACCGCACTGTGACCACACACTGACCACACTGTGACCGCACTGTGACCACACACTGACCACATTGTGACCACACTGTGACCACACTGTGACCGCACTGTGACCACACACTGACCACACACTGACCACACTGTGACCACACTGTGACCGCACTGTGACCACACACTGACCACATTGTGACCACACTGTGACCACACTGTGACCACACATTGACCACACTGTGACCACACACTGACCACATTGTGACCACACTGTGACCACACTGTGACCGCACACTGACCACATTGTGACCACACTGTGACCACACACTGACCACACTGTGACCACACACTGACCACACTGTGACCACACTGTGACCACACACTGACCACATTGTGACCACACTGTGACCACACACTGACCACACTGTGACCACACACTGACCACACTGTGACCACACTGTGACCACACACTGACCACACTGTGACCGCACACTGACCACACACTGACCACACTGTGACCACACTGTGACCACACACTGACCACACTGTGACCACACTGTGACCGCACACTGACCACACACTGACCACACACTGACCACACTGTGACCACACACTGACCACACTGTGACCACACTGTGACCGCACACTGACCACACACTGACCACACACTGACCACACTGTGACCACACACTGACCACATTGTGACCACACTGTGACCACACTGTGACCGCACACTGACCACATTGTGACCACACTGTGACCACACACTGACCACACTGTGACCACACACTGACCACACTGTGACCACACTGTGACCACACACTGACCACATTGTGACCACACTGTGACCACACACTGACCACACTGTGACCACACACTGACCACACTGTGACCACACTGTGACCACACACTGACCACACTGTGACCACACTGTGACCGCACACTGACCACACACTGACCACACACTGACCGCACACTGACAACACTGTGACCGCACTGTGACCGCACACTGACCACATTGTGACTGCACTGTGACCACACTGTGACCGCACACTGACCACATTGTGACCACACTGTGACCACACTGTGACCACACTGTGACCACACACTGACCACACTGTGACCACACTGTGACCACACACTGACCGCACACTGACCACACTGTGACCGCACTGTGACCACACTGTGACCACACATTGACCACATTGTGACCACACTGTGACCACACATTGACCACATTGTGACCACACTGTGACCACACATTGACCACACACTGACCACACTGTGACCACACTGTGACCACACACTGACCGCACACTGACCACACTGTGACCGCACTGTGACCACACTGTGACCACACATTGACCACATTGTGACCACACTGTGACCACACATTGACCACACTGTGACCACACTGTGACCACACTGTGACCACACACTGACCACACTGTGACCGCACTGTGACCACACACTGACCACATTGTGACTGCACTGTGACCACACTGTGACCGCACACTGACCACATTGTGACCACACTGTGACCACACTGTGACCACACTGTGACCACACACTGACCACACACTGACCACACTGTGACCACACTGTGACCACACACTGACCGCACACTGACCACACTGTGACCGCACTGTGACCACACTGTGACCACACATTGACCACATTGTGACCACACTGTGACCACACATTGACCACACTGTGACCACACTGTGACCACACTGTGACTGCACACTGACCACATTTGGACTGCACTGTGACCACACTGTGACCACACACTGACCACATTGTGACCACACTGTGACCGCACTGTGACCGCACACTGACCACACTGTGACTGCACACTGACCACATTTGGACTGCACTGTGACCACACTGTGACCGCACACTGACCACACTGTGACCGCACTGTGACCACACACTGACCACACTGTGACCACACACTGACCACACTGTGACCACACTGTGACCGCACTGTGACCACACACTGACCACACTGTGACCGCACACTGACCACATTGTGACTGCACTGTGACCACACTGTGACCGCACACTGACCACATTGTGACCACACTGTGACCACACTGTGACCACACTGTGACCACACACTGACCACACACTGACCACACACTGACCACACTGTGACCACACTGTGACCACACTGTGACCACACACTGACCACACACTGACCACACACTGACCACACTGTGACCACACACTGACCACACACTGACCACACACTGACCACACACTGACCACACTGTGACCACACTGTGACCACACACTGACCACACACTGACCACACTGTGACCACACTGTGACCACACACTGACCACACACTGACCACACTGTGACCACACTGTGACCACACTGTGACCACACATTGACCACATTGTGACCACACTGTGACCACACACTGACCACACACTGACCACACATTGACCACACTGTGACCACACTGTGACCACACTGTGACCACACATTGACCACATTGTGACCACACTGTGACCACACACTGACCACACACTGACCACACTGTGACCGCACACTGACCACACACTGACCACACATTGACCACACTGTGACCACACTGTGACCACACTGTGACCACACATTGACCACATTGTGACCACACACTGACCACATTGTGACCGCACTGTGACCACACACTGACCACACTGTGACCACACACTGACCACACTGTGACCACACTGTGACCGCACACTGACCACACTGTGACCACACACTGACCACACTGTGACCGCACACTGACCACATTGTGACTGCACTGTGACCACACACTGACCACACTGTGACCGCACACTGACCACACACTGACCACACACTGACCACACATTGACCACACTGTGACCACACTGTGACCGCACACTGACCACACACTGACCACACACTGACCACACACTGACTACACTGTGACCACACTGTGACCACACACTGACCACACTGTGACCGCACACTGACCACATTGTGACTGCACTGTGACCACGTGGTGACTACAGTGTATCATCTTTCTGTGGTCACTGTAGTGTCACTGCATGGTCAGTGTGTGGTCACTACGTAGTCACTGTGGTAAGTGGGTGCTCACCATGGTTAGCGTGTGGTCACTCTATGGTCTGTATTTCACTGTATGTCTTGATGTACATGTGACAAATAAAGTTAATCTTATCATCTTATCTCTTCCTCCTCTGACCCCTTATGAAGGATCCTTGGACTACGTCACCATTCCATCCTGTTTCTGGGAAATAACTAGGGGATGGGGGTTGGGGCTCATGGGATTGCTCTGAGAGCTGGCACAGACTCAGTGGACCAGATGGCCTCCCCTCCTTTTAAGAAAAATATGAGAAAGCAATCTGTTCTCATTTTATCTCCGGTTCCTTTGCCAATCACACCTATTCTTGAGTTTTAATTTTAAAGAAAAAGCTACTGGATAGTAAGACCATAAAGCCTAGCAGCAGAATTAGGCCATTTGGCTCATTGAATCTGCTCTGCTGTTCCTTTATGGCTGACTTATTATCCCTCTCAACCCCATACTCCTGCCTTCACCCCATAACCTTGATACGCTTACTAACCTATCAATCTCCACTTTAAATATACCCAATGACTTGGTCTCCATGGTGTCTGTGGCAATGAATTCCACAGATTCATCACCCTCTAGCTAAAGAAATTCCTCATCTCTGTTCTACACGGACATCCCTTTATTCTGGTCCTAAATTCTTCCACTATAGCAACCATCGTCTCCATGTCCACTCGATCTAGGCCTTTCAATGCTCAATAGGTTTCAATTAGATACCCCCTCGTTCTTTTAAACTCCGGTGAGAACAGAAGCTAGAATCTGCTGATGGACAATGCTTGTTTATGCCTGTCCTGCAAGGCTCTTGTAGGCCAAGCATGTGAACCAGTGAACCATCCGACCCACCACAATGGAAACAATTCCCAGGCATTCACTGTCTTTCTTCTTGTTAGAAGCAACTGTCAGCATTCATAGACAAAAATTAACACCAGGTCAGATGTGAAGATCTTGGTGTTTGTGACTAAAGCTTTCACTAGTGGCGTAGTCTGTAAGGCAGGGTGCTGTAAGGAGGAAATTCCAAACTTTATGACCCTGACAATTAAGTGTGCCCTTGTGGCCATATCCAAACTTAATTGCTCCGCTGAAAACAACTGCGAATTCAACTGCGAAATAATCTCAATAGACAGACGACATTCTCCAGTCAAATAAAGAAATAACCACGGCGGTATATTAATTGTGTGGTAAAGATACACTCAGTGGACACTTTATTATGTACCTGCTGCACATAGAAACAGGCCAGTACGTGTATATTTGTGGTCTTCTGCTGCTGTAGCACATCCACTTCAAGATTCGACATCTTGTGCATTCAGAGATGCTCTTCTACACACCACTGTTGTAGAACATGGTTTCTGCTGCCTCCTGTTAGCTTGAACAGTCTGGCCATCTCCTCTAGAGATTGTTGTGTGTGAAAATCCCAGAAGATCACCAGCTTTTGAGATAGTCAAACCGCCCCATCAGGTGCCCACAGTTATTCCATGATCAAAGTCACTTAAAGCACATTTCTTACCCATTCTGATGTTTGCCTTGGACAACAACTGAACCTCTTGACCATGTCTGCATGCTTTTTTAAATTAGGTGGCTGCCTCATGATTGGCCGATTAGATATTTGTATTAACAAGCAGGCGTATAGTTGTACCTAATAAAGTGGCCACTGAGTATATATAGAAATTAATTAAACACAGTTTTAATTTATTCATCTCTTTAGTCACCCATCTTCCTGAACCACAGGGGACGCTGAATCTTTGATGAACCTCCTCACAGTGTGCAGAGGTAAATAATCTTTGCTTCTGGTCTTGCTCTGTGACGGACTGACTTGCTCTCATGTCTAGATCACAGGGTGAGTGTGGATAATCTGGCTGTCAGTGCTTCTAACCCACGTGTTGCTTGCCTTTCCTGGAGACACAGAAGTGGGAATACAAAAATAACTTAAGGACAAAAGAAAGGGAAACGTGTTGAGGCTATTCAACCCCTTGTACCTATTCCTACATTCAAAAAGACCCTGGCTGACATTTTTGGCTTCCGTTATAAGACATAGGTTGCAGAATTAGGTAGCTCGGCCCATTGAGTCTATTTCACCTCTCCATCATGGCTGATATTTTATCTATCTCAACCCTACTCTCCTGCCTTCTCCCCATAATCTTTGACCCTTTAAGAACCTATCAAACTCTACTTTAAATATACTCAATGACTTGGATTCAACAGCTATCTGTGACAATGAATTCCACAGATTTACCACCCTCTGGCTAAAGAAATTCCTCCTCACCTCTGTTCTAAAGGGACATCCCTCTATTCTGAGGCTGTGCCCTCTGGTCCTAGATTCCCTGACTACTGGAAACAACCTTTCCATGTCTAGTGTATTCAGGCCTTAAAGTCATAGGAACTACAGCACAGAAACTTCAGTGTGACGGGAGGGGGAAGAAGAGAGAATGTCTGGGGTAAGAGGTGTCTTTAATTATACTGATGCAATAGGAAGTGTAGACAGAGTCCATGGAAGGGAGGTTGGTTTCTATGATGTGCTGAGCTGTGTCCACAGCTCTCTGCAGTTTCTTTCAGTCTTGCCAGAGTGGTTACCACACCAAGCTGTTACGCATTTGGATAGGAAGCTTTCTATTTTTTAACAATAAAAAAATTCTGTGAGTCTCAACAGGGACATGTTGAATTTCTTTAACTTCCTGAGGAAGAGCAGGTGCTGGTGAGCTTTCTTGGCCAAGACATCAACATGGTTGAACCAGAACAAGCTTCTGGTGATGTCCACTCCTAGGATCTCGAAGCTCTCAACCTCAGCACCGTTGATGGAGACAGGAGCATGTACACTGCCCTCCTTTCTGAAGTCAATGACCAGCTCTTTTGTTTAGCTGACACTGAGGGAAAGCTCTAAGCTCTCTATCTCCTTCCTGTACTCTAACCCATATTTAGATGTGGCCCACTCCGGTGGCATCATCTGCAAACCTGTAGGTGGAGATGGAGCAGAGTCTGGCCATGCATGGTGAGTGTAGAGTAGAGGGCTGAAAATGTAGTGTTGTGGGACACCGATGTTGTGGCTAATCATGCTGGTGGTGTTGCTGCCTATCCTTACTTATTGTGGCCCATTGGTCAGGAGTCCCAGGTCTAGGCCTGAAACATTAATCCTGTTTTTCCCTTTCTTTGTAGTTTTTTTTATATTTCTTTCTTCTGTTGTTAATCAGGTTTACATTGGATAATGCAAACCATTGATCAATAGGGTGTCAAGAGAGAAGATTTGCAACAAATAATTAGTTTGTCTCAATCCATGAATACACAGTATTTCAAGAGCAAAACGTATCTTAAAGAACTGTGGTGAAATACTGTTGATTTCTAATGAAATCGTGTGAAAACAGAATAGGATGTATAAGAGGATTTACAAGCCCCAGATATGAACCGAGACGTTCTGACTGGTCTGAAAGATTCAATTATCCAGGACCCTTTTCCTTAGAAAAGGGAAGTCTATGCTGTGACCCGACATAAAGATTAAGATAGATACAGAGATGTTTCCACTTTCAGCAGAGACCAGAGCTGGGGGTGGGTCATAAATCTACAAACAAAATAAAATCATTAAAGCAAGTATTCAAACAAAACTGGGGGCAGAGCGGTAGTGTAGCAGTCAGCATAACACTTCACAACAGCAGTGACGCAGGTTCAATTCTTGCCGCTGTCTGTAAGGAGTATCTACATTCTCATTGTGATCGCGAGTGTTTCCTTGGGGTGCTCCCATATTGCTAAGGGTTGGTAGCTTAACAGGTCACATGGGTGTAATTTGACGGTGCAGACTTGTTGGCTGGAAAAGCTTGTTACCATGCTGTACCTCTAAGAAAAGAAATCCAACGCGGAAAGTTGAGAAATTCAGTAGAAAGCTCTTCACCCAAAAAACAATGAAGTGTGTACACTCATATTACACAAACTATCCTCCCTCCCATTAAATCTATCCCAGTTTCCCACTGCCTCGGAAATGTCAACATAATCAACGACCCCTCCCACCCCAATCATTGGCCCTCCCTCTCATCAGGCATTAGAAACCAAAGCCTGAAGACATGTACCACCAAGTTTAAGGACAGCTTCTGTTCCACAAACTTTTGATTGGACTTCCAATACACTAAAAGATGATTTATTTATTTACTTATTTATCGAGAACAGTGTGGAGTCGGTCTTTTCAGCCCTTGGTGCTGTGTTGCCCAGCAATCCCGCCCCCCCCCACCCCACTGGAACACAGGGGCTGTATGAGGCTGTTCTGTCTGTGACCACAAGAAACTGCCGAGAGCAATGGGCACAGCTCAGCACATCACAGAAAACAACCTTTCATCTCTGGACACTGTCTGCACTTCTCACTGCCTCAGTAAAGCTGCCAGCACCCACCTGGACATTCCCTCTTCTGCCCTTCTCCCATCAGGTAGAAGATACAAAAGGCTTCACAGGAAGGCAACAGTAACTCAATTACATAGAAACATAGAAAACCTACAGCACCATACAGGCCCTTTGGCCCACAAAGCTGTGCTGAACATATACTTACTTTAGAAATGACCTAGGGTTACCCATAGCCCTCTATTTTTCTAAACTCCATGTACCTATCCAGGAGTCTCTTAAAAGACCCTATCGTATCCGCCTCCACCACTGTTGCCAGCAGCCCATTCCACGCACTCACCACTCTCTGCGTAAAAAACTTACCCCTGATGTCTCCTCTGTTCCTGCTTCCAAGCACCTTAAACCCGTGCCCTCTCGTTTAGCCATTTCAGCCCTGGGAAAAAGCCTCTGACTATCCACACGATCTTTGCCCCTCATCATCTTGTACACCTCTCAGCCTCTCATAAATAGCCATCAGTGGTGTGGAACAGAGCATCTTAGCAAGCGCAGCACGTTGAACCTTGGCTAAAGGCGGATGGGCTAAAGCAGCAGAAAACCATGGACGTGCAGCCAGTGGCCACTTTATTAGGTATAGGAATACATAACGAAGTGAGTGTATGTTCCACCTTCTATGTTTGACCTCAATGCACTGTGTCTGACCAGTATGCAGGAGAAGCTTTTCACTGTATCGCGGTACATGTGACAATAATAACCCAATTCCAATCCCCACACCAATACTAATGTTCTGTTCCTGCTCTGTAATGTTTTCTATAATTCCATATGCAGTGGGCGAATCTCAAATACAGTTCCGACTATCAAGAGCTCCTTATACAAACAATAATCATGAACTGTAAATATTCCTAGGCTTTATAGAATAAACAAATATAAGTGGAACATTGAGTTCACATTTTTCAGTTGCTGTACGTTAAGGATTTGCCGTGAGGACTGGTTTCCCACCAGAGTGGGTCTTTACCAGGTTTACAGTATGCAATAAGGTGTGTCCAGGAGTCGATTCTGGGCTCTCAACTTAACCATTCATGTAAATGATTTAAATAAAGGCACCAAAAGGTGGATTCAGATCCTTTTATTTTTCAAAACGTAGGACGAAAGGTGTTGCTTGCGTTAACAAGCAACACAACCTATAGATTGGTGGGGCAGCTCACAAATGTCACCACACATTCTGATGCCAACATAGTGTGATCAAAATGCTCGGCAGAACAACACAAGCAATAGCAAGAACAACGGAACAAGCCCCCTTTCCAATCTCACACCCACCTCTCCACTCACACAGACAGGTCTCCAGCCCCAAGAGAGGATACCTCTGGGGCTCTAACCTCCAGTCTCTGGCCTGGATTTGCAGACATTGGCCTCTGACTTCTAGACGCAGAGGTCTCGACATCTGGACTCACCGATTACGGCTACATCCTTCAGTAGTGACCTCAGGACTCACCGATTATGGGACTGAACACCGGACTCCCAGAGACCTCCAATCCTTGGACTCGCCAACCTGGGAGTTTGTCCCTGGCTCAGACTCCTAGACATCGGGCCTCCAACTTCTAGGTATGCTGACCCAGGGGCTTCCACCATCGGACCTCAACTACTGGACTCGCCAACTTTGATCTTCAACTTTCAGTCTTTGGCCTTCATTATCTGGGTTTTGAATTCACGACTCTCACAGACCTCTGACCCCAGTCTCACCTGCTAGGAGGGTTTCCCCGTCCTTGTGACTCCTGCTGCACCGGACTCCTATCCCTAGACTCACCGACTTTGGGTAACTTGGTTATTATATTTACAGGTGTGAAGTTAGATAGGGAGGAGGGCGCAGGGAGGCTACAAGGGGGCTATTGATGGCTAAGTGACTGAGCAATGATGTGGTAAATGGAGAATATGTGGAAAAATGTGTAATTGTCCACTTTAGATGCTGCCTGGACTTGAGGGCATAAGCTGTAAGGAAAGGTTGTTAAACTTGGATTGTTTCCTGTGGAGCATCAGAGGCTGAGGGGAGAGCTGATAGAAGTTATCACGGGGGGTTTAGCTAAGGCAGAGGCTTTTTCCTCAGGGTGGGAACATCAGATACATACGTTTAAAAATTACCTTTATTTGACACATGTAATTGAAACATACAGCAAAATGTGCGTTTACATCAACAACCAACACAACCTGAGGGTTTGCTGGGGCAGCCCACAAGTGTCATCATGCTTCCAACGCCAGCGTAGCATGTCCACAACTCACTGTCTCTACCCTGTACGTCTTTGGAATGTGGGAGGAAACCGGAGCAGCTGGAGGAAACTCAAATGGTCACGGGGAGAACATGCAAACTCCTTGCAGACAGTGGTGGGACTTGAACCCTGATTGGTGGTCACTGGTGCTATAAAACGACGTGTCAACCATGCGCTACTATGCACACAGTCTGTGCAAAGTCTACTGTATGTACGCCAGCAGCTATATTTCAGGATGAGTTTGAGGAGGTTTGGTGTATTGCAGAGGCTCTAGCAAATTTCTACAGATGTAGTATGGAGAGCATTCTAACTGGTTGCATCACTCTCTGGTAAGGAGAGGCCATACCAGAAAAAGTTGCAGAGGGTTGTAAACTCAGCCACATCATAGATAGATAGATAGATAGATAGATAGATACTTTATTCATCCCCATGGGGAAATTCAACTTTTTTTTCCAATGTCCCATACACTTGTTGTAGCAAAACTAATTACATACAATACTTAACTCAGTAAAAAATATGATATGCATCTAAATCACTATCTCAAAAAGCATTAATAATAGCTTTTAAAAAGTTCTTAAGTCCTGGCGGTAGAATTGTAAAGCCTAATGGCATTGGGGAGTATTGACCTCTTCATCCTGTCTGAGGAGCATTGCATCGATAGTAACCTGTCGCTGAAACTACTTCTCTGTCTCTGGATGGTGCTATGTAGAGGATGTTCAGAGTTATCCATAATTGACCGTAGCCTACTCAGCGCCCTTCGCTCAGCTACCAATGTTAAACTCTCCAGTACTTTGCCCACGACAGAGCCCGCCTTCCTTACCAGCTTATTAAGACGTGAGGCGTCCCTCTTCTTAATGCTTCCTCCCCAACACGCCACCACAAAGAAGAGGGCGCTCTCCACAACTGACCTATAGAACATCTTCAGCATCTCACTACAGACATTGAATGACGCCAACCTTCTTAGGAAGTACAGTCGACTCTGTGCCTTCCTGCACAAGGCATCTGTGTTGGCAGTCCAGTCTAGCTTCTCGTCTAACTGTACTCCCAGATACTTGTAGGTCTTAACCTGCTCCACACATTCTCCATTAATGATCACTGGCTCCATATGAGGCCTAGATCTCCTAAAGTCCACCACCATCTCCTTGGTCTTGGTCTTGGCCAACTAGACTCCCAGCATCAAGGGCATCTTCAAAAGCAATGCCTCAATAAGGAGGCCATCCATCATTAAGGACCCCCATCACCCAGGGCATGTTCTCTTCTCATTACTACCATCAGAGAGGAGCTACAGGAGCCTGAAGACACACACTCAATGTCTTCCCCTCTCCATCAGATTTCAGAATGGACAATGAGCCCATAAACACTATATCTCTATTATTCCTCTCTTTTTGTACTATTTATTTATTAATTATATGTAATTTATGGTATATTTTATGTATTGCACTGTACTACTGCCATAAAACAGCAAATGTTACAACATATGTGAGTGATAATAAATCAGGCAGTTATCAGTAATTCCACGACTTCAAGTAACAACGTACTGTTAGATATTATGCTAGTGTTTTTTTTTTAGTTCAGCTTCTAGTATAACACTGCCACTTTGGAACGCACGGTTCTCTGGAAAACTGTAAGCTTAGTGCTTACCAAGTTTAAAGCCTGAAGTCCTCAGTATCTGAAGGCCTAACTGCCTGCTGCCGACTGAGAGGCTGGCATCCTGCCTGACAGTTTATGAGCTTATATATCCTAGCTGTTACCAAACAAAACTAAGCTTTTATTCTTTCAATAAAAGTGACTTTGACAACAACCAGTGAAGGTCTAGTCACCATCATAGTCAGAAATGGACTGGGCAATCTGTGCATAGTAGAATTCCACCACCAATAATAGACTCATAGAATCTTCATCTTCAGTTGTCCATCGGAATCCGATGATGACGTCCATTCCTTTAACGGTGAGATCTTTGATGACTATACAGTCCTATCCTGGACCCACAAGTTCTATTGCAGGTGGGACATGAATATGCGGTAGTGGTGGTAGTGATGGCAACCATGGCTCCATTTCTCCTGGCTCTCTTCTGCTGTCTTCTGGTTGTTCTTTCCATCTCCAGAATACGAACCCCGTCCCTACTCAGCTGTCACCAAGTGTTACGGTCAGCAGCAACATCCTCCAGGTCCTCTGGTCTGATCTTGCACTTCCTTAAAGCACTCTTCATCTGATCCTTATAGCGATTCTTCAGCCCTCCAGCTGAGCGTCGACCATGACGTAGCTGGCTGTATAACACTCTGCGGGGTAGCCGACATTGGGGCATCCTTATCACGTGCCCCAGCCACTGCAACTGACGCTGGGTGATCTTGGCCTCAATACTTCTGCAGTTGGTCTTTACAAGTATTTCAGTGTGAGGCACCCGCTCACGCCAGGTAATTCCCAGGATGTGCTGAAGGCAGCTTATGTGGAAGCGCTCCAAGGACTTGATGTGACGGCTGTAGGTTACCCAAGCTTCACAGCTATAAAGGAGGGTGGTGACACAGACCGCTTGGTATACAGTGACCTTTGTGGAGGGACGAAGGCTCCTGTTCTGAAAGACTCTACGCCGAAGTCTCCCAAAGGCAGCTGATGCCTGTTTAATGCGGCTCTGGATGTCGTTGTCAATGCTGCTATCCTCAGAGAGAATGCTCCCCAGATATTTGAAAGATGGCACTACTGACAGCTTTTCATCACCAACAGTGAAGGCAGGTAGGGTGGGTGGGACACTGGTATTCCATTGGCAAACCACTTCTGTCTTGGTGGTATTGTCAGTCAGCCCCATCTTGCTGTACGCTCTCACCGCCACAGCAAGGACAGTCTGAAGATCCTCCGGAGTATGGGCCACAAGAGCACAGTCATCTGCATACTGCAGCTCCAGGACCCGCTCTCTATGGAGTTTGGTAGTTGTGTGGAGCCTCCTGATGTCAAAGAGGTTGCCGTCTAATCTGATGTCCACTGCCACACCGCTGCTGTCCTCAATCTCATTGTGGAGAAGCTTGGTAACACACAAGAGGAAGATGTTAAAGAGCACTGGTGCTAGCACACACCCCTGCCTCACCCCTGTGCGTACAAGGAAGGGCTCAGACTCCTGTCCTCCTATGGTCATCCGAGCAGTCATCCCATCGTGGAACTGGCAGAGGATGTTAGCAAATTTATTGGGACAGCCAAACCTGAAGAGGACATCCCATAAGACTCTCTTTGCACAGTGTTGAATGCTATGGAGAGGTCGACAAAGGCCATAAACAGATCTTGATGTTGCTCCCGGCACTTTTCCTGAAGCTGCCGGGCTGTGAAGATCATGTCGATCGTGCTCCTGTTCTTCCTAAATCCACACTGGGATTCAGGCATCATTGACTCGGTGATGTTGCTGATGAGCCTCTGAAGCATCACCTTAGCCAGGACTTTTCCAGCAACAGAAAGGAATGATATGCCCCTACTATTGCCACAGATGGCCTTGTCACCCTTGTTCTTATAAATGACAACGATGTTTGCATTTCTCCATTGCTGTGGGATGTTCTCGTCAGTCCAGGCCTTGGTGATGTACTGGTGGAGGGTGCGCATACACATGTATCCTTCGTTCTTCAGCAGGGATATTGTCAGTGCCAGGGGACTTATTGTTCTTAAGGGAATGGACAGCTGATAGAATCTCCTGGAAGGTTGGTGGTAGACTGAGGTCGTGGATAGGAGGAAGTTCAGGCAGTTCGGCCAGGATGGTGGGGTCTGCGACAGAGTCCTGATTAAGCAGGGTGTTAAAATGCTCAGCCCACCTCAGCAGAATGGTATTCTGATTCTTCAGAAGTGTTGTGACATGAGTATTATTAAAAGTAGGTTAATACTAATCAGGAAGCTGTTGGTAGCAAGAGGCGGGATCCGGGGTTGGCGGGATTTTACTCCCAGTCTGCATTGTATATAGTTCCTCCACCCATGCCGCACGAGGTCCCTGGAAGCCTCTGTATTGTAAATATCATTTGCCGTCCCAGATAAAGATGCTCTTTTGGCCATCAAGTTGTCGAGTGGTCTTTTTGTAAAGTAGAAGTTACCACATATTTTTGGCGACGAGGTAAACTGGTTTTGTGGACAGGTCAGCCCCGTTTTTGATCAGGAGCTGTGAGCGGACGAGGAGCCTCGTGTTCGGATGGTTGTGTTCGGAACGGTTGGTGTGTTCGACGAGCAAATCGAGGAGTGGCCGGAATATGAGGAAAGGTTGGGCCACTTTTTCTGTGCTAATGGAATTACTGAGGAGGCTAAGAAATGCTCTATTCTCCTGAGTGTGTGTGGGGCAAGGATGTACAAGCTATACAGAACTTAGCTACACCGCGGAAACCGGGAGAAATTCCATATGACGAACTGGTCAAGCTTGTGGGGAACCACCACAATCCGAAGCCTTCGGTGATAGTCCGACGGTTCAAGTTTCACAGCCATGTCCGGAAGCCAGGTCAGTCTGTGGGCGATTTTGTGGCCGAGCTTCGGCAGCTGTCGGAGCATTGCGATTTCGGAGCCGTGTTGGATGACATGCTCCATGATAGATTAGTATGCGGCATTAATAATGACGCCATACAACGCCGCTTGTTGGGGGAAACCCCACCATTGACTTCCAAGACAGCCCTCGAGATTGCTCAAGGCATGGAGTTGGCTGCTAATAATGCCAAGGATATACAGAAAGGATATGGGGGGTCGCAGTCGGCGGCAGTGCTCCAAGTCAGGAGGGAGACTGGTAGACAGGAAAAGCGGGTGGAATGTTTTCGGTGTGGAGGAACACACTATGCAAGAGTTTGTAAATTCAAAGGTACTGTCTGCCATGCTTGTAGCGAAAAGGGACATTTAGTTAAAAGTGCAGGAGTTTAAAGGATGAGGTTAAGCCTGGGCAGGGGAAAGCTCAACAGACTCAGGCAGCCACACACCACCTAGGAGAAGCAGACGAGGAGGCAGCGTGTGCCTACAACATGTTTGGGGTGGAAACGGATGAGGGACCACCTGAACCATGTTATGCCACAGTCACTGTCAAGGGAAAGGATATAAAGTTTGAGATTGATTCAGGAGCTACTGCATCGGTCATTAGTGAAGAGACCTACAGGAGGACATGGGGATTCAACCTGCCTCCCATCAGACCATCTAAGCTCCAACTCAGGACCTATACAGGGCAGCCCATACCTCATTTAGGGGTGTTATATGTGGATATTTTGGCCGGGGGCCAGAAGGCTGAAGCCAGGCTGGTGATAGCTAAGGGCAGTGGGCCCAGTCTTCTGGGCCGCGATTGGCTTTGCAAAATCCGGCTCAGCTGGCATGAATTTAAATATGCACAGATGACGGAAGAGCATGAGGTGCAGCGTGCAGATGAAGTCACTGATGCCAATGTGAGTGACAGACATAGTCCGGACATATTTGAGAGTGAGCTCGCAGCACAGCTTGTGGCTCTTCAGCCTATTACAGGAGCAATTGAAGTTACCCCCTCAGCACTGAAAGCCAGCACGCCACTTCTAGTACAGTGAAGCAGTGACCCAGCTCTTGTGCCACCTGCCCAGTTACAGCAAGGTGCATCTCAGCCTGATGATCCCGCTAACAGGAACCTGTATGTGAAACCAATCGTAACAGTAGCAAACGGGGCACCTGCAGACGATGTAAGAACAGAGTCTCCAGGACCACCAGACAAGCATTCAGAAAGCACTCTTTGACAAAGAAAGTAGAATTTTCTGGAGGCGGTGGCCCCCTGGGAATCCATGTGGTGCCTTTTAACTCTACGCTGAGTGGAAGATTCCTTGGCCTGAGTATTCGTGGTATTGAAGAGAACAGCCGTTCAAGAAAATAGAACCTGCTCCAGGAGAATGAACGTACCATCAAAATCAATGACTGTGATTTAACAGACAAGACCTTTGTTCAAGCACAAGAGGTTTTCCAAAACACATTGCAATTTCCTGCTGTTGAACTCCAGATAGTTCCAAGTTATAACAAGGAACTCTATGAAAAATTTGCAATTGGGTCTATTCTGAGCCATGGTCATGACGATGGTTCAAAAACCAAAGTTCCTTCTTCAGTGCGTTCCAAGCTAGGTGGCAAACCTGCAGATGCCGTTTCTCCCAATAATGCTGAGGATTGCTTGCCACCGATTTCAAAGAAGCTCAGTAGTCCAAAACAGTTAAGGAGCAATGACCACTTAATGCATACCAGGAAAGCATGTCCACCAGTGACTTTGCTAGAGGGAGATACACTGGCAGAGGGGGCAGAGTCCCCCGAAGAGGATGGACATTCTCAACCGGACACACAGACCCCTCTCGTGTCCCCAACACCAGATCCACCCAAAACATCCTCACCAGCGGTGCCTGCTGGGTCACCGGGGGTAGTGCATAGATCGCAGTGCCCTCGCAAACCTTCTGACAGATTGAATCTTTGATTGGATAGTTTCTTTTGTTGTTAGATTGAATGTTGAATTTGCCATGTTTTTTAGCTGTTTTTGTATTGGTAACCTGTTGCTAATGATACCACTGTTTTTATTTCCCAGTTCTTCTATATTTGGGGAATGTTGGATTTTAAAGGGGGAGAAGTGTTGTGACATGAGTATTATTAAAAGTAAGTTAATACTAATCAGGAAGCTGTCGGTAACAAGAGGCGGGATCCGGGGTTGGCGGGGTTTTTACTCCCAGTCTGCATTGTATATAGTTCCTCCACCCAGGCCACATGAGGTACCTGGAAGCCTCTGTATTGTAAATATCATTTGCTGTCCCCGATAAAGATGCTCTTTTGGCCATCAAGTTGTCAAGTGGTCTTTTTGTAAAGTAGAAGTTACCACAAGAAGTGTTTGACCAACTGCTGTTTTCAGGGGAGTAATGCATCGATTTATTGGGCCATAGATGGTTTTGACAGCATTGTAAAAATTATGCACGTCATTATTATCGGCAAAGGACTGGATTCCATGTGCCTTTTCAGTCCACAACTCATTTTGTATGGCCCGTGTTGCCTTTTGCACTTTCCTCCGAGCTGCCTGCCAATGCTGCCTGATGCCGGTGGATGAAGGGTTATCTAAAGGCCCGGTGTGCTTTGTGCATGTCCTTAAGCAAGTTCTGGATGGTATCTGAGTTATCGTCAATCCAGTCTTGGTGGTTTCTACACTTATGGCTGATGGATTGGGCTGCTGCCTCAGAGCGCAGAGCTGATATAGGTCCACTGTTGTTCCATGGTATTTTCTGAACTCAGACAAGGTTCCAGCTCCCTTAGTTTCTCAGCTAGGATGCGTCAAAACTCACTTCTTGCTTCTGTGTTTCTCAGGCGGTTGCAATTTTGCCGCTTTTTGTTGGGTTTTTTCAGCCACGGGGGGTGGGGGGGACACACTTTCATAGGGAGCTTGGCCTCAATCATATGATGGTCAGTCCAGCACTCTGCACCTCTCATGGCATGGGTGATGAGAACATCCTTGATGTCACTACGTCTCACAATGATGAAGTTGATCCTGTGCCAATGTTTAGAGCGAGGGTGCATCCACAAGGTCTTATATTTTGCCTTCTGCTGGCAGATGGTGTTGGTTATGGTGAGGTCATGCTCAGAGCAAAGAGTAAGTAGCCTCATGCCATTAGTATTGACTTTGTCAATACCATGCCTACCTAGCACTCCACTCCATATTCTGTTGTTCTGTCGTCCCCAAGCAAAAGGATCTTATCATTTTTAGGGATCCGGCTAAGAGCTTCATCCAGTGTCTGATAAAACCATTCCTTGGCCTCATTCTCAGATGGCAAAGTTGGTGCGTAGGCACTGAGAAGCGTGGCATAACGTTTCTTTGCCAGGGGGATACAGAGGGTCATTAGTCTTTCACTAATGCCAACAGGTGTTTCTGTGAGACTTGGTAGAAAAGTGTACTTGATGGCCAATCCCACTTTGTGGAGATGTTGTTCACCTGGGAGGAAACCATTCCAGAAGAAGGTGTAACCCATCCCTTCCTCTGTTAAAGAGCCTTCATCCAGGAGCCTGGTCTCACTCAGGGCAGCAATGTTGATGTTGTAGTGCCTCAGCTCAGCAGCGATCAAGGCTGTTCTCCAGTGAGGTCTGTCAGAGATGCCATATGAGTCCAGGAGAGTCCTTGCATTCCATGTTGCCAGTTTTAAGTTGTATTGTTTCTCATTTCGGCCGCAGTAGTGGAATAGCCCGATAGGCACGGTAACCTATCCAGGTGAGTGATTGAATGGGCAATTTTTAGGCCACCTTTTCTAGGCCCTTTCCCAACTGGGGTGAGCAATGCAGTCCCTAAATAGGGTTGCTCAGTCACACAGGGATCTGCCAAAAACACCTGTCACTCAGTCCCAGCTACTAGCGACCAAATACCCTGTGCTGCTGCCGTGCAGGGTTCTGACTAGGACCTCCCAGTCCATTCGTACCTGCTCCGTTGCCAGACGCCCCATCGCCGTCAGACTTCAACCACATGTAAGGTCCAGGTATTGTTCACCGCGGTCAGAGGTGGAGACCTGCGCAAGGCAGATATTAAAGTGCCACAGGGAGTGCGCCATCCCCAGTAGCACTCTCTTCACCATGATGAGGTAAATCCCGGTGGCAAGGGTGATCCCAGGACAACTGGTCCCACATCTTGGCTGCAGGTGGCTGCCTGCTCGCTGGTCCGTTAAGGCCCGCCTAATGTGCGCCGCCAGTGCATTGTCTCAACAGACTTACTACAAGGCATTGGAGCTATTTGCCTATAGCTGGGACAGTGGCTGACGGGCGCCAGGGCGTGTCCACACAGTGGTGGGCCTGCACATGTCTCTGGGGCCCACTGCTGCTCCGTGATCCCCTGTAGTTTAGCCGGGGACCGTAAGATGCCCAGTTTCCGTGTATGGCCCTGAGGGGGCACTGCAGGAGTCTTGGTGGTAGAGAGGCTCTGTACTGGCAGGAGGAGGCTTACACACTCGGCTCCTCTTTTCACCCTCTGTTGAGAAGGCTAGCCAGCGGCAATAGATGTAAGCAGAGAGTAGCAAGCAGACAGCACCATGCAGCATACAGCATGTGGCATGCACTAACTACAAGCACTACTACACTACTGCACTAGACGCTTTACACACACCCTGTGAGTAAATACTCCACCCACACACAGTCTTACAGCATGGAGTAGGCCTTTCAGTCCATCTGGCCCAGTCTGACCAAGACAGCAATCTAAGCCAGTCCCATTTGCCTGTGTTTGACCCATAACCCTCTAAACCTTTCCTATCCAATTACTTGTCCAAGTACCTTCCAAATTTTCTTAATGTACCACTTCCCCTGGAGCACCCTTTGAGTGCATTCACCCTATCTATGCTCCTCATAACTTTATACAACTCATAAAATGTCCCCTCATTCTCCTATGCTCCCAACCTCCACAACCTCTCTCTCTAATTCAGTTCCTTGAGTCCTGGCAATATCCTCATAAATCTCCTCTGCACCCTGTTCAGATTAAAGGCATCACGACCAAAACAATGCCATATTCCAAATGTAGCCTCACCAATGTCTTGCACAATGACTAACGATCTGGTGTGAGGAGTGAATATTAGTCAGGTATTTACCTATGAAAAGGGTAGGAGCAGGCCACTCGGTCCCTCAACCTTACCCTGCCAGTATTATCATATCTGATCTGCCTCAGGTCTCATCGAGATGATTATGAACAAGACAGGGACTTTTTTTCTCCTGCAAGTTTGTCTTGGAATCAAAGGCTCACAGGTTGGATTTAGATTAGATTAGATTTATTAATCACATCCACATTGAAACACAGAGTGAAATGCAGTGTTTGTGTTAATAACAAACACACTCTGAGGCCGTGCTGGAGCCAGCCTGCCAATGTCACCTAGGTAATCACCAGCCCTCATTCTCCAAGCCCTGCAGACCTCCGACATCCATCCTGGGATTCACTGGCCACAGACCTCAGAGCACATCGACCTGAACTCCAACTTCCGGCTCCTTCCCCTCTGACCTCTCACTCCCCTCATCCCTGACCCCTAATTTGCCACACCTTCCCCAAAAAAAACATTTTTGACCACCGTGGATAACTTCACTCACCTCAACAATGAACTGATTCCAAAACCTGCAGACTCACTTTCAAGGAGTGTACAACTCATGTTCCGAGTGTTCTTTTATTATTTGCATCAACAGCCTGGGTTCAATCCCCATCTCCGGCGCAGTCTGCTTGGAGTTTACATGCTGTCCCTGTGAACGCATGATTGGCCCATATGATTAGGTGAATGATAGAGTTGATGGGAAAAGGAGAGGAGGGTGGGATGATGAGAATGTGGGGAGAATAAAAAGATGAAAAATTATCTTTATTTGCCACATCCACATCAAAACATACATAGAACATAGAAATCTACAGCACAATCAGTCAGAGGGTGGCGAGTGTGGAACAAGTTGCCAGTGGAAATGGTGGATGCAGATTTGATTTTAACATTGAAGTGAAATTTCATGGATAGGAGGGGTACGGAGGGCTATGACGCAGGTATGAGTTGATGGCACTAGGCAGAATAATAGTCTGACATGGACTAGATGGGCCAAAGGGCCAGCTTCTGTGGTGTAGCGCTCCATGACTATGACTAAGTATTGCCATGTTTCTGGTGCCAACGTAGCATCACAGCTCACGGACACTTACCAAGACGTCTTTTTAGAAGTCGGGATGAAACTGGAGCACCCGGAGGGAACTCAATCGAGAAAGTAACAAGCTCCGTACGATGACGGCAGGAATTGAAACCCGATCTTACCACTGGCCTTGTAATAGTGTTCCTGTAAAAGTCACTCCCCCATGGAATTAATGCAGGATTCGAGTACACGGGTGACATAATCTCAGTCAGGACATTCCCTCTTCTCAATACCACCATCAAAGGGGTGGTTCAGGAGCCTGAAGACACACTTCTCCTCCTCCACCATCAGATTTCTGAACTGACTCTGAATCCATGAATGTTATCACCTCACTTATTGCACTACTTATTTAATACTTTTATATTCACTCAGTGACCAGTGTACAGCTTTACACCTGCTCGTTGATGCAGTCATCTAATCAGCCAAGCAGCTCAGTGACGTGGTCAAGCGGTTCGGTTGTTGTTCAGACCAAATATCAGAATGGGGAAAAAATGTGACTTTGACTGTGGAATGATTGTTGGTGCCAAACGAGGTGGTTTGAGTATCTCAGAAACTGCTGATTCCCTGGGACTTGCACACACAACAGAGTTTACAGAGAATGGTGTGTAAAAACAAAAAACAAATCTAGTGAGCGGCAGTTCTGTGGGTGAAAGTGCCTCGTTAATGAGAGAGGTCAGAGGCAAATGGCCAGACTGGTTCAAGCTGACAGTAACTCAAATAGCCATGCGTTACAACAGTGGTGTGCAGAAGAGCATCTCTGAATGCACAACATGTCGAACCTTGAAGTGGATGGGTTACAGCAACAGACCACACCGGAGCCACCCCTGTACCTAATAAAGTGGCCAATGAGTGTATATTTCTTACTGTAATTTACAGTATATTTGATGTATTCCACTCTACTGCTGCAAATTACACCTCATATGTTGATGATAATCCGGCTGATTCTGATTCTGATCCACTGGACTAAAGGATTTGATTCCACATTGATTTTCTCAGTGAAGCATTGCTTTTGTTCCATGTACGCATCTATAACAGCTCAAGAACCTCGAGAAAGTAACTATCTGTCACAGCCTGTTGATGGATTGAGTTCTTTAAAAGACTAATAGGCGGCTGCGGAGACAGACCTGGTTTGGGAATTGCACAACAATTGTGATTATTGGCCGAGCCTTGTGTTATTGCAAAAGTCCATGACTCCTGCACCCTAAATAGACCTTGCAAAGTGAAACAAGAATCACAAAATGGAGTGTAATTTAAGTATTGATTTTGTCCTTCAGTGCCTTGCCTAGTGCTGCCCTGGGATAAATGGGAAAATAACTGCTCCAAATCACAACTTGATGGCAATTTCCCAGGCTAAAAGGAATGAAAGTCATGCCACTACAAGCTCAAAGTACCAAATACACTCTTTGGTCACTTTATTAGGTACAGGAGAGAGACCGGGTGTGATCTTCTGCCGCTGTGGCCCATCCATTTCAAGGTTTGATGTTCTGTTCATTCAGATATGCTCTTCTGCCCAGCACTGCTGTAACGTGCTGCTATTCGAATTACTTTCACCTTGCAGTCAGCTTGAACCACTCGGGCCATTTTCCCCTGACCTCTCTCATTAACAAGGTGTTTTCACCCACATAACTGACGCTCATTGGATGTTTTTTGATTTTTGCACCATTCTTTGCAAACTCTGGAGACTGTTGTGCATGAAAATCCCAAAAGGTCAGTGGTTTCTAAGATCCTCAAACCACCCCATCTGGCACCAATAATTATTCCACAGTCAGTCACTTAGATCACATTTTCCCCCATTCTGATGTTTGTTCTGAACAACAACTGAACCTCTTGACCATGTCTGCATGCATTGTGTTGCTGCAACATGATTGGCTGATTAGATAGTCGCATTAACAAGCAGGAGTACAGGCATACCTAATAAAGTGGCTATTGAGTGTAGGACTCTAACGAAGACAGTCAGTTGTGAACAGTAAAAGAAGAAGGGTTTGATTTGACCTTGGCAGTATGCAGGTAGACAAGAACAAATCATTAATGTTGAGCTTGATGCTCAAAAGGTTTCCATGTCAACACATTCTGACAGATGAATATCATCATGACACATCTGTGGCTAACAAGGGAAGTCAAAGCCAAAATAAAAGCCAAAGAAAGGGCATATAATAGAGCAAAAATTAGTGGGAGATTAGAAGATTGGGAAGCTTTTAAATGACAACAGAAGGCAACTAAAAAATCATTAAGGTAAAGATGGGATACAAAAGTAAGCTGACCAATAATATTAAAGAGGATACCAAAAGTTTTTTCAGCTATGTAAAGTGTAAACTAGAGGCAAGAGTGGATATCAGATCACTGGAAAACGATGCTGGAGAGGTACTAATGGGGAACAAGGAAATGGCAGACAAACTGAATAAATATTTTGCATTAGTCTTCACTTTGGAAGTCATTAGCAGTATGGTGGAAATTACAGGTGTCAGAGGTCATGAAATGTGTGAAGTTACAATTACTAGAGAGAAGGTTCTTGGGATGAAAGGTCTGAAAGGTAAATAAGTCACCAGGACCAGATGATGTGCGCCCCAGGGCTCTGAAAGAGATGGCTGAAGAGATTGTGGAGGCATTAGTAATGGTCTTTCAAGAATCACTAGATTCTGGAATGGTTCCGAAGAACTGGAAAACTGCCAATGTCACACCTCTCTTCAAGAAGGGAGAGTGGCAGAAGAAGGGAAACTATAGGCCAGTTAGTCTGACCTCTGTTTGGGAAGATGTTGGAGTCAATTGATAAGGGGTACTTGGAGGCACATGATAAAGTAGACCACAGTCAGCATGGTTTCCTCAAGGGAAAATCTTTCTTGACAAATCTGTTGGAGTTCTTTGGAGCAATAACATAAGGACAGACAGAGGAGAATGTTTGTTGTGTTCTTGGATTTTCAGAAGGTCTTTGACAAAGTGCGGTATGTGAGGCTGCTGAACAAGCTACCAGCTTGGTATTACAGGAAAGATTCTAGCATGGATAAAACAGTGGCTGCTCGGCAGGAGGCAAAGAGTGGGAATAAAGGGAGCCTTTTCTATTTGGCTGCCGTGACGAGTGGTGTTCCACAGGGGTCTGTGTTGAGACCGATTCTTTTTATGTTATATGTCATTGATTTGGATGATGGAATTGATGACTTTGTTGCAAAGTTTGCAAATGATATGAAGATAGGTGGAGGGGAAGATCACTTTAAGGAAATAGATAGACAACAGAAAGACTGAGACAAATTAGGAAGATGGACAAAGAAGTGGCAGATGGAATACAGTGTGTGGTCATGCACATTGGTAGAAGAAATGAAAGGGTTGACTATCTTCTAAATGGAGAGAAAATACAAAAAAATGAGGTGCAAAGGGATTTGGGAGGCCTTGTGCAGGATTCCCTAATGGTTAATTTGCAGGTTGAGTCTGTGGTGAGGAAGACATTGTGATGTTAGCATTCATTTCAAGAGGACTAGAATATAAAAGCAAGAGTGTAATGTTGAGAATTTATAAAGGACTGGTGAGGCCTCACTTGGAGTATTGTGAACAGTTTTGGGCCCCTTATCTCAGAAAGGATGTGCTGAAACTGGAGAGGGTTCAACGAGGTTCATGAAAATGATTACAAGCTTAAATGGCTTGTCATATGAAGAGTGTTTGATGCCTCTGGGCCAGTATTTACTGGAATTCAGAAGAATGAGGGCTGACCTCATTGAAACCTATCAAATGGCAAAAGGCCTTGAGAGAGTGGACAATGGAGGGGATGTTTCCTCTGGTGGGAGTGTCTAAGACCAGAGGACACAGCCTCGGAATAGAGGGGCATTCTTCTGGAACAGAGATGAGGAGGAACTTCTTCAGCCCAAGAGTGGTGAAACTGTAGAATTTGTTGCCACAGTTAGCTGTGGAGGCCAGGTCTGTAAGATCATAAGGCACCGACATAGGAGCAGAATTAGGCCATTCAGCCCATCTAGTTGGCTCTGCCATTCCATCATGGCTTATCCCAGATTCCACTCAACCCCATACACTAGCCTTCTCACCATTTCCTTTGATGCCCTGACCAATCAGGAAACTATCAGCTTCTGCCTTAAGTATACACATGGCTTTCACCGCAGTCTGTGGCAGAGCATTCCACGGATTCACTACTCTCTAGCTAAAAAAAAATCCTCCTTACCTCTATTCTAAAAGGTCACCCCTCATTTTTGAGGCTGTGCCCTCTAGTTCTGGATACTCCCACCATAGGAAACATCCTCTCCACATCCACCGTATCTCGTCCATTCAACATTCAATGAGATCCCCCCGCTTTCTTCTAAATTCCAGTGAGTACAGGCCCAGAGCTGCCAAATGCTCTTCATATGTTAACCCCTTCATTCCCAGTCTTTATGTATATCTAAGGCAGACGTTGATAGATTCTTGAAGGGAGGCAGGAGGTTGGGGCTGAGAGGAAAAGTGGATCAGCCATGATGAAGTGGTGGAGTAGACTCGAAGGTTAATGGGCTAATTCTGCTCCTATATCTTATAGGCTTATGGTCTTATCAGTCAATCCTCAGAGAGCTCTGAGACAGCTTCTGTAGATTGTGTTCCACTCTGGCGCTGACTGTCCGGTTTGGGGAAGGATCCTTAATTAACGATGGCAGGGCCCAGAGTGATAGTGCTACAGATGAGGTTGAACCAGTGACAACCACATACTGCCAGAAATACTGCTGAGAGTCTGTGGGGATCCATACTCATATCATTCTATGCATGCACAGAAGAGAGCATCCTAACAAGCGTGGTATGGAAACAGAACTGCAGCATACAGGAGGGGCCAGTGCATCACTGGCACCAGCCTAACCACCATCAGGGACATACGTACAGAACAGTGCCGGGAAAAGGCCACTAACGTCATGAAGGATCCCACCCACCCTGCTCATGGACTGTTTATCCCACTCCCATCGGGGAGGTGGCTACGTAGCATCTACCAGACTCAAAAACCGTTACTTTCCCCAAGCAGTAAGGCTGATCAACACCTCCACTCACTAACCCACCCCTCCACACCCACAACCATCACTACTTGATCAATTCCTGTCAGTCTCTTCAGGTAAAGCCAGCTGTGCCTACCATCACTTTATGGACGTACAATCAATATTTATATTGCCTTCTTATGCATGTATATTTATTGTGTATTTTTATAAGTATTATTGCGTTTTTTACCTTCCTGTGTTTTATTGTGCTGCATCAGATCAGGAGCAACAATTATTTTATTCTGTTTTACACTTATATACAGAAAATGACACACAAAACAATCTTAAAGCAATCTTGAGATGACCCATCTCAGCTCCCCCCTGACATCCCCACTATTGCATGGCATATAGAAGGGAAACTGAAAATCTGGCTGAGTGGTGCCACAATAACAACCTCTCACTCAATGTCAGCAAAACCAAAGAGCTGATTATTGACCTCAGGAGGAAGAAGCCAGAGGTTTATGGGCCAGTCCTCAGTGGAGGATCAGAGGTGGAGAAGGTCAGTGGCTTTAAATTCCTTGGCGTTATTGTATCAGAGGATCTGTTCTGAGACCAGCAAACAAGTATCATCGCAAAGAAAGTGCAGCAGTGTCTCTACTTTTTGAGAAGTGTGCATGGATTTGGCATGTCACTAAAAAGTTCAACAAACTTCCACAGGTGCACAGTGAAGCGTATCCTGACTGCGTGCATCATGATCTGCTATGGAAGCACCAGTGCCCAGGGATGGAACAGGCTACAGAAAGTGGTGGATACAGCCCAGTCTATCACAGGCAAAGCCCTCCCCATCACTGAGCACATTTACAGGGAGCGCTGCCAGCATCCAACATTAAGGATCTCCAGCATTCAGGCCATGCCTTCTTCTTGCTACTACCATTGAACAGAAGGCCCGGGAGCCTTAGATCCCACACCACCAGGTTCAGGAACAGTTATTACCCTAAAATCATCAGGCTCCTAAACTGGCGTGGATAACTTTACTCACCACTTTGAATTGAATCTCCAACCTACAGACTCTCTTTCAAGGACTCTTTACTACTTACGTTCTCAATTTTATTTGCACAACTTGTCCTCTTTTGCACATTAATTGTTTGCTCATCTTTGTTTTTCATAAATTCTAATGTATTTCTTAATTTTCCTGTAAATACCCACAAGAAAATTAAGCTCAAATACTATATGGTAACATATATGTACTTTGATAATAAATTTCACCTTGAATTTTACATTAATCACACAAATTGTTCTTCAGTCAGACACAATAGAGTCATAGGCTCACAGAGAACTGCAGCACAGAAACAGGTCCTTTGACCCATCTAGTCTGTGTCTAGTCACATCAGCCTTCACCTAGAAGACAAGAACACTTACGTCAGAATGCTGTTTCTGGATTTCAATTGGTCATTCAACACTATTGTCCCTCAGACCTTGGTGAACAGACTGTGCTTCTCAGTCTAAATACACTGCTGTGCAGCTGGGCGTTGGACTTCCTAACCAACAGATCTCAGATAGTCAAAACCCACAAACACTCCTCCCTCCCAATCATGCTCAGGACTGTGTGAGGACTCTGCTCACACATGGCTGCACGGCCAAACACCCGAGTAATCACATTGTCAAGTTCACTGATCACCAGCAACAATGAGACAGTCTACTGAGGGGAGGTGGAAGAGCTCGAGGCCTGGTGCCAGGCAATAACTGAGGAACATTTATTTATTTATGCACGTTTATTTCTACTACAAAGTGCATGACTATTTATTTTCCAACATTGTATTTCATTTGCTACTCTCTTGCCCATTCTCCTAATCTGTCTAAGTCCTTCTGATGCCCACCTGTTTCTTCAAAACTACCTGCCCCTCTACCAATCTTCATATCGTCTGCAAACTTGGCAACAAAGCCATTTTTTCCAGCATCTAAATCATCGATATAGAGCATAAAAAGAAGTGGTCCCCACGCTGACCCTTGCGGAACACCGCTAGTCACTGGCAGCCAACCAGAAAAGAACACTTTTATTCCCAATCACTGCCTCCTACCAATCAGCCAATGCTCTAACCTTGTTAGTAACTTTCCTGTAATGCCATGGGCTCTTAACTCAATGTGCAGCCTTGTGTGGCACCTTGTCAAAGGCTTTCTGACTGTCCAAATACACAATATTCACTGCATCTCCTCAATCTATCCTATGTGTAATCTCCTCAAAGAATTCCAACAGGTTTGTCAGGCAAGATTTTACCTTAAGGAAACCATGCTGACTTTGTCCTATCTTGTCCTGTGTCACCAGGTACTAACAATTGACTCTAACATCTTCCCAACCATGAGATCAGGCTAACTGGTCTATAATTTCCTTTCTGCTGCCTTCCTCCTTTCTTAGAAAGTGGAATGACATTTGCAATTTTCCAGTCCTCTAGCACCATGCCACAGTCCAATGATTTTTGAAAGATCATTATTAATGCCTCCACAATCTCTACTGTTAACTCTTTCAGAACCCTAGGGTGCTGTTCATCTGGCCCGGGTGATTCATGTACCCTTAGTTCTTTCAGCTTTTTGAGCACCTTCTCCCTTGTAATAGTAACTGCACTCACTTCTCTTCCCTCACACCCTTCAACATCTGGCACACTGCTAGTGTCTTTCACAGTGAAGTCTGATACAAAATACTCACTTAGTTCATCTGCTATCTCCTTGGTTCCTGTTATTATTTCTCTGGCTTCATTTTCTAGCAGTCATATAAAAGCTTTTACTATCCACTTTGATTTTGTTTGCTAGCTTGCTTTCATATTTCATCTTTCCCTCCAAATGATTCTTTTAGTTGTTCTCTGTAGGGTTTTAAAAGCTTCTCAATCCTTTGTCTTCTTACTAATTTTTGCTTTGTTGTATGCCCTCTCTTTTGTTTTTACATTAGCCTTGACTTCCCTTGTCAGCCACAATGGTACTATTTTACCATTTGAATATTTCTTTGTTTTTAGAATACATCAATCCTGCACCTTCCTCATTTTTCCCAGAAACGCACGGCATTGCTGCTCTGCTGTCATCTCTCAGCAGCTCCTTCCAGATTACTTTGGCCAACTCCTCTCTCATACCACTGTAGTTTTTCTTTACTCCACTGAAATACTGCTACGTGAGACTTTACTTTCTATCAAATTTCAAGTTGAACTTAATCATATTGTGATCACTGGTTGCTAAGGGTTCTTTCACCAAATCACCTCAGGTTCATTACATAACACCCAATCCAGTATAGCTGATCTCCGAGTGGGCTCAGTGACAAACTGCTCTAAAAAGCCAACTCTTAGACATTCAGCAAGCTCACTCTCTTGAGATCCGTTTCCAACCTGGTTTTCCCAATCTGCCTGCATGTTGAAATCTCCCATAATATTTTCCTTTTAATCCACCTTTTCTATTTCCTGTTGTAATCTGTGCTCCACGCCCCTGCCACTGTTGGGAGGCCTGTATATAACTGCTATCAGGGTCCTTTTACCCTTGCAGTTTCTCAACTCAACCTGCAAGGATTCAAAATCTTCTGATCCTATGTCACATCTTTCTACTGATCTGATGCCATTCTTTACCAGCAGAGCCACGCCACCCCCTCTGCCTACCTTCCTATCCCTCCGATGCAACGTGTAACCTTAGATATTTGGCTCCCAACTACAACCATCCTTCAGCCACAATTCAGTGATGGCCACAACATTATATCTGATAATCTGTAGTATTGCAACAATTTTTTACAATCTGTGCATTGAGATAGAACACCTTGAATACTGTGTTTGCTACCCTTTTTGATTCTGCACCCCTGTTGTGCTGAAACTCACCCTCCTGGCTGCAATGTTGTCCTATCATCTGTCTATCCTTCCTGACAGTCTGACTGCACACTACCTGTGCTCTTTTACCATCCATCCTCATTCCCACCACCCCCGCCAAATTAGTTTAAACCCTCCCCAACAGCTCTAACAGACGTGCCCACGAGAACGTACCCCTCGGGATCAGGTGCAACCCATCACTTTTGAACAGGTCAGACTTCCCCCAGAAGAAATCTCAATGATCCAAGAACCTGAAACTCTGCCCCCTGCACCAGCTTCTCAGCCCTGCATTTATCTGCCAAATCACTGGCGGTGCATGGCACAGGCAACAGTCAAGAAATTACTATCCGGGAGGTCCTGCTTCTCAGCGTTCTGCCTAGCTCTCTAAGTTCTCTCAAAATCTCTTGTCTGTTCCCCTGACAGGTGAGCCCCCTATCACTACTGCTCCCCTCTTCTCCGTTGTTCCCTTCTGCACCTCAAACCTACGCTCAGTGCTAGTAACGCGGTCTCCGTGGCATTCCCCACAAGAGTTTCCAAAGCAGTATGCTTATTTATGAGGGAAATGGCCACAGGGATGCTCTGTGCTAACTGCGTATTCACATTTCCATTTCTCCTGACAGTCACCCAGCTACTTGCCTCCTGCAACCGGGGTGACTATTTTCCTGTAACTGATCAATTATTTCCTCACTCCCGCGTACAAGCCAAAGGTCATCCAGCTGCTGCTCCAGATCCCTAACAGGGTCTTCAAGGAGCTGCAGCTGATGCACTTCATGCAGATGTAGTTCTCCCAGAGCTCCAGCATCCGGCATGAAGAACACACAACAGCCATTTAAATAGGCATCCATTAGTCTCGTGAGACCATGGAAATGCGCCTTGGAAGGTTTTTCCAGGGCGCAGGCCTGGGCAGGGTTGTATGGGAGACCGGCAGTTGCCCAAGCTGCAAGCCTTCCTCTCTCCACGCCACCGATGTTGTCCAAGGGAAGGGCACTAGGACTCAAGCAGCTTGGCACCGGTGATGTCGCAGAGCAATGTGTTGTTAAGTGTCTTGCTCAAGGACACAAACACGCTGCCTCAGCTGAGGCTCGAACCAGTGACCTTCAGGTTACTAGTCCGATGCCTTGTCCACTAGGCCACGCACCAACACAACAGCCATTTACTACACTAAGTACAGTAAGAGAGAGAAAAAACAGAAACTTAACAAAAACTTACCCAGAGCCAGCACCTCTTTCAAGTCGAAGCCTCCTTTAAGCCAAAGCCTGACACTCCTACTCTCACCACAGGCCTACTCCCAACAACGGCCACCCTGCTTGTCCCCTCTGTACTTTTAAACAAGTGTCGCTAACCTGCGAGAAGCCTCGCCACTGTGGCCTGCTCCTGCCACTGATTGGACCATCCTAACAATCGATTCCAACAACTTCCCAACCACTGATGTCAGACTGACAGGTCTATAGTTTCCTTTCTGCTGCCTCCCACCCTTCTTAAATAGTGGAGTAACATTAGAAATTTCCAGTCATCCGGTACAATGCCAGAATCTATTGATTCCTGAAAGATCATCATTAATGCCTCTATGATCTCTCTTGCTACTTCCTTCAGAACCTGAGGGTGCATTCCATCAGGTCCAGGAGATTTATCCACCCTCAGATCATTAAGCTTCCTGAGCACCTTCTCAGTCATAATTTTCACTGCACAAACTTCACATCCCTGACACTCTTGAATGCTCCATATACTGCAGACGTCTTCCACTGTGAAGACTGATGCAAAATATGCATTCAGTTCCTTTGCCATCTCTGCATCTCTCATTACAATATCTACAGCATCATTTTGTATTGGTCCTATGTCTACGCTCGATTCTCTTTTACCCTTTATATACTTAAAAAAACTTTTAGTATCTTCTTTGATATTAGTCACCAGCTTCCTCTCATAATTCATCTTTTCCTTCCAAATGACCTTCTTAGTTTCCTTCTGCAAGTTTCTAAAAGCTCCCCAATCCTCTACTTTCCCACTAGCTCTGGCTTCCTTGTATGGCCTCTCTTTTGCTTTTACTTTGGCTCTGACTTCACTTGTCAGCCACGGTAGTATCCTTCTTCCCTTTGAAATTTTCTTCTTACTTGGAATATATCTGTCTCGCACTTCCCTCATTTTTCACAGAAATTCCAGCCATTGCTGCTCTGCTGTCTCTCCTGCAAATGTCCCTTTCCAGTCAACTTCAGCCAGTTCCCCTCTCATGCCAATGTAACTTCCTTTATTCCACTGAAATACTGACTCATTGGTTTTTATATTTTCCCTCTCAAATTTCAATGTGAACTCGATCATATTGTGATCACTATTCCCTAAGGGTTCCTTAACCTTAAGCTCTCTTATTACCTCTGGATCATTGCACAACACCCAATCCAGCACAGCCGATCCCCTAGTGGGCGCGAACAGTAAGCATTACATCCAGAGTAACAATTATTTAGTTGTCCTTTACATTTGTGTACTGGAAATGACATTAAACAATCTTAAATCTTACCCCTTCCGTCCATGAGCTTATCCAAACTTCTAAATGTTGGAATCAAAGCCACACCCACCACTTCCGCTGGCAACTCGTTCCACACTCTCACCAGCCTCTGAGTAAAGATGTTTCCCTTAAACATTTCATCTTTCATCCTTAACCTATGACCTCTTGTTCCACTCTCATCCAACCTCAGTGGAAAAAGCTTACTTGCATTTACCCTACAAGACTATTAAACATACTGTAGGGGCCTATCGCACCTGATCCCCCATTCCATCATGGATGATTTATTATCAGGCGCAACCCCATTCACCTGCCTTTTCAGCATATCCTTTGGCATCCTTTACTAGTCAAGTAACTGTCAATCTCCGCTTTAGATGACTTGGCTTCCACAGTTGTTTGTGCCAATGAATTCCACAGATTCAACACATTCTGACTAAAGGAATTCCTTCCCACCCTTGTTCTAAAGGAATGTCCTTGTATTCTGAGGCTGTGCCCTCTGGTCCTAGACTCTCCCACTATAGGAAATATCTTCATCACTATGCCTTTCAATATTTGATAGGTTTTAATGAGATTCCCCCCACAGTCTTGTAAACTCCAGTGTGTACAGGCACATCGAACGCGCCTCACACATTAACCCTTTCATTTCTGGAATCATTCTTGTGAACCCCCTCTGGACCCGCTCCAATGCCAAGACATTCTTTCTTAGATGAAGGGGCCAAAACTGCTCGCAATACTCCCAGTGCGGTGCGATCAATGCCTTATAAAGCCTCAAGGTTGCATCTTATTGGCTGGGCTGTGGCAAACACACTCCAGTCTGTCCAAAACGTGCAGAGGATGCACTTTAAGCTGATGAGGGGGTGGAGGGGATGAGTTTTGTGGCCCCTTATAGCACGTAAACCCTGGAGCAACTGACATCTAGTCTGGTAACTGCATGCTTGTACTCCTAACTCTATCAGAGTCGACATTTCAGGTAAATGGGAAAAAATAAATAGGTTGGGTGTGGAGAAAATTACTGAGGGGGTGTCGAGTGCAAAAGGGGAGTTCAGTGATACGGTGAATGGGGAAACATTATAGTCTAGAGAGGATCATGGTGGATTATATAATGGAACAAAAGGTCAATGTGGAGGTGTGAATAGGGAAATCAGAACACATTATCTGAAATTACCAGTGCAAAGCGCTGTGAATGCTGGAACTGCAGCTTAGTTGCACTTATTAAACTCAACTACAGATGTTACCAGTTGGATGTTAAGGTGCTTTTCCTGGAGATTACATAAAACCATAGGACACAAGAGCAGAATTAGGCCATTCAGCCCATCAAGTCTGCTCCACACTCTATCATGGCTGATTTATTTTCCCTCTCAACCCCATTCTCTGTCTTCTCCCTGTAACTTTGATGCCCTTACTAATCAAGAACCTATTAACCTCTACTTTAAATATATCTACTGACTTCGCCTCCACAGCTGTCTGTACAAGGAATTCTACAGACTCTGCCTAAAGAAATTCCTCTTCAGTCCCACTGCTTCTGCATCGAGCTGGGTTTCATTAGTGTAGAGACTGAAGCAAAAGTCACTCTTCAAGCACTACAGAACAGCAACAGAATTCAAGTGGCTGTTGACCAGAATCTCAGGGTGGCCCCTGGTGACGAGGATGCTATGTGAACTTCCCTGTGCAGAGGGACCCAGACGTTGAGAGGAGAGTTCATCACCGCAAGGGCTGATCTCCACATGGAGACCCTCTCCTTACCCCGCCTAGTAAATGCAGTGCTGAGGAGGGTGAGGTGGAGGGACAGAATGCTCACCATCAGGGATTTGTCACATGTATATTGAAACCGTGAAATGGTTATCAACCAACACAGGATAAGGATGTGGCGGTGGGGGGGGGGGGGGGGGGGGTGCAGCCAGCAAGTTTCACCACACATTCCGGAACCAACATAGTTTACTCACAGTGTTCAGCAGAACAACACAGAACACATCAAGCAACAAAACAACAACAAAACAAGCCCCTTTACTAAACACACACACACACACACACACACACACACACACACACACACATACACACACATACACACACACACTCACACACAGACACAGACACATACACACACACAGACACACACACACACACACACACACATACACACACACACACACACACACACACACACACACACACACTCACACACAGACACAGACACATACACACACACAGACACACACACACACTCACACACACACACACACACACACACACACACACACATCTAAAGGGGGGGTAGGTTTACCTCTAACACAATGAATTCTGCAGATACTGGAAATCCAGAGTAATGCACACAAAATACTGGTGGAACTTAGTAGGTCAGGCAGCAGCTATAGAAATGCCACTTCGAGCAGAGACCCTTCTTCTGTCCTGAAGAATTCAGTCCTATTCATTTCCATAGATGCTGCCTGACCTGCTGAGTTCTTCCAGCATTTTGGTGTGTGTGTTACACTGGATCGATCGATCTCTCACTATGTTATACTTTTGGCAAAGAGTTCAAAAATGGTGTCACAAGGTGTCACAGAACATGCTAGTATCCAGCTACCTAAATAATGAACAGAAATAGACTGACAGAGAGAGAGAGAGAGAGGTGAGGACAGAGATGGAGAGAGACTGAGGGGGGAGAGAGATGGAGAGAGAGGGACTGGGGAGACTGGGAGGGAGAGAGATGGAGAGAGAGGGAGAGAGAGAGGTGGGGACAGAGATGGAGAGAGACTGAGGGGGGAGAGAGATGGAGAGAGAGACTGGGGAGACTGGGAGGGAGAGAGATAGAAAGAGAGAGAGAGGTGGGGAGAGAGATGGAGAGAGACTGAGGGGGGAGAGAGGGAGAGAGAGACTGGGGAGTCTGGGAGGGAGAGAGGAGAGAGAGAGAGGTGGGGAGAGAGATGGAGAGAGACTGGGGAGAGAGATGGAGAGAGAGACTGGGGAGTCTGGGAGGGAGAGAGGAGAGAGAGAGGTGGGGAGAGAGATGGAGAGAGAGAGGTGGGGAGAGAGATGGAGAGAGACTGTGGGGAGAGAGATGGAGAGAGAGACTGGGGAGACTGAGGGAGAGGGATATAGATAGGGGGGAGATGGAGCTAGAGAGGGAAGTAGAGAACAATAGAGAGAGATGGAGATAGAGAGTGATAAGAATGAGAGGCAGGGAGGGATAGAGAGAGAAGGATGGGGAGAGAGGGAGTAATATAGAGAAAGAGTGATAAGTATAGAGATAGCAAAAATGCAGATATAGAAATTGATAGTGCAAAGGAAGAATAGGAAGATAAAGGGAGATGGAGAAAGAGAGATGTTGATAGAGAGAGGGAGAGGGGAGGGAGGGAGCAGGAGTGAGAGAGATGGAGAAGGAGAGAGAGATGTTGATAGAGAGAGGGAGAGGGGAGGGAGGGAGCAGGAGTGAGAGAGATGGAGAAGGAGAGAGAGATGTTGATAGAGAGAGGGAGAGGGGAGGGAGGGAGCAGGAGTGAGAGAGATGGAGAAGGAGAGAGAGATGTTGATAGAGAGAGGGAGAGGGGAGGGAGGGAGCAGGAGTGAGAGAGATGGAGAAGGAGAGAGAGATGTTGATAGAGAGAGGGAGAGAGGAGGGAGGGAGCAGGAGTGAGAGAGATGAAGGAGAGAGAGATGTTGATAGAGAGAGGGAGAGGGGAGGGAGGGAGCAGGAGTGAGAGAGATGAAGAAGGAGAGAGAGATGTTGATAGAGAGAGGGAGAGGGGAGGGAGGGAGCAGGAGTGAGAGAGATGGAGAAGGAGAGAGATGTTGAGAGAGCAGTAGTGAATGGGGGCAGAGAGAGAGATTACATTGATTTTAGTACAAAGGCTGCAGAATTGCAAAAACACACATCTGCTCTAACAGCCCCACTCTGCTCCATTGTTGGCACGTTGCTTGGTCCGTTAGCACTGCAAGACATCATTCCGTCTCATTAATCATTCCTAACTGTAGGCAGGCTGGGGCACAACCCGGACTGTTGAGTGAACTGCACACCCTAGCCCCCTGCACGCTGTGGTTGTGTTGACAGTGATTGTCAGCGGACCATTTAGTAATGTTGTTCCTCTTGCAAATGATAGGCTGTGCTATTAATGCTGCTAAAAGAGAGCCAATTATTACCTTTCAACAACGCAAGGTTGTCATGAAAGTGATCATTACACCACAAACTGCCTGGTTGGGGGTGCAAGCAGCAAGGACATCTCCTCATTCTGAATCATTTCAAAGCATCTATCCAGAGCCCTACATATTGATACAGTCACGAAGAAGGCACACCAGCAACTCTACTTTATTAAAAGTTTGTGAAGGTTTGGTACTAAGGTAAGGAATGCCTACTGTTCCTTGCCCAGAATGCACTTGGTGTAAATCGGATCACTTATTTGTCCTTCTCCTACCTGCATGCAGGCAGAGGTAAAGCTCCAGATATTAAAACAACAACCAGGTGCTCGTGGGAGGCAGGGGGGCAATTACAGGATTGCCTTGAGTCGGTGGACTGGGCCAGGTTCAAGCACGCATCTAGAGCTCTGAATGACTACACCATGGTTGTAACGGACTTTATTAAAACGGTTGCAGACGAGCGTGTCCCCTCTGAATCATTCAGAGTCTTCCCCAATCAGAAGCCCTGGATGAACCATGAGATCCACGATCTGAGAACCAGATCAGAGGCATTCAAGTCTGGAGATCCAGAAAGCTACAAGAGGTGCAGGTGTGATCTCTGGAAAGCCATGTCATGGGCAAAGTGGAGATTCTGGACCAAACGAATCAATGAGGGATACTCAACAGCTGTGGCAGGGTTGGAATGCTATCACCTCTTATAAAGTTAAATCATGGAAGACAATAGGGCTTCACTTCCAGGCAAGTTCAAAGCCTTCTATGTTCACTTTGACCATCAGAAAATGGAGGAACTATTAAAAGCTCCCACATCCCCAATGATCCTATGATATTATTCTCCGAAGCTGATGTGCTGGTTGCCTTCAGGAGGGTGAATCCATGGAAAGTATCTGGACTGGATGGGGTACCTGCCCACGTACTAAAGACCTGTGCTGACCAACTGGCTGGTGCGTTCACCAAGATCTTTAACCTTTTGCTTCAGCAATATGTGGTACCCTCTTGCTTCAAGCAGGCGTCAATCATACCAGTACCCAAGAAGAACATAGTGACCTGCCTCAGTGATTACCCCCCAGTTGCACTTACGTCCACAGTGATGAAGTGTTTTGAGAGGTTGGTAATGAAACATATCAACTCCTGCCTGAGAGGCAACTTGGATCCGCTCCAATTTGCTTACCAGAGCAACAGGTTAACAGCAGATGCCATCTCATTGGCTCTTCACCCAACCCTGGAACATCTGGACAGCAAAGATGCATACATCGGAATGCTCTTTATTGACTACAACTCAGCATTCAATACCATCATCCCCTCAGAACGAATCAGTAAACTCCAAGATACTTCAATACCCCCTTGTGCAATTGGATCCTGGATTTCCTCACTTTTGGACCCCAGTCAGTTCAGATTGGCAACAACATCTCCTCCACAATCTTCATCAGCACAGAAGCACCACAAAATTGTGTGCTTAGCCCCCTGCTCTACTCACTTTACAATTATGACTGTGTAGCTAAGCACAACTCTATTGCCATCTTCAAGTTTACTGATGATACCACTATTGTAGGCCAAAGCAAAGGTGGTGATGAATCAGCAATATAGAAGGGAGATTGAAAATCTGGCTGAGTGGTGTCACAACAACTTCTCACTCAACGTCAACAAAACCAAGGAGCTGATTATAGACTTCAGAAGAGGGAAACCAGAGGTCCGTGAGCAGTCCTCATTAGAGGATCAGAGGTAGAGAGGGTTAGTAAATTTAAATTCCTGGGCGTTACCATTTCAGATGACCTGTTCTAGGCCCAGCACGTACGTGAAGAGAGCACAGTAGCTCCTCTACTTCCTTACGAGTCTGTGAAGATTTGGTGTGACACCTAAAATGTTTACAAATTCTATAGATAAGTAGTGGAGAGAATATTGACTGGCTGCATCACAAGCTGAGGTGAAAACACCAATGCCCTTGAACAGAAAGACCTACAAAAGTAGTGGATTCAGCCCAGTACATCATGGGTAAAGTCCTCCCAACCACTGAGCACATCTACATGAAACGCTGCTGTGGGAAAGCAGCATCCATCATCAGAGATACCCATCACCTGGGTCATGCTCTCTTCTCACTGCTGCCGTCAGGTAGAAGGTACAAGAGCCTCAGGACTCACACCACTAGGTTCAATAACAGTTACTACTCCTCAACCATCGGGCTCTTGATGTAAAAGGAGATCAGTACACTTAACTTCACTTGCCCTATTACTGAAATGTTCCTACAATCAATGATCTCACTTTAAGGACTCTTTATCTCATTATCTCATGTGCTCGTTATTTATTGCTTTTTATTTGCACAGTTTGTTGTCTTCTGCACTCTGGTTGATCTTTCATTGACCCTGTTATGGTTACTATTCTATAGATCTGTTGAGTATACCTGCAGGAAAATGAATCTCAGGACTGTATATGGTGACATATACATATGTACTTGAAAATAAAATATACCTTGAGCTTTGAACATCATCAAAGACCCTAGCAAATTTCTACAGATGTACTATGGAGAGCATACTGACTAGTTACTAGTATGGAGCCGCCAGTGCAGAGGATTGGAAAATGCTGCAGAAGGTTATAGACTCAGGCTGGCCCATCACAGGCAGACCCCTCCCACCACCAAAGGCCTCTTCAAGAGCTGGTGCCTCAGGAAGGAGGAATCCATCATTAACGATCCAGGACATGCTCTCTTCTCATTACTGGAGGAGCTCAGCAATCAGACAGCTTCTATGGAGGGAAACAAGCAGTCGGAGTTTCGGGTCAAGACCCTTCATCAGGACTGGAAAGGAAGGGGGAAGAAACCAGGATAAGAAGATGGGAGGAGGGGGAGAAATATAAGCTGACAGGTGATAGGTGAGACCAGGTGAGGGGGAAAGGTGGAGGAGGAGAGATGAAGTAAGAAGCTGTGAGGTGATAGGTGGAAGAGGTAAAGGGATGAAGAAGAATGAATCTAATAGGACAGACCATGGAAGAAAGGGAAGGAGGAGGGGAACCAGACAGTTGTGATGGGCACCCCTCACCTGCTTTCCTCAGCTGCCAGTTTGTACTCCTCCCCCTCCCCAATCTTCTTATTCTGGCCTCTGCCCCTTTCCTCTCCGGTCCTGATGAAGGGTCTTGGCCCAGACCTTGACTGTTCATTCTCCTTTACAGATGCTGGGTGACTTGCATTTCGATAACAGCTCTCCCAAGCCCACGTGCTTATTGCATGTGAGATCCTGAGGATAATCAGCAACAGCTCGAGAATCAGATTTATTATCACTGGCTTAGATTATGTGAATTATTTTGTTTTCCATCAGCAGTGCAGTGCAAAGACAAAAAACCTGACAAGTTACAACATTAAATAATTAGTGCAGTAAAGGAATAATGAGGTTGTGTTCATGGGTTCCTGGACTGTTGAGAATGCTGATGGTGGAGATGAGGAGGAATATCTTCAGCCACAGGTAGAAATCTATGGAATTCATTGCCACAGACAGTTGGGGAGGCCAAGTGCTGGATATATTCAAAGTAGATGTTGAAAGGTTCTTGATTAGTAAATTGTGAAAAGTTATGGGGAGAAGGCAGGAGAATGGGTTGAGAGAGTTAATAAATCGGCTGTAACGGAATGGCAGAACAAACTCAATGGGCTTAATAACTTAATTCAAAGTTCAAAGTAAATTTATTATCGAAGTACATACATGTCACCATGAGATTCACTTTCTTGCAGGCATACTCAATAAATCTAATGACCATAATAAAATCAATGAAAGACCGCACCGACAGGGCAGACAACCAGTGTGCAAAGCCAACAAACCGTGCAAATACAAAATGAAAGAAATAAAGAAATAATGATTAATAATAATAAATGAATGAATAAATAGATAAACAAATAAACAAACAAACAAGCAAGCAAGCAATAAATATTGAAGACATGAGATGAAGAGTCCTTGAAAGAGAGTCCCTAGGTTGTGGGAACAGTTCAATGATGGGGCAAGTGAAGTTAAGTGAAGTTATTCCCTCTGCTTCAGGTGCCTGATGGTTGAGGGGCAAAATCTGTTCCAGAACCTGATGGGGAGAGTCCTGAGGCTCCTGCATCTTCTCTTTGATAGCAGCAGTGAGAAGAGAGCATGGCCTGTGTGGTGTGGGTCTGTGATGATGGATGCTGCTTTCCTGCATCAACTCTCCACGTAGGTGGCTCAATGGTGGGGAGTTTAATACCCGTGATGGACTGGCCATATTCACTGCTTTTTGTAAGATTTTCTGTTCAAGGGTATTGGTGTTTCCACTCCAAGCTGAAACGCAGCCTGCCGATCTACTCCCGTCCACACATCGATAGAAGTTAGTCTAAGTTACAGGTATCATGCCAAAACACCTGAGAAAGTAGAGGTGCTGCCATGCTTTCTTTGTAGTTGCACTGACGTGCTAAGCCCAGGACAGGCCCTGTGAAGTGATTACACTGAGGAATTTGAAGTTGCTGACACTCCCCACCTCCGATGAAGACTCCGGATTTCCAGTGCAAGGTCATAGATCTCCGGTTTCCTCCTCCTGAAGTCAATAATCAGCTCCTTGATCTTGCTGACATCGAATAAGTGCTTGTTGTTGTGATACAACTCAGGGAGATATCGAATCTCCCTCCAAATGCCGATTCATCACCACCTTTGAAATGTATCAAATATTGAAAGGCCTGGATGGAGTGGACATGGAGAGGATGTTTCCAATAGTGGGGGAGTCTAGGACCAGAGGCCACAGCCTTAGGATAGAGGGATGTTCACATAGAACAGAGATGAAGAGCAACAGCTTTAGCCAGAGTGTAGGCAATCACCACCTTTGATTTGGCCTACGATTATGGAGGAGATGTTGCTGCCAATCTGAACTGACCGGGGTCTGAAAGTGAGGAAATTGAGGATCCAATTGCAAAAGGGAGTATTGAGGCCAAGGTCTTGAAGTTTATTGATTAGTTTTGAGGGGAAGATAGTATTAAGTGCCAAACTGTACTCGATTTAGAGCATCCTAATGTATACATCTATGATGTATGGATTAGAAGTTTGTGAGCTCAGGACATATTCCTGACGCAGCCCTGATGAACTATTAAGCACCATGAAATTGCTCATCTGGAGCTATGTCCATCCAGTGAGGGAGTAAACAGAGGGGTTCCAAACAGGGTGGAAAAGCCCACAACTATTTTGAAGAATAAAGATCTGCTCTTATATCTTATAGTTCCAGACCAAATGGTTGAAGGGAAGTAGCTGTTCTTGAACCAGGTGCGTGGGACCTTAGGCTTCTCTCAGTCTAGATAATGGCATTCTTTGCAATGTGAAGTGTGGGTTAAATATTGTTAAAGCTCCTGCAATTGCATCATTTATGGGCTGCACCCAGCACATCTTTGGACTGTGTTGGTTGTTGACGTAAATTCCGCATTTCACTGTATGTCTCAATGTTTCGATGCAGAAATAAAGCAGATCTTTATTCCTTCAAAGAATTGCATGTTTTTCCACCCTGTTGAACGTGTTTGGAGCATGTCTGTTTATGCCTTCGTTGGTGCACATCACCTCCAGATGAGCAACGTCATGGGGCTTATTGGTGCATCAGGACTGATTTCTCTGTGTACAGGAGTGGCTCCTAAATCCACAAACTTCTAATCCAAAAGCACACTTTCTGCTTGCTAAATTGAAACACTCAACAGGTCAGGCAGCATCTGTGGAAGGAGAATTGGTAAACTGGTTTATTATTGTCACATGCGCAGTGAAAAACCTGTCTTGCATACTGTCTGTACAGATGAATTCATTACACAGTGCATTGAGGCAGAACAATGTACAACAGTAATAGAATGCAGAGTAAGATGTTACAGTTACAGTGAAAGTGCAGTGCAGGTAGGCAATATGGTGCAAGTTCATAATGAGTTAGAATGTGAGGTTAAGAGTCCATCTTATTGTATTGGGGGACTGCTCAATATTCTTAAAACAGTGGGATAGAAACTGTCATAGATTCATGGATTCATGGAGTACCATCCTTGAGGCTGGTGGTTCATGCTTTCAGGCTTTTGTATCTTCTGCCTGAAGGGATGGGGAGAAAATGTCTAGTGTGAGTGTGGGCTATGATTAAGCTGGCTGCTTTACTGAGACTGCGACAAGTGTGGACAGATTCCATGGAGGGGAGGCTGGTTTCTGTGATGTACTGAGCAATGACCACAACTCTGCAGTTTCTCGTAGTCATGTGCAGAACAGTTCCCTTACCAAACCATGATGCAGCCAGATAAGATTCTTTTTCCTATGGTACATCAATAAAAATTGGTGAAGGTTGATGGGGACAAGCCAAATTTCTTTAACCATCTGAGGAAGTAGAGGCACTGGTGAGCTTTCTTGGCTGTGGCAACAACATGATTGCACCAGGCTATGGGTGGTGTTCACACCTAGGAACCTGAAGCTCTCAGCCCCCCGACCTCAGCACCGTTGATGAAGATGGGAACGTATGCCACCCTTCCTGAAGGAGTTTGGATGCTCCCCCCACCCATGACGTGTGGGTTTCATCTAGGTGGTCCAGTTTCCTCCCATATCCCACAGATGTATGTTAGCATTGGTAAACTGTTGGGCACCGGAAGCATTGTGACTTTTGGGGGTCTCCACGTCCTTGGACTCTGTTGGTTGTCAACGGAAAAGATACAGTCAACTGTATGCTTTGATGGTTTACTGTACATGAGACAAGAAAACTAATCTTAAAAATGCTTTGCAATGTCCTCAGGTTGTGAATAGTTGCTTCAGAAATGTACCCGCAAGCTGCTAATTTTTGTTCTTTTGAGAGCACATAAATATCTCTAATTTGGCCCAGAATTTGTGTTGTTTGTGAAAAAAGACTTTCAGCAGATGATCTTCACTCTGCTAAACACTGCGTATTTGCTATAAATCAGTTGGCTTGCAGTGTGGAAATGGACTGAGAAGACAGCTGTTGGCCAGATTAATGATCTGAGCCCCATAACTAGGAAAGGATGCATTGGCATTGAAGAGGGTCCAGAGGAGTTTCACAAGAAATATCCTGGGAATTAAAAGGTTAACATATGAAGAGTATTTGATGGCTCTGGGCCTGTATTCTCTGCAGTTTAGAAAAATGAGTGGTGAGATCTCATTGAAACCTATCAAATATTGAAAGGCCTAGATAGAGTGAATATGGAGAGGATAATTCCAATAGTGGGGAATCTAGGACCAGAGGGCACAGTCTCAGAATAGAAGGATGTCCCTATAAAGCAGAGATGATGAAGATTTCTTTAGCCAGAGGGTGGCGAATCTATGGAATTCATTGCCACAGATGGCTGTGTAAGCCAAGTCATTGAGTATATTTAAAGCAGAGGTTGATAGGTTCTTGATTAGTCACGGTATCAAAGATTATGGGGAGAAGGCAGGAGAATGGGGTTGAGAGGGATAGCTGGTAGAAAGGCTGTGCAAACTCAATGGCTTAATTCTGCTCCTGTGCCATATGGCCTTAGACGTGCTTGCTCAGAAACCTACTGAATATGCATGAAGGCAACAAGCAAAAGCACAAAAACGGCAATGTTATAATTATCCCAGATTCTCAATCTCCCTGCTATGTACTGATTAGTCACCACCTTTGATTCGGCCTGCGATAGTGGTGTCGTCAGCAAACTTGAATATGGCATTGGAGCTGTGCTTACCCACACAGTCATAAGTGAGTGGAGCAGGGGCTGAGCACACAGCCTTGTGGTGAACCTGTACTGCTGGAGATCGTGGAGGAGATGTTGCTGCCAATCCGAACTGACTGGGGTCTACACGTCAGGAAATCCAGGATCCAATTGCACAAGGAGGTATAGAGGCCAAGGTCTTGGAGCTTATTGATTAGTTTTGAGAGGATAGTGGTATTGAATGCTGAGCTGTAGTTGATAAAGAGGATCCTATTGCATGCATCTTTTCTGTCCAGAGGTTTCAAGGTTGTGTGAAGAACCAAAGAGGTGGTATCTGCTGTGCACCTGTTACTCCGGTAGGCAAGTAGGAGCAGATCCAATTCCTTCTCAGGCAGGAGTTGATACATTTCATCACCAATCTCTCAAAGCACTTCACCACTGGATGTAAGTGCTACTGGACGATAGTCATTGAGGCGGGTTACCATGTTCTTCTTTGGCACCGGTACAACTGAAGTCTGCTTAAAGCATTTGGGTACCTCAGACTGCCAAAGCAAGAGGCTGAAGAGCTCAGTGAACACTCCAGCCAGTTGATCAGCAGTTATGTAGTAGTTGGCCAGGAACCCCAAAGGGGTTGAATGCTTTTTGTGGGTTCACCTTCCTGAAGGCTGTTCGCGCGTCAGCCTCAGGGACTGAAATTACAGAATCATCAGGGTTGTGGGAGTTCAAGGTGGTCCCCCATGTTTTGGTGGTCAAAGTGAGCATAGAAGGTATTTAGCTAACCTGGAAATGAAGCCCTGCTATGTTGCTTGATTTTACTTTATAAGATGTGATAGTATTCAAGCTCTGCGACAACTGTTGAGCATCCTTCATTGATTCTGTGAGTTGGCTTTTGGAAGATGGTACCTGGACCTCTTGTAACTTTCTTGGTCACCAGACTTGAATGCCTCTGATCTGGCCCTCAACAGGTCGCGGGTCTCATGGTTCATCCAGGGCTTCTGCGTAGGGAGGGCTCGGAATGATTTTATGGGGACACACTCATCCACAACTGTTTTAATTAGATCTGAGACAACCATGGAGTGTTCGTTCAGATCTGCAGATCAGTCCTTGAGCGTAACCCAGTCCACTGACTCACAGCTGCTCTTCAGTCTCCTGCGACCTCCACTTTGCTGACTTAATCTCTGGAGCTTTGATCTTTAGTCTCTGCCTGTGTGCAGGTAAGAGAGTAACAGCCAAGTGATCGGACTTACTGAGAAACAGTCTGGGCATGCAACGGTAGGCAGTCCTCATCTTGCTATAACAGTGGTCTCGTGTGTTGGGACCTCTGGTGCTACAGGTTATATGCTGATGGTAATTGGGCAGGGGTTAAGAAGGTATAATACATGTTTACCTTTATTAGCTGCAGCATTTAGTTCAAGAATCGGGTAATTATGTTACAGCTTTATAGAACTCTAGTTAGGTCACGCCTGGAGAATTGCACTCAGTTCTGGTTGCAGCGTCAAAAGAAGCATGTTGAGGCTTCGGGGAGATGTTTACCAGGATCTGCCTGGATCAGAGGGCACCTACTTTAAGGAATGGTTAGAAAACTTGGATGATTTTCCCCAAAGCAGTGAAGGCTGAGGGGAGGCCTGGTAGAAGTTGATAAGTTATGAGGGGCGAGGATAGGGTATTCAGCTGGTATTTATTTTGCAGGACATATCGAAATATCCATTACCTGAGGAACTGTATTTAAGGTCGGAGGGGTGAAATTTAAGGGAGATAATGTGTGTCAAGATTTTCACATCAAGTGTGGAATGAGCTGCCAGGAGTGGTGGTGGAGGCAACTACGATAGAGAGGGAAATGGATGTGCAGAAAATGGAGGGATATGGATCGTGTGCAGGCAGAAAGGATTTAGTTTAATTAGACATCATTAGTTTAATAAATTCAGCATAACATCAGAGATGAAGGTGCTGTTTGCTGTAGTCTTCTCTGTTGTACTTGATTGCTCTGAGAACAGGTACTGTGTAGGTAGAAGAGATTAGTTTATTTAGCTGCTTAATTACTAGTTTAATGAGTTTGACACAACAGTGTGGGCTGAAGGGCAAGTCCTGTGCTGTGTTGTTCTGTGTTCTGTATTCTTTGCTGATTGAGAGAGTCTGCTGTTCATAAACGAGCTTACTCGATCAGGGCTTCAGAAACATTTTATCAATGAGCATTGAAGTGAGTTACAGAAATGGCAGAAATGCCAGGTCTAAACTTGGTCATTCTTTTGCAAGTACCATCAGGAGCAACAGTCTCTACTGTCAAATCCTTAAGCACCTCATAGATCACCCCATGAAAGTGCTTACAGAGGTTGATCGGGTGCTGAAGAAGGCATATGGTAAGCTTGCCTTTATTAGTCGAAGAATTAAGTTCAATAGTCGGGAAGTTATATTACAGCGTTTAGACAGCATCTGGAGCTTTGCATTCAGTTCAGATCACCCTGTGCAGAAAGGATGTGGAGGTTTTGGAGAGGGTGCTCAAGAGGTTTAAAAGATTTTTAAAAATTTAAAGAGTAGGTCTACTTGTCACAGGCAATTTAAATATAGAACAAAATGCGTCGTTCATGTCAAATCAAATCAGTGAGGGTTGCGCTGGGGCAGTTCACAAACATTGCCACACTTCCAGCATCAATATAGCATGTCCACAACTCACCGAGCATAACCTATAAGACTGAACCCAATCAGTGAACACAGGCACTACTGTGTTACCAGGATGCCTCCTGGATTAGAGGCATGAGAATTTAGACAAACTTGGGTCGGTTTACCTGGAGTGGCAGAGGCTGAAGATTATAAGATTATGAGAGGCCCAGCTAGAGTAAACACGAGGGAATAGAGTAGGCAGGTTTTCCCAGGGTAGACTAGCAGAGGTGAGGGGGACTAAGTTCAAAGCAGATGTGTTGGATGGCAAAGCACTGTAGTGGTACTTTACAGTGCCGGCTGTAAAATCAGGGTTCAATTCCTGCCGTTGTCTGTAAAGGGTTTGTGTATTCTCTCTGTGCTTCCTCCAGATGCTCCAGTTTCCTCCCACACCCAAAGACATATGAGTTAGGATTAGAAAGCTGTGGGCATACTATGTTAGTGCCAGGAACCATGGTGAGCTGCCCCCAGCACATCCTCAACACAAAAGGCACATTTCACTGTAAATTTCAAAGTCCATGTGACAAATAAAACTAATCATTCTTTATTTTTATCCAGAGTGGTGGGCACTGGGGATACGTAGCCTGGGGCGGTGGTGAAGACAGATACATCAGAGCTGTTCAACAGGCTCTTCGATAGGCACATGAATGTGCCGAAAATGGAAGGATATGGACATTGTGCAGGCAGAGGCGATTAGTTTAGTTGAGCATTAAAATACTAATGTAATTAGTTTACCACAACCCTGTGGGCCGAAGGGCCTGTTCCTGTGCTATACTGTTCTTGTTCTGAGTTCTATATAGTGAAATCCAGAAAACAAGCTCTTAATCGATTCTCAGGCATTTAACCCTTTCAGGTCTTTGAGCAAAGGATTAACAGAGACCGGGTTACAGAGCATCTTGTTCAAATTTGTTTCGAATGTTACTGACAGAATAGTCGAAATAGGGAAACCAATTTCACTTCGGATCTGACAGAATGGACAAAGAATATATTAAAATCCTCATTTTTCTGAGTGGCCCCTAATTAACACCCGTAACACAGATAATTGTGCATAAATGCAATGTGAATTTTTATGAGGCATCCTTTCATAATTACTGTTAAATCGCTGAAGGAGAAAATCAATAAATTGTTCAGCCTCCGATGACTGGAATTTTCTTTTATACTTTGTTTCCAAGGCAGTGATTAGCATTTGAAATGAACAAAGCTGGCATGTTTTGGGGCAGTTTTTAAAAATAAAAGAAGCATCAACAGTTTTTTTTTGCAAAGCTAGAACATCTTCCTAGGCAGTGCTTTGGAGGGGAAACTCTCATCTCTGTTTCTGCTATAAGTCCATGCTCTTGTCAATATCTCCCTTCAGCCCTTTATCTTTTCCACCTATCCCCCCAGCTTCTTACTTCATCCTCACTCCCCCCACCCACCAACCTACCTTCCCTTCACCTGCTCTCACCTATCACCTCCCGGCTTCTTACTTCATCCTCACTCCCCCCACCCACCAACCTTTCCCTTTCACCTGCTCTCACCAATCTCTTGTCAGCTTGAACTCCATCCCCTTCCCCCACCTTTTTATTCTGGGTTCCGCTCTCTTCCTTTCCTGTCCTGATCAAGGGTTTTGGCCTGAAACATTGATTCTTTATTCCCCTCCATAGATGCTGCCTGACCTGCTGAGTTCATCCAGCATTTTGTGTGTGTTCCTCTGGATTTCCAGCATCTGCAGAATCCCTTGTGTTTACATTGTCGCTCCATTCCTATTTTGCATAGGGACTTGTCCAAATTCCCCTTAAACTCATCCCTGCTATTCACCTCATCCATGAGAAAAAGAAGCAGAATTAGCCATTTGGCCCATCAAGTCTGCTCCACCGTCCAGAGGAGGTTCAATTGTAGTTGATTTGTCTTTCCTTCTCAGTCCCATTTCCCATCTTCTCTCCACAACCTTCAACATTACTAAACAAGAACCTATCAACCTTGACTTGAAACATACCCGGTAACTTGGCCTCCACAGCTGTCTCTGGCAATGAATTCCATAGATTCACCACTCCTCTTTTCTTAGCTCTTTTATTCTGTGGCTGTGCCCTCTGATCCTAGACTCCCCCACTATTGAAAACATCCTCTCCACATCCACCCTATCTAGGCCTTTCAATATTCAATTGGTTTCAGTAAGATCCCCCCTCACTCCGATAAACTCCAATGAATACAAGCCTAGAGCCAGTAAACACTCCTCACATATTAAATCTTTCATTCCCGGGATCATCTCATGAACCTCCTCTGGACATTCTCCAACAGCATCACCTCCTTCCTTAGATATGGGGCCCAGAGCTAATCACAATGCTCCAAATATGGTCTGGCCAATGTCTTATAAAGCCTCAGTATTACTTCCTCGCTTTTATATTCCAGTTGTCTTGAAATGAATCCTCAAATTACATTGGCTTTCCTTACTACAGACTCAGCCAGCACAAGTCCCTTTGTAGCTCTGATTGTTGAATTCGCTCCCGGTTTAGAAAATAATCTCTGCATTTATTCCTTCTACCAAATTGCATGACCATACAATTCCTGACACTGTATTCAATCCACCACCTCTTTGTCCATTTTCCTAATCTGTCCAAGTCCTCCTGCAAACTCCGCTTCCTTAACATTGCCTGCCCCTTCACCTATCATCTGCAAGCTAGGCCACAAAGCCATCAATTTTCCCATCCAGATCATTAACAAACAACATGAAGACTTGCAAATTAATCACCGACCCTTGTAGAATACCAATAGTCAATGGAAGCCAACCAGAAAAGCCCCTCTGTATTCCCAGTATTTGCTTTTGCCAGTCAGCCAATCTTCTGCCCATGCTAATATCTTTCCTGTAATATCATGGGCTCTCATCTTGTTTAGCAGCCTCACGTGCAGCACTTTGTCAATTCCCTCTGTCAGTGCATTCTGTACTTCCATCTCTCTGGAGGCAATAAGTGAAGGGTGAAATTGAAGCATATTTAAGGGGAAGTTCTTCATTCAGAGGGTGGTGTGAGTGTGGAATGAGCTGTATATGTATATTAAGCACTTCCTGTACCAAACAGAGTGTATGTTTGTGATCTGCTGTAGCCCGTCCACTTCAAGGTTTGACATGTTGTGCATTTAGAGATGCTCTTCTGTAACCACTGTTGTAACGTGTTGCTATTTGAGTTACTGTCACCTTCCTGTCAGATTGAATAGTTCTGGCCATTCTCCTCTAACCTCTCATTAACAAGGCATTTTCACCCACAGAACTTATGCCCACAGGATGATTTTAGTTTTCTGCACCATTCTCTGTAAACTCTAGAGACTGTCGAGCGTGAACATCCCCAGAGATCAGCAGTTCCTGAGATACCCCTCTGGCACCAAAAATCATTTCACAGTCAAAGTCATTTAGATCACATTTCTTCCCCATTCTGAGGTTTGGTCTGAACAATAAATGAACCTCTTGACTGTGGCTGCATGCTTTTATGCATTGATTTGCTGCCACACGATTGGCTGATTAGATATTTACATCAACGAGCGGGTGTACCGGTGTACCTAATAAAGTGGCCACTGAGTGGATGTCATTTAGTTTGAAATTGCCTCACAATTTTTTCTGTGTTGACTTCTTTCGTGGTTTTAAAGTGCTCAGTCTTCTGTTTTCTGGAGTGAGGTGCCCCAAACCTGTTCAGACTCATCGGCTGATTATAACCTCGTAGAGCAGTGCTGAGATTGATCCCATCAGTCAGCTCAAGATCCTGATCTCTTGAAGTCAGTGCACATACTAATCAACATCAAAGTTCATGTAACAGAGAGGGAGGACATTCAGCCCATTGTTTCGTGGCAAGCAAGACAGAGCTACCCAACCCAATCCTTTGGAAGACCGCTCCGTAGACCTGTCCATTACAGCTCTTCAAGGATGCATGATACGATGTACAAGACGTGAATAATAAATCTGCAGATGACATTAGTGACAGGATTTTCTCCATTGTGCAATGGGTCTGCAGAAAACACTGATTGAGGGGAGTGAGGCTGCTAAACAAGATAGGAGCCCATGGTATTACAAGAAAGATACTAGCATGGATAGAAGGTTGACTGACTGGCAGAAGGCGAAGAGTGGGAATAAAGGTGGCCTATTCTGGTTGGTTGCTGGTGACTAGTGGTGTTCTGCAGGGGTCAGTGTTGAGTTAATGTTTCATGTTATATATTAATGATCTGGATGACAGAATGAATGGCTTTGTGTCCAAGTTTGCAGACGATACAGACTTAGGTGGACGGGCAAGTAGCACTGAGGAAGCACGGAGTCTGCAGAGGGACTTCGACAGTATGGGGAGGTTGTCAGCTGCAGTACAGTGAAGCTATGGTCATACACTCTGGTAGAACAAAGGTGTAGTCTATTTTCAAAATGGGGAAAGAATACAGGAATCAGAGGTGCATAGGGAATTGGAAGTTCTTGTGCAGGATTCCATGAAGGTTAACTTGCAGGTTGAGTAGGTGGTGAGGAAGGCAAACGCAATGTTATATGCAGCAAAGATGATTATCAGGAGTCACACAGGGATCTTGACCAGCTGGTTAAGTGGACCAAGAAATGGCAAACGGAGTTTAGTTCAGGTAAGTGTGAGGTGTTGCACTGTGGAAAGGAACAGAATCTGGTTTATTATCACTGACATACTTCTGCTGTGCAATGGGCAGCAGTACAGTGCAGTAGGTAAAAGTGACATGAGAAATATAAATTATAAACAAGTAGTGCAAAAAGAGAGCAAAATAGTGAGGCAGTGTTCCTAAATTCATGGCAAATGAAGGGAGGGTTTTCAGAGTAAGTGATAGGGCCGTAGGGAGTGTTGTAGAACAGAGACCTACCAGTGCAACTATATGGTTCCCTGAAAGAGGTATCATACGTCGACAAGGTGGTGAAGAAGGATTTGGGCATTAAACATAGAAGCTGGCAGTTGGAACTTTCTAAATCCCCTTCCCAATTACTCTAACATTTTCTGCTGTTTTAAACCTCCCACGAAGAAGGAAAGATGAATAATTTTGTATTTTCTAGTCTCTTCATAATTTTACACAGCTCAGCTAAGTTTCTCATAACCTCCTCTGCTCCAAAGCTGTTCCAGTTTATCCAGACTCTCCTCTTTGTTAAAATTTTCTATTCCTGATAACATAAGACACAGGATCAGAACTAGGTCAATCTGGCCATCAAATCTACTCTGCCATTTGATCATGGTTAATTTGTTTTTCCTCTCAACCCTATCTCCCCGCAACCTTTGACACCCTATCTAATCAAGAACTAGTCAACTTCTACTTTAAATATACCCAATGATTTGGCCTCCACAGCCGCCTGTAGCAATGGAGTCCACACATTCACCACCCTCTGGCTGATGAAATACCTCCTCATCTCTGTCCTAAAATGATACTCTTCTATTCTGAGGCTGTGCTCTCTGGTGCTAGACACCCCCTCTATTGGAAACATCCTCTCCACATCCGCTCGGTTTAGGCCTTTCAGTATTCGGTAGGTTTCAATGAGATCCTCCCTCACTTTACTATGTGACATCTTCAGAAATCTCCTCTGAATCCTCTCCAGAACCACTTCAGCTTCCCTGCAGTGTGAATCAGAGTCAGAACCTGGTTTATTATCACTGACATACGTTGTGAAATGTGTGGTTTTGCAGCAGCAGAACAGTGCGAGACATAAAAATTACAGTAAGTTACAACGCTAAAAATAAAAGCACAGTGCGATAGAGGAATAGTGAGGTGGGGATCACGGATTCATGGACCAATCTGGAGTCTAATGGTGGAAGGCAGGAAGTTGTTCCTAAGATATTGAGTGTCGTTCTTCACCTCCCCCCTCATTCAAAGTTCAAAGTAATATTTATTGTCAGAGTACATACATGTCACCACATACAAGCCTGAGATTCCTCTTCTGTTGGCTTTTTCAGCAAATCTACAGAACAGTAACAGTAAACAGGATCAATGAACAATAAACTGTGCAAGTACAGATTTAGGTAAACAGCAATAATAACAAGAGCATCAAGTAACATGATGAAGAGTCCTTAAAGTGAGACCATTGGTTGTGGGAACATCAGAAATGGAATGAGTGTAGTTATCCCCTTTTGTTCAAGAGCCTGATGATTGAGGGGTAGTAACTGTTCTTGCCCCTGGTGGTGTGAGTCCTGAGGCACCTGTACCTTCTACCTGATGGCAGTAGTGAGAAAAGAGCATGGCCTGGGTGGTGGGGATCTCTGATGATGGATGCTGCTTTCCTACAATAGTATTTCATATTAATGTGTTCAGAGATTGGGAGTGTTTTACCTGTGATGTATTAGGCTGAAACCGTTACCTTTTGTAGGACTTTTTGTTCGGAGGCATTGGTGTTCCCAGCCCAGGCCATAATGCAGCCAGTCAGCACACTTTCCACTGTACATCTATAGAAGTTTGCCGAGGTTTTTGATGAGATTCCAAATCTCCACAGACTCCTGAGGTAGTAGAGGTACTGTTGTGTTTTCTTCGCAATCATATTTACACAATGGATCCAGGACAGCTCCTGTGAGATAGTGACACCCAGGAATTTAAAGTTACGGACTCTCTCCACCTCTGATTCTCCAATGAGGACTGGCCCATTGACCTCTGGTTTCCCTCTCGTGTTGTCTACAATCAGTTCCTTGGTCTTATTTACATTGAATGAGAGGTTGTTGTTGCTATGTGACCACTCAGCCAAATTTTCAATCTCCCTCCTGTATGAGGATTTATCACCCCCTTTGATACCCCCACAACAGTGGTGTCATCAGCAGACTGATGGAGTAGTACTTAACCGTACAGTCGTAGGTGTAAAGCGAGTAGAGCAGTACACATCCTTGTGGTGCTCCTGTGCTGATGGAAATTGCAGAGGAGGTGTTGTTGTCAATCCGAGCTGACTGGGGTCTGCAAGTGAGGAAATCAAGGATCCAGTTTTGAGGCCCAGCTCTTGGAGTTTACTGATTAGTTTTGAGGGGATGATGGTGTTAAATGCTGAGCTGTAATGGATGAAAACCATCCTGATGTATGTACCACCTCATAGTAGTAATGAGATCAGCGAGTGTCCTGGCAGGTGAGGGTCCTTGGTGATGAATATCCTCTTGACACTTCACCTCTTGAAGATGCCCTCAATGGTGTTGAACCCTTGGTCTTCCCCACCACAAAGGGCTCTGAAGGTCAAGTCATCTACTATCCTTAAGGAGGTAGATTTCTAGACATAAAAGACATCAAGAATATCGTACAAGAGATTCTGCAGATGCTGTCAATCCAGAGCAACACAGACAAAATGCTGGAGGAACTCAGCAGGTCAGGCAGCATCTATGGAGATAAATAAACAGTTAACGTTTCAGGCCAAGACCCTTCATCCAGCCCTGATGAAGGGTCTTGGGCAGAAAGGTGAACTGTTCATTCGTCTTCATAGATTCTGCCTGACTTTCTGAATTCCTCCAGCATTTTGTGTGTGCTCCTCAAAGATATAAGGAAAGTTTAGAATATAGCCCCAAGACAGAGGATCAGCTGCAATCATCTTCAATAATGGAACGGGCTTGAAAAATCAAATAGCCACTCCTGCTTCTAGGTGCTGTTCTAGGATTTTCAAAACAGACTTCAACATTCACAAGCAGGGATAAATTGTCTTCCAATTAGATAGCCATCACAATGATCGATTGAAACTGGTTTTCAACTGCTTTAAAACCGAGTTTGCAATAGAAATAATTCTGAATTTGCCAAAGCAAAATAAAAAAGAAACCCACAGAACATGCTAGAAATTCTCAGCAGAACTGCATGTAATACTCACTTGCAGTACTGTGTGCATTCCTGGTCACATATCAACAAGATTGAAAGAGTACAGGGAAAATTTACAACAATGTTGCTGGGTCTTGAGGCCCTGAGTTACAGGGGAAGGTTGAATGGGTTAGGACTTTATGGGGGAAGGGATGAGGGGAAGATTTTATGGAGGTATACAAAATTATGAGGGGTATATATAGGGTAAATGCAAGCATGATTTTTCCACAGACTTTAGTTGATACTAGAACAAGAGGTCATTGGTTCAGGGTAAAAGGAGAAATACTTAAAGGGAAGCTGAGGGGAAACTTATTCACTCAGAAGGTGGTGAGAGTGTAGAAGGCGCTGTCAGCAGAATTGGTGGATCGCAACATTTAAGAGAATTTTGGGTAAGTGCATGGATGGGAGGGGTACAGAGGGCTGTGGGATTGTTCAGAATAATAGCTCAGCATTAACTAGATGGGCTGAAGGGCCTGTTTCTGTGCTGTTGTGCTCTATGACTCAGCAACCCAGCCACCATCTGCAGGAGAGAGAAACTGTGAACTTTTCAGACCATTGACCTTTCCCCGTGGTGTAGAAAGCTTGTTGTACATTCACATGTAAATACCACAGTGCTGTCCACTCCCTACATCAATTTCAATTTCAGCCAAGGGATCAGCTTTGCTCATGAAAGGTCATCGACCTGACATGTTAATTCCCTTACTCTCTCTACATATCTACTTACAGCTTAAGATCACGATGGAGAATGAAGCCAATCACTTCTGTGATGCTTTAATAATTTTCAGAAAAGAAGGAAGAACAGAAGGAAGGAAGAAAGAAAGATTAGCTTTGTTTATCACATGGACACTGAAACACAGTAGCACAGCGGTTGTAGAAGCCTATACAGCGTGCCCACTGTAAGATCAGGGCTCGGCTCCCTCCGTTGCACACTATAATGCCTCCTGCCTGTGGAGCTGCTGTGCGGTTACAGGTCATGTTACAAGGATGACTCCAGGCAGCATGCTAGCATAGTGGTTAGTGAGGCTAGTGTGACACTTTACAGCCCCACTATCTGAGTTCAATTCCTAACAATGTCCGTAAGGAGTTTGTACGATCCCCCTGAGACCGTGAGCAATTCCTCTGGGTGCTCCAGTTTACTCCACGTTCCAAAGATGTACGGTCGTTGTGGGCATGCCTTGAAGCACCAGAGGAAAACCATGTGGTCACGCAGAGAATGTACCAGCTCCTTACAGACAGCGGCGGGAATTGAACCCCGATCTTACAGCTGACACTGTAAAGCGTTACGCTACAGTGTACTACGCTGCAAGCCCAAATTCAAGTTTAATTGTTATTCGACCATGCACACAAATACAGCCAAATGAAACAGCGCTCTTCTGGGGCCAAGTTGCCAAGCCAACAGGCACGTACAGCTCAGGTAGCACATATAGTTATGTTAGCAGAAGAACATACAGACACACAAAAGATAGTTCAAGTCCCTGAGTGGCCTGGTGATTGAGGGTGCATGGGATGTTGTCCTGGAGCCATGCTTCCACAAGAACAAGCACGCAACAGTTCCTCATCATTCACTAGTAAGGTCACAGATGAAAGTTTGTCTTTGATCGAGTGAATACTGGAGAGGCCACCCCCAACCCTGCACAGACTCCACCACACCTCCGCTGTCTCCTCCCCTGAGCTGTTGCAGCACGCGTGTCTCATAATGAGCACCTGGTCCGTGCACCAGCCAAGGCCACGCAGCTCCCCCGCTGTCAGTCTCGCCAATGAACCAACGAACCGGACTTGCATTGTACTGCATTGCCAATGTCCAACAGGGTCTTGCGATCTCCAGAAGGACATCTAAGACAATAATTCGATTGGGCTATCCAGAGGGATTGGGCGTTGTTTGCACCCATTCCAGTTCTAAGACCTACTTATGTCGGGTGGTTAAGAAGGCATATGGTTTGATGGCCTTCGTTAGCCGAGGGACTGAATTTAAAAGCTGCAAGGTAATATTGCAGCTCAATAGAAGTCTGGTTAGACCACACTTGGAATATTGTGTTTGGTTCTGGTCACCTCATTATAGGAAGGATGTGGAAGCTTTAGAGAGGGTGCAGCGTTTTACCAGGATGATGCCTGGATTAGAGAGCATGTCTTATGAGGATAGATTGAGCGGGCTAGGGCTTTTCTCTTTGGAGAGAAGGAAGATGAGAGGTGACTTGATAGAAGCATATAAGATGATAAGAGGCAGAGATAGAGTGGGTAGGCAGGAACTTCTTCCCAGGGCAGAAATGGTTAATTCAAGGGGGCATAATTTTAAGGTAACTGGAGAAAGGTATAGGGAGATGTCAGAGCTATGTATTTTACACAGAAATGGGTGGGTGATTTCAGATACAGTAGGAGCATTTAAGAGTGCATGGAATGAGCTGCCTGGGGTAATGGTAGTGACTTGGATAGGTATATGGATGATAGGAAAAAGTAGAGGACTGTGTGGGAGGGAAGGGGTAGGTCGATCTTAGAGTGGGTTCAAAGGTTGGCACAACATTGTGCTACTGTGCTGCATTGTTCTGTGTTCTATGTCCTAGATGGGACCCACTAGACTGAGGTCAGGTTGCCAGCTGTGAGTAAGTAAGACCGTTCCAGCCAAAGTCAGAGCAACTTGCAACTCCTTACTTGAACCAGAAGAGTTTTCGTTGTTACACAAAGTACACTGCAGATGCTGTGGTCAAATCAACACCTACAAACAAGCTGGATGAACTCAGCAGGTCGGGCAGCATCCGTTGAAAAACCTCTCTGGTGTTCTTTCCTATAGTGTAGACAATCTGATGCAAGTTAATATGCCAAGTTTAGTGAGTGTCCAGTGCATGATCCTTTCAGAAGATAAATTGTTTTCTCAGTGATTCAGCCTCACCCGTTCCATCAAAGGATATCAATTCAGCCTTTCCAAATCAGCATTTAAGGCCAAGATAGAAAGTAGGGGGAAACACTACAATTTCTTACATTCATTATAGTTTATGTCTCTGATGTCTCCAAAAACCTTTAATGGGAGAGAGAGCTGTTTGTTGTGTTTTATGGCCTCTACAAGGAGCTCATTGTCCAATGAAGATAAAGATAAAAGATTAAAAACTAGCTTCAATTGTCACATGTCCATCTAAATATACAGTGAAATGCATCATTTGCATCAATGACCAATGCAATCTGAAGATGTGCTGGGGGCAGCCCACGAGAGTCGCCATGCTTCCAGTGCCAGCATAACACACCCACAACTCACTAATCCTAACCTTTACTTCTTTAGACTGTGGGTGGAAACCAAGGGAAACCGATGGGGTCACAGGGAGCATGTATTAACTTTTATAGACAACAGCAGAGATGTCACTCAAAAGGAGATATGAGGAGTAAGGATTTCACACTGAGGATGGTGAATACCTGGAATGGGGTGGCTTGAGACAGAAACCATTAAAGGAGTTTGGAGATTTACTTGAATATGAAAGGGGTAGGGGATACAGGTCTAACTCAGGCAAATGGGACCAGTGTGGATAGACCTCATGGTTGCCATGGACAACGTACATTGTAAAGGCCTGTTTATGTGCTGTGATATTCTATAATTCTATGAAAGAGACTAGAAATTGAAACACAATAAAAGGGGGAGTTAAAGTGAGCCATTAGGCCAGAAGAGCTGGAAATAATTGGATTATTTTCCACTGTGATTAACTAGGGGGGTATTTTTACAACCATTATTTTAAAGAAGAAGATCACTAACCCTATACCATCATGCCTATAGGTGACTCCAAAGCCATTAACACTCTGAACTGCCTGCTCATTGTAGGTGGTCAGTAAATATCAGCATTACTTATGACATGGCAATTTTAAAAAAATAGTTTACACGATTTGTCTTCTTTGCCACATTGGTTATTTGTCAGTCTTCATGTATGGATTTTCATAAATTCTACTGTATTTCTTTATTTTCCTGAAAGCACCTGCAAGAAAATGAATCTCAAGTTTGTATATGATAACATATACGTACTTTGAAAGTAAATTTTCTTTGAATTTTGGTCCTCCACGTCCTTTGAATGAATAAGTAAAGAACACAGATGCCTTGTGCAGGAAGGCACAGAGTCGACTGTACTTCCTTAGAAGGTTGGCATCATTCAATGTCTGTAGTGAGATGCTGAAGATGTTCTATAGGTCAGTTGTGGAGAGCGCCCTCTTCTTCGTGGTGGCGTGTTGGGGAGGAAGCATTAAGAAGAGGGACGCCTCACGTCTTAATAAGCTGGTAAGGAAGGCGGGCTCTGTCGTGGGCAAAGTACTGGAGAGTTTAACATCGGTAGCTGAGCGAAGGGCGCTGAGTAGGCTACGGTCAATTATGGAAAACTCTGAACATCCTCTACATAGCACCATCCAGAGACAGAGAAGCAGTTTCAGCGACAGGTTACTATCGATGCAATGCTCCTCAGACAGGATGAAGAGGTCAATACTCCCCAATGCCATTAGGCTTTACAATTCAACCGCCAGGACTTAAGAACTTTTTAAAAGCTATTATTAATGCTTTTTGAGATAGTGATTTAGATGCATATCATATTTTTTTACTGAGTTAAGTATTGTATGTAAGTAGTTTTGCTACAACAAGTGTATGGGACATTGGAAAAAAAAGTTGAATTTCCCCATGGGGATAAATAAAGTATCTATCTATCTATCTATCTATCTATCTATCTATCTATCTATCTATCTATCTATCTATCTATCTATCTATCTATCTATCTATCTATCTATCTATCTAAGTGATTAGACCTCTGGTTTATCTTTGTAAGCAGTCATTCATTGATGAGGCAGCATGAGGTTCAAAAAGAATTCAGGGTCTTTCGGAACTTTTCGTCAGACTACAATCATAGCGAAAAATCACTCATTGGTGAGGCAACGCGAGATTTAGAAAGTACTCGGGGGTCTATTGTAACTTTTCGGTGGGCTGAAAACATTATGGTCTCTTAGGCATTCAACAGGGGCCAATAAAAAGAAGAGGTGTAGGTGGTGCGGCCATTGCGGGAGCAACCATTGTTAGAGTGCACTGTGTTAGACTTTGGCTCAGCAGGCTTGGGTGAGAACTGGCGCAGGCTAGAACTTAAGTTTGAGAAGTTAGAGGTATAACAAGTGTAGGCAGGATGGTAGCTCAGGAGTGGAACGTTCTTCCTGTGAGTGCTGGAATTCTGGGGTAGCTATTGGTCTTCCTGATGACCACATCTGAAGGGAGTACAGCCAACTGCACTTCCTGACTGACAAGGTCAAGGAACTGGAGCTGGAGCTGAATGTACATGGGACAATCTGGAAGGCTGAAAACTTCATATATGAGACTTTCACTGAGGGGGGTCACACCCAGAGTGCAGCTTTCAGAGAGTAGATGGGTGACCACCAGGGGAGCAAGCAGTCAGTGCAGGATTCCATGTGGGTACTCCCCTCAGCAACAAGTATACCCCTTTGGAGGCTGCTGGGGGGATGACTTATGGGGGCACAGCAGCAGCAGCCAGACCTATGGCACTGGGGCCAGCTCTGAGGCTCAGTAGGGAAGGGTAAAGTCAGGCAAAGTGGTAGTGATAGAAGACTCAATAGTTGGGGGGAAAGACGGGAAGTTCCTTGGCTGCGAAAGAGAGACCAGGATGATGTGTTGCCTCCAAGATAGCAGAGTCTGGGATGTCTCAGAGTGGCTGCAGAAGATTCTCAAGAGGCAGGCAGAGGAAGTGGCACACGTTGGCACCAATGACAGAGGAAGAAAGGGGGAAGAGGTCCTGCACATTGAGCACAGGGTGTTAGGGAAGTGGATGAAGAGCAGGACCTGCAAGGTAGTAATCTCTGTGTTACACCCAATCTATTCAGGGCAGAAATAATATGATAGTGCAGACAAATGAGCGGCTCAGGGAGTGGTGCAGGGGGCAGGGTTTCAGATTTCTGGATCACTGGGATCTCTTCTGGGGGAGGTATGACCTGTACAAAAGGATGGGTTACACCTGAACCTGAGGGGGACCAATATCCTTGTGGAAAGGTTTGCTAAAGCTGTTGGGGAAACTAAAAATTAATTTAGCAGGGAGATGGGAACTGCAGTGATAGGATGGAAGAGTTGACATACAAGTCAATGCATTGTGTAGTGAGTCTGTGAGGAAGGACAGGTAGACGATAGGGCAGAATTGCAGTCAGTGGGATGGGTTGCAGTGTAACATGGGGGCAAAAGTTGTATACAGGACTGGAGGTGTTATACTTGAAAGCACATAGTATATGGAATAAAGTAGATGATCTTGTCACACAGTTAGAGATTGGCAGGTATGACGTTGTAGGCATCATGGAGTCGTGGCTGAAAGAAGATCATAATTTGGAGCTTGACATACAAGAATAGACATTAAATCAAAATGACAGGCAGGTAGGCAGAGGGGGTGGGATGGCTCTGTTGGAAAAAAATGAAATTTAATCCTTAGAAAAAGGTGACATATGATCAGAAGATGTAGAATCCTTGATTGAAGAGTTAAGAAACTGCAAGGGTAAAAAAAACCCTAATCAGAGTTATATACAAGCCTCTGAACAGTATCCAGGATGTGGGATATAAATCACAATGGGAATAGTAAAGACAAGGCATGGGGGATTTCAATATGAGACCAGAAGATGTAGGAGCAGAATTAGGCCATTTGGCCCATCGAGTCTGCTCCACCATTTCACCATGGCTGATCCATTTTCCCTCTCAGCTCCACTCGCCTGCCTCCACTCCTGCCATATCTTTTCATGCCCTGACCAAACATATATCAACATTTGCCTTAAATATACGTAAAGGCTTGGGCTCCACAGCTCCCTGTGGTAACAAATTCCATAGATTCACCACTCTCTGGCAAAAGGAATTCTTCTTCACCTCCATTCTAAAAGAACACCCCTCTATTCTGAGACTGTGTCCTCTGGTCTTAGACTCTCCCACCATAGGAAACATCCTCTCCACATCCACTCTATCAAGGCTTTTCACATTTGGCAGGTTCCAAGGGGGTCACCCCTCATTCTTCTGAATTCCATTGAATATAGGTGGACAGCCATCAAACACTCTTCATATGATGCTATTTAACCCTAGAAAATGTTTAGTGAACCTCCTTTGAACCCTCTCCAGTTGCAGCATGTCCTGCAGAGGCTGATAGATTCTAGATTGGTCAGGGCATGAAGAGATACAAGGGGAAGGCGGGAGATTGGGGCTGAGAGTAAAACTGGATCAGCCATGATGAAATGGTGGAGCAGAGTCAATGGGTCAAGTGGCCTAATTCTGCTCCTATGTCTTATGGTCTTACGGTTCTCTCTAAGATAAGACGCCTAAACCTGCTCACAATACTCCAAGAGAGGCCTCAGCAGTGCTTTAGAAAGTCTCAACATTTATATTCTGCTCCCCTTGAAATGAATGCTAACATCACATTTGCCTTTCTCACCACCGACTCAACCTTTAGGGAATCCTGCACAAGGACTCCCAAGTTCCCTTGTGCCTCAGATTTTTGAATTTTCTCTCCATTTATAAAGTAGTCAACCCTTTCATTTCTTCTACTAAAGTGCATGACCATCCACTTCCCATCACCGTATTCCATTTGCCATTTTTTTGTCCATTTTCCTAATCTAAGTCCATCTGTAGCCTCCTTACTTCCTCAAAACTACCTGCCCCTCCACTTAGCTTCGTATTGTCTGGAAACTTTGCAACAAAGCCTTCAATTCCATCATCCAAATTGTTTGACATATAATGTAAAAAGAATTGGTCCCAACAGAGCCCCAGTGGAACACCACTAGTCAGCCTACCTGAAAAGGCCCCCTTTATTCCCACTCTTTGCTTCCTGCCAACCAGCCACTGCTTTATCCAGGCTAGAATCTTTCCTGTAATACCCATGGCATTACAAGAAAGATTCCCAGTCTAGCAGCAGGTAGATTGGGAAAATCAGGTTGGTGCTAAATTCCAAGAAAGGAAGTTTCTAGAATGCCAACAAGACAGCTTTTCAGAGCAGTTTGTGGTTGAGACCACTAGGGGAAAGGCAATTTTGGACTGGCTGTTGAGTAAAGAACCAGATTTGAGATGGGATTTTTAAGGTGAAAGAACCATTAAGGGACAGTGATCATGATATAATAGAATTCACCATGCAGTTTGAGAAGGAGAAACTAAAATCAGACGTATCTGTATTACATTGGAGTAAAAAGCATTAACGAGGTATGAGAGAAGAGCTGGGCAAAATTGATTGGAATAGGACGACGGCAGAACAGCAATGGCTGGTGTTTCTGGGTGATACCCGAAAAGTGCAAGCTAGATACATCCCAAAGATAAAAATGAATTCTAAACAGAGAATGAGGCAATTGTGGCTGACAAGAGAAATCAAAGAGAGCATAAAAGAAAAGTAAAGGGTGTAAAATAGAGCAAAATTAGTGGGAAGCTGGAAGATTGGGAAGCTTTTAAAAACCAACAGAAGGCAACTAAAAGAGCCATAAGAAGAGAAATATGATGGTAAGCTGGCCGATAATGTCAAAGAGGAGTCAAAAGATTTTTTCAAATACATAAAAAGTAAAAGAGAGGTGAGAGTGGATATCGGACCACTGGAAAACCATAGTGTAAAGGTAGAAATGGGGGACAAAGAAATCGCGGACAAACATAACAAGTATTTTGTGTCAGACTTCACTGTGAAAGACACTGCCAGTGTGCCAGGAATTTGAGAGTGTAGTTGCTGTTACTAAGGAGAAGGTGCTTGGGAAGCTGAACGGTGTGAAGGTAGATAAGTCAGCTGTACCAGATGGACAACACCCCAGGGTTCAGAAAGAGGTACCTGAAGAGATTCTGGAGGCATTAGTAGTGATCTTTAAAGAATCACGGGATTCTGGAATAGTTCTGGAGTACTGGAAAATTTGTTTAAGTAGGAAGGGAGGCAGAAGAAAGGAAATTGCAAGCCAGTTAGCCTGACTTCAGTGGCTGGAGTCCATTATAGAAACATAGAAACATAGAAAACCTACAGCACAATACAGGCCCTTCAGCCCACAAAGCTGTGCCGAACATGTCCTTACCTTAGAACAACCTAGGCTTTACCCATAGCCCTCTATTTTTCTAAGCTCCATGTATCCATCCAGGAGTCTTTTTAAAAGACTCTAGCGTTTCTGCCTCCACCAGCGTCATCAGCAGCCCATTCCACGCACTCACCACTCTCTGCGTAAAAAAACTTACCCCTGATATCTCCTCTGTACCTACTTCCAAGCACCTTAAAACTGTGCCCTCTCGTGCTAGCCATTTCAGCCCTGGGATAGCCTCTGACTATCTACACGATCAATGCCTCTCATCATCTTATACACCTCTATCAGGTCACCTCTCATCCTCCGTCACACCAAGGAGAAAAGGCCGAGTTCACTGAACCTATTCTTATAAGGCATGCTCCCCAATCCAGGAAACATCCTTGTAAATCTCCTCTGCACCCTTTCTATGGTTTCCACGTCCTTCCTGTAGTGAGGCAACCAGAACTGAGCACAGTACTCCAAGTGGGGTCTGACCAGGGTCCTATATAGCTGCAACATTACCTCTCAACTCTTAAACTCAATCCCATGATTGATGAAGGCCAATACACCGTATGCCTTCTTAACCACAGAGTCAACCTGCAGAGCAGCTTTGAGTGTCCTATGGACTCGGACCCCAAGATCCCTCTGATCCTCCATACTGCCAAGAGTCTTGCCATTAATGCTATATTCTTTCATCATATTTGACCTACCAAAATAAACCACCTAGAGAGGACTTATTGAGGAGGAGGTCTCAGGGTACTTGGAATCATGTGATAAAGTAAGGTTTCCTTAAGGGAAAATCTTTCCTGACAAATCTGTTGGAATTCATTGAGGAAATAACGGGGGAAGACAGATGAAAGAGAGTCAGTGGATTTTCTGAAAGTCTTTGACAATGTCTGATTAGCAAGATAAGAGTCCATGGTATTACTGCATGGATGAAGTATTAGCTTACTGGCAGAAGACAAAGTGGAAGTATAGCGGGCCCATTCTGGTTGACTACTGGTGACTAGCTGCGTTTCAGATGGATTGCTATTGGGACTGCATCTTTTCACCTTATATGTCATTTATTTGGATGATGGAATTAATGGCTTTGTGACCAAGTTTGCAGACAACACAAAGATGGTTGGAGGAGCAGGTAGTGTTGAGGAAGCAGGTAGTCTACAGAAGAACTTAGACAGATTGGGAGAAAGGGCAAAGAAGTGGCAGATGGAATCCAGTGTCGGGAGGTATATGTTTATGCACTTTGGTAGAAGGAATAAAGGAACAGGCTATCTTCTAAATGTAGAGAAAATTTAAAAAATCAGAGGTGCAAAGGGACTTGGGAGTCCTTGTGCAGGATTCTTTAAAAGTTAACTTGCAGGTTGAATAGGTGGTGAGAAAGGCAAATGCAATGTTATTATTCATTTGGAGAGGACTAGAATATAGGAGCAAGGATGTAATGCTGAGGCTTTATAAGGCATTGATCAGACCGCACTTGGAGTATTGTGAGTAGTTCTGGGCCATTTATCCTAGAAAAGCTGTGCTGGCATTGGAGAGGATCCAGAGAAAGTTCATGAGAATGATTCCGGGAACTAAATGTTTGATCTACGAAGATGGTGTAGAGGCCCTGGGCCTGTACTGGCTGGAGCTTAGGAGAATGAAAGGAGATCTCTTTGAACCTATCGAATATTGAAAGGCCTAGAGAGACTGGATGTGAAGAGGATGTTTCCTATGGTGAGGGAGTCCAGAAGACAGCTTCAAAATACAGTGGCATCCATTTAGATCTGCGATAAGCAGCAATTGTCTTTGCCAGACGGTGGTGAATCTGTGGAATACATTGCCACAAATGACTGTGGAGGTCAAGTCATCAGGTATATTCTTGATTTGTCAGGGCTTCAAAGGTTACAGGAAGAAGGCAGGAAAATGGGGTTGAGAGGATTATAAATCAGCCATGATAGAATGGAGGAGTAGACTTGATGGGCCGAATGGCCTAATTGTGTTCTTTTGTCTTATGGTTCTATGGTCTTACGAAGCCAATGCATGTGGCCACTGAATCAGCGAATTCCATAGCTGTTCAGTTTTCAGCTCAAAGATGAAACGTGAGATTCTGCAAACACTGGAAATGCAGAAATCACACAAAATGCTGGAGGAACTCAGCAGGTCAGGCTGAGACAAATAACAGGCAAGGTTTCAGGCTGAGAACCTTCACCAGGACTGGAAAGGAAGGGGCAGAAGGTGGGGGAAGGGATGCAGTACATGCTGACAAGTGATAGGTGAGATCGAGTGAGGGGGAAGCTGGAGGGTGATAGGTGGACGAGGTAAAAGGCTGAAGAAGAGGGAATATGATAGGAGTGGACAGTGGACCACAGGAGAAAAGGAAGGAGGAAGGACCCAAGAGGAGATGATGGGCAGGTGAGGAGAAAAGAAGGGGTAAGAGGGGATCCAGAATGGGAAATGGAAAAATAGACAAGTGCAAGGGGGAAGAAATTGCCAGAAGTTAAAGAAATAAATGTTCATGCTGTCAGATTGGAAGCCACCCAGACAGGTTGCTCTTCCAACCTGAGGTTAGACTTGTGACCGCAGAGGAGGCCTTGATCAAAGGATAAAGGCCCTAGTTTGACTAGATTATTATTTTTATCTCACCATCATCAGATGATGTGAAGATCAAAGCAAGAAAATCAAAATTAGCAAAGCATAAAAGCAGCTTTACAATTCTTTTTTTTTGTCCCAGGGAGCTAATTGACAGTTTTAACGATCTTCTCCTTTCCCACAGAGCAGCCGTAAGGTTTATAAATATGTGACTTTCAGTTTTATTGCAATTTGAACAAGTGCATTTTCCCACTTCAAATGCTCAGTTGCAGATCAGACTGAATAGCAAATAAATGCAAACATTACTCTGTGACTTTGCTGCATCTATTTTTAGATGCGTAGGGAACAGCGGCCGGACTCTGGACGACCCAGTCTGTGTCTCACGGTGCAGCACTGAGACAGTACAGTGCTGGGTGGAAGCGATAGAGTCAGCCACTGAGCTGGAGTCATAGAGACATACCGTACAGGGGCAGGCCCTTCAGTCCATTGTTTCTGTGCTAACCATCACTTCCCATTGCCTTGAGAAACAAGTGAGCGTAATCAATGCCCCTCCTTCCTTGGTAATTCCGCCTCTCCGTTCTCCCACTGGGGAGAAGATGAAGGTGGACAAGATGAAGAGAGGCATAGATCGAATGGACAGCTAGTGATTTTTTCCTAGGGCAGAAGTGACTAAGACAATGGGGCATTATTTGAAGGAAAGTACGAGGAAAATGTCAGAAGTAGATTTTTTACACAGGGAATGGCAGATACATTAGGGACATTTAAGAGACTCTTAGATAGGCATGAGGATGATCAAAGAAATGCAGGGCTCTGTAGGAGGGAAGGTTTAGATTGATCTTGAGTAGTTTAAATGGTCATCACAACTTCATGGCTGAAGGACCTGTACTGTGCTTTACCCTAGTCTCAAGGACAGCTTCTAACCTGCTGTAGTCAGGCTTGAGTGGACCTGGTGTGCTCTGAAAGAAGCACCCTTGAGCTCCCAACCTGCCTCACTGTGGCCCTTGCATCTTCCTTGCCTACCTGCACTGCTCTTTCTCTGTAACTGAAACACTATATTCTGCACTTACCAGGATACTCTTGGATCTAGGTATGTTCTAGAGTTCCCAAAGGGTAGTCCAAGGGAAGGTTCTCTGCCCATTTTCCTCCGCAGATTTTCCTGAAGTTTATTTTTTTTTGAAAGACAACATTGCTTATTTTCTTAGGACATAGAAATAGGCCATTCAGTCCATCAAGTCTCTGTCAGTCCTATTCCCTCACTTATTCCCCTGCTAACACTTCCAACGTCTCCCCCAATTCTCCCACCACTCACCTACACTCTAGTGGCCATTTACAGAAGCTAATAAACCTACCAACCTGAATCTCTCTTGTGTGTCACTATCTTTAAGAGAAGGTGGACACAAACATACAAGGCAGAAAGAGATTAAATTTATTTGTCACATGTACATCGGAACATAAAGTAAAATATGTCAGCGACCCGCACGGTGCGAGGAAGTGCTGTGGGAAGCCTGCAGGTGTCGTCATGCCTCCGGTGCCAAGGTAGCAGGCAGTAAACCCACAACTCAGAAAGCCAATCGTGGGTCTTTGGTTGTGGGAGGAAACTGAGGCACCCGGAGGAAACCCACGCAGTCACAGGGAGAATTTACAAACTCTTTATAGACAGCGGTGGGAATTGGTGGTCGCTGGTGCTCTAAGCATTGTGCAAACTGCTACACTACCATGTTGCCATCAGAAGCTTACAGTCTTACTGAAGTATAGATAAGGAAAGAGGTTAGCACAGATGTGATGGACCAAAAGGCTCTGTACAATTCTACGACTGTATAAATATGCTGGCTTCCTCTGCTCCTCAGTGCATGCTTCCTCCTTTACTACGGTACAAAGGTGCACAAGCCAGGCACGTCCAGTTCTCAGCTCAGGGGGCTGCAGTCTAAACTGCCTGGGAATCCACAACTAACAATCTGCTTACAAACATCAGCTCCTTTAAGCCGCTTTCCCCAGCCTCCTGATTATTTCCCGGCTCTCCCACATAATTCTTGCTCTGCGTCTGTTGAATAATGACTTCCCTGAAACACAATTTTACAATGACAATAAAAATTTAATTCCTCCCTGCAAAATTATTATTTCATTCAACCACATCACGAGCCACTGAAATCTGCTCAATAATTTATTTGGAGCTGAATTGACGAGGTTATTTGAAATATTTAAGGTGTAAGGAATTCTCAGTGGTGTACAAGTCATAAAGCTTTATATCAGAATTAATACTGGTACTGTTACTTAGCATATATACTGATGGAAGAGTCATTGGTAAGAGGATATTGCCTTTATAATATATATGTATATATTTCCCATCTACTATTTGTGTGTTTGTATATACCTATGTTTCTGTGTATGAACTTGCATATTTCGCTCTATTCTTGTGAGCGTTTATATGCATCAATTTAATTGTTGGGGTGTGTGTATGTGTGTGTGTGTCGATTTCTGTACGTGTTTCCTTCTTTGAGTCCAGTTTAACAAGAAATTAGCATCTACTGCTTCTCGGGGAAAGCCCTCAAATTAATTCCCGTTTTGTTCTCTTGCCTGAGCTACGGAAGAGGGAGATATAAACGTAGCCAGCATCTGTGCATCAGGAGAATCTGTAAGTCTGGGTCCACTGTCAATCTCTGAGCCTCTGTCGAGCGAGCTGTGATCACTGCCCAGTAATTAAGGCAGACAATCTCCTGTATTGATGTGCATGCCTCGAGGGAAGCCCATGTAATTTTGCTCTGCAGAATCGCCGTGTATTCAAAGGTTACAATCAGACCTCAGCGAAAGCAGGTAAGGGATTTATCCATGGTCACTGATGAATCTACTGATTAAGCTGAATTTTAATTGAAGTGATTGAGAGTTAGAAATTGCCCCAGCATTTAAGTAAATGAAATGAGATGGGATAATACTGTAACAATTCCTCTGTAATACACTTTAGAACCGGCATTTGGCAATTCTCATACATGTTATTTCTGATAACAAAATTCAGCTCTGTTAGTTTTTATCAGTCAGCTGCAAATCGGCGGATCGTCACTCTAAATTATTTGGCCACACAATAGGAATTTCAGGATTGATTCAAGATCTATTTGTGCAGTTGTGATATGGCAGGAGGTGAGGGAAACATATCACATGATATTTCATCAAAGTGGGTGTGAAATCATACTATTTAGGAGAATTGTTGTCACTTTATATGTAAATGAGACATTTTTGATTCTCATTACATTTATTGAAGCATTACTGTGGTTTTGCGAAAGAGGGTAGAATAATGTTGTTACAGTTAATGGGCTTCACCCCTCAGTGTTTGGGAAATATAAGTAGAAATGAGACTGGTGTTCATTTTTAATCATGACTCGTGCAGACATAGATTTAATCCACTTGATCTATGTCCCATATGATTTTATAAATTTCTGTAAGGTCATCTATTAGCTTCATCGCTTCAAGAAAACAGTTCCACCTTACCCAGCCTGTCCCTGTGGTAATTTTTAGACTGTAGAACTTCAGTCTATTGGTCATATTGTAGAGTCATAGAGCACTACAGCACAGAAACAGGCCTCTCGACCCATCTAGTCCATACCGGCTTGGTTTTCTGCCTAATCCCATCTACCTGAACCTGGACCATAGCCCTCCACACCCCTCCCATCCCTTTCCCTATCCAAACTTTTCTTCAATGATACAATTGAACCTGCATCCACTGACTGCTCGTTCCACACTCACACCATCCTCTGAGTGAAGAGGTGCCCCTTCAGATTTCCCTTGAATATTTTACCTTTCACCTGGACCAGGCGGACAACAACCCAGGGTTCTGAAGGAGTTAGCCGAAGAGATTGTGGAGGCACATTACATTCCTATTAGTATTTCTTACAAAGACAGAGACTCGTAGAGTATGGAAGCAGGCCCTTTGGCCCAACTGATTCATGCTGACCCTGAGCAAGTGTCTATAGCTTCCTAAACTTTCTTCTATCCATAAACAAGTCCAAATATTTTTAACATTGAAATTGTACCCACCTCTACCACTTCCTCAGACAGTTTGTTCCATATACACACCTGTCACCATGTGAAAGAGTTGCTGCTCAGGTCCTCTTTAAATCTTACCCCTCTCACCTTCAACTTGTGCCCTTTGATTTTAGACTTGCCTACTTGGGAAAAGGACTGTGAACGTCCTGCTTATATGCACCCGCTATGATTTTATAACCTTCTGTAAGGTCAGTACTCAGTCTCCTTCACTCCAGGGAAAACAGTCCCAGACTATCCAGTCTTTCTTTATAATTCAACCCCTCCAGCCTGGCAGCATCCCTCTATGCACCCTCTCCAGTTTAATCACATCATTCCTGTAAGTACATGACCAGAACTGTACAAAAAATTCCACCTGTGGTCTCACCATCATCTTGCATAGCTACAACATGACAGCCCAACTCTTGTACTCAGTGCCCAATTTGATGAAGACAAGTGCATCACCTGCTCGTTTATCTCTGTTGCCACTAAATATTTGTACCCCTATGCTTCTCTGTTCTACAACGCTGCATACTGTAATGTCCAGCCCTGGTTTAACTTCCCAAAGTTAATCACTTCACACTTGTTTGAGATAAATTCTCTTGGCTATTCCTTGAACAGAGAATGCTACAGCACAGTACAGGCCCTTCCGCTCATGATGTTGTGCCAATATTTTTAGCCTACTCTAAGATCGATCCAACCCTTTCCTCCCATTTACCCCTCCATTTTTCTATCGTTCATGTGCCTCAGAGTCTCTTAAATGTCTCTAATGTGTCTGTCTCTACCACCACCTCTAGCAGGGTGTTCCATGTGCCCACCACTCTGTGTTAATAAACCTACTGTACCTCTGACATCCCTCTATACTTTCCTCCAATTACTTTAAAATTATGTCCCCTTGTATTAGCCATTTTGGTTCTGTGAATAATTCTCTGGCTGTCCACTCTATCTATGCCTCTTATCATCACGTACACCTCTGTCAAGTCAACTCTCATCCTCCTTCCCTCCAAAGAGAAAATCCCTAGCTCACTCAACTAGGGCATGCCCTCTAGTCTAGGCAGCATCCTGGTAAATCTCCTCTGCATCTTCTCTAAAGCTTCCACATCTTTCCTATAATGAAACAACCAAAATTGAACACAATTCTCGAGTGTGGTCTAACCATGGTTATATAGAGCGTAACACTTAGTTGTTCTGGATCCTGTTGTAACTTTAGATAATCCATCACGCCCCCAATATTGGCGTCATCCACAAACACTGAACACGCCGCATACGCACTCTATTCAAGTTGTTAACATATATGACAAACACCAGTGGACCAGCTGTGATCCCTGCGGTACATCGTTGGTCACAGGCCTCCAGTCTGAAAAACAACCCATCTGTGTCTTGCCTCTTCCCCTTCTACCAAGCCAATGGGCAACCTTCTATGGATGTCATGTGAACTAACCTTCCAGACCAGCCGACAAATCCTTGTCTAAAGCCTTCCTGAAGACATGATAGACAATATCTATTGATTTGCCCTCTTTGAAAAACTAAAAGAATTGTAAGGCACAATTTCCCAAGCATCAAGTCATACTATCTCTAATCAGTCCTTGCCTTTCCAAATGCAGATAGATCCTCCAGTAAATTTCAAGAAGGGGAGTAGGGATAACTCTGGGAATGATAGACCAGTGAGCCTTACTTCAGTAGTGGGCAACTGTTGGAATGGACTCTTCGAGATAGGATCTATAAGCATAGGCTGATTAGGAATAGTCAACATGGCTTTGTGAGAAGCAGGTCATGCCTCACCAGTCTGACTGAATTCCTTGAAGAAGTGACAAAACAGATTGATGAAGGAAGAGCAGTGGATGCAGTGTATATGGATTTTAGTAAGGCATTTGGCAAGGTTCCCCATGATAAACTCATTCAGAATGTCAGAAGGCAATGGGATCCACATTAGCATCCTCTCTGTGAACATGTGGGTTTCCTCCGGGTGTTCGGGTTTCGTCCCCCAGTCCAAAGACATACCTGTGAGTAGGTTAATTAGTTATTGTAAATTGGCCCATAATAAGGCTAAGGTTAAATCATTGGGTTGCTGGTGGCATGGCTTGAAGAGCCAGAAGTGTCTGAATAAGTAAATTGATAAATACATACAGGGAAATGTGGCTGCATGGGTTCAGAATTGGCTTGGCATGGAAGACAGAGATTGGTTGTAGATTCAATGCATTCGGCTTGGAATTCAGAGACAAGCGGTTTTCTGCAGGGATCTATATCTGGGACTCCTGCCCTTCACGATTTTTATAAATGACTTGGACGAAGAAGTGGAAGGGTGAGTTAATGGGTTTGCATATGACAGGTTCAGCTGCCCAGAGCCAGTTGAGAGGGTTCACTGGAATGGCTGTTGATGGAGCACAGAGGAATGTAGTGCCAACAGGCTGTGAGGGAGGCCACCATCCTTGTGTGACTTATAGAAACAAAACTAATACAGCACAGAACAGGCTATTTTGCCCATGATGTTGTGCATTTTAACCTACTCTAATGCCAATCTAAGACTTCTCTCCCATATTGCTCTCTGGTATTCTTTCATCCATGTGCCTACCTAATAGCCTCTTAAATGTCTGATCAAAGTTCAAAGTAAATTTATTATTAAAGTACGTATGTCACTCCATACCACCCTGAGGTTCATTTTCTTGCAGGCATACTCAATAAATCCAATAACCATAATAGATTCCAAAAATCTATTTATTATATAAAATATGCACATACTGTATATATGATATGAAGAGTCCTTGACACTTAGTCCATAGGTTGGTGGGAACAGTTCAGTGATGGGACAAATGACATTGAGTGAAGTTATCCCCTCTGGTTCAGGAGCCTGATGATTGAGGGGTAATAACTATTCCTGAAGCTGGGGCTCCTGGACCTTCTTCGTGAGAAGAGAGCATGAGCTGGGTGGTTGGAATCCCTGAAAATGGATTCTGCTTTCCTGCGATAACTCTCCATGCAGATATGCTCAGTGGAGAGGAGGGCCTGGCACTCGATGGACTGGGCCACATCCATTGCTTTTTGTAGGATTTTCCTTTCAAGGGCTTTGATGTTCCCATGCAAGGCGGTGATGCCGCCAGTCCACCAAACATTTATAGAAGTTAGTCAAAGTTATAGATGACATGCTGAATCTTTGCAAACTCTTAAGGAAGTAGAGGTGCTGCTGTGCTTTCTTCGTAATGACACTTACGTGCTGGACCCAGGACAGATCCTCTGAGATGATAACACCGAGGAATTTAAAGTTACTAACCCTCTCCACCTCTGGTCCCCGATGAGGACCGGCTCATGGACATCTGGTTTCCTCCTCCTGAAGTCAATAATTGGTTCCTTGGTCTTGCTGACATTCAGGAAGAAGTTGCTGTTATGGCACCACACAGCCAGATTTTCAATCTCCCTCGTTTATGCTGATTCATCACCCCCTTTGATTCAGCCTACGACAGTGGCGAAAGTCTCCCCAACATCAAGAGAAAGAGAGAGGGAGTGTGACCGCTCAACTATAGAGACCTCCGTCTATACATCCGTCGCAGTGAAATTCTTCTCCCGCAGCGCTCAGTCAGCAACACTGGCCTGGAATCGGCAGTCCACAGGATCGCACCCCAGAAGCTCCATCTTCCACCTGCAGCTGGAGAGCGTTGGAAAACAGCCGGCCGGCAGGCTCCACGAGTGGGAACTCATCTGCCATGAAAAACTGCAGTTTTGCAGTGCCGTTGCAGATCAGGGACCTCAATAGAACCCCAGCCACCTTGAAAAGGTGAAAAAAAGAGACATTAAAGAGAAGTTAAGCTGTTTCCACAGTGAGCTCAAAGAGGCAGCCACTTGGCACCATCTTAACTCCACCCACACATCTTAACCCTTTGAGCCAAACCACCCAGTAACCGCCAATTTAATCCTGGCTTAATCACGGGACAATTAATAATGACCAATTAACCTAGCAACAATTTACCAATTAACCTATGCCTCTTATAATCATATACACCTCTATTAAGTTGCCTCTTATCCTCCTTCTCTCCAAAGACAAACGTGTACGTCGAAAGATGTGTCTTCCATACCACCATACAAATCAATTCAATGCATTACAATGCACAACAGCATGTTCTCCGGATAATTAGAGTGCCAAGGTAGTGTAGCAGTTAGTGCAACGATATTACAGCTCAGGACATTGGAGTTCAGTCTTGATGCCATCTGTAAGGGGTCTGTACATGATTGCAAAGGGGTCTTCCAGGTGCTCCTGTTTCACCCCACAGCCCAAGTGATACTGGTTAGTAATTCATCGGTCTTTGTAAAGTACCTTGTGCTTAGCATAGGGTTAAGTCGGCATGGAGGTGGCGTGGTGCAGCTCGTTGCGCCAGAAGGGCCTGTTCCATGCTGTATCGCTAAATAAAATAAATAAAGAACTCATAAATGCGAGGTGTTGCATTTCAGTAAGATGAACCAGGCCAAGACATATGCAATAATCTGTAGGAAACTGGGGTGTGTTGTAGAACTGAGAATTCCAGGGATACTACTGTCCTCAGTGCCCTACCATTCACTACATGAGTCCTACCCCAGTTGGATGTGTTCCGGTGCACGGGAAGTTTTGTACTTGAGAGACCAGTGGAGGATAAACCACGATATTAATGAGCTTTTCATCACTTATTGAATTATGAGAGCTCGGTAGCACTAAGAAACAAAGAGAGATGGGGAAAGCTAATAGCACTCGGCACAGACAAATGCATTTTGGTATAATTAAATCCACAGCCAAGCACACTTAAGTCGTTTGGATCTTCCGTGACTCATTCAATAGAAGCCTTTCTTCTTTGTTAACAAGGAAATTACACACCGATCAAATCAACTTCCAACAGAGCAGGGAATCAACGGATAAACTGATGAATCAAGTGGAAAACTCTAAGGCAGTGATTCACGTTTGGTTGAGGCAGTGGGTGTGAAGTTGCCGATGTGTCAGAAATGAACTTGGTTCAGCGATGGTTACTTTCCTGCAGACAAAAACACAAGAGATTCTGCAGATGCTGGGATTCATGAGCAACACACACAAAATGCTGGAGAAACTCAGCAAGTCGGGCAGCATAAATGGAGAGAAATAAACAGTCAACATTTTGGGCTGAGAACTAATGAAGTCAGATAAACAGGCCAGCACAAGTTAGATGGGCAGAAGGGACTTTGTCTGTGCCATAGCATTCTAATGATTAGGATTATTTGTCATATGTACATACAGTGAAATGCACCATTTGAGTGAAAAACCAACACACTCTAGAGACTGTGCTGGGGACAGCCTGCAAGAGTCACCACACTTCTGGTGCCAACATAGCATGCCCACAACTTACTAACCCTAACTAACCTGTACGTCTTTAATGTACACTTGTCTTTTCAGACAATACCAGAGTACATGGAGGACTCCCACATGGTCATAGGGAGAACATACGAACTTCTCTCAGACAGAGGCAGGAGTTGCAAACTGATCACTGTAAAACGTCGCACTATCTGCTGTTCTATTCGGCCACCCTCGATGACTGCAGCTCTTTGTGTGCGTTGCTCCCTTTCTTGCAGTCATTGGGTTTTTGAACTGACCCACACAACACTTTCCCTACCTCAGCAACAGAACACTACAGCCCACCTCCGACACCACAATGGACATCTCTGATTGTGTCCGTGTTTTCAAAGTCAAAGTCAAATTTATTGCCACGTGCACAAGTCCACAGTGAAAGTCTGACGCGTCAGAGCGTCAGCATTCACAAGAAGGTTGAACAGAAGCCACTCTTCTTGAACCTGGCACACAAACATTCACCATGTCTGCATGCACTTTTGTGATGAGTTGCTGCCCCATGATTGGCTAATTAGGTGTTTGCATTAATGAGCAGGTGTACAGGTGTACCTAATAAAGTGGCCACTGAGTGTGTTTAATTTATATTCTGAGGGTTGTTTATACCTTCGTGACTGTGGTGCTACTGCAAGTAAGATTTTAACTGTACCTCAGCATACTTGTGCCCATGACACTTGACTGAGCGTTTAATGACCTGCCTGTGAAATGTCATAGATATACGAGCCATTGACAAGGTAGGAAATCACTGGTTAGGTGAGATCAAAACTTAAGTAAGGTAGAGGCTTCTATGACAAAATCACATACCAACAGGATAGTCCTCATTGACTACAGCTCAGCATTCAACAATAGCAACACACACAAAATGCTGGTGGAACACAGCAGGCCAGGCAGCATCTATAGGGAGAAGCACTGTCAATGTTTTGGGCCGAGACCCTTCGTCAGGACTAACCGAAAGGAAAGATAGTAAGAGATTTGAAAGTAGTGGGGGGAGGGGGAAATGCGAAATGATAGTAGACCGGAGGGGGTGGGATGAAGCTAAGAGCTGGAAAGGTGATTGGCGAAAGTGATACAGAGCTGGAGAAGGGAAAGGATCATGGGACGGGAGGCCTCGGGAGAAAGAAAGGGGGAAGGGGGAAAGCACCAGAGGGAGATGGAGAACAGGCAAACAACTAAATATGTCAGGGATGGGGTAAAAAGGGGAGGAGGGGCATTAATGGAAGTTAGAGGTCAATGTTCATGCCATCAGGTTGGAGGCTACCCAGCCGATATATAACAACTCAGGTTGTTCCTCCAACCTGAGTTTGGATTCATTTTGACAGTAGAGGAGGCCATGGATAGACATATCAGAATGGGAATGGGACGTGGAATTAAAATGTGTGGCCACTGGGAGATCCTGCTTTCTCCGCCCACCACCCCACTCGGGATCGGGTTCCCCTTGTCCTTACCTACCACCCCACCAGCCTCCAGGTCCAACGTATAATTCTCCGTAACTTCCGCCACCTCCAACAGGATCCCACTACCAAGCACATCTTTCCCTCCCCCCCCACCTTTCTGCTTTCTGCAGGGATCGCTCCCTACGCGACTCCCTTGTCCACTCGTTCCCCCTCATCCCTTCCCACCGATCTCCCTCCTGGCACTTATCCTTGTCAACAGAACAAGTGCTACACCTGCCCTTACACTTCCTCCCTCACGACCATTCAGGGCCCCAGACAGTCCTTCCAGGTGAGGCGACACTTCACCTGTGAGTCGTTTGGTTCTCCCGGTGTGGCCTTTTCAGACTGGGAGACCATTTCGCTGAACACCTACGCTCGGTCCGCCAGAGAAAGCAGGATCACTCTGTCTCCTCTTCTAGCTGCCTATCACCTCTCATGACTCTACCTTCTTCTACTACCCATAGTGCTTTCCCCTTAGATTCCTTCTTCACCTCTCCTGCCTATCCCCCTCCCTGCTTGCCCTCCCCCACCCCTTGATCTTTCCTCTGATTGGTTTTCCACCCTCCCTCCACCTTCTTTATAGGGCCCCTGCCCCCTCCTTCTTCAGTCCTGACGAAGGGTCTCGGCCCGAAACGTTGACTGCTTCTTTCAACGGATGCTGCCCAACCTGCTGAGTTCATCCAGCTTTTTTGTGTATTCTGCTCTGGACTTCCAGCAGCTGCAGAATTTCTTGGGTACTCAGTATTTTTTTTTAATACTTGCACAACTTTTTCTCACTTTTTTGTCAGTTTTTATTTATATATAGTTTTTTTTATTGTATATCTTTATCTTCCAGTAAACGCCTGCAAGATAATCTTTCTCAGGGTAGTATGTACACTCTTTCCACTAAGTAAGGTACAGGAGGCTCGTGGTCTTTTGCTGCTGTAGCCCATCCCCTTCAACGTTTGATGTGTTGTGCGTTCAGAGATGTTCTTCTGCGCACCAGTGTTGAACACCTGGTTATTTGAGTTTTATCACCTTCCCATCATCTTGAACTGTCAGGCCATTCTCCCCCGACCTCTCTCTGTAACAAGGCATCAGCTCGAACTGTCAGGCCATTCTCCCCTGAACTCTCTCTGTAACAAGGCATCAGCTCAAACTGTCAGGCCATTCTCCCCCGACCTCTCTCTGTAACAAGGCATCAGCTCGAACTGTCAGGCCGTTCTCCCCCGACCTCTCTCTGTAACAAGGCATCAGCTCGAACTGTCAGGCCATTCTCCCCCGACCTCTCTCTGTAACAAGGCATCAGCTCGAACTGTCAGGCCATTCTCCCCCGACCTCTCTCTGTAACAAGGCATCAGCTCGAACTGTCAGGCCATTCTCCCCCGACCTCTCTCTGTAACAAGGCATCAGCTCGAACTGTCAGGCCATTCTCCCCCGACCTCTCTCTGTAACAAGGCATCAGCTCGAACTGTCAGGCCGTTCTCCCCCGACCTCTCTCTGTAACAAGGCATCAGCTCAAACTGTCAGGCCATTCTCCCCCGACCTCTCTCTGTAACAAGGCATCAGCTCGAACTGTCAGGCCATTCTCCCCCAACCTCTCTCTGTAACAAGGCATCAGCTCGACCTGTCAGGCCGTTCTCCCCTGAACTCTCTCTGTAACAAGGCATCAGCTCAAACTGTCAGGCCATTCTCCCCCGACCTCTCTCTGTAACAAGGCATCAGCTCGAACTGTCAGGCCGTTCTCCCCTGAACTCTCTCTGTAACAAGGCATCAGCTCAAACTGTCAGGCCATTCTCCCCCGACCTCTCTCTGTAACAAGGCATCAGCTCGAACTGTCAGGCCATTCTCCCCCAACCTCTCTCTGTAACAAGGGATCAGCTCGACCTGTCAGGCCGTTCTCCCCTGAACTCTCTCTGTAACAAGGCATCAGCTCGAACTGTCAGGCCGTTCTCCCCTGAACTCTCTCTGTAACAAGGCATTTTTGCTTACACAACTGCCGCTCAGTGGATGTCTTTTTTTGATTTTTGCACCATTCTCTAAACTCTGGAGACCGCTGTGCATGAAAATCCCAGGAGATCAGCAGTTTCTGAGATACTCAACCCAGTCCGCCTGGCATCAACAATCATTCCACTGTCAAAGTCACATTTCTTCCCCATTCTGATATTTGGTCTGAACAACAACTGAACTTCTTGACCATGTCTGAATGTTTTTATGCATCAAGTTGCTGCCACATGATTGGCTGACTAGATAAGAACACGAGAAATAGGAGCAGAAGTAGGCCATCTGGCCCATCAAGCCTGCTCTGCCCCTTTTCGACACAGGACATGGAGACGGAGACCACACAACCATAGACAGTTCTTTTATCTGGACACAAGTTTGCTCCAAGCAGCAGTAAGCTGTTGACTCACCCTGGCGGTTAACTTTGCCGGACCCGCTCTGGTGAGGGAAGACGACTTGCTGGCACTTGCTTCGGGAGGAGACTTGGCTTGCTCCGGGAGGAGACTTGGCTTGCTCCGGATAGATGACTTTGGCTCGCACTAGCTTCGGTGACTTCGTTAACACTCCATAATGCTCTCGCGCCGAATGGCTGGAAGCCGGAGACTTATAAACTGCTGGTTCGGTCGAGAGTAAATTGCCTTTAATCACTAAGCCCGAGCGACATGGGAAAACAGGGATTTAAAGGGAAACAAGGAGTCAATGGTCCCATTTGTAACACAAAGGAAATTTAAAGGGAACCCGATCCAGACCATGACAAACTCTATGCATCTGTATCTTATGGATGTCTTTTATATGGCACTTTATCGAACACCTTCTGGAAATCCAAGTAAATAACATCCATCTGTTCCCCTCTATCCACTGCGCTTGTTATATCCTCAAATTATCCATTAATTTAATACAAATATATCAGTTAATTTGCATTAACGAGCAGGTGTGCAGATGTACATACTAAAGTGGCCACTGAGTGTACATACTTCGATAATAAATTTTACTTTTCTTTTCATTTACTTTGATTATAAATTTACTTTACTTTTAGTTTTACCTCTCAGCAATTCCCAAAGTTCTCCCAGGCCAATGGAGATCTTGTGAGGTGTAGTTATTAAGACCATAAGAGATAGGAGCAGATTTAGGCCATTCAGTCGATTGAGTCAACTCCAACATTCCATCATGGCTGATTTATCATCCCTCTCAACCCCATCCTCCTGCCTTCTCCCCACAACCTTTATGCCCTGATTAATCAAACACCTATCAAGCCCCGTTTATTGTTAAAAGGTGGGACATGCAGCTACCAATTTGCACACAGCAAGCTCTCACAGGTAGTTATTTTCAAGGACAGATACGTCAGTGTGAAAGATGATACTTCTGGGAGTATAGTTCTTTCTGTACTTGGAAAGTCAGCCCGCATTGATAATAATGTTAATGTCTCATCACATAGAGCTTTGTTTAACACCTTATATTAAATAAAGATTCACTTTGAAGAAGATAAAGTTTAGCTTTATTTGTCACATTTACACTGAAACATACAGTAAAATACATCATTTTTTTCAACAACCAACACAGTTTGAGGATGTGCCAGGGCTGCCTGCAAGTCTTGTCATGCTTCTGATACCCACACCTTACTAAAATGCAAAGTAAATTTATTATTTATCATGTGACAGATACAGCTAATATTTAATCTTTCTATTAGGAGACTGGGCAATGAACTGGCAGATATAATACAGAGAAGGGAAGTGTGTGGCAATGTACTTTGGAAGAAGGAATAAAGGCATTGACTGTTTTCTAAACGGAGAGTGAATTTGGAAAGTGGAAGTGTAGTCGGAGAGGACGGTGGTGAACTACATATACCTGTCTGGACTGCTCCTGTGGCTCCTCCCACAGACCCCTGTATAAAGGCGACTGAGGCCTGTTGCCGAGCCTCATTCCCCAGGATGTAGTGTTGTTCATTCTTCCAGTCAATAAAAGCCGATACCTCGCTTCCTATGTCTCAGCGTGAGTTATTGATGGTGCATCAAGGACGGTGGTGAACCTGTGGAATTCGATGCTGCAGTCAGCTGCGGAGGCCAAGTCATTGGGGATTTATAACAAAGCTTGATAGGTTCTTGATTAGTAAGTGTTCCAAAGGTTATGGGGAGAAGGCAGGAGAATAGGGTTGAGAAGGAAAATAAATCAGGCATTATAGAATGGTGGAACTGACTCAATGGGCTGAAGGGCCTTATTCTGCTTCTATGTCTTATGGTTTTACAAAGAATGTATATGTCACCATATGCTACCGTGTGATTAAGGTAGTATAAAATTTTCTAATTTTCAGATTAAATCGAGGGATTGCTGGGCAGTGTGGCTCATAGTGTCAGAAGAGCCCAAATAAATGAAGTTAGGCTGTTCCTGAATAAACAAATAAGTAAATATCTGCTTCTACCACCACCCCTGGCAGTGCACTCCATTCAGCCACCACTCTCTGTGTAGAACACTTACCTCTGACACCCCTCTATACTGCCTTCCAATCACAGCTCTGGAAAAACGTCCCTGGCTATCCACTCAATCCATGCCTCTTATCATCTTACACACCTCTGTCATGTCACCTCTCATCCTCAAGCACCCTCCAGTCAGTGGCAGGAACTGAACCTCGACTGCTGAACTATAAAGCAATAACTCTCTACCTCATGCCCTCTAATCCAGGCAATATCCGAGTGACCCTCTTCTGCACCCTTTCTGAAGCCTCCATACCCTTCTTGTAATGCACGGACCAGAAATGCACAGAATACTCCAAATGCAGCCTAACTGAAGTCTTTTGTCAATAATCCCAATTGACTCGCTGTGTAAGAACGTTCCCAGGACGTATCCCATTAATTTTAGTTGCCTTTGTGCTGCCTGAGCAGCGACCCACGCTTTCTTCCAGCGTACGGCCAACAATTAAATCATGCCCCACTTCCACTCAGAGAGCTGATTGCTTGTTTTTGACAACCAGACACAACCCAGTGGAAATATCCTGTCCTGTCCGTCCCTGGAAATATAAACAGATAACATCATTACGTTCTGTGCTGAAGAAGCGGCTGTCTCTTGTAATATCGTAGCCTTCAATGATTCTTGCAGACTGTGTCAAAAATGTTCATTATTGTGCTTGAAGCTGTCTCACACGAGGCTTCCGGGCGACTGGAGAATGTGCACCGTACTCCTGAAACCTTAATTAAGCCGTTCCGGACAGGAAAAGGCAGTGCTGGCCAGTTTCTCAGATCTAATTCTGATATTTTCCTTAAATGTATGGGCTCACTTTCAAGCACTCGACAACCTCTCAGTATTATTTACTTATTTATTTTGTATTTGCAAAATTTATTGTCATCTGCACATTAGTCGTTTGTCCATCTTTGTTTGATTCTATTGTGTTTCTTTGATTTTACCATGAATACCTGTAAGAAAGTGAATCTATATGTACTTTGATAACAAATGCACATTGAACTTTGAACTTCGAATCCCTTTACCACTGAGTCGCTGTAAAATTAGGCGGATGCAGCTTTTTAATTACCTCCGAATGGATCACTTTTATTCAGGCTACACAGGAGCCTTAAAGTGCAAAGTAGCACGGGAGGTATTGGAACTGGAAGTGAAGGCAGTACCCAGTGGGAGTCAGGCAGGGAGTGCAGAGTGCAGCGGAGTGGCATCGGGTCGGTGAGCTACCATCAGAAGCGTTAGAGCTGCACAGGCTTGAAGTCAGAGAGAAAACGGTCATGGAGTGATGAGGAATTAAAAGCAGGTGCAAAAACTGGCCATTCAGCTCTACTATCCCGTGTTCATGGATAACTCTTTTCCCTTAGTGTCACTTTCCACCTCAGACTGCTCTTCCTCCACAAAACGTCATCACTTCATGACTCGCCAAATGAGCCTCCACTTGGATAGTAATTTTCAAAGATTCATAATAAGACACAGGAGCAGAATTAGGTCATTTGGTCCATTGAGTCTGCTCCGCTATTCTATCATGGCTGATTTATTGTCCCTCTCAGAAGTATCCTTTGCCTTCCCCCTGTACCTGTAACCTTTGATGCCCTCACTATTCAAGAACCTATTAACCTCTGCTTTAAATATACCCAATGACACATCCGTTTACTGCGTCGGTCTTTGACGCAAACAATGCATTTCACTGTATGTTTCGATATTTTGACGTACATTTGACAAACAAAGCTAACCTTATCACCTTAACCTTAATCTTTCATGGTATTCATTAATGCCTGGATGCAATGTACGTTTCATTAGTTCAATTATGCATAGCGTTTGTGTGATTATTCAGTGAAATGAAGGAATTATGTATGCAGATTTGATACATGATCCTCTCCTTGGGTTCAAACACACCTTTCCCCTCCTATATTTTCTTCATTTGTAGTTCACATATGTACATTCCTCCTAGTCCTACAGTCATACAGATAAAGGTAAAGATTAGCCTTGTTTATTACATGTACAGCAAAACTGAATGTAAAATGTGTCAGTTACGTCAAATCAGATCAGCGAGGGTTGTGCTGGGCAGACGGCAAGCGTCATTGTGCTTCTGGTGCCCACATAGAATAAGACCATAAGACATAGGAGCAGAATTAGGCCATTCAGCCCGTCGAGTCTGCTCTGTCATTCCATCATGGCTGATTTATCATCACTTTCAACCCCACTCTAGAATGCCCACTATTTATGAGCCTTTGGCACGCAGGAAGAAACCCATGTGATCACGGAGAGAACGTACAAACTCCTTACAGAGAGCGGCACAATCGAATCAGTGATCGCTGGCATCGTAGGCGATGTGCGGACCGCTACACTGCCATGTCACCCTACACGGTATTTTCTGTCCTCATGCAATCACTGGAGAAAACTGACAGCAACCCAACTGGTAGATCATTTAACAAGACCTTTCCCAATAGGGTTATTGAAACTTACAACTGTTCCCCCTTTGTCCCATTGCTCTCTCCTCCTGATCTACCCAATTCCCTCTACATCCACCCCAACCCATATCATCCTGTTTCTTTGTCCTCGTCAACTCACTCCAACATCCGTCACCCAAACATCCCTCCCACTTCTTCCCCTGGCTTCTTCAAGAACCGAATGGTTGTAAGAAATTAGCTGCTCCTGAACCTGGTGGTGTAGGACTTCAGGCTTCTGTACCTCCTGCCCGAAGGGAGCTGCATGAAGATGGTTGGGTAGTAGAATCATAGAGCAATACAGCATGGATTCAGGCTCTTCAGCCCAACCAGTCCATGCCAACCGTGGTGCCAACCAGTCCATGCCAACCACAGTGCCCAATCAATCCATGCCAACCATGGTGCTCAACCAGCTGGTCCCAATTTCCTGCGTTCAGACCATATCCTTCTACGACCCACCACTTTCACCCCCCCAATGTACCTGTCCAAGTGCTTCAGAATCAGAATCTGATTTAATATCATGGAATATAATAGATAGATAGCTTATTGATCCCAAAGGAAATTACTATCACAGAAGCATTACAAGTGCATAGATCTAAATATTAGAAGAGAAGTAGAAAGAATAAAAAATAATTTACCACAAACAGTCTAACAGGAGGGGTCATCACTTCCCCGGTTATAGGTTGACTCATTATAGAGCCTAATGGTCGAGGGTAAGAATGACCTCATATATCGCTCTTCGGAGCAGCGCAGTTGTCTTAGTCTATACTAAAAGTGCTCCTCTGTTCAGCCAAGGTGGCATGCAGAGGGTGAGGAACATTGTCCAGAACTGCCAGGGTTTTTTGTAGGGTCCTTTGTTCTACCACAGCCTCCAGTGTGTCCAGTTTGACTCCTATAACAGAGCCAGCCTTTCTAATCAGTTTATTGAGTCTGTTGGCATCACCTGAGTCAATGCCATTGCCCCAGCACACCACCACATGGAAGACTGTACTGTCATGAAATTTGTTGTTTTGTAGCATCAGTACATTGCAATACATAATTTTAAAAAACTATAAATTACTATATATGTATATATACAGTATGTATAATAAGAGTAAATATATATATTAAATAAGTCTAGCAAAAAGAGAGGAAAATTAGTGAGTTCATAGGTTCATTGTCCATCCAGAAATCTGATAGCAGAGAGGAAAATATGTTTCTTAAATGATACTATTGTGCCTGCTTCAACCACCTCCTCTGGCAGCTTCTTCCATACACTTGCTACCCTCTATGTGAAAAGCTTGTCCCTCATGTATGGGTAGGGCAATGTACAGGTTGTCAGGATTACCTAGAAGTCCTCCTGCCACAGGGCACTGGAACAAAAGGGTCAGCTGATTAAGGTAAGTTTGCATCACGGTAGCATAGTGCTTAGCACGATGCTATTACTGCACTCCATAGCCCTCTATTTTTCTGAGCTCTATGTACCTGTCCAGGAGTCTCTTAAAAGACCCTATTGTATCGGCCTACACTACTGTTGCCGGCAGCCCATTCCACATACTCACCACTCTCTGCATAAAAAACTTACCCTGACATCTCCTCTGTACCTGCGTCCAAGCACCTTAACTAACCTGGTGCTACTTTAATTTAGTTTTTTAATTTAATTTGAAGGCACAATTAGGATTTAGGGCAATGGATAACAGAGTGACTATCTACCATCATCAGATACTGCTACAGTACAGAGATCGCCCAAAAACAAACCTTCATGAAAATCTGCTGGTTAGATTGTGCGACCTCGGCTTGCTGAGGGAATCGGGCCTACAGTCCTCGGAGTCACCTGATGCCGGTGGCCGGAGGTGGGGATGTCATAAGCGGTGTGAGAGGAAGTGGAACCGAGGCGAGCGGGCAGGAGTCCGTGCCAGGAAAAAAGCAATACCTAGCCGGCCGGCTCTCCCATCCATTCTGTTCTCCAATGGACATTAAATTGGACTGCATCTGTGACAACGAAATACTCGGTGGGAGTACAGAAACGGATGGAATCCCGGATGCCGCCATTCAGCTGTTTATTTATGTAACAGATATTCCCCCAAGCCATTGGACTACCAACCTACTGCCATCTGCTGTGCCTATTGTCTTGTTTATTATTTATTGTAATGCCTGCATTGTTCTGTGTTCTTTATGCAGTCCTGGGTAGGTCTGTAGTCTAGTGCAGTTTTTGTGTTGGTTTACGTAGTTCAGTGTAGTTTTTGTACTGTTTCACGTAGCACCATGGTCCTGAAAAACATTGTCTCATTTTTACTGTGTACTGTACCAGCAGTTATGGTCAAAATGACAATAAAAAGTGACTTGACTTGACTTAAAACTATGTCTAAAACTTGACTAAAACTTACTTATATTAGCCACTTCAGCCCTGGGAAAAAGCCTCTGACTATCCACACGATCAATGCCTCTCATCATCTTGTACATCTCTATCAGGTCACCTCTCATCTGCCACTCTAAGGAGAAAAGGCTGAGTTCACTCAACCTATATGGAGGAGAAATTATTCAATCAATTCAAGCTTGACTTACAGAACATAGGACATGGAATATGAAACACCCTGGCTGAACACTCAATCTGTGCCTCTTACCAACTCGTACATCTCCATCAAATCATCCCTCATCCTCCTTCACTCCAAAGAGAAAAGCCCTAACTCGCTCAATCTAACCTCACAAAACATGTGTTCTAATCCAGGCAGCAGCCTGGCTAATCTTTGTATCGTCTCTGAAGCTCTTGCATTCTTCCTGTAATAAGGCCACCAGAACTGGAGTAGGAGCCAGTCAGAGGAACAGGCAGGAAAAGTGGTGCTGAGGCCAAGTGTCAGTCCTGATCATATTGTCCATCAGAGCAAGAGTACATCAGGGTTCGATTTTGCTCCAAATATTTTTATATTCTTATGCAGCATTGAAATAATCCCTTGGAAATATCATTCTAGGAATTTAAAAAAACAGCAGCTAATACAGGATTTATTTATTTAAGGTTACAGGAAGCCTGAGGAAATTATATATATATATTTTTAAAGCTGTTGTTACATTGGAAGGAAAGCTGTAGCAGCTTTGCCTGTGAGAGTCAGAGCCCAGTGCAGGTTGGCAGCTGTGTAATTATTGTCAGTACTGCTAAATTTATGCTGACGGGTATTCCCACAGTACAGAGAGCAACTGATTTACCCTTTGGTTTTGTAAGTAAGGTACATTGGTAAATTATTGCTTCATAAATGACCCTTAGAGATTCTACAGATGCCTAGTCCTAATGAAGGGAATCAGCCAAAACATCTACTCTGTCGATGCTGCCTGACCCATTTTGAATGACTTTAAAGAATTGGAGAGGGTACAGATTTACTAAACCAATTCCAGAGAGTCGTGAAGTTACTCATCAGGGAAATAGGCCCTTCTGCCCATTGAGACCAAGTTGACCATCATGTACACCAAGCCTACATTAATCTCATTTCATTTTCCCCCTATTCCTATCAACATCCCCCCCCCCACAGATTCTACCCCTCACCTGTACAGCAGGGGTAACTTAGTAACTAATTAACCTACCCAACCTGCAGGGGCTTTGAGATGTGGGAGGGATCTGCTAACATCCAGGGGAAACTCATGCAGTCACAGGGAGAGCATGCAAACTCCACACAGACAGCACCCAAAGACAGGAGAAATCCCAGATCATTAGAGCTGTGAGACAGCAGCTCAACCTCACAGGGAACTTCAGTTACGTGGAGAGACTCGAGGAGCTGCAGTTCTTATAGAGCAGAGAAGAGTAGGACATGGAAGAAACAGAGAGAGTGCAGAGGAGACTTACCAGGATGCTGCCTGAATTAGAGAGCATTTCTAAACATGATAGTTTGGGTGAACTCGGACTTCTCTCTTTGGAGCGAAAGAGGATGAGAGGTGACTTGATAAAGGTGTACAAGGAGGCAAAGAGTGGACAGCCCGCCACTTTTACCCAGAGGAAATGGTTAGTACGAGGGGCATAATTTTAAGGTGATTAAAGGGTAGTATAGGGAAAATGTCAGAGGTAGGTTTTTTAACAAAGAGTGGTAGATGTGTGGACGCACTGCAGGAGTGGTGGTAGAGGCAGATACGATAGGGGCATTTAAGAAATTTAGATGGATGAAAGAAAAATGGAGGGCTACATGAAAGGGAAGGGTTACATTGGTCTTAGAGTAAGTTAAAGGGTCAGCACAACATTGTGAGCTGAAAGGCCTGTACCGTTGTATGTTCTATGTTTTTCCTCTAGTGAAGAAGGCAGAGAGTTGATATGCCAAAAGCATATCAAATAATGAGGGGCAAAGATAGGATGGAGAGTCACAGGGTAAGGGGCATCCAAAACTAGAGGGCATAAGAGGGGAGGTTTAAAGGAAGTACCTGTAGCTGGTATCTGGTATGAGCGGCCAGCAGAGGCAGGAACAGTAACACGTTTAAGAGGCATATGAGCAAGTCACCTTGGTTGTCTGTTTTACCCGACAATGACAGGAGGTCTGTGAAGGAGAGTTTTTACGGTGGAAAAGCCGTTGCACTGGAGCTGTTCCACTCCCTCGGCCCCGGAAGTCCAGGACCAGTGCTATGGGGGTCTTCCTTGGTTGCTGTGCATAACCATGACTTCTGTGCCTTGTCATGCCCTTTGCTCCCCATGAAGCTTTGCAGAACCTCCTCCTTGCCCATTGGACCTACTGTAGATCTCATCCGCCTAGTCCACCAGAGCTGACTTGACAGGCATGTCCTTATTTCACCAGGGTTTGAAGCCCGCCGGCATCCCTCACCTGGTTTAGACCTCCTGTTGAGGTGGTGTGGCCGCTGTCACATGCAAACAGCTACTTGGAGCCACAGGCTAGAGCTGAGCATCCGGTGGGGACCAATGGTGAGTGAGCTGCCCCAGAATGGGCACGACAAGCCCCTTCACCAGAGGGGCTGCCCCTCCCTGGCACCCCGAGCAAGTCATAGGTAGAGACTCGGTAAATGTAAGTAAAGCGGATCAGCGTAAAGAGGCATGATTCTTGAGCATAGACACGGTAGGCCGAAGGACATGGCTCTATAAACAGGGCTGTAGAATAAATTGTGTTTCAACCAGTGACTGAATGGAGCTTGATCAGGAGAAATTACGGTGTTGTGACCAACACAGTTAATCTTGTGTTCATTCTACCTTTCTCGCCCCACTCAGCCTGTTTGGTCCGTTGGATCTTTCCAGAATTTTCTGTCCTCACTTCAGATTATCAACACTTACGGTACATTACCATTACCTTTGTTCTGTCTGCCAGTAGAAGTGAAATCTCCCGGAGGCCACCCATTTCATTTGTCTTCCCACTCCCCTACTGATGTGTCTGTCCATGACTTCCTCTACTGCCACAATGAGGTCACCCTCAGGTTGGAAGAACAACACTGCAAAGTCCATCTGAGAAGCCTTCAACCTGATGGCAGGAACAACGATGTCTCTACCTTCCAGTAATATCTCCCATTTCTCTCTCCTTTCATTTCCCACTCTGATTCTCCTCTTAAACCTTCTCTTCTCTCCTCTGCACAATGCATCACTCTGCCCCCCCCCCACCTCCACATCCCTTCCTTTAATTGGTTCACTCTCCCCTCCTAGCAGGTTCCTTCCTCTCCAGCCCTTTACCTCTTCCATCTATCACCTCCCAGCTTCTTACTTCATCCCCACTCACCTTCCCCCTCACCTGGCCTCCTATCCAGATTGTACTCCTCCCCCCCCCCCCCCACTCCCCCAACTTCTTATTCTGGCTTCTGCCCCCTTCCTTTCCAGTCCTGATGAAGGGTCTTGGCTAGAAAAGCGATTGTTTATTCTCATCCATAGACACTGCTTGATTTGCGTTCCTGCACCATTTTGTCCTCAAGGTTTTCAGTATCTCCAGAATCTCTTGAGTTTATTGTTTTTGATTATTTTTTAATTTATTACCTCAAAGGTGGTGAAGGCAGAAACTTCAAAGTACCTGGGGATTAACATGACAGGCCGTATCCTATAGGGTACAGTCCTAGTACCATTATTCTGAATAACTCTTCGTGGCCAACATGGAACTCAAAGGACTGACTGTCAGCTGACTTGTGTGGAAGCTCGTTTTTCCACTGAGGTTGGGTGAGACCAGAACTAGAGGTCATAGGTTAAGGGTGAAAGGTGAAAAGTTTCAGACAAACATGAGGGGGAACTTCTTCACTCAGAATATGGTGAGTGTGTAGAACACGCTGTCAGCAGAAGAGGTTTGATTTCAACATTTGAGAGAAGTTGAGAGAAGTACATGGATTGAAGGGATATGGAGGGCTATGGTTCAGGTGCGAGTCAATGGGACTAGGCAGAATAAAGGTACAGCACAGACTAGATGGACTGAAGGGCCAGTTTCTGTGCCGTAATGCTGTATGACACTAGGACTCAATGGACCAAATGATCTGTCATTGGCTTGCTTACCTGTGGGGAAGGCATTCTTTCCACAGAAATAATCCCAAGCATTTGATTTAATTATGGGCAATAAGGCACATTGTATAGCTATTTCTTTGAATAAAAAAAGCTGTTTCATTAAACCAACACAAAGGAAGGGAAACAAACCATGTGAAGCGAGATTCATTCTCAATTTTGTGGACGATTTAATTTGCCCATGCTCTTTGTCATTCTTCACTTTACAATTAGAAGAGCAGGTTGTAATCTAAATGAATGCTAACAAAATATTTCACCGCTTTTCTATGCCATGCAATTCATCTCAGACAAGATTGTTGTCAGGACCAGCTTATTCTGAAGTATTGCAAAGGATTGCTCATTATTTTAGAATTCCCTGCTGAATATTGGAAATAACCCCCAATTAATAAAATATTGCAGAGAGGAATGTCACAATGATTTAATTAGCCATGTTCCCGGCTTGGGGTTGTTATTGGAGATCATGGTACTACAGCTAAAGGAAGAGAGAGGGAGACCATTATTGTCAATACTTCCTCTATGTTTGTTAGTGTCCCATCCAAAAAGTGTCACTCTATACATAAACAAGAGAAAATCTGCAGATGCACGAAATCAAAATCGAATCAAGACACACAAAATGCTGGAGGAACTCAGCAGGCCAAGCAGCATCTATGGAAAAGAGTACAGTCGACATTTTGGGCTGAGACCCTTCAGCAGGACTCCGTACGTAAGTACGTTGAGGTAGTACAAAAGGGAAAACACGAACAGCATTCCTGTTGCAGAGAAAATGCAGTGCAGGCAGACAATAAGGATCAAGGGCCACAACGAGCTTCACTGTGAGGTCACGAGTTCATCTTTATCATACAAGAGGTCCATTCTAGAGTCTTATAGCAGTGGGAGAGGAGTTGTTCCTGAGCCCGCTAGCAAGGCTGGAACCTAATAAGGAAGGAAATTGCTAACGGGAGCCGTTAGGGGAGAGGTGTAGGGTAGAGGGAGCCGGGTGGGAGAGGAGGGAAAAGCAGTGGATGGTTGATGGATGGTACCTGGAGGGGATAGGGATGAGAATGGATCATAGGGGTGGAGGGAGGTGGTATGAGAAAAGAAGCAAAAATGGAAAGGGCTGAGTGTGCATTAGTACCAGAGAGTGATGAGGGGAGAGGTGTAACCAGAACATTAAACATAGAACACTACAGCACAGTATAGGCACCTCAGGCCATTATGATGTGCTGACCCTTTTAACCTACTCCAAGATCAATCTAACCCTTCCCTCCCATACAGCTTTCCATCTTTCCATCATTCATGTGCTTATCTAAGTGTTTGTTAAATGCCCCTAAATGTCTGTGTCTACCACAGCCCCGGCAGGTATTCCACACACCCATCGTCCTCCGTTAAAAAATCTTGCCTCTGATGTCCCCCCCATGCTTTCCTCCAGTCCTGAAACTATGCCTTGTGCTATTGGCCATTTCTGCCCTGAGAGAAAAAAAGACTCGATCTATTTCTCTTGTGATCCTATACACTTCTATCTCTGACTGGAAAATTCTGAATTCCTATCATTGGGTAGTGGACAACCCAAACAAAAGTAGAGGTACTGCTTCTTGAGTTTGGATTGGGTCTCTCACTAGCATGGAGTTAGTTCAAGTTCAGTTTATTGTAATTCAACCGTATACACACATACCACCAAATGAAACAGCATTCCTCCACACAGAGGTGCATAGCGCAGTACGTATAACTCGCACACATAACACATAAATAATATTACCATACGTAAATTGACAAATAATAAGGTGCATTAACAACTCAAGTTACAAAGTAAACAGTATAATATCACTGGGGCTTCATACCTGATGAGACTGAGTGGTGGCAGGGAATCCAGTGGTCTCACAGCCTGAGGAAAGAAGCTGTTTCCCATCCTAACAGTCCTTGTCCTAATGCTACGGTACCTCTGCCTGTAGTCGTGTGTTTGAAAAGCGATTGTTGTACGGATTCACTGACAATGCTTAGGGCCCTGCTTATGCAGTGGTCCAGATAAATATCTCTGATGGATGGAAGAGAGACCCCAATGAACCTCTCAGCAGTCCTTTGTAGAGACTTGTGGTCGGGGATGTACCTGAAGCCAGAATCAGAAGAGCCAGAGATTTGATAGTACTTGCTTTTTGTGACCGTGTGTTTAGTGGTTAGGGCCCTGGGCCCCAAGACTCCCCTCCCTGCACCCTTGTGCCTCTCTCTTTCCAATTTTAAATGTTCATTAAAGCTGCCATCTTTGACCAAGCCTTTGCACAGCTGCTTCTTGACATTATGGTCATGTTTTTGTTTCTGGAAACACGTGCGATGCACCAGTCCCGGACTACCTTCGGTACAGTACCCCCTGCCCACCCCAGGATGGGTCTGGCCTCTTCAGCTACATCAGAGTACACGTGACTGCAGAAAGAAACGAAGATTAGTTGTCATGGGTACATTGAAACATACAGTGAAATGTGTTGTTTGCATCAGACAGAATCAGTGAGGTTTGCGCGTGTCACCATGCTTCCGGCACCAACATAGCACACTCACAGTTCACAAACCTAACCCAGCTGCCTTTGGAGCGTGGCAGGAAAGCACAGCATCTGGACAAAACCCACGCGGTCACAGGAGAACGTACAAACTCCTGACAGACAGCGGTGGGAATTGAACCCAAAAACTTACAAGGCTGGGCAAAGCATTGCACTAAGTGAAAGCAAGTCGTCCTCAATCCTGAGGAACTGAGAGTGGGAATAAGGGAGGGTGAGACACTGTGAGAGAGAGAGAGAGAGACAGACAGACAGACAAAGAGAAAGTCCGAGAGAAAGGTAGAGAGAGGGAGATGGAGGGAAAATGGTTGGGGGTGAGAGAGAGGAGGAGTGAGAGAATGAGGGTGGGAGACAAAGAGTTATGATGAGAGAAAAAGTAAAAGGGAGAAAGAAAGTAGAAGAGAGAGTGAGAGAAAGAATGAGGGAGAGAGTGAGAGAGAGAATGAGGGCTAGTGTGAGAGAGTGAAAGAGTGAGGATAAGAGAGAGAGTGAAAGGGAGAAAGAAAGTGGATGAGAAAGTGAAAGAAAGAATGAGGGTGAGAGAGGAATGAGAGAGAGAAAGGGTGGGTGTGTGTGTGAGAGAGAAAGAGAGAGAGAGAGAGAGAGAGAGAGAGAGAAGGAACTTTGCACATCTCACTAGATTAAAGATGCTTTATAAATGGAAGTTACCATGATTGCTTTACACAGAGTCTGATCCCTCAGCTGCTGTTAAGACATAAAATTATTAACAATAAAGAACAAAGATTGAAAGCAAACTACCCTTTAGCCTCCTAAATCCCAGGGAATATAGTCCTGGTTTTGTGATTATAAATATGAGGCAGCATAGTGATTTGTTCCTGGGCTGGCAAACCAGAGACCTAGAACAATACTTCAAGTTCAAGGTTATTTTCACAGCGCAAATATGTAGGGCTTAAATGCCATGAAAATTAATTTTTTGCAGCAGCACCACATTACGTTACAAACATGACAAATATAAGTTAATACTTCTCTAACCTTCAGCAATTTCTCCCCACCCCATCCCTCTTTTTTTCCATTTCCCCATTCTGGTTACCCTCTCTCCCCTCCTCTTACTCTCTCCTGCCCATCACCTCCCTCTGGTTGCCCTCCTTCCCTTTCTGCCAGGGTCCACTCTCCTCTCCCATCAAATTCCTTCTTCTTCAGCCCTTTCTTTCTTCCACCTATCACCTCCCAGCTTCTCACCTGGTCTCACCTATCACCTCCCAGCTTCTCACCTGGTCTCACCTATCACCTCCCAGCTTCTCACCTGGTCTCACCTATCACCTGTCAGCTTGTCAGCTTATTCTTGCTTCTGCCCCCTTCCTTCCCAGTCCTGATGAAGGGTGTTGGCCTGAAGCATCGACTATTTATTCCCCTCCACAGACTCTGCTTGGCCTGCTGAGTTTGATGGCTCTTGTATTTTGTGTTTGTTCCCCTGCATTTTCAGAATTTCTTGCGTTTATAAATTTAAATCGACACAGATGATACATAACTTACAGAACCAAGTAAACAAAAATAGACCTAATGAGGCTTGTAGAAGTTGAGGGAAACAGAGTCAGCAATGGAGTTAAGGATTCTCAGGTCAGTTCCAGAACGTGACGGCAGTGGGAAAGAAGCTGCTGTTGAATATTTCAGTAGAGTGAGCATTGAAGTTTACTCCACACACTTGGTAATCATTTCGTTGGATGTACTTTAGTTCCTTTGTTAATTCATGGGATGTGGTTGATGTCAGAAAGGCCACTGTTCATTGTCCCCAGCTAACACTCTGAGAAGGTTGAGAGAGCTGTCTTGTTGAACCATGGCAGACAGTGTAATTAGTTCAATCTCTCACCACAGGTGATGTCTCGCCTGCTGCTGCTTCTCGAATCTTCTGCGTGTTTTGTGTCTGTTTCTGCAGATCAAGTGGGTATAACAGCCCAACCCCATCGAAGGTCCTGGTCCAAAACCACCACACCGGAGGCTTGAGTGTGGCTGTCTAGGCTTGACACACTGATTCAGTGTCGTGTTAGTGCTGCAATAACTGTTGTTATAGAGACATTTACCTACAGAGCAGAGAAACAAGCCCTTTGGCACAACATGTTCACACTGGCCCTCAAGCACCTATTGTAAAATAACACTGCAGAGGTATGAGGGACAAGGAAATGGCATTCAAACTGAATAAGTATTCTGCACCTGTCCTCACTGTAGAAGACACCAACAGTATGCTGGAAGTTCAAGAGTGTCGAGACAGAACTGAGTGGAGTTGCTATTACCAGAGAGAAGATGCTTGAGAAGCTGAAAAGTCTGAAGGTAGCCTAGACCAGATGGTCTACACCATAGAGTTCTAACAGAGGTAGCTGAAGTGATTGTGGAAGCATTGCTAATGGTCTTTCAAGAATCACTAGATTCTGGCATGGTTCTGGAGAACCTGAAAATTGCAAATGCCACTCCACTCTTCAAGAAGGAAGGGAGGCAGAAGAAGGAAATTATAGACCAATTAGCCTGACCTCGGTGGTTGGAAAGATATTGGAGGCAATTGTTAAGGATGAGGTCTCTGGGTACTTGGAGGCACGTGATAAAATAGGCTGAAGTTAGCATGGTTTCTATCAGGGAAAATCCTGCCTGACAAATCTGTTGGAATTCTTTGAGGAAATAACAAGCAGGATAGACAAAGGAAAATCAGTTGATGTTGTGTACTTGGATTTTCAGAAGGACTTTGACAAGGTCCCGCACATGAGGCTGCTTAACAAGATAAAAGTCAGGGGCACTACAGGAAAGATAATAGCTTGGGTAGAGGATTGGCTGACTGTCAGGAGGAAAGGAGTGGGAATAAAGGGAGCCTTTATTGGTTTGCTGCTGGTGGCTAGTTGTGTTCCGCAGGGGTCTTTTTGTTGGGGCTGCTTCTTTTCTCATTACCCTCTCCCTAGTTATCCCTGCGCCTCCTGTATGTCTAGAATGCCTGTGCTTCCCTTTAGGCCCCCTTGCCAAGGATTTTTAATAGCTTCCTTAATTCCCCTCTTCAGTCCTTTTCTGGCTTCCTTATAATCCTCAAGGCGCTGGCTGATTATACTTTTCTAAAGTTTACATATGTTTCCTTTTTCTCTTGACTGAAATTATCACCACCCTCGACATACAAGTTTTTTTAAAACTTGCCATCCTTGTCCTTGCTTCTTCTGGAACATACCTGTCCTGTAGTCTGTACAGCTGGTCTTTAAACACACTCCACACGTCAGATGTGGACTTGCCCAGAAATAGCTGTTCCCAGTGAATTCTCCCTAGTTCTTGCTTAATGCTCTAGTAATCAAGTCAAGTCAAGTCACTTTTATTGTCATTTCGACCATAACTGCTATGTACAGTACGTAGTAAAAATGAGACAACATTTTTCAGGACCATGGTGTTACATGACACAGTACAAAAACTAGACTGAAGTACGTAAAAAAACAACACAGAAAAACAACTACACTAGACTACAGACCTACCCAGGACTGCATAAAGTGCACAAAACAGTTCAGGCATTACAATAAATAATAAACAGGACAGTAGGGCAAGGTGTCAGTCCAGGCTTCGGGTATTGAGAAGTCTGATAGCTTGGGGGAAGAAACTGTTACATAGTCTGGTTGTAAGAGCCCGAATGATTCAGTGCCTTTTCCCAGATGGCAGGAGGGAGAAGAGTTTGTATGAGGGGTGTGTGGGGTCCTTCACAATGCTGTTTGCTTTGCGGATGCAGCGTGTAGTGTAAATGTCCGTGATGGCGGGAAGAGAGACCCCGATGATCTTCTCAGCTGACCTCACTATCCGCTGCAGGGTCTTGTGATCTGAGATGGTGCAATTTCCGAACCAGGCAGTGATGCAGCTGCTCAGGATGCTCTCAATACAACCCCTGTAGAATGTGATGAGGATGGGGGGGGGTGGGGGAGATGGACTTTCTTCCACCTTTGCAGAAAGTAGAGACGCTGCTGAGCTTTCTTTGCTATGGAGCTGGTGTTGAGGGACCAGGTGAGATTCTCCACCAGGTGAACACCAAGGAATTTGGTGCTCTTAACAACCTCTACCGATGAGCCGTCGATGTTCAGCGGGGAGTGGTCGCTCCATGCCCTCCTGAAGTCAACAACCATCTCTTTTGTATTGTTCACATTCAGAGACAGGTTGTTGGCTCTGCACCAGTCCTAAGCTGACTCGTCGTTCTTGCTGATTTACCCTGCTTCAGTTTAATCCTCTCCTGCAAGTTCCGTACTTATCCTTATCTATAATTATCCTAAAACTTGAGGAGTTGTGGCCACTGAAAGGTCAGTCACCTGGCCAAGCTCATTACCTAACACCAGGTCCCGTACAGCCCCCGCACTTGATGGATGTATTGATTTAAGAAACTCTGCTGGATGCATCTAACAAATTCTGCCCCATCTAAGCCTCTTGCATTCAGAAGATGTTAGTTTATATGAGGGACGTTGAAGTCCAGCTTAACAACAACCATATTGTTATCATTGATGTTCGTCTTTGCTCCTTGTGGGGCATCAGATGGCAACCGGTGCCATTTATTTAGCATCCTTCTGTCTTTTACGAGGAGGAGTTGATAGCAAGTCATAAGAATCAGAATAAGCTCTCCCTCCACTTTTTATTCTGACTTCTTTACCCTTCCTTTCCAGTCCTGATGAAGGGTCTCAGCCTGAAGCATTGACTGTTCATTCCTCTCCATGGATGCTGCCTGACCTGCTGACTTCCTTCAGCTTATTGTGTGTATTTTCCTTGATAGTAAATTTACTTTGAATTTTGAAATCAGTTGTGCTGTGATTCAGAATCAGAATAACGTTGCTCCTGAAGTACTTTTGTCAGTTACTGAAGATTTCAGCTGTAGTAGTCCTAAATGGGAATATTTGATAGAACATAGAATAGTACAGCACATTACAGGCCCTTTGGCCCACAATGTTGTGCTGACCCTCAAACCCTGCCTCCCATATAACCCCCTACCTTAAATTCCTCCATATGCCTGTCTAGTAGTCTCTTAAACTTCACTAGTGTATCTGTCAACATCACTGACTCAGGCAGTGCGTTCCACGCGCCAACCACTCTCTGAGTAAAAACCTTCCTCTAATATCCCCCTTGAACTTCCCTCCCCTTACCTTAAAGCCATGCCCTCTTGTACTGAGCAGTGGTGCCCTGGGGAAGAGGCGCTGGCTGTCCACTCTGTCTATTCCTCTTAATAGCTTGTACACCTCTATCATGTCTCCTCTCATCCTCCTTCTCTCCAAACAGTAAAGCCCTAGCTCCCTTAATCTCTGAACATAATCCATACTCTCTAAACCAGGCAGCATCCTGGTAAATCTCCTCTGTACCCTTTCCAATGCTTCCACATCCTTCCTATAGTGAGGCGACCAGAACTGGACACAGTACTCCAAGTGTGGCCTAACTAGAGTTTTATAGAGCTGCATCATTACATCGCATCTCTTAAACTCTATCCCTCGACTTATGAAAGCTAGCACCCCATAAGCTTTCTTAACTACCCTATCTACCTGTGAGGCAACTTTCAGGGATCTGTGGACATGTACCCCCAGATCCCTCTGCTCCTCCACACTACCAAGTATCCTGCCATTTACTTTGTACTCTGCCTTGGAGTTTGTCCTTCCAAAGTGTACCACCTCACACTTCTCCGGGTTGAACTCCATCTGCCACTTCTCAGCCCACTTCTGCATCCTATCAATGTCTCTCTGCAATCTTCGACAATCCTCTACACTATCTACAACACCATCAACCTTTGTGTCGTCTGCAAACTTGCCAACCCACCCTTCTACCCCCACATCCAGGTCATTAATAAAAATCACAAAAAGTAAAGGTCCCAGAACAGATCCTTGTGGGACACCACTAGTCACAACCCTCCAATCTGAATGTACTTCCTCCACCACGACCCTCTGCCTTCTGCAGGCAAGCTAATTCTGAATCCACCTGGCCAAACTTCCCTGGATCCCATGCCTTCTGACTTTCTGAATAAGCCTACCGTGTGGAACCTTGTCAAATGCCTTACTAAAATCCATGTAGATCACATCCACTGCACTACCCTCATCTATATGCCTGGTCATCTCCTCAAAGAACTCTATCAGGCTTATTAGACACTATCTGCCCTTCACAAAGCCATGCTGACTGTCCCTGATCAGACCATGATTCTCTAAATGCCCATAGATCCTATCTCTAAGAATCTTTTCCAACAGCTTTCCCACCACAGACGTAAGGCTCACTGGTCTATAATTACCTGGACTATCCCTACAACCTTTTTTGAACAAGGGGACAACATTCGCCTCCCTCCAATCCTCCGGTACCATTCCCGTGGACAACGAGGGCATAAAGATCCTAGCCAGAGGTTCAGCAATCTCTTCCCTTGCCTCGTGGAGCAGCCTGTGGAATATTCCATCAGGCCCCAGGGACTTATCCATCCTAATGTATTTTAACAACTCCAACACCTCCTCTCCCTTAATATCAACATGCTCCAGAACATCAACCTCACTCATATTGTCCTCACCGTCATCAAGTTCCCTCTCATTGGTGAATACCGAAGAGAAGTATTCATTGAGGACCTCGCTCACTTCCACAGCCTCCAGGCACGTCTTCCCACTTTTATCTCTAATCGGTCCTACCTTCACTCCTGTCATCCTTTTGTTCTTCACATAATGGAAGAATACCTTGGGGTTTTCCTTTACCCTACTCACCAAAGCCTTCTCATGCCCCCTTCTTGCTCTTCTCAGCCCCTTCTTAAGCTCCTTTCTTGCTACCCTATATTCCTCAATAGACTCATCTGATCCTTGCTTCCTAATCCTCATGTATGCTGCCTTCTTCCACCTGACTAGATTTTCCACTTCACTTGTCACCCATTGGTCCCTTCACCCTACCATTCTTTATCTTCTTCACTGGGACAAATTTATCCCTAACAACCTGCAAAAGATCCTTAAACATCGACCACATGTCCATAGTACAATTCCCTGCAAAAACATCATCCCAATTCACACCCGCAAGTTCTAGCCTTATAGCCTCATAATTTGCCCTTCCCCAATTAAAAATTTTCCTGTCCTCTCTGATCCTATCCTTTTCCATGATAGTGCTAAAGGCCAGGGAGCGGTGGTCACTGTCCCCCAGATGCTCACCCACTGACAGATCTGTGAACTGACCCAGTTCATTACCTAATACTATATCTAGTATGGCATTCCCCCTAGTCGGCCTGTCAACATACTGTGACAGGAATCCATCCTGGACACACTTAACAAACTCTGCCCCATCTAAACCCTTGGAACTAATCAAGTGCCAATCAATATTAGGGAAGTTAAAGTCACCCATGATAACAACCCTGTTATTTTTGCACCTTTCCAAAATCTGCCTCCCAATCTGCTTCTCGGTATCTCTGCTGCTACTAGGGGGGCTATAGAATACCCCCAGTAGAGTAACTGCTCCCTTCCTGTTCCTGACTTCCACCCAAACTGACTCAAAAGAGGATCCTGCTACATTACCCACCCTTTCTGCAGCTGTAATAGTATCCCTGACCAGTAATGCCATCCCTTTTCCCCTTTCCCCCCTCTCTATCCTTTTCAAAGCACTGAAATCCAGGAATATTGAGAATCCATTCCTGCCCTGGTGCCAGCCAAGTCTCTGTAATGGCCACTACATCATAATTCCATGTATGTATCCAAGCTCTCAGTTCATCACCTTTGTTCCTGATGCTTCTTGCATTGAAGTACACACACTTTAGCCCTTCTACCTTACTACCTTTACACCCTTTATTCTGCTTCTCTTTCTTCAAAGCCTCTCTATATGTTAGATCTGGCTTTACTCCATGCACTTCTTTCACTGCTCTATCGCTCCAGGTCCCATCCCCCTTGCAAATTAGTTTAAACCCTCCCGAACCATGCTAGCAAACCTACCAGCAAGGATATTGCTCCCCCTCGAGTTCAGGTGCAACCCATCCAATCTGTACAAGTCCCACCTTCCCCAGAAGAGATCCCAATGGTCCAAAAATCTAAAACCCTGCCTCCTGCACCAACTCCTCAACCACGCATTCAACTGCCATCTCCTCCAATTCTTACCATTTGCTTGGTGCATTTGATGATTCGCTTTAGAGCTGCGCTCAAAGAGTCACCACTCTCTGGTGCCTCCTTAATGCCTTGGTTGAATCCAGCATAGGACGTTATTCCATGATATGAAAGGTATTCTGGATCAAGCTGAAATTCTGGAAATAACCCAGCCAGTCAAGGAGTATCTGTGGAACTAGACACCAACCCAAGAATCAGATCAATGACCCTTCCTCAGAAGCTGATTGCGGACACCAGGAAGGGAAAGGCAGGAGAACACACACCAGACCTCATTGTGAGCAGCTTCAACTCCCTTGGTGTCAACATCTCAAAGGATTTCCAGTTTAAGATGTACGACAGCTTACTGCTAAATCATAAGGCAAGAGAATTGGCTAAAATCATTACTTATAACATCTTTTCTGAAGAAAATTGTAGCAAACTATCGCCACAGACAGTGAGGGGGCAGGCAGAGGCAAGGCAGGTTTGGGGAATGAGCTGTGTTGGGGCATTCTGAGGTGCAATGTGTTAGCCTTTGAGATGGTGTGGCAGACAGAGTTCGTATCACTACCAGAGTGAGCGATTTGGAGATGAGTCAATGCGGAAGAGTTTCGATGTTCGTCCACCTAACATGAGTGCAAAGCTGGATCGCTCCAAGTGCCAAGCCAGCTTGGTGAGATTGAGAATGGCTTAGGGCTGTGCAGCCCGGGTGTGTTGCTGGTCCTGGAACTCAGTGTTTGGACGATTTAAACATTGACTCAGATCGACTGGAAAGCCACGTGTCGGGCTGATTTTGCTCGGTCTCCCACGAATGTTCGTTCCTTCTCCGCGGCGCCAAGGCTGTGAACTGATCCAGCTGCTGTGAGTTTCTGCCCCGCCGGTGTGGTGAATTGGGGGACTGAGGCCTGGGCCTACTCTGGCTTCTCTGGGAGCCTATCTGGGACTCAGTCTGGTTCGGGATACTTTGGCTTGCTTCCATTGTTTGCACGATGTGTGCCTTTTCTCTCTCTCTCTCTGTGCAGTGGTGGTTGGTCTTTGTTTAATTGGGTCATTCAGGTTTCTTGCTTTGAGGCTGCCTATAAGCAGACAAATCTCAAGGTGTATAATATATGCATTCTTTGATAATAAATGTGCTTTGAATCTTGGAATCTTTGATCTATCTTGGGCCCAACATATCGATGCAATCATGAAGAAGGCATACCAGCGGCTATACTTCATTTGCAGCTTGAGGAGAGTTGGTATGTATACAAAGACTCTTGCAAATGTCTACAGATATACAGTGGACAGTATTCTGACTGGTGCAACGCCGCCTGGTATGGAAGCTCCATTGTACAAGATTACAAAAGGCTGCAGAGGGTCGAATACTCAAACAGCTCCATCACGGGCACAAGCCTCCCCACCATCTTCAAGCTGTGGTGCCTAAAGAAGGTGGTATCCATTACTAAGGACCCCACCATCCAGTACATGCCCTCTTCTCAGTACTACCATTGTTGAGGAGGTGCAGGAGCCTGAAGACCCACACTCAGCGTTTTAGGTAGCTCCTTCCCCTCCGCTGTCAGATTTCTGAACGATCCATGAACCCATGAACACTACCTTGTCATTCTTTTGGGAGCTCAACATCCAGGGATATTCAATATTCAGGAGGGATAGACAGGAAAGAAAAGGAGGTGGGGTAGCATTGCTGGTTAGAGAGGAGATTAACGCAATAGAAAGGAAGGACATTAGCCTGGAGGATGTGGAATCGATATGGGTAGAGCTGCATAACATTAAGGGGCAGAAAACGCTGGTGGGAGTTGTGTACAGGCCACCTAACAGTAGTAGTGAGGTTGGGGATGGCATTAAACAGGAAATTAGAAATGCGTGCAATAAAGGAACAGTAGTTATAATGGGTGACTTCAATCTACATATAGATTGGGTGAACCAAATTGGTAAGGGTGCTGAGGAAGAGGATTTCTTGGAATGTATGCGGGATGGTTTTCTGAACCAACATGTTGAGAAACCAACTAGAGAGCAGGCCATTCTAGATTGGGTTTTGAGCAATGAGGAAGGGTTAGTTAACAATCTTGTTGTGCGAGGCCCCTTGGGTAAGAGTAACCATAATATGGTGGAATTCTTCATTAAGATGGAGAGTGACATAGTTAATTCAGAAACAAAGGTTCTGAACTTAAAGAAGGGTAACTTTGAAGGTATGAGACATGAATTAGCTAAGATAGACTGGCAAATGATACTTAAAGGGTTGATGGTGGATATGCAATGGCAAGCATTTAAAGATCGCATGGATGAACTACAACAATTGTTCATCCCAGTTTGGCAAAAGAATAAACCAGGGAAGGTAGTGCACCCGTGGCTGACAAGGGAAATTAGGGATAGTATCAATTCCAAAGAAGAAACATATAAATTAACAAAAAAAAAGCGGCACACCTGAGGACTGGGAGAAATTCAGAGACCAGCAGAGGACAAAGGGCATAATTAGGAAAGGGAAAAAAGATTATGAGAGAAAGCTGGCAGGGAACATAAAAACTGACTGTAAAAGCTTTTATAGATACGTGAAAAGAAAAAGATTGGTCAAGATAAATGTAGGTCCTTTACAGTCAGAAACAGGTGAATTGATCATAGGGAACAAAGACATGGCAGACCAATTGAATAACTACTTTGGTTCTGGCTTCACTAAGGAGGACATAAATAATCTTCCGGAAATAGTAAGGGACCGAGGGTCTAGTGAGATGGAGGAACTGAGGGAAATACATGTTAGTAGGGAAGTGGTGTTAGGTAAATTGAAGGGATTAAAGGCAGATAAATCCCCAGGGCCAGATGGTCTGCATCCCAGAGGGCTTAAGGAAGTAGCCCAAGAAATAGTAGATGCATTAGTGATAATTTTTCAAAACTCCTTAGATTCTGGATTAGTTCCTGAGGATTGGAGGGTGGCTAATGTAACCCCACTTTTTAAAAAAGGAGGGAGAAAGAAACCAGGGAATTATAGACCGGTGAGTCTGACATTGGTGGTGGGGAAAATGCTGGAGTCGGTTATCAAAGATGTGATAACAGCACATTTGGAAAGAGATGAAATCATCGGACAAAGTCAGCATGGATTTGTGAAAGGAAAATCATGTCTGACGAATCTTATAGAATTTTTTGAAGATGTAACTAGTGGAGTGGATAGGGGAGAGCCAGTGGATGTGGTACATTTAGATTTTCAAAAGGCTTTTGACAAGGTCCCACACAGGAGATTAGTGTGCAAACTTAAGGCACACGGTATTGGGGTATGGTATTGATGTGGATAGAGAATTGGTTGGCAGACAGGAAGCAAAGAGTGGGAGTAAACGGGACCTTTTCAGAATGGCAGGCAGTGACTAGTGGGGTACCGCAAGGCTCAGTGCTGGGACCCCAGTTGTTTGAGGGAATTAAATGCAGCATCTCCAAGTTTGCGGATAACACGAAGCTGGGCGGCGGTGTTAGTTGTGAGGAGGATGCTAAGAGGATGCAGGGTGACTTGGATAGGTTAGGTGAGTGGGCAAATTCATGGCAGATGCAATTTAATGTGGATAAATGTGAGGTTATCCACTTTGGTTGCAAGAACAGGAAAACAGATTATTATCTGAACGGTGGCCAATTAGGAAAAGGGGAGATGCAACGAGACCTGGGTGTCATTGTACACCAGTCATTGAAGGTGGGCATGCAGGTACAGCAGGCGGTGAAAAAGGCAAATGGTATGTTGGCATTCATAGCAAAAGGATTTGAGTACAGGAGCAGGGAGGTTCTACTGCAGTTGTACAAGGCCTTGGTGAGACCGCACTAGAATATTGTGTGAAGTTTTGGTCCCCTAATCTGAGGAAAGACATTTTTGCTATAGAGGGAGTACAGAGAAGGTTCACCAGATTGATTCCTGGGATGGCAGGACATTCATATGAAGAAAGAATGGATCAACTAGGCTTATACTCACTGGAATTTAGAAGATTGAGGGGGGATCTTATTGAAATGTATAAAATTCTAAAGGGATTGGACAGGCTAGATGCAGGAAGATTGTTTCCGATGTTGGGGAAGTCCAGAATGAGGGGTCACAGTTTAAGGATAAAGGGGAAGCCTTTTAGGACCGAGATGAGGAAAACCTTCTTCACACAGAGTGGTGAATCTGTGGAATTTTCTGCCACAGGAAACAGTTGAGGCCAGTTCATTGGCTATATTTAAGAGGGAGTTAGATATGGCCCTTGTAGCTAAAGGGATCAGGGGGTATGGAGAGAAAGCAGGAACAGGGTTCTGAGTTGGATGATCAACCATGATCATACTGAATGGCGGTGCAGGCTCGAAGGGCCGGATGGCCTACCCCTGCACCTATTTTCTATGTTTCTATGTTTTCTTTGCACTATCTATTTATTTTGCAAATTATAGTAGTTTTATGTCTTTGCACTGTGTGCTGTCATATGTCAGTGATAATCAATCTGATTCTGGAACGGGGGAGGGGGGAGAGAGGAGGGTTTGCAGTTTTGCAAAGCAAAGTTTGAGGAGGGCTTGCTATGATGCTCTGAGGCATTGCAGTGAGATCTGAGAGTGTTACCACACAGCCCAAGAAACATAAACCCACCAGAACACCACAACCTCTCCATCAGGCAAAGACAGACTTGCACTAGCATTGAGACGCTGTGTAGCCAGAGGCAGAGACAGGCTCACACTGTGAACAACTCCATGTTAACTCCTGACGCTGGTATCTAAATCAGAGACATATGTCGAAAACCCAGGAATAGTTTCACTAAATTGCACTTCAAAAGCAGAGATGAGCAGTACTTTATGAAATCTTATTTTCAAAGTGTCAAAGCTGGCTATATTGTGATCTATTGGTCCAAAGATTTGTCTCCAAAGCACCTGAGTATTGGAGACATTGTCACTCGGTATTTAATTATTTCTGCTTCGCGCTATTAGTTATGGTGACTGGCTGCCTCGAGTGGATGGAGACAGAGTAATCCCTCATTGAGAAGCAAGTATAGGAACAATGTGGGCTGAAGGGCCTGTTATTCTTAAACAGTAGGAACAAGGAAAGGCTATTCTGCCCCTTGAACCTCTTCTGCCAATCAATGCGATCACAATTGTGGCCTAACCTTTCTCAGCAATCTGCTCCCTATCCTTTGTTCAACAAAAATTGATCGATCCCTGATTTAACACTAACAACTGTCCTTGAGCCTGGTCTTGTATCTTCTGCCCAATGGGAGGTGGCAGGATGGTAGAGTCCTTGATTAGGTTGGCTGTCACTTATCAAGGATACATGAATGCTTACATAGGTTACCATCTTTTATAAAAGCCTGCAATAGAATTCATACAGAATGAGAGTGAATAGTTAGAAAATGTACTCATAAACATAAAACTGGAAAAGTAAAGACAAAATGCGGTCATTTCACGATGAATTGAGGTAGTACAAGGGACAACAATAACGGAATGCAGAATATGTTGCAGATGCAGAGAAAGTGCCGAGCGGGCAGGGAATAAGGTGCAAGGGCCATAATGAGGTCATGAGGTCAAGAGTCCATCTTATCATACTATGGGACTGTTCAATAGTCTGATAACAGTGGGGTAGAAGTTGTCCTTGTGCCTGATGGTATATACTTGCAGGTTTTTGTACCTGCTGCCTGATGGGAGAATGTCTGGGGTGGGTGGGGCCTTTCAGTAGCTGGCTGCTTTCCCGAGGCAGTGAGAAGTGTAGACAGAGTCTATCAAGGGGAGGCCGATTCCCGTGATGTTCTCAGCTGTGTCCACAACTCTCTGCAGTTTCTTGCAGTCATAAGCAGAGGATAAGCTTGTTTTGTTGCATGGCCTAGTGGTTAAGGCATCGGTCAAGTGATCTGAAGGTCACTGGTTCGAGCCTCAGCTGAGGCAGCGTGTTGTGTCCTTGAGCAAGGCACTTAACAACACATTGCTCTGTGACGTCACCGGTGCCAAGCTGCATGGGTCCTAGTGCCCTTCCCTTGGACAACATCGGTGGAGTGGAGAGGGGAAGGCTTGCAGCTTGGGCAACTGCTGGTCTCCCATACAACCCTGCCCAGGCCTGGAAACCTTCCAAGGCACAAATCCATGGTCTCACGAGACTAATGGATGCCTATTATTAAACAGAGGAGTTTCCAAACCGAGCCGTGATGCATCTGGATCAAACGCTTTTGATGGCATATCAATAAAAATTGGTAAAAGTCGATGGAAACATGACAAATATCTTTAGCCTCCAGAGGAAACAGAGGCACTGGTGAGCCTCCTTAGTCACGACATCTGCGTGGTTGGACTAGCTGCTTTACTGAGGCAGAGATTGGGCCACAGATTGGGTGATTTATGTAGGCGTAAGCACAACACTTTACAGTACCAGCGACCCGGGTTCTTTTCCTGTCACTGTCTCCCTGTGACCGCCTGGGTTTCCGCTGGGTGCTCAGTTTCCTCCCACAGTCCAAAGATGTACGGTTTATTGGTCATTGTAAGCTAGCCCGTGATTAGGCTAGGGTCGCTGGGCGGTGTGGCTCGAAGGGCCAGAGAGACCTGTGCTGCGCTACACAAATAAATAGATTTGGTGCATTGGAGTTGTGAGATAAATTGGAAATTGCCCTCACTCTCTCATTGTTTCCCACATTTACTCCTGTAAAGCCGGGACTGTCTTTGCAGAAAAGGAGTAATTGGTTCTGGACACCAATCAATGCTCCAAGAAGTTGGATCTGCAACAACATTAAATTTCTGCGCCCTTCTGTGTGGCTGGAATGCTCTGCCAGGGGTGGTATTCGAGGTATTTCAGAATCTCTTAGATAGGCATGTGAATGTGGGGGAATAGAGATATTGTGTTGACAGAAGGGGTTGGTTTTATTAAGCAAACACGAGGAAATCTGCAGATGCTGGAAATTCAAACAGCAACACACACAAAATGCTGGTAGAACACAGCAGGCTAGGCAGCATCTATAGGGAGAAGCGCTGTCGACGTTTCGGGCCAAGATCCTTCGTCAGGACTAACCGAAAGGAAAGATAGTAAGAGATTTTAAAGTAGAGGGGGGAGGGAGAAATGCGAAATGATAGGAGTAGACCGGAGGGGGTGGGATGAAGCTAAGAGCTGGAAAGGTGACTGGCGAAAGTGATACAGAGCTGGAGAAGGGAAAGGATCATGGGATGGGAGGCCTCAGGAGAAAGAAAGGGGGGGGGAGCACCAGAGGGAGATGGAGAACAGGCAAACAACTAAATATGTCAGGGATGGGGTAAGAAGGGGAGGAGGGGCATTAACGGAAGTTAGAGAAGTCAATGTTCATGCCATCAGGTTGGAGGCTACCCAGCCGGTATATAAGATGTTGTTCCTCCAACCTGAGTTTGGATTCATTTTGACAATAAAGGAGGCCATGGATAGACATATCAGAATGGGAATGAGACGTGGAATTAAAATGTGCGGCCACTGGGAGATCCTGCTTTCTCTGGCGGACTGAGCGTAGGTGTTCAGCGAAACGGTCTCCCAGTCTGCGTCGGGTCTCACCAATATATAAAAGGCCACACCGGGAGCACCGGACGCAGTATACCACACCAGCCGACTCACAGGTGAAGTGTCGCCTCACCTGGAAGGACTGTCTGGGGCCCTGAATGGTGGTGAGGGAGGAAGTGTAAGGGCAGGTGTAGCACTTGTTCCGCTTACAAGGATAAGTGCCAGGAGGGAGGTAAGGACAAGGGGAACCCTATCCCGAATAGGGTGGCGGGTGGATGGAGTGAGGGCAGATGTGCGGGATAGGGCAGAAGGCTATCCCCTTCTCACAATTCCTCCGTCTCCGCCGCATCTGCTCTCAGGATGAGGCTTTTCTTTCCAGGACAAAGGAGATGTCTTCCTTTTTTAAGCAAAGGGGCTTCCCTTCATCCACCATCAACTCTGCTCTCAAATGCATCTCTCCCATTTCCCACACATCTGCCCTCACCCCATCCACCCACCACCCCACTCGGGATAGAGTTCCCCTTGTCCTTACCTTCCACCCCACCAGCCTCCAGGTCCAACATATAATTCTCTGTAACTTCCGCCACCTCCAACGGGATCCCACTACCAAACACATTTTTCCCTCCTCCCCTCTTTCTGCTTTTCGCAGGGATCGCTCCCTACGCGACTCCCTTGTCCACTCGTCCCCCCCATCCCTTCCCACCGATCTCCCTCCTGGCACTTATCCTTGTAAACGGAACAAGTGCTACACCTGCCCTTACACTTCCTCCTTCACCACCATGCAGGGCCCCAGATAGTCCTTCCAGGTGAGGCGACACTTCACCTGTGAGTCGGCTGGTGTGGTATACTGCGTCCGGTGCTCCCGGTGTGGCCTTTTATATATTGGCGAGACCTGACGCAGACTGGGAGACCGTTTCGCTGAACACCTATGCTCAGTCCGCCAGAGAAAGCAGGATCTCCCAGTGGCCACACATTTTAATTCCACGTCCCATTCCCATTCTGATATGTCTATCCATGGCCTCCTCTATTGTCAAAATGAATCCAAACTCAGGTTGGAGGAACAACACCTTATATACCGGCTGGGTAGCCTTCAACCTGATGGCATGAACATTGACTTCTCTAACTTCCGTTAATGCCCCTCCTCCCCTTCTTATCCCATCCCTGACATATTTAGTTGTTTGCCTGTTCTCCACCTCCCTCTGGTACTCCCCCCCCACTCCTTTCTTTCTCCTGAGGCCTCCCGTCCCATGATCCTTTCCCTTCTCCAGCTCTGTATCACTTTTGCCAATCACCTTTCCAGCTCTTAGCTTCATCCCACCCCCTCCGGTCTTCTCCTATCATTTCGCATTTCCCCCTCCCCCCTCTACTTTCAAATCTCTTACTATCTTTCCTTTCGGTTAGTCCTGACGAAGGGTCTCAGCCTGAAACGTCGACATCGCTTCTCTCTATAGATGCTGCCTAGCCTGCTGTGTTCTACCAGCATTTTGTGTGTGTTGCTGGTTTTATTAAGCATTTAATTACTTGTTTAATTAGTTCAGCACAACATTGTGGGCTGAAAGCCTGCTCCTGTTCTACTGTTCTACTGTGTTCTGTGTAAAGGTTTTTTCTGCCTATGATTTCCAACTCAGTGTTTTGTGGGATTTCTGGGTAGACGCTGGATCTCTGAAGTTTGTAGCTATGGGGCGAAGATGTGAGAGAGAAAGAATAATATGGCACTTGTGTAGGAATAGTGAAAATGGATGTTTGATATTCAGCACTGACTTGATGGGCTGAAGGGCCTGTTTCTGACCTCTCTGACTCTGAAATAAAAAATAAAAAATACTAGAAAAACTCTGCAGCTTAGAGGCAAATATGATGAGGTGTTTAATACAGTTACATAGCTGTGCAGAAAATAGGGAGATAAAGACCTTGTGTAGGCAGAAAGGATGAGTTTATTTAGGTGTTTAATTGGTTCATCATAACACTGTGGGCTGAAGGGCCTGTTCCTGAGCTGTATTGTTCTAAGTTCTAATGACTACACAAAAGCTTTCAAACAAATAACCCAAGCATAAATATGAAAAGATAATCATTCACCCATCACTGCCACTAACTGATCTGAATTTCCATTGAAATTCCCCACTCGGTGATCCATAACAGCAACAGCCTAAATTTATATAGCAACTCCAAAGCACTAAAGCTGCCCGCTCTGCCTCATTAAAGCCCCCACCCACTCCAGACATCCTCTCGTCTCCCCTCTCATCAGGCAGAAGGTACAAAAGCCATATTGATTCATTATGCCAATGCGAATCTCAATGGTAAATGTCCTTCAATTCATCTAAATGTTATGCTATGCATGTCAGTCACAAAGTTAAACCAATCAACACGACATATAACATGAAAGGAAAGATTCTTGAACCACCCATATCCTGGTGTTGGAATCAGCAAGGATCTTCACTGGGAATGCCACATCAATCAGATTACAGCCAATGCAAACAAAATGCTGGGTATCCTGCGAAGAAACCTCCACTCATAGTGAATCCGTCAAGGTCACAGCATACAAGACACTCGTCCGTCCAAAGCCTGAGTATTACGCAGCCATATGGGATCCCCATCAAGCTAACAATAAGATAGAAGTCCATCGAACCAACAGAATCAACAAACTCATTCGTAAGGCCAGTGATATTGTGGGGGTGGAACTGGACTCTCTGACGGTGGTGTCTGAAAAGAGGATGCTGTCCAAGTTGCATGCCATCTTGGACAATGTCTCCCATCCACTCCATAATGTACTGGTTAGGCACAGGAGTACATTCAGCCAGAGACTCATTCCACCGAGATGCAACACTGAGCGTCATAGGAAGTCATTCCTGCCTGTGGCCATCAAACTTTGCAACTCCTCCCTCGGAGTGTCAGACACCCTGAACCAATAGGCTGGTCCTGGACTTATTTCCACTTGTCATAATTTACTTATTATTATTATTACCATTATTTAATTATTTATGATTTTATTTTGCTATATTTCTACACGATTCTTGGTTGGTGCGACTGTAACGAAACCCTATTTCCCTCGGGATCAATAAAGTCTGTCTGTCTGTCTGAAAGAATCCAACGCTGTGCTTCTGGCTTTGTGCTAAACGATTACAGCAGGAAATCCAGTGTCACCAACATGCTCTCTAACCTTCAATGGGAACCACTTGAAAACTGATGTACTAAACTATGGTTAATCTCCATTTTCAAAGAAGCTCACAACATCACTCCATCAAACATCCAAATTCATCACAGGGTCAGTTCAACTCGACAGCAAACTGGACCTTGCATACTGGAAACCCCCTCATTCAACAGGATTTGCTCCCAGTACTCCCTCTACCCAAGATCTACAAGAGAGTGGAATCTTCTGCTGCCAGATCTGCGCAGTATTTCTGACATTATTATTTTTAAGGATAGACTCAATCAAATCAATTTAGGGGACCTAGTCAAAAAAGCTCACTTTAGAATTTTACTCTCACGCCGTTCACACCTACTGCACGTTATAACAGCGTCTGGCAGTGCTTGCGCAGTCCCAAGCAGAAGCTGAAGATCACGTATCCCCAGGCTCAGGGACAGCTTCGATCCCACTGCTATAATTCTCTTGAATAGACTTCTTGTACAATAAGATGGACTCCTGACCTTACAATCTACCTCGTTATGAACTTACACTTCATCATTTACCTGCACTGCACTGTATCTGTAGTTGTTGCACCTCGTTCTGCATTGTGATTCTTTTACCTTGTTCTACCCCACTGCCCTGGGTAATGATCTGATCTGTATGAACAGTGGGTAAGACAAGCTTTTCACTGTATCTAGGTACATAAACCAATTCCAATACCAATAAATGATGTTTGATTCCCCCATCCTACCAGGAGATATTACTTTAAGGAGGAAAGAGTTGTGGAGAGATTTGGGGTGTTCCAGAGATCGGGATTGAAGTGATTAAAGATAAGGATGAACATTCTTTGTTTCACATACAGCAAAATGTTTTGCGTCAGTGACTAGTACAATCCAAGGACTTGCTGGGAACAGCCCACAAGTGCCACCATGTTTCCACTGCCAACATAGCATGCCCACAACTCACTAACCCTAACCTTTGGAATGTGGGAGGAAACCCACGCGATCACGGGAGTACGTGCACACTCCTTACAGTCAGTGACAGGAAATGAACCCGGGTCGTTCCGCTAACCGCAACACCCCATGCCACAGATGCTCTCGAGGTCAGAGTTAGATAGGTGCAGAGACCTTATGAAGTAGGCACAGGTGACTGAGACAGAGGATGGCATGAGTTTGGAGGGATTAGAAAGCCATAGAGAGAGAGTTTCAAATCAGGGGGTATGATGGGCTTGGAGTCAGCACTGCAGAAGACCATAGCAGCAGAATCGGGCCATTCAGCCCATCGAGTCTGATCCACCATTCCATCATGACGATTTATTATCCCTCTCAACACCATATTCCTGCCTTTCCCTGCAACCTTTGATGCCCTGACTAATCAAGAACCTGTCAATCTCCACTTTAAATATACTCAATGACTTGGCCTCCATAGCCGTCTGTGGCAATGAATTCCACAGATTCACCACTCTCTGGCTAAAGAAATTGCTCCTCATCTCTGTTCTAAAGGGACGCCCTTCTGTTCTGAGGCTGTGCCCTCTGGTCCTAGACACCCCCACTATAGGAAACATCCTCTCCACGTCCACTCTATATAGCCCTTTCAATAATTGGAAGGGTTCAATGAGATTCCCCCTCTCAGTTTTTAAACTCCAGTGAGTACAGGCCCAAAGCTCCTCATACATTAACCTTTTCAGTATCATTCTCGTGAACCTCCTCTGGACCCTCCCCAGTGCCAGAACATCCTTTATAGATAAGCAGCTCCCACACTGCTCGCAATACTCCAAGTGTGGTCTGACCAGTGCTGTATAAAGCCTTGACATTTCATCCTTGCTTTTAAATATTAGCCCTCTAGAATTAAGCTATTTATCCACCATGCACCAAATGACTCATCAGTTTAGAAGCTTATGTAGGAGCAGTATTTATAGAACTCTCATTAAATTCACCTAGCATTCCTTATCACAGAGGATGGTAAATCTCCGGAATTCTCTACCCTGAAGGGTTGTGGAGGCTGGATCACTGGAGGTACTTCAAGAGGATGTATCAATGAAAGATTAGAGAATGGATGACTATGGGGAACTGACAGAGAAGAGGATATGACAGCCAGCACAGATCAGCTATGGTCTTCTTGAATGGTGGGGTAGACTTGAGGGTCCAAGTAGCTTTCTCCTGCTTCCTTGTGTTTTAATGCTCTGATGTTTTAACATGACAGAATTTTATAAAATTATGAGAGACAGGGATAAGGTGGACAGTCGGAGTCTTTTTCCCAATGTAGAAATGGTAAGTACTAGAGGACATGAATTTAAAGGGAGGGGGTAAATTTGAAGGGATGTATGGGGCAGTTATATTTACACAGAGAGTTGTGGGTGCCTACCAGGGTTAGTGGAGGAAGCAGACATGATAGAGGCTTTTAAGAGGTTCTTATTTAGACGCAGGGAATTGCGGGAGGACAATAGCATAGTTGTTAGTGTAACACTTTACTGCACCAGCAATTGGTGTTTGATTCCTGCCACTGTCTCTTAGGAGTTTGCACGTTTTCCCCACGGCTGCCTGGGTTTCCTCTGGGTGCTCCGGTTCCCTGCCACTTTCCAAAGATGTACGGGTTAGGATTAGTGAGTTGTGGGCACGCTATGTTGGCACCAGAAGCATGGCACCACTTGCGGGCTGTCCCCAGAACATCCTCTGACTGCATTGGTCATTGATGCAAACGACATATCTCACTGTACGTTTTGATGTTTCGCTCTACATGTGACCAACAAAGCTAATCTTTAATGATATGGGTTGTGTGCATGCAGAGGGGATTTAAATTTGGATTCATGACTGGCACAAGCATTGCGGGCGAGAGGGCCTATTCCTCTGCTGCACGGTCCTGTGTCCCACATTCTCGTAATCTGCTGAATAGTACTAGCAAGGACATGTGGAAAGTAGACCACATGTATTCAGCATTGCTTTAATTTTTTTCCATTTCTAATTATATTTTGGGTTGAATCAGTTTCTGCAGACATTGTTACATTAAGAGCGATATAAATAAACAATAGATTTAATTCTATTGTGGGTAGAGCAAAAGTCTACGTCATGAAATAATAATCATTCTGAGTGAATACTGCAGCAGGCTTTCAGAACCTTCACTTCCATTAAACTCTGTTTTTCACTTCAAACCAATCCGGGAGAGAAACCGGCTGTGAGAGGAAACAAAAGTGTGGCAAATACACTGGAGCTGGTGCTAGTTTGAAAGGCCATGGCCTGTAGAGACTGGTTCTCCCGTCAACACTGCTCTCCAGTATTCGCTCTATGGCAAACAAGCTGAATTCCCTTCGTCTGCAACTGACCCTGTATAAGATGAGCAACTGCTGTGTGCTTGTTCTTACAGAAACGTGGCTCCAGGACAACATCCCAAGCACCATCAGTCTTCAGGCCATACTGCTTACAGACTTTGCGCTACTATTATTTTGTGACTGTACTGTGATTTAATGTAACTATATCTGATGTGTGTGATTACATGTACTGTGTTTTGCACATTGGTCCCAAAGGATCAATGTTTCCTTTAGGTGTGTACAGTATACGGCATGGTCGATTGACAATAAACTTGAACTTGAGAAATTCTGTCAGTGAGCAAAATTTTGTGGTCAACGTCCATTTCAGTAACTAGGAACAACTCTCAGGCATTCAATCGAATGAAGTCCCAATCCCTCAGGACATGTTTTAAATTCTGCAGCATAATTAAATTCAGATTACTCCTTTTAATGAAATGGACTCAGATTCGATTATAAACAAATATAATTAAAGGTCTGAGGGAAAAGTTGGACTTGGATTTTACTCAAGGTGATATTCATGTTTTAATTAGTGGGAGTGATTTTCCTGGTGTATGAGGGAAGGGTGAGATTCATCTTAGAGCAGATTAAAAGATTGGCACAACATTGTGGACAAAAGGGCCTGTCTTGAGCTGTTATGCTCTATGTGCTATGATCTGTCCTTTCCATCTTCATGCCATCTTTCCTACAACAGAATGACCAAAACTGAACACAATGTTCCAAACACATTCTCACCAACATCAGAATCCAAATCACTTTATTGCCAGTATCTGAAGCATACCAGAATTGATTGTGGTTCAGTATCAAGCATAAAACACAGGATGATACCATAACAGACAACACAATATCAACCAGCAGCTTACAAGATAATAGTGCAAACAGCCATCAGCAATCAACAATTAGCAGAACAGTCACAGGTGCAAATGTCAATAATCAAACTTAAGTAAATGTGAACGTATGAGCAGATCAACAAAACGAGGAGAGCAGGAAAGACCATTTAACGGCTGTTGTGCAGGGACAGTCAGGATTACACCTGAGTGAGCTTTTCTGAGAAGCTGGATAGCTACCGGAAAGAAGCTTCAGAGGTGACGTGCAGTCCTGGTGGTGATGGACTCGTGCTGTCTCCCTGATGGGAATTCTGTGAACAGGTGGGTGGAGTCAGAAGTAATTTTTAAACTCTTTTCTTCACTCTGGTGATGGACTGGTCTTTTAATGTCGGTAGCTGACAGCCAGTGATCTTCCCCACTGTGTGAACGACTCACTGCAACCTGGCTTGGAGAGGGAGGAGGTGGTGGGAAACCAATTGGTAATAGAGGTGGTCACAACACTCTCAACAATGGCTGGATAAAAGCTCATCAGGATATGCCCTGAGACGTTAAGTTTCCTATGCCGGTGTAGGAAGAACAATCTCTACTGGGCTTTCCTATTGATGAGTGTACTCCAATGTACTGGTAATGGTAGCCCCCTAGAATCTGAATGACTTGACCACAGACACAGCCTGACTATTAATTGCTAAGGGGGGGGGATCAGGTAGGGGGTTGTTGGCAGAAGTCAATCCCCATTTCCGCTGTCTTGATAGCATTGAGCTCCAAATTGTTATAAACATACCATGCTGCAAGATGGCCTACCTCTCTTTGATAGCAGGTCACATCATTATTAGTGACGAGGTACCTTGTGAACTGCAACATAACGTCCTACCTTCTATCCTCAGTACCCTGAATGATGAAGGCCAGCATGCCAAGAGCCTTCTTGGCCATCTTGTTGACCTGTGACACACTTTCAGCAAACCGTGTACCTCAACTCTAAGGTCCCTCTGTTCTGCAACACTTCCCATGGCCCTGCACTATGAAAGCTGGGGCCTACACTCCTCAGGGCCCAACCCTTCACTGTGAAAAATACTTTGTTGCTATTGAAACTGTACCTTTGTGGTGAACTACATATACCTGTCTGGACACGCCCCCCCCCCCCCCCCGCTGACTGCTCCTGTGGCTCCTCCCACTGACCGTGGCTCCTCCCACAGACCCCGGTATAAAGGCGACTGGGGACTCTGCCCCGGCCTCAGTCTCCAGGATGTAGTGTGGTGGTCAATTGCTGCTTGTTCTTTATTCTAACCAATAAAAGCCTATATCTCACCTCACGTCTCCGAGAGTTATTGATAGTGCATCAACCTTATACCTTTAAACATGATTTGCCTGCCTGGGATGGTGGTAGAGGCAGATACATTAGGGACTTTAAGAAACTCTTAGATAGGCACGTGGATGATAGAAAAATGGAGGGCTATGTGGGAGAGAAGGGTTAGATTGATCTTAGAGTAGGTTAAAAGGTCAGCACAACATTGTGGGCCAGAAGGCCTGTACTGTGGTCATTGTCACTCATTGTTCTTCAGATATAGTTTAATGCTGATGGGCACATGATTTGAGATACATCTGTTGTCTGAAAAGTGCACAAGGGTCAGGAGAACACTATATGCCATTCACAGCACACACAATATGCTGGCGGAACTCAGCAGGCCAGGCAGCATCCATGGAAAAGAGTAAACAGTTGAATTCCTCCAGCATTTTGTGTGTGTTGCTCAAGATTTTCTGCATCTGCAGAATCTCTTGTGTTCAGTGGCAACAGAACACAGGGTGGAACTACTCTCAGAACTGATTTCAGATAGTGAGGGGTAAATTCAAAGGAGGTGTGTGGGCAAGAACTTTTTATACAGGGAGTATGATTGCCTAGAATGCGCTGCCTGGGTTGGTGATGGAAGATGATCCATTGCAAAGGTTTAAGAGGCTGCTAGATAGACTTGAGGATATACAGAGAATGGAGGGATGTATCAGTGCAGAGGAGATTTACCAGGATGCTGTCTGGATTAGGGGGCATATCTTATGAGGAAAGGTTGAGGGAGCTAGGGCTTTTCTCTTTGGAGTGAAGGAGGATGAGAGGTGACTAAACCGAGGCGTACAAGATGATACGAGGCATAGATTGAGTAGACAGCCAGAGACTTTTTACAGAGGTGTAACAGCTAATATGAGCTGGCATAACTTTAAGGTATTTAGGGGAAAGTATAGGAGGGATGTCAGAGGTAGATGTTTTACACTGAGAGTGGTGGGAGCACTGCCAGGGATAGTGTTAGAGGCTGATACATTAGGGACATTTACAAGACTGGTGGAAAGGCTCATGGATGATTGAAAAATGGAGGGCTATGTGGCAGGAAAGGGTTTAGTACATAAGTGGAAAGGAGAAGGAAATGATTGTTAATCCTGATCCCATGCAGCATAAGAAACATAATAAGCATATGAAACACAATAAATATAAAAGTAAAAACTATGCTATAAAACACAATGTTCAGTAAGTGTTATGTACGTAGACTGGCTGTATTACATAAAGGTGATACTAGGTGATGTGTATATAGTGGTGGGAGGGAGTAGTGGGTGGGTTGTTGATTAGCCTGTAGGCCATCCTACAACAGGATGACCAAAACTGAACAAGTGCAGCCTCACTGGTGTTTGATCTTTAGGAATCTGTCTGTGGTTCTGGTAAACCTACAATGCATTCCGTCTGTGGTCTGGAGCCAATTTTGCTTCTAGCATATTTAGCGTGCTCTGTTCATTTAGAGATTAGCCTCTACCCTCGTGTAGCCCAGCCCCTGTGGTATAAAGGTCAGTGTTCCATTAACCACGTCGGATTATCTGTTGTGTCACGTAGAGTCTGCGGATAGCCTTTACAGGGCAAGTAATTAAATCAGGTAAATCTTGCCTGGGTAAAGTTCGCTCATAAATATTCAGAACGAGTCCACATTGAGTGATTGCCTCAGATCAGAGAATCTCAACATTTGTCCAGTAGCAAATAACGGGGAGGTCTGACTTTCATTTGGCTTATGCAATGACTAACAACAATGCTTTATATTTGAGCGGTTTACCTGGAGTACAAAGCCAACTTTTTTCTACCATCACCAAGAAGATGGTGGGAGTATGGAACCCTGAGAAGGAAGTGGAGATAGAAACCCTTGCCACACGATCCGTGAGGGATATAGGAGACTGCAGATGCTGGGATCTGGAATGCTGCAGGAACTCAGCACTTTGGGCAGCGTCTTTGGAGGAAATGGACAGTGGATGTTTGGATTTGAGACCCTTCTTTTGGCTGAAAGATTGAGGGGAGACAGCCAGTACAGCGATGTGGAGAGTCAGGAGTCTCTTGCAACAAATTAACCACTCTTCTCCACACAGGAACATCACTGGATCATGGGCTATAAAGTCACAGAGTTCTACAGCACAGAACCAGGCTCTTCGGTCCAACTCATCCAGACTGGCCCAAATGACTTCCCCACAGCCCTCTGAAACTTCCCTATCCATGACTTTTAAATGTGGTCATCATACCTGCCTCTACCACTCCTCTGGCAGCTCGTTTCAGATATTCACCAGCCTTTGTGTGAAACTGGTGCCCCTGCGATCTGCTTTAAACCTTTTCCCTCTTACCTTAAACCCATGTCTTCTAGCTTTCGACTCTCCTACCCTGGGAAAAGGCTTTGAATCCACATGATCATGTCCTTTGTGATTTTAAGAATCTCAGTAAGGTCACACTGTGACCTCCTACACTCCAGGGAAAAAAGTTCTAGCCTATCCAGTGTCTCCGTACAATTCAAAATTTAAAAATTCTTTAATCTGTTTTGTTATAACGCCACCAGTATTATGTGCCGTGTCGTATGGCGTGGGCGATCATGGTCTATGACTGCCTAGAAGAAGGCAATGGCAAACCACTTCTTTAGAATTTGCCATTGCCTTCTTCTGGGCAGTGTCTTAAAAGACAGGTGACCCCAGCCATTATCACTTCTCAAACAATAGCCTGTAACTCCCCTTTGGATTTCGGTGCTGCAAGGCGAGGCAGCCGGCATGCTGACAAGAGCAAGGAAGATGAAGGTTTGGTCAATCTAAGCACCAGGCTGAATTGGAAAGGTCAGGTACAGGCCAAACTGAAGCCCCAGAATGTATTGAAGCGACTGAACCCCGTGGCTGGACGACAACTTAAGGCCTGGGCCAAATCAGAAAGAACAGGTACAGGCCAAATAGAGGCAGCAGGGTCCAGGCCCCAGAATGTATCGAAGCGACTGAACCCAATGTTTGGACAATGATTTGAGCACCAGACCAGACTGAAAAGGTCAGGGTGTCGGGGCCTGGGCTGAGGGACAGACTGGTTCATCTCATCATTCCATAACATTTACTGGTCTCTGTGCTGAACTGAAGGTCTGTGCACAGACTCTGTGTGGACTTCAGCTGGGAACGCTGTTTGTTTGCATTTATTGCTTACAAGATTTGCCTTTTGCTCTGCACATTAAGTTTTTGATGATCTTTATTTAATGGATTATTTTGGGTTTCTTTGTTTTGTGGTTGCCTGTAAGGAGAAGAATCTCAAGGTGGGATACTTTTGCAATAAATGTACTTTGAACTTTGGATCACCTCTGTTCATACGGCACCAAGTTAGGAGTCTAGTATCCTGGTTTGTATTTGTCGATGGATTGGGGTGGGGATGAATGGGGAAGGGGGAAATGCAGGGATGGGAGCGTACATGAGCTGGTCAGACAAAGGCCTTTTGACCTACCAAATCGACACTCAATGGCTACTCAATCAGGTAAAACTGCTTGTTTATGCAAATCATCCAATTACGTGACAGCAATTCAATACATAAAAGCATGCAAGAGGTTCAGGCATTATTCTAACCAAATATCAGAATAGGGAAGAAATATCATGTAAGTGACTTTAACCCCTGGTGCTAAACGAGGTGGCTTGGGTATCTCAGAAACCGCTGGTCCCTTGGGATTTTCCTGCACAACAGTCTCCAGAAAATGGAGTGAAAAACAAAAAGCATGCAGTGAGCAGATGTGGTGTGGGTGAAAATGAGAGAGGTCAGAAGAGAATGGCCAGATGGGTTCACGCCAACAGGATGGCAACAGTAGTTCAAATAAACAAATGACACAACAGTGGTGTGCAGAAGAACACCTTTGAACACACAACATGCTGGAATGTGAAGTGGATGAGCTACAGCCGCAGAAAGACAAGAAACACACACTCGGTGGCCAACTTTATTAGATAAAAGTGGTACTTTACTGGGTATTCGCTCAGACACTCAGACCGCGGTACTTTATTAAGTCTACACTCACACACTCAGACCGAGGTACTTTATTAGGTTTACACTCACACACTCAGAATGAGGTACTTTATTAGGTCCACCCTCACACACTCAGAATGAGGTACTTTATCAGGTCCACACTCACACACTAAGAACGAGGTAATTAATTAGATCTGCACTCAGACAATCGGACTGAGGTACTTCATTAGCTCCACACTCAGACACTCAGCCCAATGTAATTTATCAGTTCGACACTCACACACTCAGACAGAGGTTCTTTATTAGGTTTACACACACACACTCAGAACGAGGTATTTTATTCGGTCTACACTCACACACTCAGAAAGAGGTACTTTATTAGTTCTACACTCACACACTCAGACCGAGTTACTTTATTAGGTCTACACTCACACACTCAGACTGAGGTACTTTATTAGGTTTACACACACACACTCAGAATGAGGTATTTTATTCGGTCTACACTCACACACTCAGGAAGAGGTACTTTATTTTGTCTACACTCAGTCACTCAGCCCAATGTAGTTTATCAAGTCGACACTCACTCACTCAGACCGAGGTACTTTATTCGGTCTACACTCACACACTCAGCCCCATGTAGTTTATCAAGTCGACACTCACACACACAGACCGAGGTACATTATAAAGTCTACACTCAGGCACTCAGACCGAGTTACTTTATTAAGTCAACACTCACTCACTCAGACCGAGGAAGTTTATTAAGTCTACACTCAGATACTCCGTCCGACGTACTTTATTAAACCTACACTCTCACACTCAGACCGAGGTACTTTATCAGGTCTAAACTCACACATCAGACAGAGGTACTTTATCAGGTCTACACTCACACACTCAGATCGAGGTACTTTATTAGGTCTACACTCACACACTCAGACCGAGGTACTTTATTAGGTTTCACTCATACACTCAGACTGAGGTTGTTTATTAATTCTACATTCAGTCACTCGAACCGAGGAACTTTATTAGACTTACACTAACACACACAGACCGAGGTACTTTATTAAGTCTACACTCATACACTCTGACCGAGGTAGTTTATTCGGTCTATACTCAGACTCTCAGACCGAAGTACTTCATGTCGTCTACACTCACACACTCAGATCGAGGTACTTTTTTAACACTACACTCATACACTCAGACTGAGGTACTTTATCAGGTCTACACTCACACACTCAGACCGAGGAACTTCATTTCGTCTACACTCAGTCACTCTGACCAAAGTACTTTATTAAGACTACACTCATATACTCTGACGGAGGTAGTTTATAAGGTTTCCCCTCATACACTCAGACTGAGGTAGTTTATTAAGTCTGCATTCAGTCACTCGAACTGAAGTACTTTATTAAGTTTACACTCACACACTCAGACCGAGGAACTTCATTTCATCTACACTCAGTCACTCAGACCGATGTACTTTATTAAGTCTGCACTCATAACCTCTGAACGAGGTAGTTTATTAGGTCCACCCTCACACATTCAGAATGAGGTCATTTATTTGCTCTACACTCACACACTCAGAAAGAGGCACTTTATTTGGTCTACACTCAGTCACTCAGCCCAATGTAGTTTATCAAGTCGACACTCTCACACTCAGACTGAGGTACATTATAAAGTCTACACTCAGGCACTCAGACCGAGGTACTTTATTAAGTCTACACTCACAAACGCTGACCGAGGTAGTTTATTAGACTTACACTCACACACTCAGACCGAGGTACATTATTAGGTCTATACTCACACACTCAGACCGAGGTACTTTATTAGGTTTCACTCATACACTCAGACTGAGGTTGTTTATTAATTCTACATTCAGTCACTCGAACCGAGGAACTTTATTAGACTTACACTAACACACACAGACCGAGGTACTTTATTAAGTCTGCACTCACACACTCTGACCGAGGTAGTTATTCGGTCTATACTCAGACTCTCAGACCGAAGTACTTCATGTCGTCTACACTCACACACTCAGATCGAGGTACTTTATTAGACTTCCACTCACACACTCAGATCGAGGTACTTTTTTAACACTACACTCATACACTCAGACCGAGGTAGTTTATTAAGTCTACACTCAGTCACTCTGACCAAAGTACTTTATTAAGACTACACACATATACTCTGACGGAGGTAGTTTATAAGGTTTCCCCTCATACACTCAGACTGAGGTAGTTTATTAAGTCTGCATTCAGTCACTCGAACTGAAGTACTTTATTAAGGTTACACTCACACACTCAGACCGGGGTACTTTATTAAGTCTGCACTCACACACTCTGACCGAGGTAGTTATTCGGTCTATACTCAGACTCTCAGACCGAAGTACTTCATGTCGTCTACACTCACACACTCAGATCGAGGTACTTTATTAGACTTCCACTCACACACTCAGATCGAGGTACTTTTTTAACACTACACTCATACACTCAGACCGAGGTAGTTTATTAAGTCTACACTCAGTCACTCTGACCAAAGTACTTTATTAAGACTACACACATATACTCTGACGGAGGTAGTTTATAAGGTTTCCCCTCATACACTCAGACTGAGGTAGTTTATTAAGTCTGCATTCAGTCACTCGAACTGAAGTACTTTATTAAGTTTACACTCACAAACTCAGACAGAGGTACTTTATTAAGACTACACTCATATACTCTGACTGACGTACTTTATTAAGTCTACACTCATACACTCTGACTGAGGTAGTTTATTAAGTCTACACTCAGTCTCTCGAACCAAGGAACTTTATTAGACTTACACTCACGCACACAGATCGAGGTACATTATAAAGTCTACACTCAGGCACTCAGACCGAGTTACTTTATTAAGTCAACACTCACTCACTCAGACCGAGGTACTTTATTAAGTCTACACTCAGATACTCCGTCCGACGTACTTTATTAAATCTACACTCTCACACTCAGACCGAGGTACTTTATCAGGTCTAAACTCACACATCAGACAGAGGTACTTTATCAGGTCTACACTCACACACTCAGATCGAGGTACTTTATTAGGTCTACACTCACACACTCAGACCGAGGTACTTTATTAGGTTTCACTCATACACTCAGACTGAGGTTGTTTATTAATTCTACATTCAGTCACTCGAACCGAGGAACTTTATTAGACTTACACTAACACACACGGACCGAGGTACTTTATTAGGTCTACACTCACACACTCTGACCGAGGTAGTTTATTCAGTCTATACTCAGACACTCAGTCCGAGGTACTTCATGTCGTCTACACTCACACACTCAGATCGAGGTACTTTTTTAAGACTACACTCATACACTCAGACCGAGGTAGTTTATTAAGTCTACACTCAGTCACTCGAACTGAGGAACTGTATTAGCCGTACACTCACACACTCTGACCGAGGTAGTTTATTCTGTCTATACTCAGACTCTCAGACCGAAGTACTTCATGTCGTCTACACTCACACACTCTGACCGAGGTAGTTTATTCAGTCTATACTCAGACACTCAGACCGAGGTAGTTTATTAAGTCTACACTCAGTCACTCGAACTGAGGAACTGTATTAGACTTACCCTCACACACTCAGACCGAGGTACTTTATTAGACTTACACTCACACACTCAGACCGAGGTACTTCATTTCGTCTACACTCAGTCACTCTGACCAAAGTACTTTATTAAGACTACACTCATATACTCTGACGGAGGTAGTTTATTAGGTTTCACTCATACACTCAGACTGAGGTAGTTTATTAAGTCTGCATTCAGTCACTCGAACTGAAGTACTTTATTAAGTTTACACTCACAAACTCAGACCGAGGTACTTTATTAAGACTACACTCATATACTCTGACTGAGGTACTTTATTAAGTCTACACTCATATACTCTGACTGAGGTAGTTTATTAAGTCTGCACTCACACACTCTGAACGAGGTAGTTTGTTAGGTCTACACTCAGTCTCTTGAACCGAGGTACTTTATTAGACTTACACTCACACACTCAGACCGAGGTACATTATAAAGTCTACACTCAGGCACTCAGACTGAGTTACTTTATTAAGTCAACACTCACTCACTCAGACCGAGGTACTTTATTAAGTCTACACTCAGATACTCCGTCCGACGTACTTTATTAAATCTACACTCTCACACTCAGACCGAGGTACTTTATCAGGTCTAAACTCACACATCAGACAGAGGTACTTTATCAGGTCTACACTCACACACTCAGATCGAGGTACTTTATTAGGTCTACACTCACACACTCAGACCGAGGTACTTTATTAGGTTTCACTCATACACTCAGACTGAGGTTGTTTATTAATTCTACATTCAGTCACTCGAACCGAGGAACTTTATTAGACTTACACTAACACACACGGACCGAGGTACTTTATTAAGTCTGCACTCACACACTCTGACCGAGGTAGTTTATTCAGTCTATACTCAGACACTCAGTCCGAGGTACTTCATGTCGTCTACACTCACACACTCAGATCGAGGTACTTTTTTAACACTACACTCATACACTCAGACCGAGGTAGTTTATTAATTCTACACTCAGTCACTCGAACTGAGGAACTGTATTAGCCGTACACTCACACACTCAGACCGAGGTACTTTATTAAGTCTACACTCAGTCACTCTGACCAAAGTACTTTATTAGGTTTACACTCACACACTCAGACCGAGGTAGTTTATTAGGTTTCACTCATACACTCAGACCGAGGTAGTTTATTAGGTTTACACTCATACACTCAGACTGAGGTAGTTTATTAAGTCTGCATTCAGTCACTCGAACTGAAGTACTTTATTAAGTTTACACTTACAAACTCAGACCGAGGTACTTTATTAAGACTACACTCATATACTCTGACTGAGGTACTTTATTAAGTCTACACTCATATACTCTGACTGAGGTAGTTTATTAAGACTACACTCATATACTCTGACTGAGGTACTTTATTAAGTCTACACTCATACACTCTGACTGAGGTAGTTTGTTAGGTCTACACTCAGTCACTCGAACCGAGGAACTTTATTAGACTTACACTCACACACTCAGACCGAGGTACATTATAAAGTCTACACTCAGGCACTCAGACCGAGTTACTTTATTAAGTCAACACTCACTCACTCAGACCGAGGTACTTTATTAAGTCTACACTCAGATACTCCGTCCGACGTACTTTATTAAATCTACACTCTCACACTCAGACCGAGGTACTTTATCAGGTCTAAACTCACACATCAGACAGAGGTACTTTATCAGGTCTACACTCGCACACTCAGATCGAGGTACTTTATTAGGTCTACACTCACACACTCAGACCGAGGTACTTTATTAGGTTTCACTCATACACTCAGACTGAGGTTGTTTATTAATTCTACATTCAGTCACTCGAACCGAGGAACTTTATTAGACTTACACTAACACACACAGACCGAGGTACTTTATTAGGTCTACACTCACACACTCTGACCGAGGTAGTTTATTCTGTCTATACTCAGACTCTCAGAACGAAGTACTTCATGTCGTCTACACTCACACACTCAGATCGAGGTACTTTTTTAACACTACACTCATACACTCAGACCGAGGTAGTTTATTAAGTCTACACTCAGTCACTCGAACCGAGGTACTTTGTTAGACTTACACTCACGCACTCAGACCGAGGTACTTTATTAGACTTACACTCACACACTCAGACCGAGGTACTTCATTTCGTCTACACTCAGTCACTCTGACCAAAGTACTTTATTAAGACTACACACATATACTCTGACGGAGGTAGTTTATAAGGTTTCCCCTCATACACTCAGACTGAGGTAGTTTATTAAGTCTGCATTCAGTCACTCGAACTGAAGTACTTTATTAAGTTTACACTCACAAACTCAGACCGAGGTACTTTATTAAGACTACACTCATATACTCTGACTGAGGTACTTTATTAATTCTACATTCAGTCACTCGAACCGAGGAACTTTATTAGACTTACACTCACACACTCAGATCGAGGTACTTTTATAACACTACACTCATACACTCAGACCGAAGTAGTTCATTTCGTCTACACTCAGTCACTCTGACCAAAGTACTTTATTAAGACTACACACATATACTCTGATGGAGGTAGTTCATAAGGTTTCCCCTCATACACTCAGACTGAGGTAGTTTATTAAGTCTGCATTCAGTCACTCGAACTGAAGTACTTTATCAAGTTTACACTCACAGACTCAGACCGAGGTACTTTATTAGGTCTACACTCACACACTCAGACCGAGGTAATTTATTAGGTCTACACTCACAGACTCAGATCGAGGTACTTTATTAGGTCTACACTCACACACTCAGATCGAGGTAATTTATTAGGTCTACACTCACACACTCAGACTGAGGTACTTTATTAGGTCTACACTCACACACTCAGACTGAGGGACTTTATCAGGTCTACACTCACACACTCAGATCGAGTACTTTATTAGGTCTACACTCACACACTCAGACTGAGGTACTTTATTAGGTCTACACCTACACACTCAGACCGAGGTACTTTATTAGGTCTTCACTCACACACTCAGATCCTGGTACTTTATTAAGTCTGCACTCACACACTCAGACCGAGGTACTTTATTAGGTCTACACTCACACACACAGATCAAGGTACTTTATTAGGTCTACACTCACACACTCAGACCGAGGTAGTTTATTCAGTCTACACTCAGTCACTCGAACCGAGGAACTTTATTAGACGTACACTCACACACTCAGATCGAGGTACTTTTTTAACACTACACTCATACACTCAGACCGAGGTAATTTATTAAGTCTACACTCAGTCACTCGAACCGAGGAACTTTATTAGACTTACACTCACACACTCAGACCGCGGTACTTCATTTCGTCTACACTCAGTCACTCTGACCAAAGTACTTTATTAAGACTACACAGATATACTCTGACGGAGGTAGTTTATAAGGTTTCCACTCATACACTCAGACTGAGGTAGTTTATTAAGTCTGCATTCAGTCACTCGAACTGAAGTACATTATTAAGTTTACACTCACAAACTCAGACCGAGGTACTTTATTAAGACTACACTCATATACTCTGACTGAGGTACTTTATTAAGTCTACACTCATATACTCTGACTGAGGTAGTTTATTAAGACTACACTCAGTCTCTCGAACCAAGGAACTTTATTAGGTCTACACTCACGCACTCAGACCGAGGTACTTTATTAGACTTACACTCACACACTCAGACCGAAGTATATTATTAGGTCCACCCTCACTCACTCAGACTGAGGTACTTTATTCGGTCTAAACTCACTCACTCAGAATGAAGTACTTTATTTGGTCTGCACTCAGTCACTCATCCCAATGTAGTTTATCAAGTCGACACTCACACACTCAAACCGAGGTACATTATAAAGTCTACACTCAGGCACTCAGACAGAGTTACTTTATTAAGTCAACACTCACTCACTCAGACCGAGTTAGTTTATTAAGTCTACACTCAGATACTCTGTCCGACGTACTTTATTAAATCTACACTCTCACACTCAGACCGATGTACTTTATCAGCTCTAAACTCACACATCAGACAGAGGTACTTTATCAGGTCTACACTCACACACTCAGATCGAGGTACTTTATTAGGTCTACACTCACACACTCAGACCGAGGTACTTTATTAGGTTTCACTCATACACTCAGACTGAGGTTGTTTATTAATTCTACATTCAGTCACTCGAACCGAGGAACTTTATTAGACTTACACTAACACACACAGACCGAGGTACTTTATTAGGTCTACACTCACACACTCTGACCGAGGTAGTTTATTCGGTCTATACTCAGACTCTCAGACCGAAGTACTTCATGTCGTCTACACTCACACACTCAGATCGAGGTACTTTTTTAACACTACACTCATGCACTCAGACCGAAGCACTTTATTTGGTCTACACTCACACACTCAGACCGAGTTACTTTATTAGGTCTACACTCATATACTCTGACCGAGGAACTTTATTAAGTCTGCACTCACATACTCTGACCGAGGTAGTTTATTCGGTCTATACTCAGACACTCAGTCCGAGGTACTTCATGTCGTCTGCACTCACACACTCTGACCGAGGTAGTTTATTCAGTCTATACTCAGACACTCAGACCGAGGTACTTCAAGTCGTCTACACTCACACACTCAGACCGAGGTACTTTATTAGGTCTACACTCACACACTCTGACCGAGATAGTTTATTCAGTCTATACTCAGACACTCAGACCGAGGTACTTCATGTCGTCTACACTCACACACTCAGATCGAGGTACTTTTTTAACACTATACTCATGCACTCAGACCGAGGTAGTTTATTAAGTCTACACTCAGTCACTCGAACCGAGGAACTTTATTAGACTTACACTCACACACTCAGACCGAGGTACTTTATTAGACTTACACTCACACACTCAGACCGAGGTACTTCATTTCGTCTACACTCAGTCACTCTGACCAAAGTACTTTATTAAGACTACACTCATATACTCTGACGGAGGTAGTTTATTAGGTTTCACTCATACACTCAGACTGAGGTAGTTTATTAAGTCTGCATTCAGTCACTCGAACTGAAGTACTTTATTAAGTTTACACTCACAAACTCAGACCGAGGTACTTTATTAAGACTACACTCATATACTCTGACTGAGGTACTTTATTAAGTCTACACTCATATACTCTGACTGAGGTAGTTTATTAAGTCTGCACTCACACACTCTGAACGAGGTAGTTTGTTAGGTCTACACTCAGTCTCTTGAACCGAGGTACTTTATTAGACTTACACTCACACACTCAGACCGAGGTACATTATAAAGTCTACACTCAGGCACTCAGACTGAGTTACTTTATTAAGTCAACACTCACTCACTCAGACCGAGGTACTTTATTAAGTCTACACTCAGATACTCCGTCCGACGTACTTTATTAAATCTACACTCTCACACTCAGACCGAGGTACTTTATCAGGTCTAAACTCACACATCAGACAGAGGTACTTTATCAGGTCTACACTCACACACTCAGATCGAGGTACTTTATTAGGTCTACACTCACACACTCAGACCGAGGTACTTTATTAGGTTTCACTCATACACTCAGACTGAGGTTGTTTATTAATTCTACATTCAGTCACTCGAACCGAGGAACTTTATTAGACTTACACTAACACACACGGACCGAGGTACTTTATTAAGTCTGCACTCACACACTCTGACCGAGGTAGTTTATTCAGTCTATACTCAGACACTCAGTCCGAGGTACTTCATGTCGTCTACACTCACACACTCAGATCGAGGTACTTTTTTAACACTACACTCATACACTCAGACCGAGGTAGTTTATTAATTCTACACTCAGTCACTCGAACTGAGGAACTGTATTAGCCGTACACTCACACACTCAGACCGAGGTACTTTATTAAGTCTACACTCAGTCACTCTGACCAAAGTACTTTATTAGGTTTACACTCACACACTCAGACCGAGGTAGTTTATTAGGTTTCACTCATACACTCAGACCGAGGTAGTTTATTAGGTTTACACTCATACACTCAGACTGAGGTAGTTTATTAAGTCTGCATTCAGTCACTCGAACTGAAGTACTTTATTAAGTTTACACTTACAAACTCAGACCGAGGTACTTTATTAAGACTACACTCATATACTCTGACTGAGGTACTTTATTAAGTCTACACTCATATACTCTGACTGAGGTAGTTTATTAAGACTACACTCATATACTCTGACTGAGGTACTTTATTAAGTCTACACTCATACACTCTGACTGAGGTAGTTTGTTAGGTCTACACTCAGTCACTCGAACCGAGGAACTTTATTAGACTTACACTCACACACTCAGACCGAGGTACATTATAAAGTCTACACTCAGGCACTCAGACCGAGTTACTTTATTAAGTCAACACTCACTCACTCAGACCGAGGTACTTTATTAAGTCTACACTCAGATACTCCGTCCGACGTACTTTATTAAATCTACACTCTCACACTCAGACCGAGGTACTTTATCAGGTCTAAACTCACACATCAGACAGAGGTACTTTATCAGTTCTACACTCACACACTCAAAATGAGGTACTTTATTTGGTCTACACTCAGTCACTCATCCCAATGTAGTTTATCAAGTCGACACTCACACACTCAGACCGAGGTACATTATAAAGTCTACACTCAGGCACTCAGACCGAGTTACTTTATTAAGTCAACACTCACTCACTCAGACCGAGGTACTTTATTAAGTCTACACTCAGATACTCCGTCCGACGTACTTTATTAAATCTACACTCTCACACTCAGACCGAGGTACTTTATCAGGTCTAAACTCACACATCAGACAGAGGTACTTTATCAGGTCTACACTCGCACACTCAGATCGAGGTACTTTATTAGGTCTACACTCACACACTCAGACCGAGGTACTTTATTAGGTTTCACTCATACACTCAGACTGAGGTTGTTTATTAATTCTACATTCAGTCACTCGAACCGAGGAACTTTATTAGACTTACACTAACACACACAGACCGAGGTACTTTATTAGGTCTACACTCACACACTCTGACCGAGGTAGTTTATTCTGTCTATACTCAGACTCTCAGAACGAAGTACTTCATGTCGTCTACACTCACACACTCAGATCGAGGTACTTTTTTAACACTACACTCATACACTCAGACCGAGGTAGTTTATTAAGTCTACACTCAGTCACTCGAACCGAGGTACTTTGTTAGACTTACACTCACGCACTCAGACCGAGGTACTTTATTAGACTTACACTCACACACTCAGACCGAGGTACTTCATTTCGTCTACACTCAGTCACTCTGACCAAAGTACTTTATTAAGACTACACACATATACTCTGACGGAGGTAGTTTATAAGGTTTCCCCTCATACACTCAGACTGAGGTAGTTTATTAAGTCTGCATTCAGTCACTCGAACTGAAGTACTTTATTAAGTTTACACTCACAAACTCAGACCGAGGTACTTTATTAAGACTACACTCATATACTCTGACTGAGGTACTTTATTAATTCTACATTCAGTCACTCGAACCGAGGAACTTTATTAGACTTACACTCACACACTCAGATCGAGGTACTTTTATAACACTACACTCATACACTCAGACCGAAGTAGTTCATTTCGTCTACACTCAGTCACTCTGACCAAAGTACTTTATTAAGACTACACACATATACTCTGATGGAGGTAGTTCATAAGGTTTCCCCTCATACACTCAGACTGAGGTAGTTTATTAAGTCTGCATTCAGTCACTCGAACTGAAGTACTTTATCAAGTTTACACTCACAGACTCAGACCGAGGTACTTTATTAGGTCTACACTCACACACTCAGACCGAGGTAATTTATTAGGTCTACACTCACAGACTCAGATCGAGGTACTTTATTAGGTCTACACTCACACACTCAGATCGAGGTAATTTATTAGGTCTACACTCACACACTCAGACTGAGGTACTTTATTAGGTCTACACTCACACACTCAGACTGAGGGACTTTATCAGGTCTACACTCACACACTCAGATCGAGTACTTTATTAGGTCTACACTCACACACTCAGACTGAGGTACTTTATTAGGTCTACACCTACACACTCAGACCGAGGTACTTTATTAGGTCTTCACTCACACACTCAGATCCTGGTACTTTATTAAGTCTGCACTCACACACTCAGACCGAGGTACTTTATTAGGTCTACACTCACACACACAGATCAAGGTACTTTATTAGGTCTACACTCACACACTCAGACCGAGGTAGTTTATTCAGTCTACACTCAGTCACTCGAACCGAGGAACTTTATTAGACGTACACTCACACACTCAGATCGAGGTACTTTTTTAACACTACACTCATACACTCAGACCGAGGTAATTTATTAAGTCTACACTCAGTCACTCGAACCGAGGAACTTTATTAGACTTACACTCACACACTCAGACCGCGGTACTTCATTTCGTCTACACTCAGTCACTCTGACCAAAGTACTTTATTAAGACTACACAGATATACTCTGACGGAGGTAGTTTATAAGGTTTCCACTCATACACTCAGACTGAGGTAGTTTATTAAGTCTGCATTCAGTCACTCGAACTGAAGTACATTATTAAGTTTACACTCACAAACTCAGACCGAGGTACTTTATTAAGACTACACTCATATACTCTGACTGAGGTACTTTATTAAGTCTACACTCATATACTCTGACTGAGGTAGTTTATTAAGACTACACTCAGTCTCTCGAACCAAGGAACTTTATTAGGTCTACACTCACGCACTCAGACCGAGGTACTTTATTAGACTTACACTCACACACTCAGACCGAAGTATATTATTAGGTCCACCCTCACTCACTCAGACTGAGGTACTTTATTCGGTCTAAACTCACTCACTCAGAATGAAGTACTTTATTTGGTCTGCACTCAGTCACTCATCCCAATGTAGTTTATCAAGTCGACACTCACACACTCAAACCGAGGTACATTATAAAGTCTACACTCAGGCACTCAGACAGAGTTACTTTATTAAGTCAACACTCACTCACTCAGACCGAGTTAGTTTATTAAGTCTACACTCAGATACTCTGTCCGACGTACTTTATTAAATCTACACTCTCACACTCAGACCGATGTACTTTATCAGCTCTAAACTCACACATCAGACAGAGGTACTTTATCAGGTCTACACTCACACACTCAGATCGAGGTACTTTATTAGGTCTACACTCACACACTCAGACCGAGGTACTTTATTAGGTTTCACTCATACACTCAGACTGAGGTTGTTTATTAATTCTACATTCAGTCACTCGAACCGAGGAACTTTATTAGACTTACACTAACACACACAGACCGAGGTACTTTATTAGGTCTACACTCACACACTCTGACCGAGGTAGTTTATTCGGTCTATACTCAGACTCTCAGACCGAAGTACTTCATGTCGTCTACACTCACACACTCAGATCGAGGTACTTTTTTAACACTACACTCATGCACTCAGACCGAAGCACTTTATTTGGTCTACACTCACACACTCAGACCGAGTTACTTTATTAGGTCTACACTCATATACTCTGACCGAGGAACTTTATTAAGTCTGCACTCACATACTCTGACCGAGGTAGTTTATTCGGTCTATACTCAGACACTCAGTCCGAGGTACTTCATGTCGTCTGCACTCACACACTCTGACCGAGGTAGTTTATTCAGTCTATACTCAGACACTCAGACCGAGGTACTTCAAGTCGTCTACACTCACACACTCAGACCGAGGTACTTTATTAGGTCTACACTCACACACTCTGACCGAGATAGTTTATTCAGTCTATACTCAGACACTCAGACCGAGGTACTTCATGTCGTCTACACTCACACACTCAGATCGAGGTACTTTTTTAACACTATACTCATGCACTCAGACCGAGGTAGTTTATTAAGTCTACACTCAGTCACTCGAACCGAGGAACTTTATTAGACTTACACTCACACACTCAGACCGAGGTACTTTATTAGACTTACACTCACACACTCAGATCGAGGTACTTTTTTAACACTACACTCATACACTCAGACCGAGGTAGTTTATTAAGTCTACACTCAGTCACTCGAACCGAGGTACTTTATTAGACTTACACTCACACACTCAGACCGCGGTACTTCATTTCGTCTACACTCAGTCACTCAGACCGAAGTACTTTATTAAGACTATACTCATATACTCTGACGGAGGTAGTTTATTAGGTTTACACTCACACACTCAGACCGAAGTACTTTATTAAGACTATACTCATATACTCTGACGGAGGTAGTTTATTAGGTTTACACTCACATACTCTGACCGAGGTAGTTTATTCGGTCTATACTCAGACTGTCGGACCGAGGTACTTTATTAGGTCTACACTCACACACTCAGACCGAGGTACTTTATTAGGTCTATACTCACACACTCAGACCGAGGTACTTTATTAGGTTTCACTCATACACTCAGACTGAGGTTGTTTATTAATTCTACATTCAGTCACTCGAACCGAGGAACTTTATTAGACTTACACTAACACACACAGACCGAGGTACTTTATTAGGTCTACACTCACACACTCTGACCGAGGTAGTTTATTCTGTCTATACTCAGACTCTCAGACCGAAGTACTTCATGTCGTCTACACTCACACACTCAGACCGAAGCACTTTATTAAGACTACACTCATATACTCTGACCGAGGTACTTTATTAAGTCTGCACTCACACACTCTGACCGAGGTAGTTTATTCAGTCTATACTCAGACACTCAGACCGAGGTACTTCAAGTCGTCTACACTCACACACTCAGATCGAGGTACTTTTTTAACACTACACTCATGCACTCAGACCGAGGTAGATTATTAGGTTTCACTCATACACTCAGACCGAGGTAGTTTATTAAGTCTACACTCAGTCACTCGAACCGAGGAACTTTATTAGACTTAAACTCACACACTCAGACCGAGGTACTTTATTAGACTTACACTCACACACTCAGATCGAGGTACTTTTTTAACACTACACTCATACAATCAGACCGAGGTAGTTTATTAAGTCTACAATCAGTCACTCGAACCGAGGTACTTTATTAGACTTATACTCACAAAGGCAGATCGAGGTACTATTTTAACACTACACTCATACACTCAGACCGAGGTAGTTTATTAAGTCTTCAATCAGTCACTCGAACCGAGGTACTTTGTTAGACTTATACTCACACAGTCAGACCGCGGTACTTCATTTCGTCTACACTCAGTCACTCTGACCGAAGTACTTTCTTAAGAATACACTCATATATTCTGACGGAGGTAGTTTATTAGGTTTACACTCATACACTCAGACTGAGGTAGTTTATTAAGTCTGCATTAAGTCACTCGAACTGAAGTACTTTATTATGTTTACACTCACACACTCAGACCGAGGTACTTTATTAAGACTACACTCATATACTCTGACGGAGGTAGTTTATTAGGTTTACACTCATACACTCAGACTGAGGTAGTTTATTAAGTCTGCATTAAGTCACTCGAACTGAAGTACTTTATTATGTTTACACTCACACACTCAGACCGAGGTACTTTATCAGGTCTACACTCAGACACTCAGACCGAAGTACTTTATTAGGTTTACACTCACACACTCAGACCGAGGTTCATTATTAGGTCCACACTCACACACTCAGACCGAGGTACTTTATTGGGTCTACACTCAGACACTCAGACCGAGGTTCATTATTAGGTCCACACTCACACACTCAGACCGAGGTACTTTATTAGACTTACACTCACACAGTCATATCGAGGTACTATTTTAATACTACACTCATACACTCAGACCGAGGTAGTTTATTAAGTCTACAATCAGTCACTCGAACCGAGGTACTTTATTATGTTTACACTCATACACTCAGACCGAGGTACTTTACCAGGTCTACACTCAGACACTCAGACCGAGGTTCATTATTAGGTCCACACTCACACACTTAGACCGAGGTACTTTATTGGGTCTACACACAGACACTCAGACCGAGGTTCATTATTAGGTCCACACTCACACACTCAGACCTAGGTACTTTATTGGGTCTACACTGACACACTCAGACCGAGTTACTTTATTAGGTCTACACTCATATACTCTGACCGAGGAACTTTATTAAGTCTGCACTCACATACTCTGACCGAGGTAGTTTATTCAGTCTATACTCAGACACTCAGTCCGAGGTACTTCATGTCGTCTACACTCACACACTCAGATCGAGGTACTTTTTTAAGACTACACTCATACACTGAGAACGAGGTAGTTTATTAAGTCTACACTCAGTCACTCGAACCGAGGAACTTTATTAGACGTACACTCACACACTCAGACCGAGGAACTTCATTTTATCTACACTCAGTCACTCTGACCTATGTACTTTATTAAGACTATACTCATATACTCTGACCGAGGTACTTTATTAGGTCTACCCTCACACACTCAGACAGAGGTACCTTATTAGGTCTACACTCACACACTCAGACCGAGGTACTTTATTAGGTCCACCCTCACACTCTCAGTCCAAGGTACTTTATTAGGTCCACCCTCACACTCTCAGACCGAGGTACTTCATTTCAACTACACTCAGTCACTCAGACCGATGTACTTTATTAAGTCTGCACTCACACACTCTGACCGAGGTAGTTTATTCAGTCTATACTCAGACACTCAGACCGAGGTACTTCAAGTCGTCTACACTCACACACTCAGATCGAGGTACTTTTTTAACACTACACTCATGCACTCAGACCGAGGTGGATTATTAGGTTTCACTCATATACTCAGACCGAGGTAGTTTATTAAGTCTACACTCAGTCACTCGAACCGAGGAACTTTATTAGACTTAAACTCACACACTCAGACCGAGGTACTTTATTAGACTTACACTCACACACTCAGATCGAGGTACTTTTTTAACACTACACTCATACACTCAGTCCGAGGTAGTTTATTAAGTCTACAATCAGTCACTCGAACCGAGGTACTTTATTAGACTTATACTCACAAAGGCAGATCGAGGTACTATTTTAACACTACACTCATACACTCAGACCGAGGTAGTTTATTAAGTCTTCAATCAGTCACTCGAACCGAGGTACTTTGTTAGACTTATACTCACACAGTCAGACCGCGGTACTTCATTTCGTCTACACTCAGTCACTCTGACCGAAGTACTTTCTTAAGAATACACTCATATACTCTGACGGAGGTAGTTTATTAGGTTTACACTCATACACTCAGACTGAGGTAGTTTATTAAGTCTGCATTATGTCACTCGAACTGAAGTACTTTATTATGTTTACACTCACACACTCAGACCGAGGTACTTTATCAGGTCTACACTCAGACACTCAGACCGAGGTACTTTATTAGGTTTACACTCACACACTCAGACCGAGGTTCATTATTAGGTCCACACTCACACACTCAGACCGAGGTACTTTATTGGGTCTACACTCAGACACTCAGACCGAGGTTCATTATTAGGTCCACACTCACACCCTCAGACCGAGATACTTTATTAGACTTACACTCACACAGTCATATCGAGGTACTATTTTAATACTACACTCATACACTCAGACCGAGGTTCATTATTAGGTCCACACTCACACACTCAGACCGAGGTACTTTATTGGGTCTACACTGACACACTCAGACCGAGTTACTTTATTAGGTCTACACTCATATACTCTGACCGAGGAACTTTATTAAGTCTGCACTCACATACTCTGACCGAGGTAGTTTATTCGGTCTATACTCAGACACTCAGTCCGAGGTACTTCATGTCGTCTACACTCACACACTCAGATCGAGGTACTTTTTTAAGACTACACTCATACACTGAGAACGAGGTAGTTTATTAAGTCTACACTCAGTCACTCGAACCGAGGAACTTTATTAGACGTACAGTCACACACTCAGACCGAGGAACTTCATTTTATCTACACTCAGTCACTCTGACCTATGTACTTTATTAAGACTATACTCATATACTCTGACCGAGGTACTTTATTAGGTCTACCCTCACACACTCAGACAGAGGTACCTTATTAGGTCTACACTCACACACTCAGACCGAGGTACTTTATTAGGTCCACCCTCACACACTCAGACCGAGGTACTTTATTAGGTCCACCCTCACACTCTCAGACCGAGGTACTTTATTAGGTCCACCCTCACACTCTCAGACCGAGGTACTTCATTTCAACTACACTCAGTCACTCAGACCGATGTACTTTATTAAGTCTACCCTCATATCCTCTGACCGAGGTAGTTTCTTAGGTCTACACTCAGTTACTCGAACCGAGGTACTTTATTAAGTCTACACTCAGTCACTCAGACCGATGTACTTTATTAAGTCTACACTCATATACTCTGACCGAGGTAGTTTCTTAGGTCTACACTCAGTCACTCGAACCGAGGTACTTTATTAGACTTACACTCACACACTCAGACCAAGGTACTTTATCAGGTCTAAACTCACACATCAGACAGAGGTACTTTATCAGGTCTACACTCGCACACTCCGACCGAGGTACTTTATCAGGTCTAAACTCACACACTCAGACTAAGGTACTTTATTAGGTCTACACTCACACACTCAGACCAAGGTACTTTATTAGGTCTACACTCACACACTCAGACTAAGGTACTTTATTAGGTCTACACTCACACACTCAGACCAAGGTACTTTATTAGGTCTACACTCACACACTCAGACCAAGGTACTTTATTAGGTCTACACTCACACACTCAGACTAAGGTACTTTATTAGGTCTACACTCACACACTCAGACTAAGGTACTTTATTAGGTCTACACTCACACACTCAGACCAAGGTACTTTATTAGGTCTACACTCACACACTCAGACCGAGTTACTTTATTAGGTTTACACTCACACACTCAGACCAAAGTATATTATTAGGTCCACCCTCACTCACTCAGACTGAGGTACTTTATTCGGGCTAAACTCACACACTCAGAATGAGGTACTTTATTCGGGCTAAACTCACACACTCAGAATGAGGTACTTTATTTGGTCTACACTCAGTCACTCATCCCAATGTAGTTTATCAAGTCGACACTCACACACTCAGACCGAGGTACATTATAAAGTCTACACTCAGGCACTCAGACCGAGTTACTTTATTAGGTCAACACTCACTCACTCAGACCGAGTTACTTTATTAAGTCTACACTCAGATACTCCGTCCGACGTACTTTATTAAGGTTACACTCACACACTCAGACCGAAGCACTTTATTAAGACTACACTCATATACTCTGACCGAGGTACTTTATTAAGTCTGCACTCACACACTCTGACCGAGGTAGTTTATTCAGTCTATACTCAGACACTCAGACCGAGGTACTTCAAGTCGTCTACACTCACACACTCAGATCGAGGTACTTTTTTAACACTACACTCATGCACTCAGACCGAGGTAGTTTATTAAGTCTACACTCAGTCACTCGAACCGAGGAACTTTATTAGACTTACACTCACACACTCAGACCGAGGTACTTTATTAGACTTACACTCTTATACTCTGACCGAGGTACTTTATTAAGACTACACTCATACACTGAGACCGAGGTAGTTTATTAAGTCTACACTCAGTCACTCGAACCGAGGAACTTTATTAGACTTACACTCACACACTCAGACCGAGGTACTTTATTAAGACTACACTCATACACTGAGACCGAGGTAGTTTATTAAGTCTACACTCAGTCACTCGAACCGAGGAACTTTATTAGACTTAAACTCACACACTCAGACCGAGGTACTTTATTAGACTTACACTCACACACTCAGATCGAGGTACTTTTTTAACACTACACTCATACACTCTGACCGAGGTAGTTTATTAAGTCTACAATCAGTCACTCGAACCGAGGTACTTTATTAGACTTATACTCACAAAGGCAGATCGAGGTACTATTTTAACACTACACTCATACACTCAGACCGAGGTAGTTTATTAAGTCTTCAATCAGTCACTCGAACCGAGGTACTTTGTTAGACTTATACTCACACAGTCAGACCGCGGTACTTCATTTCGTCTACACTCAGTCACTCTGACCGAAGTACTTTCTTAAGAATACACTCATATATTCTGACGGAGGTAGTTTATTAGGTTTACACTCATACACTCAGACTGAGGTAGTTTATTAAGTCTGCATTAAGTCACTCGAACTGAAGTACTTTATTATGTTTACACTCACACACTCAGACCGAGGTACTTTATCAGGTCTACACTCAGACACTCAGACCGAGGTACTTTATTAGACTTACACTCATATACTCTGACCGAGGTACTTTATTAGGTCTACACTCACGCACTCAGACCGAGGTACTTTATTAGACTTACACTCACACACTCAGACCGAGGTACTTCATTTCGTCTACACTCAGTCACTCTGACCAAAGTACTTTCTTAAGACTACACACATATACTCTGACGGAGGTAGTTTATTAGGTTTACACTCACACACTCAGACCGAGGTACTTTATTAAGACTACACTCATATACTCTGACGGAGGTAGATTATTAGGTTTACACTCATACACTCAGACTGAGGTAGTTTATTAAGTCTGCATTAAGTCACTCGAACTGAAGTACTTTATTATGTTTACACTCACACACTCAGACCGAGGTACTTTATCAGGTCTACACTCGCACACTCAGACCGAGGTACTTTATTAAGACTACACTCATATACTCTGACGGAGGTAGTTTATTAGGTTTACACTCATACACTCAGACTGAGGTAGTTTATTAAGTCTGCATTAAGTCACTCGAACTGAAGTACTTTATTATGTTTACACTCACACACTCAGACCGAGGTACTTTATCAGGTCTACACTCAGACACTCAGACCGAGGTTCATTATTAGGTCCACACTCACACACTCAGACCGAGGTAATTTATTGGGTCTACAATGACACACTCAGACCGAGATCTTTATTAGGTCTACATTCATATACTCCGACCGAGGAACTTTATTAAGTCTGCACTCACATACTCTGACCGAGGTAGTTTATTCGGTCTATACTCAGACACTCAGTCCGAGGTACTTCATGTCGTCTACACTCACACACTCAGATTGAGGTACTTTTTTAAGACTACACTCATACACTGAGACCGAGGTAGTTTATTAAGTCTACACTCAGTCACTCGAAACGAGGAACTTTATTAGACGTACACTCACACACTCAGACTGAGGAACTTCATTTCATCTACACTCAGTCACTCAGACCGATGTACTTTATTAAGACTATACTCATATACTCTGAGTGAGTAAGTTTATTAGGTTTACACTCACACACTCAGACTCAGTTACTTTATTAGGTCTACACTCACACACTCAGACCGAGGTACTTTATTAGGACTACACTCACACACTCAGACTGAGGTACTTTATTAGGACTACACTCACACACTCAGACCAAGGTACTTTATTAGGACTACACTCACACACTCAGAACGTGGTGCTTTATTAGGTCTACACTTACACACTCAGACCGAGGTACTTTATTAAGACTGTACTCATATACTCTGACAGAGGAAGTTTATTAGGTTTACACTCATACACTCAGACTGAGTTACTTTATTAAGACTACACTCATATACTCTGACGGAGGTAGATTATTAGGTTTACACTCATACACTCAGACTGAGGTAGTTTATTAAGTCTGCATTAAGTCACTCGAACTGAAGTACTTTATTATGTTTACACTCACACACTCAGACCGAGGTACTTTATCAGGTCTACACTCGCACACTCAGACCGAGGTACTTTATTAAGACTACACTCATATACTCTGACGGAGGTAGTTTATTAGGTTTACACTCATACACTCAGACCGAGGTACTTTATTAAGACTGTACTCATATACTCTGACAGAGGAAGTTTATTAGGTTTACACTCATACACTCAGACTGAGTTACTTTATTAGATCTACACTCACACACTCAGACCGAGGTACTTTATTAAGACTGTACTCATATAATCTGACTGAGGAAGTTTATTAGGTTTACACTCATACACTCAGACTGAGTTACTTTATTAGGTCTACACTTACACACTCAGACCGAGGTACTTTATTAAGACTGTACTCATATACTCTGACAGAGGAAGTTTATTAGGTTTACACTCATACACTCAGACTGAGTTACTTTATTAGGTCTACACTCACACACTCAGACCGAGGTACATTATTAGGTCTACCCTCACACACTCAGACGGAGGTACTTTATTACGTCTACACTCACACACTCAGATCAAGTTACTTTATGAGGTCTAAACTCACACACTCAGACCGAGGTACTTTCTCAGTTCTACACTCACACACTCAGACCGAGGTACTTTATTAGGTCTACACTCACACTCTCAGACCGAGGTACTTTATTAGATCTACACTCACACACTCAGACCGAGTTACTTTATTAAGTTTACACTCACACACACAGACCGAGGTACTTTATTAGGTCTACACTCACACACTCAGACCGAGGTACTTTATTAGGTTTACACTCACAAACTCAGACCAAGGTACTTTATTAGGTCTACACTCACACACTCAGACTGAGGTACTTTATTACGTCTACACTCACACACTCAGATCAAGTTACTTTATTAGGTCTACACTCACACACTCAGACCGAGGTTCTTTATTAGGTTTACACTCACACACTCAGACCGAAGTATATTATTAGGTCCACCCTCACTCACTCAGACTGAGGTACTTTATTCGGTCTAAACTCACTCACTCAGAATGAGGTACTTTATTTGGTCTGCACTCAGTCTCTCATCCCAATGTAGTTTATCAAGTCGACACTCACACACTCAAACCGAGGTACATTATAAAGTCTACACTCAGGCACTCAGACAGAGTTACTTTATTAAGTCAACACTCACTCATTCAAACCGAGTTACTTTATTAAGTCTACACTCAGATACTCCGTCCGACGTACTTTATTAGGTTTACACTCACACACTCAGACCGAGGTAGTTTATTAGGTTTCACTCACACACTCAGACCGAGGTACTTTATTAAGACTATACTCATATACTCTGAGTGAGGAAGTTTATTAGGTGTACACTCATACACTCAGACTCAGTTACTTTATTAGGTCAACACTCACACACTCAGACCGAGGTACTTTATTAGGACAACACTCACACACTCAGAACGTGGTGCTTTATCAGGTCTACACTCACACACTCAGACCGAGGTACTTTATTAAGACTATACTCATATACTCTGACTGAGGAAGTTTATTAGGTTTACACTCATACACTCAGACTGAGTTACTTTATTAGGTCTACCCTCACACACTCAGACCGAGGTACTTTATTAGGTTTACACTCACACACTCAGACCAAGGTACTTTATTAGGTCTACCCTCACACACTCAGACGGAGGTACTTTATTACGTCTACACTCACACACTCAGATCAAGTTACTTTATTAGGTCTAAACTCACACACTCAGACCGAGGTACTTTCTCAGGTCTACACTCACACACTCAGACCGAGGTACTTTATTAGGTCTACACTCACACACTCAGATCGACGTACTTTATTAGGTCCACACTCACACACTCAGACCGAAGCACTTTATTTGCTCTACACTCACACCCTCAGACCGAGGTACTTTATTACGTCTACACTCACACACTCAGATCAAGTTACTTTATTAGGTCTAAACTCACACACTCAGACCGAGGTACTTTCTCAGGTCTACACTCATACACTCAGACTGAGGTAGTTTATTAAGTCTGCATTAAGTCACTCGAACTGAAGTACTTTATTATGTTTACACTCACACACTCAGACCGAGGTACTTTATCAGGTCTACACTCAGACACTCAGACCGAGGTTCATTATTAGGTCCACACTCACACACTCAGACCGAGGTACTTTATTAGACTTACACTCACACAGTCAGATCGAGGTACTATTTTAATACTACACTCATACACTCAGACCGAGGTAGTTTATTAAGTCTACAATCAGTCACTTGAACCGAGGTACTTTATTATGTTTACACTCATACACTCAGACCGAGGTACTTTACCAGGTCTACACTCAGACACTCAGACCGAGGTTCATTATTAGGTCCACACTCACACACTCAGACCGAGGTACTTTATTGGGTCTACACTCAGACACTCAGACCGAGGTTCATTATTAGGTCCACACTCACACACTCAGACCGAGGTACTTTATTGGGTCTACACTCATACACTCAGACCGAGGTACTTTACCAGGTCTACACTCAGACACTCAGACCGAGGTTCATTATTAGGTCCACACTCACACACTCAGACCGAGGTACTTTATTGGGTCTACACTCAGACACTCAGACCGAGGTTCATTATTAGGTCCACACTCACACACTCAGACCGAGGTACTTTATTGGGTCTACACTGACACACTCAGACCGAGTTACTTTATTAGGTCTACACTCATATACTCTGACCGAGGAACTTTATTAAGTCTGCACTCACATACTCTGACCGAGGTAGTTTATTCGGTCTATACTCAGACAGTCGGACCGAGGTACTTTATTAGGTCTACACTCACACACTCAGACCGAGGTACTTTATTAGGTCTATACTCACACACTCAGACCGAGGTACTTTATTAGGTTTCACTCATACACTCAGACTGAGGTTGTTTATTAATTCTACATTCAGTCACTCGAACCGAGGAACTTTATTAGACTTACACTAACACACACAGACCGAGGTACTTTATTAGGTCTACACTCACACACTCTGACCGAGGTAGTTTATTCTGTCTATACTCAGACTCTCAGACCGAAGTACTTCATGTCGTCTACACTCACACACTCAGACCGAAGCACTTTATTAAGACTACACTCATATACTCTGACCGAGGTACTTTATTAAGTCTGCACTCACACACTCTGACCGAGGTAGTTTATTCAGTCTATACTCAGACACTCAGACCGAGGTACTTCAAGTCGTCTACACTCACACACTCAGATCGAGGTACTTTTTTAACACTACACTCATGCACTCAGACCGAGGTAGATTATTAGGTTTCACTCATACACTCAGACCGAGGTAGTTTATTAAGTCTACACTCAGTCACTCGAACCGAGGAACTTTATTAGACTTACACTCACACACTCAGACCGAGGTACTTTATTAGACTTACACTCACACACTCAGATCGAGGTACTTTTTTAACACTACACTCATACACTCAGACCGAGGTAGTTTATTAAGTCTTCAATCAGTCACTCGAACCGAGGTACTTTGTTAGACTTATACTCACACAGTCAGACCGCGGTACTTCATTTCGTCTACACTCAGTCACTCTGACCGAAGTACTTTCTTAAGAATACACTCATATATTCTGACGGAGGTAGTTTATTAGGTTTACACTCATACACTCAGACTGAGGTAGTTTATTAAGACTACACTCATATACTCTGACGGAGGTAGTTTATTAGGTTTACACTCATACACTCAGACTGAGGTAGTTTATTATGTCTGCATTATGTCACTCGAACTGAAGTACTTTATTATGTTTACACTCACACACTCAGACCGAGGTTCATTATTAGGTCCACACTCACACACCCAGACCGAGGTACTTTATTAGACTTACACTCACACAGTCATATCGAGGTACTATTTTAATACTACACTCATACACTCAGACCGAGGTAGTTTATTAAGTCTACAATCAGTCACTCGAACCGAGGTACTTTATTATGTTTACACTCATACACTCAGACCGAGGTACTTTACCAGGTCTACACTCAGACACTCAGACCGAGGTTCATTATTAGGTCCACACTCACACACTCAGACCGAGGTACTTTATTGGGTCTACACTCAGACACTCAGACCGAGGTTCATTATTAGGTCCACACTCACACACTCAGTCCTAGGTACTTTATTGGGTCTACACTGACACACTCAGACCGAGTTACTTTATTAGGTCTACCCTCATATACTCTGACCGAGGAACTTTATTAAGTCTGCACTCACATACTCTGACCGAGGTAGTTTATTCGGTCTATACTCAGACACTCAGTCCGAGGTACTTCATGTCGTCTACACTCACACACTCAGATCGAGGTACTTTTTTAAGACTACACTCATACACTGAGAACGAGGTAGTTTATTAAGTCTACACTCAGTCACTCGAACCGAGGAACTTTATTAGACGTACACTCACACACTCAGACCGAGGAACTTCATTTTATCTACACTCAGTCACTCTGACCTATGTACTTTATTAAGACTATACTCATATACTCTGACCGAGGTTCATTATTAGTTCCACACTCACACACTCAGACCGAGGGACTTTATTGGGTCTACACTCAGACACTCAGACCGAGGTTCATTATTAGGTCCACACTCACACACTCAGACCTAGGTACTTTATTGGGTCTACACTGACACACTCAGACCGAGTTACTTTATTAGGTCTACACTCATATACTCTGACCGAGGAACTTTATTAAGTCTGCACTCACATACTCTGACCGAGGTAGTTTATTCGGTCTATACTCAGACAGTCGGACCGAGGTACTTTATTAGGTCTACACTCACACACTCAGACCGAGGTACTTTATTAGGTCTATACTCACACACTCAGACCGAGGTACTTTATTAGGTTTCACTCATACACTCAGACTGAGGTTGTTTATTAATTCTACATTCAGTCACTCGAACCGAGGAACTTTATTAGACTTACACTAACACACACAGACCGAGGTACTTTATTAGGTCTACACTCACACACTCTGACCGAGGTAGTTTATTCTGTCTATACTCAGACTCTCAGACCGAAGTACTTCATGTCGTCTACACTCACACACTCAGACCGAAGCACTTTATTAAGACTACACTCATATACTCTGACCGAGGTACTTTATTAAGTCTGCACTCACACACTCTGACCGAGGTAGTTTATTCAGTCTATACTCAGACACTCAGACCGAGGTACTTCAAGTTGTCTACACTCACACACTCAGATCGAGGTACTTTTTTAACACTACACTCATGCACTCAGACCGAGGTAGATTATTAGGTTTCACTCATACACTCAGACCGAGGTAGTTTATTAAGTCTACACTCAGTCACTCGAACCGAGGAACTTTATTAGACTTAAACTCACACACTCAGACCGAGGTACTTTATTAGACTTACACTCACACACTCAGATCGAGGTACTTTTTTAACACTACACTCATACACTCTGACCGAGGTAGTTTATTAAGTCTACAATCAGTCACTCGAACCGAGGTACTTTATTAGACTTATACTCACAAAGGCAGATCGAGGTACTATTTTAACACTACACTCATACACTCAGACCGAGGTAGTTTATTAAGTCTTCAATCAGTCACTCGAACCGAGGTACTTTGTTAGACTTATACTCACACAGTCAGACCGCGGTACTTCATTTCGTCTACACTCAGTCACTCTGACCGAAGTACTTTCTTAAGAATACACTCATATATTCTGACGGAGGTAGTTTATTAGGTTTACACTCATACACTCAGACTGAGGTAGTTTATTAAGTCTGCATTAAGTCACTCGAACTGAAGTACTTTATTATGTTTACACTCACACACTCAGACCGAGGTACTTTATTAAGACTACACTCATATACTCTGACGGAGGTAGTTTATTAGGTTTACACTCATACACTCAGACTGAGGTAGTTTATTAAGTCTGCATTAAGTCACTCGAACTGAAGTACTTTATTATGTTTACACTCACACACTCAGACCGAGGTACTTTATCAGGTCTACACTCAGACACTCAGACCGAGGTACTTTATTAGGTTTACACTCACACACTCAGACCGAGGTTCATTATTAGGTCCACACTCACACACTCAGACCGAGGTACTTTATTGGGTCTACACTCAGACACTCAGACCGAGGTTCATTATTAGGTCCACACTCACACACTCAGACCGAGGTACTTTATTAGACTTACACTCACACCCTCAGACCGAGATACTTTATTAGACTTACACTCACACAGTCATATCGAGGTACTATTTTAATACTACACTCATACACTCAGACCGAGGTAGTTTATTAAGTCTACAATCAGTCACTCGAACCGAGGTACTTTATTATGTTTACACTCATACACTCAGACCGAGGTACTTTACCAGGTCTACACTCAGACACTCAGACCGAGGTTCATTATTAGGTCCACACTCACACACTCAGACCGAGGTACTTTATTGGGTCTACACTCAGACACTCAGACCGAGGTTCATTATTAGGTCCACACTCACACACTCAGACCGAGGTACTTTATTGGGTCTACACTCATATACTCTGACCGAGGAACTTTATTAAGTCTGCACTCACATACTCTGACCGAGGTAGTTTATTCGGTCTATACTCAGACACTCAGTCCGAGGTACTTCATGTCGTCTACACTCACACACTCAGATCGAGGTACTTTTTTAAGACTACACTCATACACTGAGAACGAGGTAGTTTATTAAGTCTACACTCAGTCACTCGAACCGAGGAACTTTATTAGACGTACACTCACACACTCAGACCGAGGAACTTCATTTTATCTACACTCAGTCACTCTGACCTATGTACTTTATTAAGACTATACTCATATACTCTGACCGAGGTACTTTATTAGGTCTACCCTCACACACTCAGACCGAGGTACTTTATTAGGTCCACCCTCACACTCTCAGACCAAGGTACTTTATTAGGTCCACCCTCACACTCTCAGACCGAGGTACTTCATTTCAACTACACTCAGTCACTCAGACCGATGTACTTTATTAAGTCTACCCTCATATCCTCTGACCGAGGTAGTTTCTTAGGTCTACACTCAGTCACTCGAACCGAGGTACTTTATTAGACTTACACTCACACACTCAGACCAAGGTAATTTATCAGGTCTAAACTCACACATCAGACAGCGGTACTTTATTAGGTCTAAACTCACACACTCAGACCGAGGTACTTTATTAGGTCTACACTCACACACTCAGAAAGAGGTACTTTATTTGGTCTACACTCAGTCACTCATCCCAATGTAGTTTATCAAGTCGACACTCATACTCAGACTCTCAGACCGAGGTACATTATAAAGTCTACACTCAGGCACTCAGACCGAGTTACTTTATTAGGTCTACACTCACACACTCAGACCGAAGCACTTTATTAAGACTACACTCATATACTCTGACCGAGGTACTTTATTATGTCTGCACTCACACACTCAGATCGAGGTACTTTATTGGACTTACACTCACACACTCAGACCGAGGTACTTCATTTCGTCTACACTCAGTCACTCTGACCAAAGTACTTTATTAAGACTACACACATATACTCTGACGGAGGTAGTTTATTAGGTTTACACTCACACACTCAGACCGAGGTAGTTTATTAAGTCTGCATTAAGTCACTCGAACTGAAGTACTTTATTATGTTTACACTCACACACTCAGACCGAGGTACTTTATCAGGTCTACACTCGCACACTCAGACCGAGGTACTTTATTAAGACTATACTCATATACTCTGACGGAGGTAGTTTATTAGGTTTACACTCATACACTCAGACTGAGGTAGTTTATTAAGTCTGCATTAAGTCACTCGAACTGAAGTACTTTATTATGTTTACACTCACACACTCAGACCGAGGTACTTTATCAGGTCTACACTCAGACACTCAGACCGAGGTTCATTATTAGGTCCACACTCACACACTCAGACCGAGGTACTTTATTGGGTCTACACTCAGACACTCAGACCGAGGTTCATTATTATGTCCACACTCACACACTCAGACCGAGGTACTTTATTGGGTCTACAATGACACACTCAGACCGAGTTCTTTATTAGGTCTACATTCATATACTCCGACCGAGGAACTTTATTAAGTCTGCACTCACATACTCTGACCGAGGTAGTTTATTCGGTCTATACTCAGACACTCAGTCCGAGGTACTTCATGTCGTCTACACTCACACACTCAGATCGAGGTACTTTTTTAAGACAACACTCATACACTGAGACCGAGGTAGTTTATTAAGTCTACACTCAGTCACTCGAACCGAGGAACTTTATTAGACGTACACTCACACACTCAGACTGAGGAACTTCATTTCATCTACACTCAGTCACTCAGACCGATGTACTTTATTAAGACTATACTCATATACTCTGAGTGAGGAAGTTTATTAGGTGTACACTCATACACTCAGACTCAGTTACTTTATTAGGTCTACACTCACACACTCAGACCGAGGTACTTTATTAGGACTACACTCACACACTCAGAACGTGGTGCTTTATTAGGTCTACACTTACACACTCAGACCGAGGTACTTTATTAAGACTGTACTCATATACTCTGACTGAGGAAGTTTATTAGGTTTACACTCATACACTCAGACTGAGTTACTTTATTAGGTCTACACTCACACACTCAGACCGAGGTACTCTGTTAAGACTATACTCATATACTCTGAGTGAGGAAGTTTATTAGGTGTACACTCATACACTCAGACTCAGTTACTTTATTAGGTCTACACTCACACACTCAGACGGAGGTACTTTATTAGATCTACACTCACACACTCAGACCGATTTACTTTATTAAGACTATACTCATATAATCTGACTGAGGAAGTTTATTAGGTTTACACTCACACACTCAGACTGAGTTACTTTATTAGGTCTACCCTCACACACTCAGACGGAGGTACTTTATTACGTCTACACTCACACACTCAGATCAAGTTACTTTATGAGGTCTAAACTCACACACTCAGACCGAGGTACTTTCTCAGGTCTACACTCACACACTCAGTCCGAGGTACTTTATTAGGTCTACACTCACACTCTCAGACCGAGGTACTTTATTAGATCTACACTCACACACTCAGACCGAGTTACTTTATTAAGTTTACACTCACACACACAGATCGAGGTACTTTATTAGGTCTACACTCACACACTTAGACCGAGGTACTTTATTAGGTTTACACTCACAAACTCAGACCAAGGTACTTTATTAGGTCTACACTCACACGCTCAGACCGAGGTACTTTATTACGTCTACACTCACACACTCAGATCAAGTTACTTTATTAGGTCTACACTCACACACTCAGACCGAGGTACTTTATTAGGTTTACACTCACACGCTCAGACCGAGGTACTTTATTACGTCTACACTCACACACTCAGATCAAGTTACTTTATTAGGTCTACACTCACACACTCAGACCGAGGTACTTTATTAGGTTTACACTCACACACTCAGACCGAAGTATATTATTAGGTCCACCCTCACTCACTCAGACTGAGGTACTTTATTCGGTCTAAACTCACTCACTCAGAATGAGGTACTTTATTTGGTCTGCACTCAGTCTCTCATCCCAATGTAGTTTATCAAGTCGACACTCACACACTCAAACCGAGGTACATTATAAAGTCTACACTCAGGCACTCAAACAGAGTTACTTTATTAAGTCAACACTCACTCATTCAGACCGAGTTACTTTATTAAGTCTACACTCAGATACTCCGTCCGACGTACTTTATTAGGTTTACACTCACACTCTCAGACCGAGGTAGTTTATTAGGTTTCACTCACACACTCAGACCGAGCTACTTTATTGGGTCTACAATGACACACTCAGACCGAGTTCTTTATTAGGTCTACAATCATATACTCCGACCGAGGAACTTTATTAAGTCTGCACTCACATACTCTGACCGAGGTAGTTTATTCGGTCTATACTCAGACACTCAGTCCGAGGTACTTCATGTCGTCTACACTCACACACTCAGATCGAGGTACTTTTTTAAGACTACACTCATACACTGAGACCGAGGTAGTTTATTAAGTCTACACTCAGTCACTCGAACCGAGGAACTTTATTAGACGTACACTCACACACTCAGACCGAGGAACTTCATTTCATCTACACTCAGTCACTCAGACCTATGTACTTTATTAAGACTATACTCATATACTCTGAGTGAGGAAGTTTATTAGGTGTACACTCATACACTCAGACTCAGTTACTTTATTAGGTCAACACTCAGACCGAGGTACTTTATTAGGACTACACTCACACACTCAGAACGTGGTGCTTTATTAGGTCTACACTCACACACTCAGACCGAGGTACTTTATTAGGACTACTCTCACACACTCAGAACGTGGTGCTTTATCAGGTCTACACTCACACACTCAGACCGAGGTACTTTATTAGGACTACTCTCACACACTCAGAATGTGGTGCTTTATCAGGTCTACACTCACACACTCAGACCGATTTACTTTATTAAGACTATACTCATATAATCTGACTGAGGAAGTTTATTAGGTTTACACTCATACACTCAGACTGAGTTACTTTATTAGGTCTACCCTCACACACTCAGACGGAGGTACTTTATTACGTCTACACTCACACACTCAGATGAAGTTACTTTATTAGGTCTACACTCACACACTCAGACCGAGGTACTTTATTAGGACTACACTCACACACTCAGAACGTGGTGCTTTATTAGGTCTACACTTACACACTCAGACCGAGGTACTTTATTAAGACTGTACTCATATACTCTGACTGAGGAAGTTTATTAGGTTTACACTCATACACTCAGACTGAGTTACTTTATTAGGTCTACACTCACACACTCAGACCGAGGTACTCTGTTAAGACTATACTCATATACTCTGAGTGAGGAAGTTTATTAGGTGTACACTCATACACTCAGACTGAGTTACTTTATTAGGTCTACCCTCACACACTCAGACGGAGGTACTTTATTACGTCTACACTCACACACTCAGATCAAGTTACTTTATGAGGTCTAAACTCACACACTCAGACCGAGGTACTTTCTCAGTTCTACACTCACACACTCAGACCGAGGTACTTTCTCAGGTCTACACTCACACACTCAGACCGAGGTACTTTATTAGATCTACACTCACACACTCAGACCGAGTTACTTTATTAAGTTTACACTCACACACACAGATCGAGGTACTTAATTAGGTCTACACTCACACACTCAGACCGAGGTACTTTATTAGGTTTACACTCACAAACTCAGACCAAGGTACTTTATTAGGTCTACACTCACACACTCAGACCGAGGTACTTTATTACGTCTACACTCACACACTCAGATCAAGTTACTTTATTAGGTCTACACTCACACACTCAGACCGAGGTACTTTATTAGGTTTACACTCACACACTCAGACCGAAGTATATTATTAGGTCCACCCTCACTCACTCAGACTGAGGTACTTTATTCGGTCTAAACTCACTCACTCAGAATGAGGTACTTTATTTGGTCTGCACTCAGTCTCTCATCCCAATGTAGTTTATCAAGTCGACACTCACACACTCAAACCGAGGTACATTATAAAGTCTACACTCAGGCACTCAGACAGAGTTACTTTATTAAGTCAACACTCACTCATTCAGACCGAGTTACTTTATTAAGTCTACACTCAGATACTCCGTCCGACGTACTTTATTAGGTTTACACTCACACACTCAGACCGAGGTAGTTTATTAGGTTTCACTCACACACTCAGACCGAGCTACTTTATTGGGTCTACAATGACACACTCAGACCGAGTTCTTTATTAGGTCTACATTCATATACTCCGACCGAGGAACTTTATTAAGTCTGCACTCACATACTCTGACCGAGGTAGTTTATTCGGTCTATACTCAGACACTCAGTCCGAGGTACTTCATGTCGTCTACACTCACACACTCAGATCGAGGTACTTTTTTAAGACTACACTCATACACTGAGACCGAGGTAGTTTATTAAGTCTACACTCAGTCACTCGAACCGAGGAACTTTATTAGACGTACACTCACACACTCAGACCGAGGAACTTCATTTCATCTACACTCAGTCACTCAGACCTATGTACTTTATTAAGACTATACTCATATACGCTGAGTGAGGAAGTTTATTAGGTGTACACTCATACACTCAGACTCAGTTACTTTATTAGGTCAACACTCAGACCGAGGTACTTTATTAGGACTACACTCACACACTCAGAACGTGATGCTTTATTAGGTCTACACTCACACACTCAGACCGAGGTACTTTATTAGGACTACTCTCACACACTCAGAACGTGGTGCTTTATCAGGTCTACACTCACACACTCAGACCGAGGTACTTTATTAGGACTACTCTCACACACTCAGAATGTGGTGCTTTATCAGGTCTACACTCACACACTCAGACCGATTTACTTTATTAAGACTATACTCATATAATCTGACTGAGGAAGTTTATTAGGTTTACACTCATACACTCAGACTGAGTTACTTTATTAGGTCTACCCTCACACACTCAGACGGAGGTACTTTATTACGTCTACACTCACACACTCAGATCAAGTTACTTTATTAGGTCTAAACTCACACACTCAGACCGAGGTACTTTCTCAGGTCTACACTCACACACTCAGACCGAGGTACTTTATTAGGTCTACACTCACACACTCAGATCGAGGTACTTTATTAGGTCCACACTCACACACTCAGACCGAAGCACTTTATTTGCTCTACACTCACACCCTCAGACCGAGGTACTTTATTACGTCTACACTCACACACTCAAACCGAGGTACATTATAAAGTCTACACTCAGGCACTCAAACAGAGTTACTTTATTAAGTCAACACTCACTCATTCAGACCGAGTTACTTTATTAAGTCTACACTCAGATACTCCGTCCGACGTACTTTATTAGGTTTACTCTCACACACTCAGACCGAGGTAGTTTATTAGGTTTCACTCACACACTCAGACCGAGCTACTTTATTGGGTCTACAATGACACACTCAGACCGAGTTCTTTATTAGGTCTACAATCATATACTCCGACCGAGGAACTTTATTAAGTCTGCACTCACATACTCTGACCGAGGTAGTTTATTCGGTCTATACTCAGACACTCAGTCCGAGGTACTTCATGTCGTCTACACTCACACACTCAGATCGAGGTACTTTTTTAAGACTACACTCATACACTGAGACAGAGGTAGTTTATTAAGTCTACACTCAGTCACTCGAACCGAGGAACTTTATTAGACGTACACTCACACACTCAGACCGAGGAACTTCATTTCATCTACACTCAGTCACTCAGACCTATGTACTTTATTAAGACTATACTCATATACGCTGAGTGAGGAAGTTTATTAGGTGTACACTCATACACTCAGACTCAGTTACTTTATTAGGTCTACACTCACACACTCAGACCGAGGTACTTTATTAGGACTACACTCACACACTCAGAACGTGGTGCTTTATTAGGTCTACACTCACACACTCAGACCGAGGTACTTTATTAGGACTACTCTCACACACTCAGAACGTGGTGCTTTATCAGGTCTACACTCACACACTCAGACCGAGGTACTTTATTAGGACTACTCTCACACACTCAGAATGTGGTGCTTTATCAGGTCTACACTCACACACTCAGACCGATTTACTTTATTAAGACTATACTCATATAATCTGACTGAGGAAGTTTATTAGGTTTACACTCATACACTCAGACTGAGTTACTTTATTAGGTCTACCCTCACACACTCAGACGGAGGTACTTTATTACGTCTACACTCACACACTCAGATGAAGTTACTTTATTAGGTCTACACTCACACACTCAGACCGAGGTACTTTATTAGGACTACACTCACACACTCAGAACGTGGTGCTTTATTAGGTCTACACTTACACACTCAGACCGAGGTACTTTATTAAGACTGTACTCATATACTCTGACTGAGGAAGTTTATTAGGTTTACACTCATACACTCAGACTGAGTTACTTTATTAGGTCTACACTCACACACTCAGACCGAGGTACTCTGTTAAGACTATACTCATATACTCTGAGTGAGGAAGTTTATTAGGTGTACACTCATACACTCAGACTCAGTTACTTTATTAGGTCTACACTCACACACTCAGACGGAGGTACTTTATTAGATCTACACTCACACACTCAGACCGATTTACTTTATTAAGACTATACTCATATAATCTGACTGAGGAAGTTTATTAGGTCTACACTCACACACTCAGACCGAGGTACTTTATTTGGTCTACACTCACACACTCAGATCGAGGTACTTTATTAGGTCTACACTCACACACTCAGACGGAGGTACTTTATTAGATCTACACTCACACACTCAGACCGATTTACTTTATTAAGACTATACTCATATACTCTGACTGAGGAAGTTTATTAGGTCTACACTCACACACTCAGACCGAGGTACTTTCTCAGGTCTACACTCACACACTCAGACCGAGGTACTTTATTAGATCTACACTCACACACTCAGACCGAGTTACTTTATTAAGTTTACACTCACACACTCAGATCGAGGTACTTTATTAGGTCTACACTCACACACTCAGACCGAGGTACTTTATTAGGTCTAAACTCACACACTCAGACCAAGGTACTTTATTAGGTTTACACTCACAAACTCAGACCAAGGTACTTTATTAGGTCCACCCTCACACACTCAGATCAAGTTACTTTATTAGGTCTACACTCACACGCTCAGACCGAGGTACTTTATTAGGTTTACACTCACACACTCAGACCGAAGTATATTATTAGGTCCACCCTCACTCACTCAGACTGAGGTACTTTATTCGGTCTAAACTCACTCACTCAGAATGAGGTACTTTATTTGGTCTGCACTCAGTCTCTCATCCCAATGTAGTTTATCAAGTCGACACTCACACACTCAAACCGAGGTACATTATAAAGTCTACACTCAGGCACTCAGACAGAGTTACTTTATTAAGTCAACACTCACTCATTCAGACCGAGTTACTTTATTAAGTCTACACTCAGATACTCCGTCCGACGTACTTTATTAGGTTTACACTCACACACTCAGACCGAGGTAGTTTATTAGGTTTCACTCACACACTCAGACCGAGCTACTTTATTGGGTCTACAATGACACACTCAGACCGAGTTCTTTATTAGGTCTACATTCATATACTCCGACCGAGGAACTTTATTAAGTCTGCACTCACATACTCTGACCGAGGTAGTTTATTCGGTCTATACTCAGACACTCAGTCCGAGGTACTTCATGTCGTCTACACTCACACACTCAGATCGAGGTACTTTTTTAAGACTACACTCATACACTGAGACCGAGGTAGTTTATTAAGTCTACACTCAGTCACTCGAACCGAGGAACTTTATTAGACGTACACTCACACACTCAGACCGAGGAACTTCATTTCATCTACACTCAGTCACTCAGACCTATGTACTTTATTAAGACTATACTCATATACGCTGAGTGAGGAAGTTTATTAGGTGTACACTCATACACTCAGACTCAGTTACTTTATTAGGTCAACACTCAGACCGAGGTACTTTATTAGGACTACACTCACACACTCAGAACGTGGTGCTTTATTAGGTCTACACTCACACACTCAGACCGAGGTACTTTATTAGGACTACTCTCACACACTCAGAACGTGGTGCTTTATCAGGTCTACACTCACACACTCAGACCGAGGTACTTTATTAGGACTACTCTCACACACTCAGAATGTGGTGCTTTATCAGGTCTACACTCACACACTCAGACCGATTTACTTTATTAAGACTATACTCATATAATCTGACTGAGGAAGTTTATTAGGTTTACACTCATACACTCAGACTGAGTTACTTTATTAGGTCTACCCTCACACACTCAGACGGAGGTACTTTATTACGTCTACACTCACACACTCAGATCAAGTTACTTTATTAGGTCTAAACTCACACACTCAGACCGAGGTACTTTCTCAGGTCTACACTCACACACTCAGACCGAGGTACTTTATTAGGTCTACACTCACACACTCAGATCGAGGTACTTTATTAGGTCCACACTCACACACTCAGACCGAAGCACTTTATTTGCTCTACACTCACACCCTCAGACCGAGGTACTTTATTACGTCTACACTCACACACTCAGACCGAGGTACTTTCTCAGGTCTACACTCATACACTCAGACTGAGGTAGTTTATTAAGTCTGCATTAAGTCACTCGAACTGAAGTACTTTATTATGTTTACACTCACAAACTCAGACCGAGGTACTTTATCAGGTCTACACTCGCACACTCAGACCGAGATACTTTATTAGGTCCACACTCACACACTCAGACCGAGGTAGTTTATTAGACTTACACTCACACAGTCAGATCGAGGTACTATTTTAATACTACACTCATACACTCAGACCAAGGTAGTTTATTAAGTCTACAATCAGTCACTCGAACCGAGGTACTTTATTATGTTTACACTCATACACTCAGTCCGAGGTACTTTACCAGGTCTACACTCAGACACTCAGACCGAGGTTCATTATTAGGTCCACACTCACACACTCAGACCGAGGTACTTTATTGGGTCTACACTCAGACACTCAGACCGAGGTTCATTATTAGGTCCACACTCACACACTCAGACCTAGGTACTTTATTGGGTCTACACTGACACACTCAGACCGAGTTACTTTATTAGGTCTACACTCATATACTCTGACCGAGGAACTTTATTAAGTCTGCACTCACATACTCTGACCGAGGTAGTTTATTCGGTCTATACTCAGACAGTCGGACCGAGGTACTTTATTAGGTCTATACTCACACACTCAGACCGAGGTACTTTATTAGGTTTCACTCATACACTCAGACTGAGGTTGTTTATTAATTCTACATTCAGTCACTCGAACCGAGGAACTTTATTAGACTTACACTAACACACACAGACCGAGGTACTTTATTAGGTCTACACTCACACACTCTGACCGAGGTAGTTTATTCTGTCTATACTCAGACTCTCAGACCGAAGTACTTCATGTCGTCTACACTCACACACTCAGACCGAAGCACTTTATTAAGACTACACTCATATACTCTGACCGAGGTACTTTATTAAGTCTGCACTCACACACTCTGACCGAGGTCGTTTATTCAGTCTATACTCAGACACTCAGACCGAGGTACTTCAAGTCGTCTACACTCACACACTCAGATCGAGGTACTTTTTTAACACTACACTCATGCACTCAGACCGAGGTAGATTATTAGGTTTCACTCATATACTCAGACCGAGGTAGTTTATTAAGTCTGCATTAAGTCACTCGAACTGAAGTACTTTATTATGTTTACACTCACACACTCAGACCGAGGTACTTTATCAGGTCTACACTCGCACACTCAGACCGAGGTACTTTATTAAGACTACACTCATATACTCTGACGGAGGTAGTTTATTAGGTTTACACTCATACACTCAGACTGAGGTAGTTTATTAAGTCTGCATTAAGTCACTCGAACTGAAGTACTTTATTATGTTTACACTCACACACTCAGACCGAGGTACTTTATCAGGTCTACACTCAGACACTCAGACCGAGGTTCATTATTAGGTCCACACTCACACACTCAGACCGAGGTACTTTATTGGGTCTACACTCAGACACTCAGACCGAGGTTCATTATTATGTCCACACTCACACACTCAGACCGAGGTACTTTATTGGGTCTACAATGACACACTCAGACCGAGTTCTTTATTAGGTCTACATTCATATACTCCGACCGAGGAACTTTATTAAGTCTGCACTCACATACTCTGACCGAGGTAGTTTATTCGGTCTATACTCAGACACTCAGTCCGAGGTACTTCATGTCGTCTACACTCACACACTCAGATCGAGGTACTTTTTTAAGACTACACTCATACACTGAGACCGAGGTAGTTTATTAAGTCTACACTCAGTCACTCGAACCGAGGAACTTTATTAGACGTACACTCACACACTCAGACCGAGGAACTTCATTTCATCTACACTCAGTCACTCAGACCTATGTACTTTATTAAGACTATACTCATATACTCTGAGTGAGGAAGTTTATTAGGTGTACACTCATACACTCAGACTCAGTTACTTTATTAGGTCAACACTCAGACCGAGGTACTTTATTAGGACTACACTCACACACTCAGAACGTGGTGCTTTATTAGGTCTACACTCACACACTCAGACCGAGTACTTTATTAGGACTACTCTCACACACTCAGAACGTGGTGCTTTATCAGGTCTACACTCACACACTCAGACCGAGGTACTTTATTAGGACTACTCTCACACACTCAGAATGTGGTGCTTTATCAGGTCTACACTCACACACTCAGACCGATTTACTTTATTAAGACTATACTCATATAATCTGACTGAGGAAGTTTATTAGGTTTACACTCATACACTCAGACTGAGTTACTTTATTAGGTCTACCCTCACACACTCAGACGGAGGTACTTTATTACGTCTACACTCACACACTCAGACCGAGGTACTTTATCAGGTCTTAGCTCACACACTCAGACCGAGGTACTTTCTCAGGTCTACACTCACACACTCCGACCGAGGTACTTTATTAGGTCTACACTCACACACTCAGATCGAGGTACTTTATTAGGTCCACACTCACACACTCAGACCGAAGCACTTTATTTGCTCTACACTCACACCCTCAGACCGAGGTACTTTATTACGTCTACACTCACACCCTCAGATCAAGTTACTTTATTAGGTCTAAACTCACACACTCAGACCGAGGTACTTTATCAGGTCTACACTCGCACACTCAGACCGAGGTACTTTATTAAGACTACACTCATATACTCTGACGGAGGTAGTTTATTAGGTTTACACTCATACACTCAGACTGAGGTAGTTTATTAAGTCTGCATTAAGTCACTCGAACTGAAGTACTTTATTATGTTTACACTCACACACTCAGACCGAGGTACTTTATCAGGTCTACACTCGCACACTCAGACCGAGGTACTTTATTAGGTCCACACTCACACACTCAGACCGAGGTAGTTTATTAGACTTACACTCACACAGTCAGATCGAGGTACTATTTTAATACTACACTCATACACTCAGACCGAGGTAGTTTATTAAGTCTACAATCAGTCACTTGAACCGAGGTACTTTATTATGTTTACACTCATACACTCAGACCGAGGTACTTTACCAGGTCTACACTCAGACACTCAGACCGAGGTTCATTATTAGGTCCACACTCACACACTCAGACCGAGGTACTTTATTGGGTCTACACTCAGACACTCAGACCGAGGTTCATTATTAGGTCCACACTCACACACTCAGACCTAGGTACTTTATTGGGTCTACACTGACACACTCAGACCGAGTTACTTTATTAGGTCTACACTCATATACTCTGACCGAGGAACTTTATTAAGTCTGCACTCACATACTCTGACCGAGGTAGTTTATTCGGTCTATACTCAGACAGTCGGACCGAGGTACTTTATTAGGTCTACACTCACACACTCAGACCGAGGTACTTTATTAGGTCTATACTCACACACTCAGACCGAGGTACTTTATTAGGTTTCACTCATACACTCAGACTGAGGTTGTTTATTAATTCTACATTCAGTCACTCGAACCGAGGAACTTTATTAGACTTACACTAACACACACAGACCGAGGTACTTTATTAGGTCTACACTCACACACTCTGACCGAGGTAGTTTATTCTGTCTATACTCAGACTCTCAGACCGAAGTACTTCATGTCGTCTACACTCACACACTCAGACCGAAGCACTTTATTAAGACTACACTCATATACTCTGACCGAGGTACTTTATTAAGTCTGCACTCACACACTCTGACCGAGGTCGTTTATTCAGTCTATACTCAGACACTCAGACCGAGGTACTTCAAGTCGTCTACACTCACACACTCAGATCGAGGTACTTTTTTAACACTACACTCATGCACTCAGACCGAGGTAGATTATTAGGTTTCACTCATACACTCAGACCGAGGTAGTTTATTAAGTTTACACTCAGTCACTCGAACCGAGGAACTTTATTAGACTTACACTCACACACTCAGACCGAGGTACTTTATTAGACTTACACTCACACACTCAGATCGAGGTACTTTTTTAACACTACACTCATACACTCAGACCGAGATAGTTTATTAAGTCTACAATCAGTCACTCGAACCGAGGTACTTTATTAGACTTATACTCACAAAGGCAGATCGAGGTACTATTTTAACACTACACTCATACACTCAGACCGAGGTAGTTTATTAAGTCTTCAATCAGTCACTCGAACCGAGGTACTTTGTTAGACTTATACTCACACAGTCAGACCGCGGTACTTCATTTCGTCTACATTCAGTCACTCTGACCGAAGTACTTTCTTAAGAATACACTCATATATTCTGACGGAGGTAGTTTATTAGGTTTACACTCATACACTCAGACTGAGGTAGTTTATTAAGTCTGCATTAAGTCACTCGAACTGAAGTACTTTATTATGTTTACACTCACACACTCAGACCGAGGTACTTTATTAAGACTACACTCCTATACTCTGACGGAGGTAGTTTATTAGGTTTACATTCATACACTCAGACTGAGGTAGTTTATTAAGTCTGCATTAAGTCACTCGAACTGAAGTACTTTATTTTGTTTACACTCACACACTCAGACCGAGGTACCTTATTAGGTCTACACTCACACACTCAGACCGAGGTACTTTATTAGGTTTACACTCACACACTCAGACCGAGGTTCATTATTAGGTCCACACTCACACACTCAGACCGAGGTACTTTATTAGGACTACACTCACACACTCAGAACGTGGTGCTTTATTAGGTCTACACTCACACACTCAGACCGAGGTACTTTATTAGGACTACTCTCACACACTCAGAATGTGGTGCTTTATCAGGTCTACACTCACACACTCAGACCGATTTACTTTATTAAGACTATACTCATATAATCTGACTGAGGAAGTTTATTAGGTTTACACTCATACACTCAGACTGAGTTACTTTATTAGTTCTACCCTCACACACTCAGACGGAGGTACTTTATTACGTCTACACTCACACACTCAGATGAAGTTACTTTATTAGGTCTACACTCACACACTCAGACCGAGGTACTTTATTAGGACTACACTCACACACTCAGAACGTGGTGCTTTATTAGGTCTACACTTACACACTCAGACCGAGGTACTTTATTAAGACTGTACTCATATACTCTGACTGAGGAAGTTTATTAGGTTTACACTCATACACTCAGACTGAGTTACTTTATTAGGTCTACACTCACACACTCAGACCGAGGTACTCTGTTAAGACTATACTCATATACTCTGAGTGAGGAAGTTTATTAGGTGTACACTCATACACTCAGACTCAGTTACTTTATTAGGTCTACACTCACACACTCAGACGGAGGTACTTTATTAGATCTACACTCACACACTCAGACCGATTTACTTTATTAAGACTATACTCATATACTCTGACTGAGGAAGTTTATTAGGTCTACACTCACACACTCAGACCGAGGTACTTTCTCAGGTCTACACTCACACACTCAGACCGAGGTACTTTATTAGATCTACACTCACACACTCAGACCGAGTTACTTTATTAAGTTTACACTCACACACTCAGATCGAGGTACTTTATTAGGTCTACACTCACACACTCAGACCGAGGTACTTTATTAGGTCTAAACTCACACACTCAGACCAAGGTACTTTATTAGGTTTACACTCACAAACTCAGACCAAGGTACTTTATTAGGTCCACCCTCACACACTCAGATCAAGTTACTTTATTAGGTCTACACTCACACGCTCAGACCGAGGTACTTTATTAGGTTTACACTCACACACTCAGACCGAAGTATATTATTAGGTCCACCCTCACTCACTCAGACTGAGGTACTTTATTCGGTCTAAACTCACTCACTCAGAATGAGGTACTTTATTTGGTCTGCACTCAGTCTCTCATCCCAATGTAGTTTATCAAGTCGACACTCACACACTCAAACCGAGGTACATTATAAAGTCTACACTCAGGCACTCAGACAGAGTTACTTTATTAAGTCAACACTCACTCATTCAGACCGAGTTACTTTATTAAGTCTACACTCAGATACTCCGTCCGACGTACTTTATTAGGTTTACACTCACACACTCAGACCGAGGTAGTTTATTAGGTTTCACTCACACACTCAGACCGAGCTACTTTATTGGGTCTACAATGACACACTCAGACCGAGTTCTTTATTAGGTCTACATTCATATACTCCGACCGAGGAACTTTATTAAGTCTGCACTCACATACTCTGACCGAGGTAGTTTATTCGGTCTATACTCAGACACTCAGTCCGAGGTACTTCATGTCGTCTACACTCACACACTCAGATCGAGGTACTTTTTTAAGACTACACTCATACACTGAGACCGAGGTAGTTTATTAAGTCTACACTCAGTCACTCGAACCGAGGAACTTTATTAGACGTACACTCACACACTCAGACCGAGGAACTTCATTTCATCTACACTCAGTCACTCAGACCTATGTACTTTATTAAGACTATACTCATATACGCTGAGTGAGGAAGTTTATTAGGTGTACACTCATACACTCAGACTCAGTTACTTTATTAGGTCAACACTCAGACCGAGGTACTTTATTAGGACTACACTCACACACTCAGACCGAGTACTTTATTAGGACTACACTCACACACTCAGAACGTGGTGCTTTATTAGGTCTACACTCACACACTCAGACCGAGGTACTTTATTAGGACTACTCTCACACACTCAGAACGTGGTGCTTTATCAGGTCTACACTCACACACTCAGACCGAGGTACTTTATTAGGACTACTCTCACACACTCAGAATGTGGTGCTTTATCAGGTCTACACTCACACACTCAGACCGATTTACTTTATTAAGACTATACTCATATAATCTGACTGAGGAAGTTTATTAGGTTTACACTCATACACTCAGACTGAGTTACTTTATTAGGTCTACCCTCACACACTCAGACGGAGGTACTTTATTACGTCTACACTCACACACTCAGATCAAGTTACTTTATTAGGTCTAAACTCACACACTCAGACCGAGGTACTTTCTCAGGTCTACACTCACACACTCAGACCGAGGTACTTTATTAGGTCTACACTCACACACTCAGATCGAGGTACTTTATTAGGTCCACACTCACACACTCAGACCGAAGCACTTTATTTGCTCTACACTCACACCCTCAGACCGAGGTACTTTATTACGTCTACACTCACACACTCAGACCGAGGTACTTTCTCAGGTCTACACTCATACACTCAGACTGAGGTAGTTTATTAAGTCTGCATTAAGTCACTCGAACTGAAGTACTTTATTATGTTTACACTCACAAACTCAGACCGAGGTACTTTATCAGGTCTACACTCGCACACTCAGACCGAGATACTTTATTAGGTCCACACTCACACACTCAGACCGAGGTAGTTTATTAGACTTACACTCACACAGTCAGATCGAGGTACTATTTTAATACTACACTCATACACTCAGACCAAGGTAGTTTATTAAGTCTACAATCAGTCACTCGAACCGAGGTACTTTATTATGTTTACACTCATACACTCAGTCCGAGGTACTTTACCAGGTCTACACTCAGACACTCAGACCGAGGTTCATTATTAGGTCCACACTCACACACTCAGACCGAGGTACTTTATTGGGTCTACACTCAGACACTCAGACCGAGGTTCATTATTAGGTCCACACTCACACACTCAGACCTAGGTACTTTATTGGGTCTACACTGACACACTCAGACCGAGTTACTTTATTAGGTCTACACTCATATACTCTGACCGAGGAACTTTATTAAGTCTGCACTCACATACTCTGACCGAGGTAGTTTATTCGGTCTATACTCAGACAGTCGGACCGAGGTACTTTATTAGGTCTATACTCACACACTCAGACCGAGGTACTTTATTAGGTTTCACTCATACACTCAGACTGAGGTTGTTTATTAATTCTACATTCAGTCACTCGAACCGAGGAACTTTATTAGACTTACACTAACACACACAGACCGAGGTACTTTATTAGGTCTACACTCACACACTCTGACCGAGGTCGTTTATTCAGTCTATACTCAGACACTCAGACCGAGGTACTTCAAGTCGTCTACACTCACACACTCAGATCGAGGTACTTTTTTAACACTACACTCATGCACTCAGACCGAGGTAGATTATTAGGTTTCACTCATACACTCAGACCGAGGTAGTTTATTAAGTCTGCATTAAGTCACTCGAACTGAAGTACTTTATTATGTTTACACTCACACACTCAGACCGAGGTACTTTATCAGGTCTACACTCGCACACTCAGACCGAGGTACTTTATTAAGACTACACTCATATACTCTGACGGAGGTAGTTTATTAGGTTTACACTCATACACTCAGACTGAGGTAGTTTATTAAGTCTGCATTAAGTCACTCGAACTGAAGTACTTTATTATGTTTACACTCACACACTCAGACCGAGGTACTTTATCAGGTCTACACTCGCACACTCAGACCGAGGTACTTTATTAGGTCCACACTCACACACTCAGACCGAGGTACTTTATTGGGTCTACACTCAGACACTCAGACCGAGGTTCATTATTATGTCCACACTCACACACTCAGACCGAGGTACTTTATTGGGTCTACAATGACACACTCAGACCGAGTTCTTTATTAGGTCTACATTCATATACTCCGACCGAGGAACTTTATTAAGTCTGCACTCACATACTCTGACCGAGGTAGTTTATTCGGTCTATACTCAGACACTCAGTCCGAGGTACTTCATGTCGTCTACACTCACACACTCAGATCGAGGTACTTTTTTAAGACTACACTCATACACTGAGACCGAGGTAGTTTATTAAGTCTACACTCAGTCACTCGAACCGAGGAACTTTATTAGACGTACACTCACACACTCAGACCGAGGAACTTCATTTCATCTACACTCAGTCACTCAGACCTATGTACTTTATTAAGACTATACTCATATACTCTGAGTGAGGAAGTTTATTAGGTGTACACTCATACACTCAGACTCAGTTACTTTATTAGGTCAACACTCAGACCGAGGTACTTTATTAGGACTACACTCACACACTCAGAACGTGGTGCTTTATTAGGTCTACACTCACACACTCAGACCGAGTACTTTATTAGGACTACTCTCACACACTCAGAACGTGGTGCTTTATCAGGTCTACACTCACACACTCAGACCGAGGTACTTTATTAGGACTACTCTCACACACTCAGAATGTGGTGCTTTATCAGGTCTACACTCACACACTCAGACCGATTTACTTTATTAAGACTATACTCATATAATCTGACTGAGGAAGTTTATTAGGTTTACACTCATACACTCAGACTGAGTTACTTTATTAGGTCTACCCTCACACACTCAGACGGAGGTACTTTATTACGTCTACACTCACACACTCAGACCGAGGTACTTTATCAGGTCTTAGCTCACACACTCAGACCGAGGTACTTTCTCAGGTCTACACTCACACACTCCGACCGAGGTACTTTATTAGGTCTACACTCACACACTCAGATCGAGGTACTTTATTAGGTCCACACTCACACACTCAGACCGAAGCACTTTATTTGCTCTACACTCACACCCTCAGACCGAGGTACTTTATTACGTCTACACTCACACCCTCAGATCAAGTTACTTTATTAGGTCTAAACTCACACACTCAGACCGAGGTACTTTATCAGGTCTACACTCGCACACTCAGACCGAGGTACTTTATTAAGACTACACTCATATACTCTGACGGAGGTAGTTTATTAGGTTTACACTCATACACTCAGACTGAGGTAGTTTATTAAGTCTGCATTAAGTCACTCGAACTGAAGTACTTTATTATGTTTACACTCACACACTCAGACCGAGGTACTTTATCAGGTCTACACTCGCACACTCAGACCGAGGTACTTTATTAGGTCCACACTCACACACTCAGACCGAGGTAGTTTATTAGACTTACACTCACACAGTCAGATCGAGGTACTATTTTAATACTACACTCATACACTCAGACCGAGGTAGTTTATTAAGTCTACAATCAGTCACTTGAACCGAGGTACTTTATTATGTTTACACTCATACACTCAGACCGAGGTACTTTACCAGGTCTACACTCAGACACTCAGACCGAGGTTCATTATTAGGTCCACACTCACACACTCAGACCGAGGTACTTTATTGGGTCTACACTCAGACACTCAGACCGAGGTTCATTATTAGGTCCACACTCACACACTCAGACCTAGGTACTTTATTGGGTCTACACTGACACACTCAGACCGAGTTACTTTATTAGGTCTACACTCATATACTCTGACCGAGGAACTTTATTAAGTCTGCACTCACATACTCTGACCGAGGTAGTTTATTCGGTCTATACTCAGACAGTCGGACCGAGGTACTTTATTAGGTCTACACTCACACACTCAGACCGAGGTACTTTATTAGGTCTATACTCACACACTCAGACCGAGGTACTTTATTAGGTTTCACTCATACACTCAGACTGAGGTTGTTTATTAATTCTACATTCAGTCACTCGAACCGAGGAACTTTATTAGACTTACACTAACACACACAGACCGAGGTACTTTATTAGGTCTACACTCACACACTCTGACCGAGGTAGTTTATTCTGTCTATACTCAGACTCTCAGACCGAAGTACTTCATGTCGTCTACACTCACACACTCAGACCGAAGCACTTTATTAAGACTACACTCATATACTCTGACCGAGGTACTTTATTAAGTCTGCACTCACACACTCTGACCGAGGTCGTTTATTCAGTCTATACTCAGACACTCAGACCGAGGTACTTCAAGTCGTCTACACTCACACACTCAGATCGAGGTACTTTTTTAACACTACACTCATGCACTCAGACCGAGGTAGATTATTAGGTTTCACTCATACACTCAGACCGAGGTAGTTTATTAAGTTTACACTCAGTCACTCGAACCGAGGAACTTTATTAGACTTACACTCACACACTCAGACCGAGGTACTTTATTAGACTTACACTCACACACTCAGATCGAGGTACTTTTTTAACACTACACTCATACACTCAGACCGAGATAGTTTATTAAGTCTACAATCAGTCACTCGAACCGAGGTACTTTATTAGACTTATACTCACAAAGGCAGATCGAGGTACTATTTTAACACTACACTCATACACTCAGACCGAGGTAGTTTATTAAGTCTTCAATCAGTCACTCGAACCGAGGTACTTTGTTAGACTTATACTCACACAGTCAGACCGCGGTACTTCATTTCGTCTACATTCAGTCACTCTGACCGAAGTACTTTCTTAAGAATACACTCATATATTCTGACGGAGGTAGTTTATTAGGTTTACACTCATACACTCAGACTGAGGTAGTTTATTAAGTCTGCATTAAGTCACTCGAACTGAAGTACTTTATTATGTTTACACTCACACACTCAGACCGAGGTACTTTATTAAGACTACACTCCTATACTCTGACGGAGGTAGTTTATTAGGTTTACATTCATACACTCAGACTGAGGTAGTTTATTAAGTCTGCATTAAGTCACTCGAACTGAAGTACTTTATTTTGTTTACACTCACAAACTCAGACCGAGGTACTTTATCAGGTCTACACTCAGACACTCAGACCGAGGTACTTTATTAGTTTTACACTCACACACTCAGACCGAGGTACCTTATTAGGTCTACACTCACACACTCAGACCGAGGTACTTTATTAGGTTTACACTCACACACTCAGACCGAGGTTCATTATTAGGTCCACACTCACACACTCAGACCGAGGTACTTTATTAGACTTACACTCACACAGTCATATCGAGGTACTATTTTAATACTACACTCATACACTCAGACCGAGGTAGTTTATTAAGTCTACAATCAGTCACTCGAACCGAGGTACTTTATTATGTTTACACTCATACACTCAGACCGAGGTACTTTACCAGGTCTACAGTCAGACACTCAGACCGAGGTTCATTATTAGGTCCACACTCACACACTCAGACCGAGGTACTTTATTGGGTCTACACTCAGACACTCAGACCGAGGTTCATTATTAGGTCCACACTCACACACTCAGACCTAGGTACTTTATTGGGTCTACACTGACACACTCAGACCGAGTTACTTTATTAGGTCTACACTCATATATTCTGACCGAGGAACTTTATTAAGTCTGCACTCACATACAACTACCGAGGTAGTTTATTCGGTCTATACTCAGACACTCAGTCCGAGGTACTTCATGTCGTCTACACTCACACACTCAGATCGAGGTACTTTTTTAAGACTACACTCATACACTGAGAACGAGGTAGTTTATTAAGTCTACACTCAGTCACTCGAACCGAGGAACTTTATTAGACGTACACTCACACACTCAGACCGAGGAACTTCATTTTATCTACACTCAGTCACTCTGACCTATGTACTTTATTAAGACTATACTCATATACTCTGACCGAGGTACTTTATTAGGTCTACCCTCACACACTCAGACAGAGGTACCTTATTAGGTCTACACTCACACACTCAGACCGAGGTACTTTATTAGGTCTACCCTCACACACTCAGACCGAGGTACTTTATTAGGTCCACCCTCACACTCTCAGACCGAGGTACTTTATTAGGTCCACCCTCACACTCTCAGACCGAGGTACTTCATTTCAACTACACTCAGTCACTCAGACCGATGTACTTTATTAAGTCTACCCTCATATCCTCTGACCGAGGTAGTTTCTTAGGTCTACACTCAGTTACTCGAACCGAGGTACTTTATTAAGTCTACACTCAGTCACTCAGACCGATGTACTTTATTAAGTCTACACTCATATACTCTGACCGAGGTAGTTTCTTAGGTCTACACTCAGTCACTCGAACCGAGGTACTTTATTAGGTCTACACTCACACACTCAGACCAAGGTACTTTATTAGGTCTACACTCACACACTCAGACCGAGGTACTTTATCAGGTCTAAACTCACACATCAGACAGAGGTACTTTATTAGGTCTACACTCACACACTCAGACCAAGGTACTTTATTAGGTCTACACTCACACACTCAGACCAAGGTACTTTATTAGGTCTACACTCACACACTCAGACTAAGGTACTTTATTAGGTCTACACTCACACACTCAGACCAAGGTACTTTATTAGGTCTACACTCACACACTCAGACCAAGGTACTTTATTAGGTCTACACTCACACACTCAGACCAAGGTACTTTATTAGGTCTACACTCACACACTCAGACCAAGGTACTTTATTAGGTCTACACTCACACGCTCAGACCGAGTTACTTTATTAGGTCTACACTCACACACTCAGACCGAGTTACTTTATTAGGTCTACACTCACACACTCAGACCAAGGTACTTTATTAGGTCTACACTCACACACTCAGACCAAGGTACTTTATTAGGTCTACACTCACACACTCAGACCAAGGTACTTTATTAGGTCTACACTCACACGCTCAGACCGAGTTACTTTATTAGGTCTACACTCACACACTCAGACCAAGGTACTTTATTAGGTCTACACTCACACACTCAGACCAAGGTACTTTATTAGGTCTACACTCACACACTCAGACCAAGGTACTTTATTAGGTCTACACTCACACGCTCAGACCGAGTTACTTTATTAGGTCTACACTCACACACTCAGACCAAGGTACTTTATTAGGTCTACACTCACACACTCAGACCAAGGTACTTTATTAGGTCTACACTCACACACTCAGACCAAGGTACTTTATTAGGTCTACACTCACACACTCAGACCAAGGTACTTTATTAGGTCTACACTCACACGCTCAGACCGAGTTACTTTATTAGGTCTACACTCACACACTCAGACCAAGGTACTTTATTAGGTCTACACTCACACACTCAGACCAAGGTACTTTATTAGGTCTACACTCACACACTCAGACCAAGGTACTTTATTAGGTCTACACTCACACACTCAGACCAAGGTACTTTATTAGGTCTACACTCACACGCTCAGACCGAGTTACTTTATTAGGTCTACACTCACACACTCAGACCAAGGTACTTTATTAGGTCTACACTCACACACTCAGACCAAGGTACTTTATTAGGTCTACACTCACACACTCAGACCAAGGTACTTTATTAGGTCTACACTCACACGCTCAGACCGAGTTACTTTATTAGGTCTACACTCACACACTCAGACCAAGGTACTTTATTAGGTCTACACTCACACACTCAGACCAAGGTACTTTATTAGGTCTACACTCACACACTCAGACCGAGGTACTTTATTAGGTCTACACTCACACGCTCAGACCGAGTTACTTTATTAGGTCTACACTCACACACTCAGACCGAGTTACTTTATTAGGTCTACACTCACACACTCAGACCAAGGTACTTTATTAGGTCTACACTCACACACTCAGACCTAGGTACTTTATTAGGTCTACACTCACACGCTCAGACCGAGTTACTTTATTAGGTTTACACTCACACACTCAGACCAAAGTATATTATTAGGTCCACCCTCACTCACTCAGACTGAGGTACTTTATTCGGGCTAAACTCACACACTCAAAATGAGGTACTTTATTTGGTCTACACTCAGTCACTCATCCCAATGTAGTTTATCAAGTCGACACTCACAGACTCAGACCGAGGTACATTATAAAGTCTACACTCAGGCACTCAGACCGAGTTACTTTATTAGGTCTACACTCACACACTCAGACCGAAGCACTTTATTAAGACTACACTCATATACTCTGACCGAGGAACTTTATTAAGTCTGCACTCACACACTCTGACCGAGGTAGTTTATTCAGTCTATACTCAGACACTCAGACCGAGGTACTTCAAGTCGTCTACACTCACACACTCAGATCGAGGTACTTTTTTAACACTACACTCATGCACTCAGACCGAGGTAGTTTATTAAGTCTACACTCAGTCACTCGAACCGAGGAACTTTATTAGACTTACACTCACACACTCAGACCGAGGTACTTTATTAGACTTACACTCATATACTCTGACCGAGGTACTTTATTAGGTCTACACTCACGCACTCAGACCGAGGTAGTTTATTCTGTCTATACTCAGACTCTCAGACCGAAGTACTTCATGTCGTCTACACTCACACACTCAGACCGAAGCACTTTATTAAGACTACACTATATACTCTGACCGAGGTACTTTATTAAGTCTGCACTCACACACTCTGACCGAGGTCGTTTATTCAGTCTATACTCAGACACTCAGACCGAGGTACTTCAAGTCGTCTACAATCACACACTCAGATCGAGGTACTTTTTTAAGACTACACTCATATACTCTGACGGAGGTAGTTTATTAGGTTTACACTCATACACTCAGACTGAGGTAGTTTATTAAGTCTGCATTAAGTCACTCGAACTGAAGTACTTTATTATGTTTACACTCACACACTCAGACCAAGGTACTTTATCAGGTCTACACTCAGACACTCAGACCGAGGTTCATTATTAGGTCCACACTCACACACTCAGACCGAGGTACTTTATTGGGTCTACACTCAGACACTCAGACCGAGGTTCATTATTATGTCCACACTCACACACTCAGACCGAGGTACTTTATTGGGTCTACAATGACACACTCAGACCGAGTTCTTTATTAGGTCTACATTCATATACTCCGACCGAGGAACTTTATTAAGTCTGCACTCACATACTCTGACCGAGGTAGTTTATTCGGTCTATACTCAGACACTCAGTCCGAGGTACTTCATGTCGTCTACACTCACACACTCAGATCGAGGTACTTTTTTAAGACTACACTCATACACTGAGACCGAGGTAGTTTATTAAGTCTACACTCAGTCACTCGAACCGAGGAACTTTATTAGACGTACACTCACACACTCAGACTGAGGAACTTCATTTCATCTACACTCAGTCACTCAGACCGATGTACTTTATTAAGACTATACTCATATACTCTGAGTGAGGAAGTTTATTAGGTTTACACTCATACACTCAGACTGAGTTACTTTATTAGGTCTACCCTCACACACTCAGACGGAGGTACTTTATTACGTCTACACTCACACACTCAGATCAAGTTACTTTATGAGGTCTAAACTCACACACTCAGACCGAGGTACTTTCTCAGGTCTACACTCACACACTCAGACCGAGGTACTTTATTAGGTCTACACTCACACACTCAGATCGAGGTACTTTCTCAGGTCTACACTCACACTCTCAGACCGAGGTACTTTATTAGATCTACACTCACACACTCTGACCGAGGTAGTTTATTCAGTCTATACTCAGACACTCAGACCGAGGTACTTCAAGTCGTCTACACTCACACACTCAGATCGAGGTACTTTTTTAACACTACACTCATGCACTCAGACCGAGGTAGTTTATTAAGTCTACACTCAGTCACTCGAACCGAGGAACTTTATTAGACTTACACTCACACACTCAGACCGAGGTACTTTATTAGGTCTACACTTACACACTCAGACCGAGGTACTTTATTAGACTTACACTCATACACTGAGACCGAGGTAGTTTATTAGGTTTACACTCACACACTCAGACGGAGGTACTTTATTAGCTCTACACTCACACCCTCAGACCGAGGTACTTTAATACGTCTACACTCACACACTCAGATCAAGTTACTTTATTAGGTCTACACTCACACGCTCAGACGGAGGTACTTTATTAGGTCTACACTCACACGCTCAGACCGAGGTACTTTATTAGGTTTACACTCACACACTCAGACCGAAGTATATTATTAGGTCCACCCTCACTCACTCAGACTGAGGTACTTTATTCGGTCTAAACTCACACACTCAAAATGAGGTACTTTATTTGGTCTACACTCAGTCACTCATCCCAATGTAGTTTATCAAGTCGACACTCACACACTCAGACCGAGGTACATTATAAAGTCTACACTCAGGCACTCAGACCGAGTTACTTTATTAAGTCTACACTCAGATACTCCATCCGACGTACTTTATTAGGTTTACACTCACACACTCAGACCGAGGTAGTTTATTAGGTTTCACTCATACACTCAGACTGAGGTAGTTTATTAAGTCTACATTCAGTCACTCGAACTGAAGTACTTTATTAAGTTTAGACTCACACACTCAGATCGAGGAACTTTATTAGGTCTACACTCACACACTCAGATCGAGGTACATTATCAGGTCCACACTCACACACTCAGACGGAGGTACTTTATTAGGTCCACCCTCACACACTCAGACCGAGGTACATTATTAGGTCTACACTCGCACACTAGGATCGAGGTACATTAACAGGTCCACACTCACACACTCAGACCGAGGTACTTTATTAGGTCTACACTCACACACTCAGATCGAGGTACATTATTAGGTCCACCCTCACACACTCAGACTGAGGTACTTCATTTCATCTACACTCAGTCACTCAGACCGATGTACTTTATTAAGTCTGCACTCATAACCTCTGAACGAGGTAGTTTGTTAGGTCTACACTCAGTCTCTCGAACCTAGGTACTTTATTAGGTCTACACTCAGTCACTCAGACCGATGTACTTTATTAAGTCTACACTCACACATCAGACAGAGGTACTTTATTAGACTTACACTCACACACTCAGACCAAGGTACTTTATCAGGTCGAAACTCACACATCAGACAGAGGTACTTTATCAGGACTAAACTCACACACTCCGACCGAGGTACTTTATTGGGTCAACACTCACACACTCAGACCGAGGTACTTTATTAGGTTTACACTCACACACTCAGACCGAGGTACTTTATTAGGTCTACACTCACACACTCAGATCGAGGTATATTATTAGGTCCACTCTCACACACTCAGACCGAGGTACTTTATGAGGTCTACACTCATATTCTCTGAACGAGGTAGTTTATTCGGTTTACACTCATACACTCGGACTGAGGTAGTTAATTATGTCTACATTCAGTCACTCGAACTGAAGTACTTTATTAATTTTTCTCTCACAAACTCAGACCGAGGTACTTTATTAAGACTACACTCATATACTCTGACTGAGGTACTTTATTAAATCTGCACTCACACACTCTGACCGAGATAGTTTATTCGGTCTATACTCAGACACTCAGACCGAGGTACTTCAAGTCGTCTACACTCACACACTCAGATCAAGGTACTTTTTTAACACTACACTCACACACTCAGACTGAGGTACTTTATCAGGTCTACACTCGCACACTCAGACCGAGGTACTTTATTAAGCCTACACTCATATACTCTGACCGAGGCAGTTTATTAGTTTTACACTCTCACACTCAGACCGAGGTACTTTATTAGGGCTACACTTACACACTCAGACTGAGGTACTTTTTTAACACTACACTCACACACTCAGACTGAGGTACTTTATCAGGTCTACACTCGCACACTCAGACCAAGGTACTTTATTAAGACTACAGTCATATACTCTGACCGAGGTAGTTTATTAGTTTTACACTCTCACACTCAGACCGAGGTACTTTATTAGTCTTACACTCACACACTCAGACCAAGGTACATTATTAGGACTACACTCACACTCTCAGACCGAGGTACTTTATTAGGTCTACACTCACACACTCAGTCCGAGGTACTTTATTAGGACTACACTCACACACTCAGTCCGAGGTACTTTATTAGGTCTACACTCACACACTCAGTCCGAGGTACTTTATCAGGTCTACACTCGCACACTCAGACCGAGGTACTTTATTAAGACTACACTCATATACTCTGACGGAGGTAGTTTATTAGGTTTACACTCATACACTCAGACTGAGGTAGTTTATTAAGTCTGCATTAAGTCACTCGAAATAAAGTACTTTATTAAGTTTACACTCACACACTCAGACCGAGGTACTTTATTAGGTCTAAACTCACACATCAGACAGAGGTACTTTATCAGTTCTAAACTCACACATCAGACAGAGGTACTTTATCAGGTCTACACTCAGACACTCAGACCGAGGTTCATTATTAGGTACACACTCACACACTCAGACCGAGGTACTTTATTGGGTCTACATCACACACTCAGACCGAGGTTCATTATTAGGTCCACACTCAGACACTCAGACCGAGGTACTTTATTGTGTCTACACTGACACACTCAGACCGAGTTACTTTATTAGGTCTACACTCACACACTCTGACCGAGGTAGTTTATTCGGTCTATACTCAGACACTCAGTCCGAAGTACTTCATGTCGTCTACACTCACACACTCAGATCGAGGTACTTTTTTAAGACTATTCTCATACACTAAGACCGAGGTAGTTTATTAAGTCTACACTCAGTCACTCGAACCGAGGAACTTTATTAGACGTACACTCACACTCTCAGTCCGAGGAACTTCATTTCATCTACACTCAGTCACTCAGACCGATGTACTTTATTAAGACTATACTCATATACTCTGACCGAGGAAGTTTATTAGGTCTACACTCACACACTCAGACCGAGGTACTCTGTTAAGACTATACTCATATACTCTGACTGAGGAAGTTTATTAGGTTTACACTCATACACTCAGACCGAGGTACATTATTAGGTCCACACTCACACACTCAGACCGAGGTACTTTATTAGGACTACACTCACACACTCGGACCGAGGTGCTTTATTAGGTCTACCTCACACACTCAGACCGAAGTACTTTATTAGGTCCACCCGCACACACTCAGACCGAGGTACATTATTAGGTCCACACTCACACACTCAGACCGAGGTACTTTATTAGGTCTACACTCACACACTCAGACCGAAGTACATTATTAGGTTTACACTCACACACTCAGACCGAAGTACATTATTAGGTGCACCCTCACACACTCAGACCGAGGTACATTATTAGGTCTAAACTCACACACTCAGACGGAGGTACTTTATTAGCTCTACACTCACACCCTCAGACCGAGGTACTTTATTAGGTTTACACTCACACACTCAGACTGAGGTACTTTAATACGTCTACACTCACACACTCAGATCAAGTTACTTTATTAGGTCTACACTCACACGCTCAGACCGAGGTACTTTATTAGGTTTAAACTCACACACTCAGACCGAAGTATATTATTAGGTCCACCCTCACTCACTCAGACTGAGGTACTTTATTCGGTCTAAACTCACACACTCAAAATGAGGTACTTTATTTGGTCTACACTCAGTCACTCATCCCAATGTAGTTTATCAAGTCGACACTCACAGACTCAGACCGAGGTACATTATAAAGTCTACACTCAGGCACTCAGACCGAGTTACTTTATTAAGTCAACACTCACTAACTCAGACCGAGTTACTTTATTAAGTCTACACTCAGATACTCCGTCCGACGTACTTTATTAGGTTTACACTCACACACTCAGACCGAGGTAGTTTATTAGGTTTCACTCATACACTCAGACTGAGGTAGTTTATTAAGTCTACATTCAGTCACTCGAACTGAAGTACTTTATTAAGTTTACACTCACACACTCAGATCGAGGAACTTTATTAGGTCTACACTCACACACTCGGATCGAGGTACATTATCAGGTCCACACTCACAGACTCAGACTGAGGTACTTTATTAGGTCCACCCTCACACACTCAGACCGAGGTACATTATTAGGTCTACACTCGCACACTCGGATCGAGGTACATTAACAGGTCCACACTCACACACTCAGATCGAGGTACATTATCAGGTCCACACTCACAGACTCAGACTGAGGTACTTTATTAGGTCCACCCTCACACACTCAGATCGAGGTACATTATCAGGTCCACACTCACACACTCAGACGGAGGTACTTTATTAGGTCCACCCTCACACACTCAGACCGAGGTACATTATTAGGTCTACACTCGCACACTCGGATCGAGGTACATTAACAGGTCCACACTCACACACTCAGACCGAGGTACTTTATTAGGTCTACACTCACACACTCAGATCGAGGTACATTATTATGTCCACCCTCACACACTCAGACCGAGGTACTTCATTTCATCTACACTCAGTCACTCAGACCGATGTACTTTATTAAGTCTGCACTCATAACCTCTGAACGAGGTAGTTTGTTAGGTCTACACTCAGTCTCTCGAACCGAGGTACTTTATTAGACTTACACTCACACACTCAGACCAAGGTACTTTATCAGGTCTAAACTCACACATCAGACAGAGGTACTTTATCAGGACTAAACTCACACACTCCGACCGAGGTACTTTATTAGGTTTACACTCACACACTCAGACCGAGGGACTTCATTTCATCTACACTCACACACTCAGACCGAGGTACTTTATCAGGTCTACACTCGCACACTCAGACCGAGGTACTTTATTAAGACTATACTCATATACTCTGAGTGAGGAAGTTTATTAGGTGTACACTCATACACTCAGACTCAGTTACTTTATTAGGTCTACACTCACACACTCAGACCGAGGTACTTTATTAGGTCCACACTCACACACTCACACCGAGGTACTTTATTGGGTCTACACTCAGACACTCAGACCGAGGTTCATTATTATGTCCACACTCACACACTCAGACCGAGGTACTTTATTGGGTCTACAATGACACACTCAGACCGAGTTCTTTATTAGGTCTACATTCATATACTCCGACCGAGGAACTTTATTAAGTCTGCACTCACATACTCTGACCGAGGTAGTTTATTCGGTCTATACTCAGACACTCAGTCCGAGGTACTTCATGTCGTCTACACTCACACACTCAGATCGAGGTACTTTTTTAAGACTACACTCATACACTGAGACCGAGGTAGTTTATTAAATCTACACTCAGTCACTCGAACCGAGGAACTTTATTAGACGTACACTCACACACTCAGACTGAGGAACTTCATTTCATCTACACTCAGTCACTCAGACCGATGTACTTTATTAAGACTATACTCATATACTCTGAGTGAGGAAGTTTATTAGGTTTACACTCATACACTCAGACTGAGTTACTTTATTAGGTCTACCCTCACACACTCAGACGGAGGTACTTTATTACGTCTACACTCACACACTCAGATCAAGTTACTTTATGAGGTCTAAACTCACACACTCAGACCGAGGTACTTTCTCAGGTCTACACTCACACACTCAGACCGAGGTACTTTATTAGGTCTACACTCACACTCTCAGACCGAGGTACTTTATTAGATCTACACTCACACACTCTGACCAAGGTACTTTATTAAGTCTGCACTCACACACTCTGACCGAGGTAGTTTATTCAGTCTATACTCAGACACTCAGACCGAGGTACTTCAAGTCGTCTACACTCACACACTCAGATCGAGGTACTTTTTTAACACTACACTCACACACTCAGACTGAGGTAGTTTATTAAGTCTACACTCAGTCACTCGAACCGAGGAACTTTATTAGACTTACACTCACACACTCAGACCGAGGTACTTTATTAGGTCTACACTCACACACTCAGACCGAGGTACTTTATTAGACTTACACTCATACACTGAGACCGAGGTAGTTTATTAGGTTTACACTCACTCACTCAGACTGAGGTACTTTATTCGGTCTAAACTCACACACTCAAAATGAGGTACTTTATTTGGTCTACACTCAGTCACTCATCCCAATGTAGTTTATCAAGTCGACACTCACACACTCAGACCGAGGTACATTATAAAGTCTACACTCAGGCACTCAGACCGAGTTACTTTATTAAGTCTACACTCAGATACTCCATCCGACGTACTTTATTAGGTTTACACTCACACACTCAGACCGAGGTAGTTTATTAGGTTTCACTCATACACTCAGACTGAGGTAGTTTATTAAGTCTACATTCAGTCACTCGAACTGAAGTACTTTATTAAGTTTAGACTCACACACTCAGATCGAGGAACTTTATTAGGTCTACACTCACACACTCAGATCGAGGTACATTATCAGGTCCACACTCACACACTCAGACGGAGGTACTTTATTAGGTCCACCCTCACACACTCAGTCCGAGGTACATTATTAGGTCTACACTCGCACACTCGGATCGAGGTACATTAACAGGTCCACACTCACACACTCAGACCGAGGTACTTTATTAGGTCTACACTCACACACTCAGATCGAGGTACATTATTAGGTCCACCCTCACACACTCAGACTGAGGTACTTCATTTCATCTACACTCAGTCACTCAGACCGATGTACTTTATTAAGTCTGCACTCATAACCTCTGAACGAGGTAGTTTGTTAGGTCTACACTCAGTCACTCAGACCGATGTACTTTATTAAGCCTACACTCATATACTCTGACCGAGGCAGTTTATTAGTTTTACACTCTCACACTCAGACCGAGGTACTTTATTAGGACTACACTCACACACTCAGACTGAGGTACTTTATCAGGTCTACACTCGCACACTCAGACCAAGGTACTTTATTAAGACTACAGTCATATACTCTGACCGAGGTAGTTTATTAGTTTTACACTCTCACACTCAGACCGAGGTACTTTATTAAGTCTACACTCACACATCAGACAGAGGTACTTTATTAGACTTACACTCACACACTCAGACCGAGGTACTTTATCAGGTCGAAACTCACACATCAGACAGAGGTACTTTATCAGGACTAAACTCACACACTCTGACCGAGGTACTTTATTGGGTCAACACTCACACACTCAGACCGAGGTACTTTATTAGACTTACACTCACACACTCAGACCAAGGTACTTTATCAGGTCGAAACTCACACATCAGACAGAGGTACTTTATCAGGACTAAACTCACACACTCCGACCGAGGTACTTTATTGGGTCAACACTCACACACTCAGACCGAGGTACTTTATTAGGTTTACACTCACACACTCAGACCGAGGTACTTTATTAGGTCTACACTCACACACTCAGATCGAGGTATATTATTAGGTCCACTCTCACACACTCAGACCGAGGTACTTTATGAGGTCTACACTCATATTCTCTGAACGAGGTAGTTTATTCAGTTTACACTCATACACTCGGACTGAGGTAGTTTATTATGTCTACATTCAGTCACTCGAACTGAAGTACTTTATTAATTTTTCTCTCACAAACTCAGACCGAGGTACTTTATTAAGACTACACTCATATACTCTGACTGAGGTACTTTATTAAATCTGCACTCACACACTCTGACCGAGATAGTTTATTCGGTCTATACTCAGACACTCAGACCGAGGTACTTCAAGTCGTCTACACTCACACACTCAGATCAAGGTACTTTTTTAACACTACACTCACACACTCAGACTGAGGTACTTTATCAGGTCTACACTCGCACACTCAGACCGAGGTACTTTATTAAGCCTACACTCATATACTCTGACCGAGGCAGTTTATTAGTTTTACACTCTCACACTCAGACCGAGGTACTTTATTAGGACTACACTCACACACTCAGACTGAGGTACTTTATCAGGTCTACACTCGCACACTCAGACCAAGGTACTTTATTAAGACTACAGTCATATACTCTGACCGAGGTAGTTTATTAGTTTTACACTCTCACACTCAGACCGAGGTACTTTATTAGTCTTACACTCACACACTCAGACCAAGGTACATTATTAGGACTACACTCACACTCTCAGACCGAGGTACTTTATTAGGTCTACACTCACACACTCAGTCCGAGGTACTTTATTAGGACTACACTCACACACTCAGTCCGAGGTACTTTATTAGGTCTACACTCACACACTCAGTCCGAGGTACTTTATCAGGTCTACACTCGCACACTCAGACCGAGGTACTTTATTAAGACTACACTCATATACTCTGACGGAGGTAGTTTATTAGGTTTACACTCATACACTCAGACTGAGGTAGTTTATTAAGTCTGCATTAAGTCACTCAAAATAAAGTACTTTATTAAGTTTACACTCACACACTCAGACCGAGGTACTTTATCAGGTCTAAACTCACACATCAGACAGAGGTACTTTATCAGTTCTAAACTCACACATCAGACAGAGGTACTTTATCAGGTCTACACTCAGACACTCAGACCGAGGTTCATTATTAGGTACACACTCACACACTCAGACCGAGGTACTTTATTGGGTCTACATCACACACTCAGACCGAGGTTCATTATTAGGTCCACACTCACACACTCAGACCGAGGTACTTTATTAGGTCTACACTGACACACTCTGACCGAGGTAGTTTATTCGGTCTATACTCAGACACTCAGTCCGAAGTACTTCATGTCGTCTACACTCACACACTCAGATCGAGGTACTTTTTTAAGACTACTCTCATACACTGAGACCGAGGTAGTTTATTAAGTCTCACTCAGTCACTCGAACCGAGGAACTTTATTAGACGTACACTCACACTCTCAGTCCGAGGAACTTCATTTCATCTACACTCAGTCACTCAGACCGATGTACTTTATTAAGACTATACTCATATACTCTGACCGAGGAAGTTTATTAGGTCTACACTCACACACTCAGACCGAGGTACTCTGTTAAGACTATACTCATATACTCTGACTGAGGAAGTTTATTAGGTTTACACTCATACACTCAGACTGAGTTACTTTATTAGGACTACACTCACACACTCAGACCGAAGTACTTTATTAGGTCCACCCGCACACACTCAGACCGAGGTTCATTATTAGGTCCACACTCACACACTCAGACCGAGGTACTTTATTAGGTCTACACTCACACACTCAGACCGAAGTACATTATTAGGTTTACACTCACACACTCAGACCGAGGTACATTATTAGGTCTAAACTCACACACTCAGACGGAGGTACTTTATTAGCTCTACACTCACACCCTCAGACCGAGGTACTTTATTAGGTTTACACTGACACACTCAGACTGAGGTACTTTAATACGTCTACACTCACACACTCAGATCAAGTTACTTTATTAGGTCTACACTCACACGCTCAGACCGAGGTACTTTATTAGGTTTAAACTCACACACTCAGACCGAAGTATATTATTAGGTCCACCCTCACTCACTCAGACTGAGGTACTTTATTCGGTCTAAACTCACACACTCAAAATGAGGTACTTTATTTGGTCTACACTCAGTCACTCATCCCAATGTAGTTTATCAAGTCGACACTCACAGACTCAGACCGAGGTACATTATAAAGTCTACACTCAGGCACTCAGACCGAGTTACTTTATTAAGTCAACACTCACTAACTCAGACCGAGTTACTTTATTAAGTCTACACTCAGATACTCCGTCCGACGTACTTTATTAGGTTTACACTCACACACTCAGACCGAGGTACTTTATTAGGTCTACACTCACACACTCAGACCGAGGTACTTTATTAGACTTACACTCATACACTGAGACCGAGGTAGTTTATTAGGTTTACACTCACACACTCAGACGGAGGTACTTTATTAGCTCTACACTCACACCCTCAGACCGAGGTACTTTAATACGTCTACACTCACACACTCAGATCAAGTTACTTTATTAGGTCTACACTCACACACTCAGACGGAGGTACTTTATTAGCTCTACACTCACACCCTCAGACCGAGGTACTTTAATACGTCTACACTCACACACTCAGATCAAGTTACTTTATTAGGTCTACACTCACACGCTCAGACCGAGGTACTTTATTAGGTTTACACTCACACACTCAGACCGAAGTATATTATTAGGTCCACCCTCACTCACTCAGACTGAGGTACTTTATTCGGTCTAAACTCACACACTCAAAATGAGGTACTTTATTTGGTCTACACTCAGTCACTCATCCCAATGTAGTTTATCAAGTCGACACTCACACACTCAGACCGAGGTACATTATAAAGTCTACACTCAGGCACTCAGACCGAGTTACTTTATTAAGTCTACACTCAGATACTCCATCCGACGTACTTTATTAGGTTTACACTCACACACTCAGACCGAGGTACATTATAAAGTCTACACTCAGGCACTCAGACCGAGTTACTTTATTAAGTCTACACTCAGATACTCCATCCGACGTACTTTATTAGGTTTACACTCACACACTCAGACCGAGGTAGTTTATTAGGTTTCACTCATACACTCAGACTGAGGTAGTTTATTAAGTCTACATTCAGTCACTCGAACTGAAGTACTTTATTAAGTTTAGACTCACACACTCAGATCGAGGAACTTTATTAGGTCTACACTCACACACTCAGATCGAGGTACATTATCAGGTCCACACTCACACACTCAGACGGAGGTACTTTATTAGGTCCACCCTCACACACTCAGACCGAGGTACATTATTAGGTCTACACTCGCACACTCGGATCGAGGTACATTAACAGGTCCACACTCACACACTCAGACCGAGGTACTTTATTAGGTCTACACTCACACACTCAGATCGAGGTACATTATTAGGTCCACCCTCACACACTCAGACTGAGGTACTTCATTTCATCTACACTCAGTCACTCAGACCGATGTACTTTATTAAGTCTGCACTCATAACCTCTGAACGAGGTAGTTTGTTAGGTCTACACTCAGTCTCTCGAACCGAGGTACTTTATTAGACTTACACTCACACACTCAGACCAAGGTACTTTATCAGGTCGAAACTCACACATCAGACAGAGGTACTTTATCAGGACTAAACTCACACACTCCGACCGAGGTACTTTATTGGGTCAACACTCACACACTCAGACCGAGGTACTTTATTAGGTTTACACTCACACACTCAGACCGAGGTACTTTATTAGGTCTACACTCACACACTCAGATCGAGGTATATTATTAGGTCCACTCTCACACACTCAGACCGAGGTACTTTATGAGGTCTACACTCATATTCTCTGAACGAGGTAGTTTATTCAGTTTACACTCATACACTCGGACTGAGGTAGTTTATTATGTCTACATTCAGTCACTCGAACTGAAGTACTTTATTAATTTTTCTCTCACAAACTCAGACCGAGGTACTTTATTAAGACTACACTCATATACTCTGACTGAGGTACTTTATTAAATCTGCACTCACACACTCTGACCGAGATAGTTTATTCGGTCTATACTCAGACACTCAGACCGAGGTACTTCAAGTCGTCTACACTCACACACTCAGATCAAGGTACTTTTTTAACACTACACTCACACACTCAGACTGAGGTACTTTATCAGGTCTACACTCGCACACTCAGACCGAGGTACTTTATTAAGCCTAGACTCATATACTCTGACCGAGGCAGTTTATTAGTTTTACACTCTCACACTCAGATCAAGGTACTTTTTTAACACTACACTCACACACTCAGACTGAGGTACTTTATCAGGTCTACACTCGCACACTCAGACCAAGGTACTTTATTAAGACTACAGTCATATACTCTGACCGAGGTAGTTTATTAGTTTTACACTCTCACACTCAGACCGAGGTACTTTATTAGTCTTACACTCACACACTCAGACCAAGGTACATTATTAGGACTACACTCACACTCTCAGACCGAGGTACTTTATTAGGTCTACACTCACACACTCAGTCCGAGGTACTTTATTAGGACTACACTCACACACTCAGTCCGAGGTACTTTATTAGGTCTACACTCACACACTCAGTCCGAGGTACTTTATCAGGTCTACACTCGCACACTCAGACCGAGGTACTTTATTAAGACTACACTCATATACTCTGACGGAGGTAGTTTATTAGGTTTACACTCATACACTCAGACTGAGGTAGTTTATTAAGTCTGCATTAAGTCACTCGAAATAAAGTACTTTATTAAGTTTACACTCACACACTCAGACCGAGGTACTTTATCAGGTCTAAACTCACACATCAGACGGAGGTACTTTATCAGTTCTAAACTCACACATCAGACAGAGGTACTTTATCAGGTCTACACTCAGACACTCAGACCGAGGTTCATTATTAGGTACACACTCACACACTCAGACCGAGGTACTTTATTGGGTCTACATCACACACTCAGACCGAGGTTCATTATTAGGTCCACACTCACACACTCAGACCGAGGTACTTTATTAGGTCTACACTGACACACTCTGACCGAGGTAGTTTATTCGGTCTATACTCAGACACTCAGTCCGAAGTACTTCATGTCGTCTACACTCACACACTCAGATCGAGGTACTTTTTTAAGACTACTCTCATACACTGAGACCGAGGTAGTTTATTAAGTCTCACTCAGTCACTCGAACCGAGGAACTTTATTAGACGTACACTCACACTCTCAGTCCGAGGAACTTCATTTCATCTACACTCAGTCACTCAGACCGATGTACTTTATTAAGACTATACTCATATACTCTGACCGAGGAAGTTTATTAGGTCTACACTCACACACTCAGACCGAGGTACTCTGTTAAGACTATACTCATATACTCTGACTGAGGAAGTTTATTAGGTTTACACTCATACACTCAGACTGAGTTACTTTATTAGGACTACACTCACACACTCGGACCGAGGTACTTTATTAGGTCTACCTCACACACTCAGACCGAAGTACTTTATTAGGTCCACCCGCACACACTCAGACCGAGGTACATTATTAGGTCCACACTCACACACTCAGACCGAGGTACTTTATTAGGTCTACACTCACACACTCAGACCGAAGTACATTATTAGGTTTACACTCACTCACTCAGACCGAGGTACTTTATTAGGTTTACACTCACACACTCAGACTGAGGTACTTTAATACGTCTACACTCACACACTCAGATCAAGTTACTTTATTAGGTCTACACTCACACGCTCAGACCGAGGTACTTTATTAGGTTTAAACTCACACACTCAGACCGAAGTATATTATTAGGTCCACCCTCACTCACTCAGACTGAGGTACTTTATTCGGTCTAAACTCACACACTCAAAATGAGGTACTTTATTTGGTCTACACTCAGTCACTCATCCCAATGTAGTTTATCAAGTCGACACTCACAGACTCAGACCGAGGTACATTATAAAGTCTACACTCAGGCACTCAGACCGAGTTACTTTATTAAGTCAACACTCACTAACTCAGACCGAGTTACTTTATTAAGTCTACACTCAGATACTCCGTCCGACGTACTTTATTAGGTTTACACTCACACACTCAGACCGAGGTAGTTTATTAGGTTTCACTCATACACTCAGACTGAGGTAGTTTATTAAGTCTACATTCAGTCACTCGAACTGAAGTACTTTATTAAGTTTACACTCACACACTCAGATCGAGGAACTTTATTAGGTCTACACTCACACACTCGGATCGAGGTACATTATCAGGTCCACACTCACAGACTCAGACTGAGGTACTTTATTAGGTCCACCCTCACACACTCAGACCGAGGTACATTATTAGGTCTACACTCGCACACTCGGATCGAGGTACATTAACAGGTCCACACTCACACACTCAGATCGAGGTACATTATCAGGTCCACACTCACAGACTCAGACTGAGGTACTTTATTAGGTCCACCCTCACACACTCAGATCGAGGTACATTATCAGGTCCACACTCACACACTCAGACGGAGGTACTTTATTAGGTCCACCCTCACACACTCAGACCGAGGTACATTATTAGGTCTACACTCGCACACTCGGATCGAGGTACATTAACAGGTCCACACTCACACACTCAGACCGAGGTACTTTATTAGGTCTACACTCACACACTCAGATCGAGGTACATTATTATGTCCACCCTCACACACTCAGACCGAGGTACTTCATTTCATCTACACTCAGTCACTCAGACCGATGTACTTTATTAAGTCTGCACTCATAACCTCTGAACGAGGTAGTTTGTTAGGTCTACACTCAGTCTCTCGAACCGAGGTACTTTATTAGACTTACACTCACACACTCAGACCAAGGTACTTTATCAGGTCTAAACTCACACATCAGACAGAGGTACTTTATCAGGACTAAACTCACACACTCCGACCGAGGTACTTTATTAGGTTTACACTCACACACTCAGACCGAGGGACTTCATTTCATCTACACTCACACACTCAGACCGAGGTACTTTATCAGGTCTACACTCGCACACTCAGACCGAGGTACTTTATTAAGACTATACTCATATACTCTGAGTGAGGAAGTTTATTAGGTGTACACTCATACACTCAGACTCAGTTACTTTATTAGGTCTACACTCACACACTCAGACCGAGGTACTTTATTAGGTCCACACTCACACACTCACACCGAGGTACTTTATTGGGTCTACACTCAGACACTCAGACCGAGGTTCATTATTATGTCCACACTCACACACTCAGACCGAGGTACTTTATTGGGTCTACAATGACACACTCAGACCGAGTTCTTTATTAGGTCTACATTCATATACTCCGACCGAGGAACTTTATTAAGTCTGCACTCACATACTCTGACCGAGGTAGTTTATTCGGTCTATACTCAGACACTCAGTCCGAGGTACTTCATGTCGTCTACACTCACACACTCAGATCGAGGTACTTTTTTAAGACTACACTCATACACTGAGACCGAGGTAGTTTATTAAATCTACACTCAGTCACTCGAACCGAGGAACTTTATTAGACGTACACTCACACACTCAGACTGAGGAACTTCATTTCATCTACACTCAGTCACTCAGACCGATGTACTTTATTAAGACTATACTCATATACTCTGAGTGAGGAAGTTTATTAGGTTTACACTCATACACTCAGACTGAGTTACTTTATTAGGTCTACCCTCACACACTCAGACGGAGGTACTTTATTACGTCTACACTCACACACTCAGATCAAGTTACTTTATGAGGTCTAAACTCACACACTCAGACCGAGGTACTTTCTCAGGTCTACACTCACACACTCAGACCGAGGTACTTTATTAGGTCTACACTCACACTCTCAGACCGAGGTACTTTATTAGATCTACACTCACACACTCTGACCAAGGTACTTTATTAAGTCTGCACTCACACACTCTGACCGAGGTAGTTTATTCAGTCTATACTCAGACACTCAGACCGAGGTACTTCAAGTCGTCTACACTCACACACTCAGATCGAGGTACTTTTTTAACACTACACTCATGCACTCAGACCGAGGTAGTTTATTAAGTCTACACTCAGTCACTCGAACCGAGGAACTTTATTAGACTTACACTCACACACTCAGACCGAGGTACTTTATTAGGTCTACACTCACACACTCAGACCGAGGTACTTTATTAGACTTACACTCATACACTGAGACCGAGGTAGTTTATTAGGTTTACACTCACTCACTCAGACTGAGGTACTTTATTCGGTCTAAACTCACACACTCAAAATGAGGTACTTTATTTGGTCTACACTCAGTCACTCATCCCAATGTAGTTTATCAAGTCGACACTCACACACTCAGACCGAGGTACATTATAAAGTCTACACTCAGGCACTCAGACCGAGTTACTTTATTAAGTCTACACTCAGATACTCCATCCGACGTACTTTATTAGGTTTACACTCACACACTCAGACCGAGGTAGTTTATTAGGTTTCACTCATACACTCAGACTGAGGTAGTTTATTAAGTCTACATTCAGTCACTCGAACTGAAGTACTTTATTAAGTTTAGACTCACACACTCAGATCGAGGAACTTTATTAGGTCTACACTCACACACTCAGATCGAGGTACATTATCAGGTCCACACTCACACACTCAGACGGAGGTACTTTATTAGGTCCACCCTCACACACTCAGTCCGAGGTACATTATTAGGTCTACACTCGCACACTCGGATCGAGGTACATTAACAGGTCCACACTCACACACTCAGACCGAGGTACTTTATTAGGTCTACACTCACACACTCAGATCGAGGTACATTATTAGGTCCACCCTCACACACTCAGACTGAGGTACTTCATTTCATCTACACTCAGTCACTCAGACCGATGTACTTTATTAAGTCTGCACTCATAACCTCTGAACGAGGTAGTTTGTTAGGTCTACACTCAGTCACTCAGACCGATGTACTTTATTAAGCCTACACTCATATACTCTGACCGAGGCAGTTTATTAGTTTTACACTCTCACACTCAGACCGAGGTACTTTATTAGGACTACACTCACACACTCAGACTGAGGTACTTTATCAGGTCTACACTCGCACACTCAGACCAAGGTACTTTATTAAGACTACAGTCATATACTCTGACCGAGGTAGTTTATTAGTTTTACACTCTCACACTCAGACCGAGGTACTTTATTAAGTCTACACTCACACATCAGACAGAGGTACTTTATTAGACTTACACTCACACACTCAGACCGAGGTACTTTATCAGGTCGAAACTCACACATCAGACAGAGGTACTTTATCAGGACTAAACTCACACACTCTGACCGAGGTACTTTATTGGGTCAACACTCACACACTCAGACCGAGGTACTTTATTAGACTTACACTCACACACTCAGACCAAGGTACTTTATCAGGTCGAAACTCACACATCAGACAGAGGTACTTTATCAGGACTAAACTCACACACTCCGACCGAGGTACTTTATTGGGTCAACACTCACACACTCAGACCGAGGTACTTTATTAGGTTTACACTCACACACTCAGACCGAGGTACTTTATTAGGTCTACACTCACACACTCAGATCGAGGTATATTATTAGGTCCACTCTCACACACTCAGACCGAGGTACTTTATGAGGTCTACACTCATATTCTCTGAACGAGGTAGTTTATTCAGTTTACACTCATACACTCGGACTGAGGTAGTTTATTATGTCTACATTCAGTCACTCGAACTGAAGTACTTTATTAATTTTTCTCTCACAAACTCAGACCGAGGTACTTTATTAAGACTACACTCATATACTCTGACTGAGGTACTTTATTAAATCTGCACTCACACACTCTGACCGAGATAGTTTATTCGGTCTATACTCAGACACTCAGACCGAGGTACTTCAAGTCGTCTACACTCACACACTCAGATCAAGGTACTTTTTTAACACTACACTCACACACTCAGACTGAGGTACTTTATCAGGTCTACACTCGCACACTCAGACCGAGGTACTTTATTAAGCCTACACTCATATACTCTGACCGAGGCAGTTTATTAGTTTTACACTCTCACACTCAGACCGAGGTACTTTATTAGGACTACACTCACACACTCAGACTGAGGTACTTTATCAGGTCTACACTCGCACACTCAGACCAAGGTACTTTATTAAGACTACAGTCATATACTCTGACCGAGGTAGTTTATTAGTTTTACACTCTCACACTCAGACCGAGGTACTTTATTAGTCTTACACTCACACACTCAGACCAAGGTACATTATTAGGACTACACTCACACTCTCAGACCGAGGTACTTTATTAGGTCTACACTCACACACTCAGTCCGAGGTACTTTATTAGGACTACACTCACACACTCAGTCCGAGGTACTTTATTAGGTCTACACTCACACACTCAGTCCGAGGTACTTTATCAGGTCTACACTCGCACACTCAGACCGAGGTACTTTATTAAGACTACACTCATATACTCTGACGGAGGTAGTTTATTAGGTTTACACTCATACACTCAGACTGAGGTAGTTTATTAAGTCTGCATTAAGTCACTCAAAATAAAGTACTTTATTAAGTTTACACTCACACACTCAGACCGAGGTACTTTATCAGGTCTAAACTCACACATCAGACAGAGGTACTTTATCAGTTCTAAACTCACACATCAGACAGAGGTACTTTATCAGGTCTACACTCAGACACTCAGACCGAGGTTCATTATTAGGTACACACTCACACACTCAGACCGAGGTACTTTATTGGGTCTACATCACACACTCAGACCGAGGTTCATTATTAGGTCCACACTCACACACTCAGACCGAGGTACTTTATTAGGTCTACACTGACACACTCTGACCGAGGTAGTTTATTCGGTCTATACTCAGACACTCAGTCCGAAGTACTTCATGTCGTCTACACTCACACACTCAGATCGAGGTACTTTTTTAAGACTACTCTCATACACTGAGACCGAGGTAGTTTATTAAGTCTCACTCAGTCACTCGAACCGAGGAACTTTATTAGACGTACACTCACACTCTCAGTCCGAGGAACTTCATTTCATCTACACTCAGTCACTCAGACCGATGTACTTTATTAAGACTATACTCATATACTCTGACCGAGGAAGTTTATTAGGTCTACACTCACACACTCAGACCGAGGTACTCTGTTAAGACTATACTCATATACTCTGACTGAGGAAGTTTATTAGGTTTACACTCATACACTCAGACTGAGTTACTTTATTAGGACTACACTCACACACTCAGACCGAAGTACTTTATTAGGTCCACCCGCACACACTCAGACCGAGGTTCATTATTAGGTCCACACTCACACACTCAGACCGAGGTACTTTATTAGGTCTACACTCACACACTCAGACCGAAGTACATTATTAGGTTTACACTCACACACTCAGACCGAGGTACATTATTAGGTCTAAACTCACACACTCAGACGGAGGTACTTTATTAGCTCTACACTCACACCCTCAGACCGAGGTACTTTATTAGGTTTACACTGACACACTCAGACTGAGGTACTTTAATACGTCTACACTCACACACTCAGATCAAGTTACTTTATTAGGTCTACACTCACACGCTCAGACCGAGGTACTTTATTAGGTTTAAACTCACACACTCAGACCGAAGTATATTATTAGGTCCACCCTCACTCACTCAGACTGAGGTACTTTATTCGGTCTAAACTCACACACTCAAAATGAGGTACTTTATTTGGTCTACACTCAGTCACTCATCCCAATGTAGTTTATCAAGTCGACACTCACAGACTCAGACCGAGGTACATTATAAAGTCTACACTCAGGCACTCAGACCGAGTTACTTTATTAAGTCAACACTCACTAACTCAGACCGAGTTACTTTATTAAGTCTACACTCAGATACTCCGTCCGACGTACTTTATTAGGTTTACACTCACACACTCAGACCGAGGTACTTTATTAGGTCTACACTCACACACTCAGACCGAGGTACTTTATTAGACTTACACTCATACACTGAGACCGAGGTAGTTTATTAGGTTTACACTCACACACTCAGACGGAGGTACTTTATTAGCTCTACACTCACACCCTCAGACCGAGGTACTTTAATACGTCTACACTCACACACTCAGATCAAGTTACTTTATTAGGTCTACACTCACACACTCAGACGGAGGTACTTTATTAGCTCTACACTCACACCCTCAGACCGAGGTACTTTAATACGTCTACACTCACACACTCAGATCAAGTTACTTTATTAGGTCTACACTCACACACTCAGACGGAGGTACTTTATTAGCTCTACACTCACACACTCAGACCGAAGCACTTTATTTGCTCTACACTCACACCCTCAGACCGAGGTACTTTAATACGTCTACACTCACACACTCAGATCAAGTTACTTTATTAGGTCTACACTCACACACTCAGACGGAGGTACTTTATTAGCTCTACACTCACACCCTCAGACCGAGGTACTTTAATACGTCTACACTCACACACTCAGATCAAGTTACTTTATTAGGTCTACACTCACACGCTCAGACCGAGGTACTTTATTAGGTTTACACTCACACACTCAGACCGAAGTATATTATTAGGTCCACCCTCACTCACTCAGACTGAGGTACTTTATTCGGTCTAAACTCACACACTCAAAATGAGGTACTTTATTTGGTCTACACTCAGTCACTCATCCCAATGTAGTTTATCAAGTCGACACTCACACACTCAGACCGAGGTACATTATAAAGTCTACACTCAGGCACTCAGACCGAGTTACTTTATTAAGTCTACACTCAGATACTCCATCCGACGTACTTTATTAGGTTTACACTCACACACTCAGACCGAGGTACATTATAAAGTCTACACTCAGGCACTCAGACCGAGTTACTTTATTAAGTCTACACTCAGATACTCCATCCGACGTACTTTATTAGGTTTACACTCACACACTCAGACCGAGGTAGTTTATTAGGTTTCACTCATACACTCAGACTGAGGTAGTTTATTAAGTCTACATTCAGTCACTCGAACTGAAGTACTTTATTAAGTTTAGACTCACACACTCAGATCGAGGAACTTTATTAGGTCTACACTCACACACTCAGATCGAGGTACATTATCAGGTCCACACTCACACACTCAGACGGAGGTACTTTATTAGGTCCACCCTCACACACTCAGACCGAGGTACATTATTAGGTCTACACTCGCACACTCGGATCGAGGTACATTAACAGGTCCACACTCACACACTCAGACCGAGGTACTTTATTAGGTCTACACTCACACACTCAGATCGAGGTACATTATTAGGTCCACCCTCACACACTCAGACTGAGGTACTTCATTTCATCTACACTCAGTCACTCAGACCGATGTACTTTATTAAGTCTGCACTCATAACCTCTGAACGAGGTAGTTTGTTAGGTCTACACTCAGTCTCTCGAACCGAGGTACTTTATTAGACTTACACTCACACACTCAGACCAAGGTACTTTATCAGGTCGAAACTCACACATCAGACAGAGGTACTTTATCAGGACTAAACTCACACACTCCGACCGAGGTACTTTATTGGGTCAACACTCACACACTCAGACCGAGGTACTTTATTAGGTTTACACTCACACACTCAGACCGAGGTACTTTATTAGGTCTACACTCACACACTCAGATCGAGGTATATTATTAGGTCCACTCTCACACACTCAGACCGAGGTACTTTATGAGGTCTACACTCATATTCTCTGAACGAGGTAGTTTATTCAGTTTACACTCATACACTCGGACTGAGGTAGTTTATTATGTCTACATTCAGTCACTCGAACTGAAGTACTTTATTAATTTTTCTCTCACAAACTCAGACCGAGGTACTTTATTAAGACTACACTCATATACTCTGACTGAGGTACTTTATTAAATCTGCACTCACACACTCTGACCGAGATAGTTTATTCGGTCTATACTCAGACACTCAGACCGAGGTACTTCAAGTCGTCTACACTCACACACTCAGATCAAGGTACTTTTTTAACACTACACTCACACACTCAGACTGAGGTACTTTATCAGGTCTACACTCGCACACTCAGACCGAGGTACTTTATTAAGCCTAGACTCATATACTCTGACCGAGGCAGTTTATTAGTTTTACACTCTCACACTCAGATCAAGGTACTTTTTTAACACTACACTCACACACTCAGACTGAGGTACTTTATCAGGTCTACACTCGCACACTCAGACCAAGGTACTTTATTAAGACTACAGTCATATACTCTGACCGAGGTAGTTTATTAGTTTTACACTCTCACACTCAGACCGAGGTACTTTATTAGTCTTACACTCACACACTCAGACCAAGGTACATTATTAGGACTACACTCACACTCTCAGACCGAGGTACTTTATTAGGTCTACACTCACACACTCAGTCCGAGGTACTTTATTAGGACTACACTCACACACTCAGTCCGAGGTACTTTATTAGGTCTACACTCACACACTCAGTCCGAGGTACTTTATCAGGTCTACACTCGCACACTCAGACCGAGGTACTTTATTAAGACTACACTCATATACTCTGACGGAGGTAGTTTATTAGGTTTACACTCATACACTCAGACTGAGGTAGTTTATTAAGTCTGCATTAAGTCACTCGAAATAAAGTACTTTATTAAGTTTACACTCACACACTCAGACCGAGGTACTTTATCAGGTCTAAACTCACACATCAGACGGAGGTACTTTATCAGTTCTAAACTCACACATCAGACAGAGGTACTTTATCAGGTCTACACTCAGACACTCAGACCGAGGTTCATTATTAGGTACACACTCACACACTCAGACCGAGGTACTTTATTGGGTCTACATCACACACTCAGACCGAGGTTCATTATTAGGTCCACACTCACACACTCAGACCGAGGTACTTTATTAGGTCTACACTGACACACTCTGACCGAGGTAGTTTATTCGGTCTATACTCAGACACTCAGTCCGAAGTACTTCATGTCGTCTACACTCACACACTCAGATCGAGGTACTTTTTTAAGACTACTCTCATACACTGAGACCGAGGTAGTTTATTAAGTCTCACTCAGTCACTCGAACCGAGGAACTTTATTAGACGTACACTCACACTCTCAGTCCGAGGAACTTCATTTCATCTACACTCAGTCACTCAGACCGATGTACTTTATTAAGACTATACTCATATACTCTGACCGAGGAAGTTTATTAGGTCTACACTCACACACTCAGACCGAGGTACTCTGTTAAGACTATACTCATATACTCTGACTGAGGAAGTTTATTAGGTTTACACTCATACACTCAGACTGAGTTACTTTATTAGGACTACACTCACACACTCGGACCGAGGTACTTTATTAGGTCCACCCGCACACACTCAGACCGAGGTACATTATTAGGTCCACACTCACACACTCAGACCGAGGTACTTTATTAGGTCTACACTCACACACTCAGACCGAAGTACATTATTAGGTTTACACTCACTCACTCAGACCGAGGTACTTTATTAGGTCTACCTCACACACTCAGACCGAGGTACATTATTAGGTCTAAACTCACACACTCAGACGGAGGTACTTTATTAGCTCTACACTCACACCCTCAGACCGAGGTACTTTATTAGGTTTACACTCACACACTCAGACTGAGGTACTTTAATACGTCTACACTCACACACTCAGATCAAGTTACTTTATTAGGTCTACACTCACACGCTCAGACCGAGGTACTTTATTAGGTTTAAACTCACACACTCAGACCGAAGTATATTATTAGGTCCACCCTCACTCACTCAGACTGAGGTACTTTATTCGGTCTAAACTCACACACTCAAAATGAGGTACTTTATTTGGTCTACACTCAGTCACTCATCCCAATGTAGTTTATCAAGTCGACACTCACAGACTCAGACCGAGGTACATTATAAAGTCTACACTCAGTCACTCGAACTGAAGTACTTTATTAAGTTTACACTCACACACTCAGACCGAGTTACTTTATTAAGTCTACACTCAGATACTCCGTCCGACGTACTTTATTAGGTCTACACTCACACACTCAGACCGAGGTAGTTTATTAGGTTTACACTCATACACTCAGACTGAGGTAGTTTATTAAGTCTACATTCAGTCACTCGAACTGAAGTACTTTATTAAGTTTACACTCACACACTCAGATCGAGGAACTTTATTAGGTCTACACTCACACACTCGGATCGAGGTACATTATCAGGTCCACACTCACAGACTCAGACTGAGGTACTTTATTAGGTCCACCCTCACACACTCAGACCGAGGTACATTATTAGGTCTACACTCGCACACTCGGATCGAGGTACATTAACAGGTCCACACTCACACACTCAGATCGAGGTACATTATCAGGTCCACACTCACAGACTCAGACTGAGGTACTTTATTAGGTCCACCCTCACACACTCAGATCGAGGTACATTATCAGGTCCACACTCACACACTCAGACGGAGGTACTTTATTAGGTCCACCCTCACACACTCAGACCGAGGTACATTATTAGGTCTACACTCGCACACTCGGATCGAGGTACATTAACAGGTCCACACTCACACACTCAGATCGAGGTACTTTATTAGGTCTACACTCACACACTCAGATCGAGGTACATTATTATGTCCACCCTCACACACTCAGACCGAGGTACTTCTTTTCATCTACACTCAGTCACTCAGACCGATGTACTTTATTAAGTCTGCACTCATAACCTCTGAACGAGGTAGTTTGTTAGGTCTACACTCAGTCTCTCGAACCGAGGTACTTTATTAGACTTACACTCACACACTCAGACCAAGGTACTTTATCAGGTCTAAACTCACACATCAGACAGAGGTACTTTATCAGGACTAAACTCACACACTCCGACCGAGGTACTTTATTAGGTTTACACTCACACACTCAGACCAAGGTACTTTATCAGGTCTAAACTCACACATCAGACAGAGGTACTTTATCAGGACTAAACTCACACACTCCGACCGAGGTACTTTATTAGGTTTACACTCACACACTCAGACCGAGGGACTTCATTTCATCTACACTCACACACTCAGACCGAGGTACTTTATCAGGTCTACACTCGCACACTCAGACCGAGCTACTTTATCAGGTCTACACTCGCACACTCAGACCGAGGTACTTTATTAAGACTACACTCATATACTCTGACCGAGGTAGTTTATTAGTTTTACACTCATACACTCAGACCGAGGTACTTTCTTAGCTGCACACTCACACACTCAGTCCGAGGTACGTTATTAGGTCTGCACTCACACACTCAGAACGAGGTACTTTATTAGGTCTACACTCACACACTCAGACCGAAGCACTTTCTTTGGTCTACACTCACAAACTCAGACCGAGGTACTTTATTAAATCTGCACTCACACACTCTGACCGAGGTAGTTTATTCAGTCTATACTCAGACACACAGACTGAGGTACTTCAAGTCGTCTACACTCACACACTCAGATCGAGGTACATTTTTAACACTACACTCATGCACTCAGACCGAGGTAGTTTATTAAGTCTACATTCAGTCACTCGAACCGAGGAACTTTATTAGACTTACACTCGCACACTCAGACCGAGGTACTTTATTAAGACTACACTCATATACTCTGACCGAGATAGTTTATTCAGTCTATACTCAGACACACAGACCGAGGTACTTCAAGTCGTCTACTCTCACACACTCAGATCGAGGTACATTTTTAACACTACACTCACACACTCAGACCGAGGTAGTTTATTAAGTCTACACTCAGTCTCTCGAACCGAGGAACTTTATTAGACTTACACTAACACACACAGACCGAGGTACTTTATTAGGTCTACACTCACACACTCAGACCGAGGTAGTTTATTAAGTCTACAATCAGTCACTCGAACCGAGGAACTTTATTAGACTTACACTAACACACACAGACCGAGGTACTTTATTAGGTCTACACTCACACACTCAGACCGAGGTACTTTATTAGGTCTACACTCACACACTCAGACCGAGGTACTTTATTAAATCTGCACTCACACACTCTGACCGAGATAGTTTATTCGGTCTATACTCAGACACTCAGACCGAGGTACTTCAAGTCGTCTACACTCACACACTCAGATCGAGGTACTTTTTTAACACTACACTCACACACTCAGACTGAGGTACTTTATCAGGTCTACACTCGCACACTCAGACCGAGGTACTTTATTAAGACTACACTCATATACTCTGACCGAGGCAGTTTATTAGTTTTACACTCTCACACTCAGACCGAGGTACTTTATTAGGACTACACTCACACACTCAGACTGAGGTACTTTTTTAACACTACACTCACACACTCAGTCCGAGGTACTTTATTAGGTCTACACTCACACACTCAGACCGAGGTACTTTATTAAGACTACAGTCATATACTCTGACCGAGGTAGTTTATTAGTTTTACACTCTCACACTCAGATCGAGGTACTTTATTAGTCTTACACTCACACACTCAGACCAAGGTACATTATTAGGTCTACACTCACACACTCAGACCGAGGTACTTTATTAGGTCTACACTCACACACTCAGACCGAAGCACTTTCTTTGGTCTACACTCACAAACTCAGACCGAGGTACTTTATTAAATCTGCACTCACACACTCTGACCGAGGTAGTTTATTCAGTCTATACTCAGACACACAGACTGAGGTACTTCAAGTCGTCTACACTCACACACTCAGATCGAGGTACATTTTTAACACTACACTCATGCACTCAGACCGAGGTAGTTTATTAAGTCTACATTCAGTCACTCGAACCGAGGAACTTTATTAGACTTACACTCGCACACTCAGACCGAGGTACTTTATTAAGACTACACTCATATACTCTGACCGAGATAGTTTATTCAGTCTATACTCAGACACACAGACCGAGGTACTTCAAGTCGTCTACTCTCACACACTCAGATCGAGGTACATTTTTAACACTACACTCACACACTCAGACCGAGGTAGTTTATTAAGTCTACACTCAGTCTCTCGAACCGAGGAACTTTATTAGACTTACACTAACACACACAGACCGAGGTACTTTATTAGGTCTACACTCACACACTCAGACCGAGGTAGTTTATTAAGTCTACAATCAGTCACTCGAACCGAGGAACTTTATTAGACTTACACTAACACACACAGACCGAGGTACTTTATTAGGTCTACACTCACACACTCAGACCGAGGTACTTTATTAGGTCTACACTCACACACTCAGACCGAGGTACTTTATTAAATCTGCACTCACACACTCTGACCGAGATAGTTTATTCGGTCTATACTCAGACACTCAGACCGAGGTACTTCAAGTCGTCTACACTCACACACTCAGATCGAGGTACTTTTTTAACACTACACTCACACACTCAGACTGAGGTACTTTATCAGGTCTACACTCGCACACTCAGACCGAGGTACTTTATTAAGACTACACTCATATACTCTGACCGAGGCAGTTTATTAGTTTTACACTCTCACACTCAGACCGAGGTACTTTATTAGGACTACACTCACACACTCAGACTGAGGTACTTTTTTAACACTACACTCACACACTCAGTCCGAGGTACTTTATTAGGTCTACACTCACACACTCAGTCCGAGGTACTTTATTAGGACTACACTCACACACTCAGTCCGAGGTACTTTATTAGGTCTACACTCACACACTCAGTCCGAGGTACTTTATCAGGTCTACACTCGCACACTCAGACCGAGGTACTTTATTAAGACTACACTCATATACTCTGACGGAGGTAGTTTATTAGGTTTACACTCATACACTCAGACTGAGGCAGTTTATTAAGTCTGCATTAAGTCACTCGAACTGAAGTACTTTATTAAGTTTACACTCACACACTCAGACCGAGGTACTTTATCAGGTCTAAACTCACACATCAGACAGAGGTACTTTATCAGTTCTAAACTCACACATCAGACAGAGGTACTTTATCAGGTCTACACTCAGACACTCAGACCGAGGTTCATTATTAGGTACACACTCACACACTCAGACCGAGGTACTTTATTGGGTCTACATCACACACTCAGACCGAGGTTCATTATTAGGTCCACACTCACACACTCAGACCGAGGTACTTTATTGTGTCTACACTCACACACTCAGACCGAGTTACTTTATTAGGTCTACACTCATATACTCTGACCGAGGAACTTTATTAAGGTTACACTCACACACTCAGACCGGGGTACTTTATTAAGTCTGCACTCACATACTCTGACCGAGGTAGTTTATTCGGTCTATACTCAGACACTCAGTCCGAAGTACTTCATGTCGTCTACACTCACACACTCAGATCGAGGTACTTTTTTAAGACTACTCTCATACACTGAGACCAAGGTAGTTTATTAAGTCTCACTCAGTCACTCGAACCGAGGAACTTTATTAGACGTACACTCACACTCTCAGTCCGAGGAACTTCATTTCATCTACACTCAGTCACTCAGACCGATGAACTTTATTAAGACTATACTCATATACTCTGACCGAGGAAGTTTATTAGGTTTACACTCATACACTCAGACTGAGTTACTTTATTAGGACTACACTCACACACTCAGACCGAGGTACTTTATTAGGTCTACACTCACACACTCAGACCGAAGTACATTATTAGGTTTACACTCACACACTCAGACCGAAGTACATTATTAGGTTTACACTCACACCCTCAGACCGAGGTACTTTAATACGTCTACACTCACACACTCAGATCAAGTTACTTTATTAGGTCTACACTCACACGCTCAGACCGAGTTACTTTATTAGGTTTACACTCACACACTCAGACCAAAGTATATTATTAGGTCCACCCTCACTCACTCAGACTGAGGTACTTTATTAGGTCCACCCTCACACACTCAGATCGAGGTACATTATCAGGTCCACACTCACACACTCAGACCGAGGTACTTTCTTAGCTGCACACTCACACACTCAGACTAAGTTACGTTATTAGGTCCACACTCACACACTCAGACCGAGGTACTTTATTAGGTCTACACTCACACACTCAGATCGAGGTACATTATTATGTCCACCCTCACACACTCAGACCGAGGTACTTCATTTCATCTACACTCAGTCACTCAGACCGATGTACTTTATTAAGTCTGCACTCATAACCTCTGAACGAGGTAGTTTGTTAGGTGTACACTCAGTCTCTCGAACCGAGGTACTTTATTAGACTTACACTCACACACTCAGACCAAGGTACTTTATCAGGTCTAAACTCACACATCAGACAGAGGTACTTTATCAGGACTAAACTCACACACTCCGACCGAGGTACTTTATTAGGTTTACACTCACACACTCAGACTGAGGGACTTCATTTCATCTACACTCACACACTCAGACCGAGGTACTTTATCAGGTCTACACTCGCACACTCAGACCGAGGTAATTTATCAGGTCTACACTCGCACACTCAGACCGAGGTACTTTATTAAGACTACACTCATATACTCTGACCGAGGTAGTTTATTAGTTTTACACTCATACACTCAGACCGAGGTACTTTCTTAGCTGCACACTCACACACTCAGACTAAGTTACTTTATTAGGTCTGCACTCACACACTCAGACCGAGGTACTTTATTAGATCTACACTCACACACACAGATCAAGGTACTTGATTAAGTCTGCACTCACACACTCAGACCGAGGTACTTTATTAGGTCTACACTCACACACTCAGACCGAAGCACTTTCTTTGGTCTACACTCACAAACTCAGACCGAGGTACTTTATTAGTCTTACACTCACACACTCAGACCAAGGTACATTATTAGGTCTACACTCACACACTCAGACCGAGGTACTTTATTAGGACTACACTCACACACTCAGTCCGAGGTACTTTATTAGGTCTACACTCACACACTCAGTCCGAGGTACTTTATCAGGTCTACACTCGCACACTCAGACCGAGGTACTTTATTAAGACTACACTCATATACTCTGACCGAGGTACTTTATTAGGTTTACACTCATACACTCAGACTGAGGTAGTTTATTAAGTCTGCATTAAGTCACTCGAACTGAAGTACTTTATTAAGTTTACACTCACACACTCAGACCGAGGTACTTTATCAGGTCTAAACTCACACATCAGACAGAGGTACTTTATCAGTTCTAAACTCACACATCAGACAGAGGTACTTTATCAGGTCTACACTCAGACACTCAGACCGAGGTTCATTATTAGGTCCACACTCACACACTCAGACCGAGGTACTTTATTGTGTCTACACTGACACACTCAGACCGAGTTACTTTATTAGGTCTACACTCATATACTCTGACCGAGGAACTTTATTAAGGTTACACTCACACACTCAGACCGGGGTACTTTATTAAATCTGCACTCACATACTCTGACCGAGGTAGTTTATTCGGTCTATACTCAGACACTCAGTCCGAAGTACTTCATGTCGTCTACACTCACACACTCAGATCGAGGTACTTTTTTAAGACTACTCTCATACACTGAGACCGAGGTAGTTTATTAAGTCTACACTCAGTCACTCGAACCGAGGAACTTTATTAGACGTACACTCACACACTCAGTCCGAGGAACTTCATTTCATCTACACTCAGTCACTCAGACCGATGTACTTTATTAAGACTATACTCATATACTCTGACCGAGGAAGTTTATTAGGTTTACACTCATACACTCAGACTGAGTTACTTTATTAGGTTTACACTCACACACTCAGACCGATGTACTTTATTAGGTCTACACTCACACACTCAGACCGAGGTACTCTGTTAAGACTATACTCATATACTCTGACCGAGGAAGTTTATTAGGTTTACACTCATACACTCAGACTGAGTTACTTTATTAGGACTACACTCACACACTCAGACCGAGGTACTTTATTAAGACTACACTCATATACTCTGACCGAGGTACTTTATTAGGTCTACACTCACACACTCAGACCGAAGTACATTATTAGGTCTACCCGCACACACTCAGACCGAGGTACATTATTAGGTCTACACTCACACACTCAGACCTAAGTACATTATAAATTCTACACTCAGGCACTCAGACCGAGTTACTTTATTAAGTCAACACTCACTAACTCAGACCGAGTTACTTTATTAAGTCTACACTCAGATACTCCGTCCGACGTACTTTATTAGGTTTACACTCACACACTCAGACCGAGGTCGTTTATTAGGTTTCACTCATACACTCAGACTGAGGTAGTTTATTAAGTCTACATTCAGTCACTCGAACTGAAGTACTTTATTAAGTTTAGACTCACACACTCAGATCGAGGAACTTTATTAGGTCTACACTCACACACTCAGATCGAGGTACATTATCAGGTCCACACTCACACACTCAGACGGAGGTACTTTATTAGGTCCACCCTCACACACTCAGACCGAGGTACATTATTAGGTCTACACTCGCACACTAGGATCGAGGTACATTAACAGGTCCACACTCACACACTCAGACCGAGGTACTTTATTAGGTCTACACTCACACACTCAGATCGAGGTACATTATTAGGTCCACCCTCACACACTCAGACCGAGGTACTTCATTTCATCTACACTCAGTCACTCAGACCGATGTACTTTATTAAGTCTGCACTCATAACCTCTGAACGAGGTAGTTTATTAAGTCTACACTCAGTCTCTCGAACCGAGGTACTTTATTAGACTTACACTCACACACTCAGACCGAGGTACTTTATCAGGTCTAAACTCACACATCAGACAGAGGTACTTTATCAGGACTAAACTCACACACTCCGACCGAGGTACTTTATTGGGTCAACACTCACACACTCAGACCGAAGTAATTTATTAGGTTTACACTCACACACTCAGACCGAGGTACTTTATTAGGTTTACACTCACACACTCAGACCGAGGTACTTTATTAGGTCTACACTCACACACTCAGATCGAGGTATATTATTAGGTCCACTCTCACACACTCAGACCGAGGTACTTTATTAGGTCCACACTCACACACTCAGACCGAGGTACTTTATGAGGTCTACACTCATATTCTCTGAACGAGGTAGTTTATTCGGTTTACACTCATACACTCGGACTGAGGTAGTTTATTATGTCTACATTCAGTCACTCGAACTGAAGTACTTTATTAATTTTTCTCTCACAAACTCAGACCGAGGTACTTTATTAAGACTACACTCATATACTCTGACTGAGGTACTTTATTAAATCTGCACTCACACACTCTGACCGAGATAGTTTATTCGGTCTATACTCAGACACTCAGACCGAGGTACTTCAAGTCGTCTACACTCACACACTCAGATCGAGGTACTTTTTTAACACTACACTCACACACTCAGACTGAGGTACTTTATCAGGTCTACACTCGCACACTCAGACCGAGGTACTTTATTAAGACTACACTCATATACTCTGACCGAGGCAGTTTATTAGTTTTACACTCTCACACTCAGACCGAGGTACTTTATTAGGACTACACTCACACACTCAGACTGAGGTACTTTATCAGGTCTACACTCGCACACTCAGACCGAGGTACTTTATTAAGACTACAGTCATATACTCTGACCGAGGTAGTTTATTAGTTTTACACTCTCACACTCAGACCGAGGTACTTTATTAGTCTTACACTCACACACTCAGACCAAGGTACATTATTAGGTCTACACTCACACACTCAGACCGAGGTACTTTATTAAGACTACACTCATATACTCTGACGGAGGTATTTTATTAGGTTTACACTCATACACTCAGACTGAGGTAGTTTATTAAGTCTGCATTAAGTCACTCGAACTGAAGTACTTTATTAAGTTTACACTCACACACTCAGACCGAGGTACTTTATCAGGTCTATACTCACACATCAGACAGAGGTACTTTATCAGGTCTATACTCACACATCAGACAGAGGTACTTTATCAGGTCTACACTCAGACACTCAGACCGAGGTTCATTATTAGGTACACACTCACACACTCAGACCGAGGTACTTTATTGGGTCTACATCACACACTCAGACCGAGGTTCATTATTAGGTCCACACTCACACACTCAGACCGAGTTACTTTATTAGGTCTACACTCATATACTCTGACCGAGGAACTTTATTAAGGTTACACTCACACACTCAGACCGGGGGTACTTTATTAAGTCTGCACTCACATACTCTGACCGAGGTAGTTTATGCGGTCTATACTCAGACACTCAGTCCGAAGTACTTCATGTCGTCTACACTCACACACTCAGATTGAGGTACTTTTTTAAGACTACTCTCATACACTGAGACCGAGGTAGTTTATTAAGTCTACACTCAGTCACTCGAACCGAGGAACTTTATTAGACGTACACTCACACACTCAGTCCGAGGAACTTCATTTCATCTACACTCAGTCACTCAGACCGATGTACTTTATTAAGACTATACTCATATACTCTGACCGAGGAAGTTTATTAGGTTTACACTCACACACTCAGACCGATGTACTTTATTAGGTCTACACTCACACACTCAGACCGAGGTACTCTGTTAAGACTATACTCATATACTCTGACTGAGGAAGTTTATTAGGTTTACACTCATACACTCAGACTGAGTTACTTTATTAGGTCCACACTCACACACTCAGACGGAGGTACTTTATTAAGACTACACTCATATACTCTGACCGAGGTACTTTATTAGGTCCACTCTCACACACTAAGACCGAGGTACTTTATTAGGTCCACCCTCACACACTCAGACCGAGGTACATTATTAGGTCTACACTCGCACACTCGGATCAAGGTACATTAACAGGTCCACACTCACACACTCAGACCGAGGTACTTTATTAGGTCTACACTCACACACTCAGATCGAGGTACATTATTAGGTACACCCTCACACACTCAGACCGAGGTACTTCATTTCATCTACACTCAGTCACTCAGACCGATGTACTTTATTAAGTCTGCACTCATAACCTCTGAACGAGGTAGTTTGTTAGGTCAACACTCAGTCTCTCGAACCGAGGTACTTTATTAGACTTACACTCACACACACAGACCAAGGTACTTTATCAGGTCTAAACTCACACATCAGACAGAGGTACTTTATCAGGACTAAACTCACACACTCCGACCGAGGTACTTTATTGGGTCAACACTCACACACTCAGACCGAAGTAATTTATTAGGTTTACACTCACACACTCAGACCGAGGTACTTTATTAGGTCCACACTCACACACTCAGACCGAGGTACTTTATGAGGTCTACACTCATATTCTCTGAACGAGGTAGTTTATTCGGTTTACACTCATACACTCGGACTGAGGTAGTTTATTATGTCTACATTCAGTCACTCGAACTGAAGTACTTTATTAATTTTTCTCTCACAAACTCAGACCGAGGTACTTTATTAAGACTACACTCATATACTCTGACTGAGGTACTTTATTAAATCTGCACTCACACACTCTGACCGAGATAGTTTATTCGGTCTATACTCAGACACTCAGACCGAGGTACTTCAAGTCGTCTACACTCACACACTCAGACTGAGGTACTTTATCAGGTCTACACTCGCACACTCAGACCGAGGTACTTTATTAAGACTACAGTCATATACTCTGACCGAGGTAGTTTATTAGTTTTACACTCTCACACTCAGATCGAGGTACTTTATTAGTCTTACACTCACACACTCAGACCAAGGTACATTATTAGGTCTACACTCACACACTCAGACCGAGGTACTTTATTAGGACTACACTCACACACTCAGTCCGAGGTACTTTATTAGGTCTACACTCACACACTCAGTCCGAGGTACTTTATCAGGTCTACACTCGCAGACTCAGACCGAGGTACTTTATTAAGACTACAGTCATATACTCTGACCGAGGTAGTTTATTAGTTTTACACTCTCACACTCAGATCGAGGTACTTTATTAGTCTTACACTCACACACTCAGACCAAGGTACATTATTAGGTCTACACTCACACACTCAGACCGAGGTACTTTATTAGGTCTACACTCATATACTCTGACGGAGGTAGTTTATTAGGTTTACACTCATACACTCAGACTGAGGTAGTTTATTAAGTCTGCATTAAGTCACTCGAACTGAAGTACTTTATTAAGTTTACACTCACACACTCAGACCGAGGTACTTTATCAGGTCTAAACTCACACATCAGACAGAGGTACTTTATCAGTTCTAAACTCACACATCAGACAGAGGTACTTTATCAGGTCTACACTCAGACACTCAGACCGAGGTTCATTATTAGGTCCACACTCACACACTCAGACCGAGGTACTTTATTGTGTCTACACTGACACACTCAGACCGAGTTACTTTATTAGGTCTACACTCATATACTCTGACCGAGGAACTTTATTAAGGTTACACTCACACACTCAGACCGGGGTACTTTATTAAATCTGCACTCACATACTCTGACCGAGGTAGTTTATTCGGTCTATACTCAGACACTCAGTCCGAAGTACTTCATGTCGTCTACACTCACACACTCAGATCGAGGTACTTTTTTAAGACTACTCTCATACACTGAGACCGAGGTAGTTTATTAAGTCTACACTCAGTCACTCGAACCGAGGAACTTTATTAGACGTACACTCACACACTCAGTCCGAGGAACTTCATTTCATCTACACTCAGTCACTCAGACCGATGTACTTTATTAAGACTATACTCATATACTCTGACCGAGGAAGTTTATTAGGTTTACACTCACACACTCAGACCGATGTACTTTATTAGGTCTACACTCACACACTCAGACCGAGGTACTCTGTTAAGACTATACTCATATACTCTGACCGAGGAAGTTTATTAGGTTTACACTCATACACTCAGACTGAGTTACTTTATTAGGACTACACTCACACACTCAGACCGAGGTACTTTATTAAGACTACACTCATATACTCTGACCGAGGAAGTTTATTAGGTTTACACTCATACACTCAGACTGAGTTACTTTATTAGGACTACACTCACACACTCAGACCGAGGTACTTTATTAAGACTACACTCATATACTCTGACCGAGGTACTTTATTAGGTCTACACTCACACACTCAGACCGAAGTACATTATTAGGTCTACCCGCACACACTCAGACCGAGGTACATTATTAGGTCTACACTCACACACTCAGACCTAAGTACATTATAAATTCTACACTCAGGCACTCAGACCGAGTTACTTTATTAAGTCAACACTCACTAACTCAGACCGAGTTACTTTATTAAGTCTACACTCAGATACTCCGTCCGACGTACTTTATTAGGTTTACACTCACACACTCAGACCGAGGTCGTTTATTAGGTTTCACTCATACACTCAGACTGAGGTAGTTTATTAAGTCTACATTCAGTCACTCGAACTGAAGTACTTTATTAAGTTTACACTCACACACTCAGATCGAGGAACTTTATTAGGTCTACACTCACACACTCGGATCGAGGTACATTATCAGGTCCACACTCACAGACTCAGACTGAGGTACTTTATTAGGTCCACCCTCACACACTCAGACCGAGGTACATTATTAGGTCTACACTCGCACACTCGGATCGAGGTACATTAACAGGTCCACACTCACACACTCAGATCGAGGTACATTATCAGGTCCACACTCTCAGACTCAGACTGAGGTACTTTATTAGGTCCACCCTCACACACTCAGATCGAGGTACATTATCAGGTCCACACTCACACACTCAGACGGAGGTACTTTATTAGGTCCACCCTCACACACTCAGACCGAGGTACATTATTAGGTCTACACTCGCACACTAGGATCGAGGTACATTAACAGGTCCACACTCACACACTCAGACCGAGGTACTTTATTAGGTCTACACTCACACACTCAGATCGAGGTACATTATTAGGTCCACCCTCACACACTCAGACCGAGGTACTTCATTTCATCTACACTCAGTCACTCAGACCGAGGTACTTTATTAGACTTACACTCACACACTCAGACCAAGGTACTTTATCAGGTCTAAACTCACACATCAGACAGAGGTACTTTATCAGGACTAAACTCACACACTCCGACCGAGGTACTTTATTGGGTCAACACTCACACACTCAGACCGAAGTAATTTATTAGGTTTACACTCACACACTCAGACCGAGGTACTTTATTAGGTTTACACTCACACACTCAGACCGAGGTACTTTATTAGGTCTACACTCACACACTCAGATCGAGGTATATTATTAGGTCCACTCTCACACACTCAGACCGAGGTACTTTATTAGGTCCACACTCACACACTCAGACCGAGGTACTTTATGAGGTCTACACTCATATTCTCTGAACGAGGTAGTTTATTCGGTTTACACTCATACACTCGGACTGAGGTAGTTTATTATGTCTACATTCAGTCACTCGAACTGAAGTACTTTATTAATTTTTCTCTCACAAACTCAGACCGAGGTACTTTATTAAGACTACACTCATATACTCTGACTGAGGTACTTTATTAAATCTGCACTCACACACTCTGACCGAGATAGTTTATTCGGTCTATACTCAGACACTCAGACCGAGGTACTTCAAGTCGTCTACACTCACACACTCAGATCGAGGTACTTTTTTAACACTACACTCACACACTCAGACTGAGGTACTTTATCAGGTCTACACTCGCACACTCAGACCGAGGTACTTTATTAAGACTACACTCATATACTCTGACCGAGGCAGTTTATTAGTTTTACACTCTCACACTCAGACCGAGGTACTTTATTAGGACTACACTCACACACTCAGACTGAGGTACTTTATCAGGTCTACACTCGCACACTCAGACCGAGGTACTTTATTAAGACTACAGTCATATACTCTGACCGAGGTAGTTTATTAGTTTTACACTCTCACACTCAGACCGAGGTACTTTATTAGTCTTACACTCACACACTCAGACCAAGGTACATTATTAGGTCTACACTCACACACTCAGACCGAGGTACTTTATTAAGACTACACTCATATACTCTGACGGAGGTATTTTATTAGGTTTACACTCATACACTCAGACTGAGGTAGTTTATTAAGTCTGCATTAAGTCACTCGAACTGAAGTACTTTATTAAGTTTACACTCACACACTCAGACCGAGGTACTTTATCAGGTCTATACTCACACATCAGACAGAGGTACTTTATCAGTTCTAAACTCACACATCAGACAGAGGTACTTTATCAGGTCTACACTCAGACACTCAGACCGAGGTTCATTATTAGGTACACACTCACACACTCAGACCGAGGTACTTTATTGGGTCTACATCACACACTCAGACCGAGGTTCATTATTAGGTCCACACTCACACACTCAGACCGAGTTACTTTATTAGGTCTACACTCATATACTCTGACCGAGGAACTTTATTAAGGTTACACTCACACACTCAGACCGATGTACTTTATTAGGTCTACACTCACACACTCAGACCGAGGTACTCTGTTAAGACTATACTCATATACTCTGACTGAGGAAGTTTATTAGGTTTACACTCATACACTCAGACTGAGTTACTTTATTAGGTCTACACTCACACACTCAGACGGAGGTACTTTATTAAGACTACACTCATATACTCTGACCGAGGTACTTTATTAGGTCCACTCTCACACACTCAGACCGAGGTACTTTATTAGGTCCACCCTCACACACTCAGACCGAGGTACATTATTAGGTCTACACTCGCACACTCGGATCGAGGTACATTAACAGGTCCACACTCACACACTCAGACCGAGGTACTTTATTAGGTCTACACTCACACACTCAGATCGAGGTACATTATTAGGTACACCCTCACACACTCAGACCGAGGTACTTCATTTCATCTACACTCAGTCACTCAGACCGATGTACTTTATTAAGTCTGCACTCATAACCTCTGAACGAGGTAGTTTGTTAGGTCAACACTCAGTCTCTCGAACCGAGGTACTTTATTAGACTTACACTCACACACTCAGACCAAGGTACTTTATCAGGTCTAAACTCACACATCAGACAGAGGTACTTTATCAGGACTAAACTCACACACTCCGACCGAGGTACTTTATTGGGTCAACACTCACACACTCAGACCGAAGTAATTTATTAGGTTTACACTCACACACTCAGACCGAGGTACTTTATTGGGTCAACACTCACACACTCAGACCGAAGTAATTTATTAGGTTTACACTCACACACTCAGACCGAGGTATATTATTAGGTCCACTCTCACACACTCAGACCGAGGTACTTTATTAGGTCCACACTCACACACTCAGACCGAGGTACTTTATGAGGTCTACACTCATATTCTCTGAACGAGGTAGTTTATTCGGTTTACACTCATACACTCGGACTGAGGTAGTTTATTATGTCTACATTCAGTCACTCGAACTGAAGTACTTTATTAATTTTTCTCTCACAAACTCAGACCGAGGTACTTTATTAAGACTACACTCATATACTCTGACTGAGGTACTTTATTAAATCTGCACTCACACACTCTGACCGAGATAGTTTATTCGGTCTATACTCAGACACTCAGACCGAGGTACTTCAAGTCGTCTACACTCACACACTCAGACTGAGGTACTTTATCAGGTCTACACTCGCACACTCAGACCGAGGTACTTTATTAAGACTACACTCATATACTCTGACCGAGGCAGTTTATTAGTTTTACACTCTCACACTCAGACCGAAGTACTTTATTAGGACTACACTCACACACTCAGACTGAGGTACTTTATCAGGTCTACACTCGCACACTCAGACCAAGGTACTTTATTAAGACTACAATCATATACTCTGACCGAGGTAGTTTATTAGTTTTACACTCTCACACTCAGACCGAGGTACTTTATTAGTCTTACACTCACACACTCAGACCAAGGTACATTATTAGGACTACACTCACACTCTCAGACCGAGGTACTTTATTAGGTCTACACTCACACACTCAGTCCGAGGTACTTTATTAGGACTACACTCACACACTCAGTCCGAGGTACTTTATTAGGTCTACACTCACACACTCAGTCCGAGGTACTTTATCAGGTCTACACTCGCACACTCAGACCGAGGTACTTTATTAAGACTACACTCATATACTCTGACGGAGGTAGTTTATTAGGTTTACACTCATACACTCAGACTGAGGTAGTTTATTAAGTCTGCATTAAGTCACTCGAAATAAAGTACTTTATTAAGTTTACACTCACACACTCAGACCGAGGTACTTTATCAGGTCTAAACTCACACATCAGACAGAGGTACTTTATCAGTTCTAAACTCACACATCAGACAGAGGTACTTTATCAGGTCTACACTCAGACACTCAGACCGAGGTTCATTATTAGGTACACACTCACACACTCAGACCGAGGTACTTTATTGGGTCTACATCACACACTCAGACCGAGGTTCATTATTAGGTCCACACTCACACACTCAGACCTAGGTACATTATTAGGTCTACACTCACACACTCAGACCGAGGTACTTTATTAGGACTACACTCACACACTCAGTCCGAGGTACTTTATTAGGTCTACACTCACACACTCAGTCCGAGGTACTTTATCAGGTCTACACTCGCACACTCAGACCGAGGTACTTTATTAAGACTACAGTCATATACTCTGACCGAGGTAGTTTATTAGTTTTACACTCTCACACTCAGATCGAGGTACTTTATTAGTCTTACACTCACACACTCAGACCAAGGTACATTATTAGGTCTACACTCACACACTCAGACCGAGGTACTTTATTAGGTCTACACTCATATACTCTGACGGAGGTAGTTTATTAGGTTTACACTCATACACTCAGACTGAGGTAGTTTATTAAGTCTGCATTAAGTCACTCGAACTGAAGTACTTTATTAAGTTTACACTCACACACTCAGACCGAGGTACTTTATCAGGTCTAAACTCACACATCAGACAGAGGTACTTTATCAGTTCTAAACTCACACATCAGACAGAGGTACTTTATCAGGTCTACACTCAGACACTCAGACCGAGGTTCATTATTAGGTCCACACTCACACACTCAGACCGAGGTACTTTATTGTGTCTACACTGACACACTCAGACCGAGTTACTTTATTAGGTCTACACTCATATACTCTGACCGAGGAACTTTATTAAGGTTACACTCACACACTCAGACCGGGGTACTTTATTAAATCTGCACTCACATACTCTGACCGAGGTAGTTTATTCGGTCTATACTCAGACACTCAGTCCGAAGTACTTCATGTCGTCTACACTCACACACTCAGATCGAGGTACTTTTTTAAGACTACTCTCATACACTGAGACCGAGTTAGTTTATTAAGTCTACACTCAGTCACTCGAACCGAGGAACTTTATTAGACGTACACTCACACACTCAGTCCGAGGAACTTCATTTCATCTACACTCAGTCACTCAGACCGATGTACTTTATTAAGACTATACTCATATACTCTGACCGAGGAAGTTTATTAGGTTTACACTCACACACTCAGACCGATGTACTTTATTAGGTCTACACTCACACACTCAGACCGAGGTACTCTGTTAAGACTATACTCATATACTCTGACCGAGGAAGTTTATTAGGTTTACACTCATACACTCAGACTGAGTTACTTTATTAGGACTACACTCACACACTCAGACCGAGGTACTTTATTAAGACTACACTCATATACTCTGACCGAGGTACTTTATTAGGTCTACACTCACACACTCAGACCGAAGTACATTATTAGGTCTACCCGCACACACTCAGACCGAGGTACATTATTAGGTCTACACTCACACACTCAGACCTAAGTACATTATAAATTCTACACTCAGGCACTCAGACCGAGTTACTTTATTAAGTCTACACTCAGATACTCCGTCCGACGTACTTTATTAGGTTTACACTCACACACTCAGACCGAGGTCGTTTATTAGGTTTCACTCATACACTCAGACTGAGGTAGTTTATTAAGTCTACATTCAGTCACTCGAACTGAAGTACTTTATTAAGTTTACACTCACACACTCAGATCGAGGAACTTTATTAGGTCTACACTCACACACTCGGATCGAGGTACATTATCAGGTCCACACTCACAGACTCAGACTGAGGTACTTTATTAGGTCCACCCTCACACACTCAGACCGAGGTACATTATTAGGTCTACACTCGCACACTCGGATCGAGGTACATTAACAGGTCCACACTCACACACTCAGATCGAGGTACATTATCAGGTCCACACTCTCAGACTCAGACTGAGGTACTTTATTAGGTCCACCCTCACACACTCAGATCGAGGTACATTATCAGGTCCACACTCACACACTCAGACGGAGGTACTTTATTAGGTCCACCCTCACACACTCAGACCGAGGTACATTATTAGGTCTACACTCGCACACTAGGATCGAGGTACATTAACAGGTCCACACTCACACACTCAGACCGAGGTACTTTATTAGGTCTACACTCACACACTCAGATCGAGGTACATTATTAGGTCCACCCTCACACACTCAGACCGAGGTACTTCATTTCATCTACACTCAGTCACTCAGACCGAGGTACTTTATTAGACTTACACTCACACACTCAGACCAAGGTACTTTATCAGGTCTAAACTCACACATCAGACAGAGGTACTTTATCAGGACTAAACTCACACACTCCGACCGAGGTACTTTATTGGGTCAACACTCACACACTCAGACCGAAGTAATTTATTAGGTTTACACTCACACACTCAGACCGAGGTACTTTATTAGGTTTACACTCACACACTCAGACCGAGGTACTTTATTAGGTCTACACTCACACACTCAGATCGAGGTATATTATTAGGTCCACTCTCACACACTCAGACCGAGGTACTTTATTAGGTCCACACTCACACACTCAGACCGAGGTACTTTATGAGGTCTACACTCATATTCTCTGAACGAGGTAGTTTATTCGGTTTACACTCATACACTCGGACTGAGGTAGTTTATTATGTCTACATTCAGTCACTCGAACTGAAGTACTTTATTAATTTTTCTCTCACAAACTCAGACCGAGGTACTTTATTAAGACTACACTCATATACTCTGACTGAGGTACTTTATTAAATCTGCACTCACACACTCTGACCGAGATAGTTTATTCGGTCTATACTCAGACACTCAGACCGAGGTACTTCAAGTCGTCTACACTCACACACTCAGATCGAGGTACTTTTTTAACACTACACTCACACACTCAGACTGAGGTACTTTATCAGGTCTACACTCGCACACTCAGACCGAGGTACTTTATTAAGACTACACTCATATACTCTGACCGAGGCAGTTTATTAGTTTTACACTCTCACACTCAGACCGAGGTACTTTATTAGGACTACACTCACACACTCAGACTGAGGTACTTTATCAGGTCTACACTCGCACACTCAGACCGAGGTACTTTATTAAGACTACAGTCATATACTCTGACCGAGGTAGTTTATTAGTTTTACACTCTCACACTCAGACCGAGGTACTTTATTAGTCTTACACTCACACACTCAGACCAAGGTACATTATTAGGTCTACACTCACACACTCAGACCGAGGTACTTTATTAAGACTACACTCATATACTCTGACGGAGGTATTTTATTAGGTTTACACTCATACACTCAGACTGAGGTAGTTTATTAAGTCTGCATTAAGTCACTCGAACTGAAGTACTTTATTAAGTTTACACTCACACACTCAGACCGAGGTACTTTATCAGGTCTATACTCACACATCAGACAGAGGTACTTTATCAGGTCTACACTCAGACACTCAGACCGAGGTTCATTATTAGGTACACACTCACACACTCAGACCGAGGTACTTTATTAAGACTACACTCATAAACTCTGACGGAGGTATTTTATTAGGTTTACACTCATACACTCAGACTGAGGTAGTTTATTAAGTCTGCATTAAGTCACTCGAACTGAAGTACTTTATTAAGTTTACACTCACACACTCAGACCGAGGTACTTTATCAGGTCTATACTCACACATCAGACAGAGGTACTTTATCAGGTCTACACTCAGACACTCAGACCGAGGTTCATTATTAGGTACACACTCACACACTCAGACCGAGGTACTTTATTGGGTCTACATCACACACTCAGACCGAGGTTCATTATTAGGTCCACACTCACACACTCAGACCGAGTTACTTTATTAGGTCTACACTCATATACTCTGACCGAGGAACTTTATTAAGGTTACACTCACACACTCAGACCGGGGGTACTTTATTAAGTCTGCACTCACATACTCTGACCGAGGTAGTTTATGCGGTCTATACTCAGACACTCAGTCCGAAGTACTTCATGTCGTCTACACTCACACACTCAGATTGAGGTACTTTTTTAAGACTACTCTCATACACTGAGACCGAGGTAGTTTATTAAGTCTACACTCAGTCACTCGAACCGAGGAACTTTATTAGACGTACACTCACACACTCAGTCCGAGGAACTTCATTTCATCTACACTCAGTCACTCAGACCGATGTACTTTATTAAGACTATACTCATATACTCTGACCGAGGAAGTTTATTAGGTTTACACTCACACACTCAGACCGATGTACTTTATTAGGTCTACACTCACACACTCAGACCGAGGTACTCTGTTAAGACTATACTCATATACTCTGACTGAGGAAGTTTATTAGGTTTACACTCATACACTCAGACTGAGTTACTTTATTAGGTCCACACTCACACACTCAGACGGAGGTACTTTATTAAGACTACACTCATATACTCTGACCGAGGTACTTTATTAGGTCCACTCTCACACACTAAGACCGAGGTACTTTATTAGGTCCACCCTCACACACTCAGACCGAGGTACATTATTAGGTCTACACTCGCACACTCGGATCAAGGTACATTAACAGGTCCACACTCACACACTCAGACCGAGGTACTTTATTAGGTCTACACTCACACACTCAGATCGAGGTACATTATTAGGTACACCCTCACACACTCAGACCGAGGTACTTCATTTCATCTACACTCAGTCACTCAGACCGATGTACTTTATTAAGTCTGCACTCATAACCTCTGAACGAGGTAGTTTGTTAGGTCAACACTCAGTCTCTCGAACCGAGGTACTTTATTAGACTTACACTCACACACACAGACCAAGGTACTTTATCAGGTCTAAACTCACACATCAGACAGAGGTACTTTATCAGGACTAAACTCACACACTCCGACCGAGGTACTTTATTGGGTCAACACTCACACACTCAGACCGAAGTAATTTATTAGGTTTACACTCACACACTCAGACCGAGGTACTTTATTAGGTCCACACTCACACACTCAGACCGAGGTACTTTATGAGGTCTACACTCATATTCTCTGAACGAGGTAGTTTATTCGGTTTACACTCATACACTCGGACTGAGGTAGTTTATTATGTCTACATTCAGTCACTCGAACTGAAGTACTTTATTAATTTTTCTCTCACAAACTCAGACCGAGGTACTTTATTAAGACTACACTCATATACTCTGACTGAGGTACTTTATTAAATCTGCACTCACACACTCTGACCGAGATAGTTTATTCGGTCTATACTCAGACACTCAGACCGAGGTACTTCAAGTCGTCTACACTCACACACTCAGACTGAGGTACTTTATCAGGTCTACACTCGCACACTCAGACCGAGGTACTTTATTAAGACTACAGTCATATACTCTGACCGAGGTAGTTTATTAGTTTTACACTCTCACACTCAGATCGAGGTACTTTATTAGTCTTACACTCACACACTCAGACCAAGGTACATTATTAGGTCTACACTCACACACTCAGACCGAGGTACTTTATTAGGACTACACTCACACACTCAGTCCGAGGTACTTTATTAGGTCTACACTCACACACTCAGTCCGAGGTACTTTATCAGGTCTACACTCGCAGACTCAGACCGAGGTACTTTATTAAGACTACAGTCATATACTCTGACCGAGGTAGTTTATTAGTTTTACACTCTCACACTCAGATCGAGGTACTTTATTAGTCTTACACTCACACACTCAGACCAAGGTACATTATTAGGTCTACACTCACACACTCAGACCGAGGTACTTTATTAGGTCTACACTCATATACTCTGACGGAGGTAGTTTATTAGGTTTACACTCATACACTCAGACTGAGGTAGTTTATTAAGTCTGCATTAAGTCACTCGAACTGAAGTACTTTATTAAGTTTACACTCACACACTCAGACCGAGGTACTTTATCAGGTCTAAACTCACACATCAGACAGAGGTACTTTATCAGTTCTAAACTCACACATCAGACAGAGGTACTTTATCAGGTCTACACTCAGACACTCAGACCGAGGTTCATTATTAGGTCCACACTCACACACTCAGACCGAGGTACTTTATTGTGTCTACACTGACACACTCAGACCGAGTTACTTTATTAGGTCTACACTCATATACTCTGACCGAGGAACTTTATTAAGGTTACACTCACACACTCAGACCGGGGTACTTTATTAAATCTGCACTCACATACTCTGACCGAGGTAGTTTATTCGGTCTATACTCAGACACTCAGTCCGAAGTACTTCATGTCGTCTACACTCACACACTCAGATCGAGGTACTTTTTTAAGACTACTCTCATACACTGAGACCGAGGTAGTTTATTAAGTCTACACTCAGTCACTCGAACCGAGGAACTTTATTAGACGTACACTCACACACTCAGTCCGAGGAACTTCATTTCATCTACACTCAGTCACTCAGACCGATGTACTTTATTAAGACTATACTCATATACTCTGACCGAGGAAGTTTATTAGGTTTACACTCACACACTCAGACCGATGTACTTTATTAGGTCTACACTCACACACTCAGACCGAGGTACTCTGTTAAGACTATACTCATATACTCTGACCGAGGAAGTTTATTAGGTTTACACTCATACACTCAGACTGAGTTACTTTATTAGGACTACACTCACACACTCAGACCGAGGTACTTTATTAAGACTACACTCATATACTCTGACCGAGGAAGTTTATTAGGTTTACACTCATACACTCAGACTGAGTTACTTTATTAGGACTACACTCACACACTCAGACCGAGGTACTTTATTAAGACTACACTCATATACTCTGACCGAGGTACTTTATTAGGTCTACACTCACACACTCAGACCGAAGTACATTATTAGGTCTACCCGCACACACTCAGACCGAGGTACATTATTAGGTCTACACTCACACACTCAGACCTAAGTACATTATAAATTCTACACTCAGGCACTCAGACCGAGTTACTTTATTAAGTCAACACTCACTAACTCAGACCGAGTTACTTTATTAAGTCTACACTCAGATACTCCGTCCGACGTACTTTATTAGGTTTACACTCACACACTCAGACCGAGGTCGTTTATTAGGTTTCACTCATACACTCAGACTGAGGTAGTTTATTAAGTCTACATTCAGTCACTCGAACTGAAGTACTTTATTAAGTTTACACTCACACACTCAGATCGAGGAACTTTATTAGGTCTACACTCACACACTCGGATCGAGGTACATTATCAGGTCCACACTCACAGACTCAGACTGAGGTACTTTATTAGGTCCACCCTCACACACTCAGACCGAGGTACATTATTAGGTCTACACTCGCACACTCGGATCGAGGTACATTAACAGGTCCACACTCACACACTCAGATCGAGGTACATTATCAGGTCCACACTCTCAGACTCAGACTGAGGTACTTTATTAGGTCCACCCTCACACACTCAGATCGAGGTACATTATCAGGTCCACACTCACACACTCAGACGGAGGTACTTTATTAGGTCCACCCTCACACACTCAGACCGAGGTACATTATTAGGTCTACACTCGCACACTAGGATCGAGGTACATTAACAGGTCCACACTCACACACTCAGACCGAGGTACTTTATTAGGTCTACACTCACACACTCAGATCGAGGTACATTATTAGGTCCACCCTCACACACTCAGACCGAGGTACTTCATTTCATCTACACTCAGTCACTCAGACCGAGGTACTTTATTAGACTTACACTCACACACTCAGACCAAGGTACTTTATCAGGTCTAAACTCACACATCAGACAGAGGTACTTTATCAGGACTAAACTCACACACTCCGACCGAGGTACTTTATTGGGTCAACACTCACACACTCAGACCGAAGTAATTTATTAGGTTTACACTCACACACTCAGACCGAGGTACTTTATTAGGTTTACACTCACACACTCAGACCGAGGTACTTTATTAGGTCTACACTCACACACTCAGATCGAGGTATATTATTAGGTCCACTCTCACACACTCAGACCGAGGTACTTTATTAGGTCCACACTCACACACTCAGACCGAGGTACTTTATGAGGTCTACACTCATATTCTCTGAACGAGGTAGTTTATTCGGTTTACACTCATACACTCGGACTGAGGTAGTTTATTATGTCTACATTCAGTCACTCGAACTGAAGTACTTTATTAATTTTTCTCTCACAAACTCAGACCGAGGTACTTTATTAAGACTACACTCATATACTCTGACTGAGGTACTTTATTAAATCTGCACTCACACACTCTGACCGAGATAGTTTATTCGGTCTATACTCAGACACTCAGACCGAGGTACTTCAAGTCGTCTACACTCACACACTCAGATCGAGGTACTTTTTTAACACTACACTCACACACTCAGACTGAGGTACTTTATCAGGTCTACACTCGCACACTCAGACCGAGGTACTTTATTAAGACTACACTCATATACTCTGACCGAGGCAGTTTATTAGTTTTACACTCTCACACTCAGACCGAGGTACTTTATTAGGACTACACTCACACACTCAGACTGAGGTACTTTATCAGGTCTACACTCGCACACTCAGACCGAGGTACTTTATTAAGACTACAGTCATATACTCTGACCGAGGTAGTTTATTAGTTTTACACTCTCACACTCAGACCGAGGTACTTTATTAGTCTTACACTCACACACTCAGACCAAGGTACATTATTAGGTCTACACTCACACACTCAGACCGAGGTACTTTATTAAGACTACACTCATATACTCTGACGGAGGTATTTTATTAGGTTTACACTCATACACTCAGACTGAGGTAGTTTATTAAGTCTGCATTAAGTCACTCGAACTGAAGTACTTTATTAAGTTTACACTCACACACTCAGACCGAGGTACTTTATCAGGTCTATACTCACACATCAGACAGAGGTACTTTATCAGTTCTAAACTCACACATCAGACAGAGGTACTTTATCAGGTCTACACTCAGACACTCAGACCGAGGTTCATTATTAGGTACACACTCACACACTCAGACCGAGGTACTTTATTGGGTCTACATCACACACTCAGACCGAGGTTCATTATTAGGTCCACACTCACACACTCAGACCGAGTTACTTTATTAGGTCTACACTCATATACTCTGACCGAGGAACTTTATTAAGGTTACACTCACACACTCAGACCGATGTACTTTATTAGGTCTACACTCACACACTCAGACCGAGGTACTCTGTTAAGACTATACTCATATACTCTGACTGAGGAAGTTTATTAGGTTTACACTCATACACTCAGACTGAGTTACTTTATTAGGTCTACACTCACACACTCAGACGGAGGTACTTTATTAAGACTACACTCATATACTCTGACCGAGGTACTTTATTAGGTCCACTCTCACACACTCAGACCGAGGTACTTTATTAGGTCCACCCTCACACACTCAGACCGAGGTACATTATTAGGTCTACACTCGCACACTCGGATCGAGGTACATTAACAGGTCCACACTCACACACTCAGACCGAGGTACTTTATTAGGTCTACACTCACACACTCAGATCGAGGTACATTATTAGGTACACCCTCACACACTCAGACCGAGGTACTTAATTTCATCTACACTCAGTCACTCAGACCGATGTACTTTATTAAGTCTGCACTCATAACCTCTGAACGAGGTAGTTTGTTAGGTCAACACTCAGTCTCTCGAACCGAGGTACTTTATTAGACTTACACTCACACACTCAGACCAAGGTACTTTATCAGGTCTAAACTCACACATCAGACAGAGGTACTTTATCAGGACTAAACTCACACACTCCGACCGAGGTACTTTATTGGGTCAACACTCACACACTCAGACCGAAGTAATTTATTAGGTTTACACTCACACACTCAGACCGAGGTACTTTATTGGGTCAACACTCACACACTCAGACCGAAGTAATTTATTAGGTTTACACTCACACACTCAGACCGAGGTATATTATTAGGTCCACTCTCACACACTCAGACCGAGGTACTTTATTAGGTCCACACTCACACACTCAGACCGAGGTACTTTATGAGGTCTACACTCATATTCTCTGAACGAGGTAGTTTATTCGGTTTACACTCATACACTCGGACTGAGGTAGTTTATTATGTCTACATTCAGTCACTCGAACTGAAGTACTTTATTAATTTTTCTCTCACAAACTCAGACCGAGGTACTTTATTAAGACTACACTCATATACTCTGACTGAGGTACTTTATTAAATCTGCACTCACACACTCTGACCGAGATAGTTTATTCGGTCTATACTCAGACACTCAGACCGAGGTACTTCAAGTCGTCTACACTCACACACTCAGACTGAGGTACTTTATCAGGTCTACACTCGCACACTCAGACCGAGGTACTTTATTAAGACTACACTCATATACTCTGACCGAGGCAGTTTATTAGTTTTACACTCTCACACTCAGACCGAAGTACTTTATTAGGACTACACTCACACACTCAGACTGAGGTACTTTATCAGGTCTACACTCGCACACTCAGACCAAGGTACTTTATTAAGACTACAATCATATACTCTGACCGAGGTAGTTTATTAGTTTTACACTCTCACACTCAGACCGAGGTACTTTATTAGTCTTACACTCACACACTCAGACCAAGGTACATTATTAGGACTACACTCACACTCTCAGACCGAGGTACTTTATTAGGTCTACACTCACACACTCAGTCCGAGGTACTTTATTAGGACTACACTCACACACTCAGTCCGAGGTACTTTATTAGGTCTACACTCACACACTCAGTCCGAGGTACTTTATCAGGTCTACACTCGCACACTCAGACCGAGGTACTTTATTAAGACTACACTCATATACTCTGACGGAGGTAGTTTATTAGGTTTACACTCATACACTCAGACTGAGGTAGTTTATTAAGTCTGCATTAAGTCACTCGAAATAAAGTACTTTATTAAGTTTACACTCACACACTCAGACCGAGGTACTTTATCAGGTCTAAACTCACACATCAGACAGAGGTACTTTATCAGTTCTAAACTCACACATCAGACAGAGGTACTTTATCAGGTCTACACTCAGACACTCAGACCGAGGTTCATTATTAGGTACACACTCACACACTCAGACCGAGGTACTTTATTGGGTCTACATCACACACTCAGACCGAGGTTCATTATTAGGTCCACACTCACACACTCAGACCTAGGTACATTATTAGGTCTACACTCACACACTCAGACCGAGGTACTTTATTAGGACTACACTCACACACTCAGTCCGAGGTACTTTATTAGGTCTACACTCACACACTCAGTCCGAGGTACTTTATCAGGTCTACACTCGCACACTCAGACCGAGGTACTTTATTAAGACTACAGTCATATACTCTGACCGAGGTAGTTTATTAGTTTTACACTCTCACACTCAGATCGAGGTACTTTATTAGTCTTACACTCACACACTCAGACCAAGGTACATTATTAGGTCTACACTCACACACTCAGACCGAGGTACTTTATTAGGTCTACACTCATATACTCTGACGGAGGTAGTTTATTAGGTTTACACTCATACACTCAGACTGAGGTAGTTTATTAAGTCTGCATTAAGTCACTCGAACTGAAGTACTTTATTAAGTTTACACTCACACACTCAGACCGAGGTACTTTATCAGGTCTAAACTCACACATCAGACAGAGGTACTTTATCAGTTCTAAACTCACACATCAGACAGAGGTACTTTATCAGGTCTACACTCAGACACTCAGACCGAGGTTCATTATTAGGTCCACACTCACACACTCAGACCGAGGTACTTTATTGTGTCTACACTGACACACTCAGACCGAGTTACTTTATTAGGTCTACACTCATATACTCTGACCGAGGAACTTTATTAAGGTTACACTCACACACTCAGACCGGGGTACTTTATTAAATCTGCACTCACATACTCTGACCGAGGTAGTTTATTCGGTCTATACTCAGACACTCAGTCCGAAGTACTTCATGTCGTCTACACTCACACACTCAGATCGAGGTACTTTTTTAAGACTACTCTCATACACTGAGACCGAGGTAGTTTATTAAGTCTACACTCAGTCACTCGAACCGAGGAACTTTATTAGACGTACACTCACACACTCAGTCCGAGGAACTTCATTTCATCTACACTCAGTCACTCAGACCGATGTACTTTATTAAGACTATACTCATATACTCTGACCGAGGAAGTTTATTAGGTTTACACTCACACACTCAGACCGATGTACTTTATTAGGTCTACACTCACACACTCAGACCGAGGTACTCTGTTAAGACTATACTCATATACTCTGACCGAGGAAGTTTATTAGGTTTACACTCATACACTCAGACTGAGTTACTTTATTAGGACTACACTCACACACTCAGACCGAGGTACTTTATTAAGACTACACTCATATACTCTGACCGAGGTACTTTATTAGGTCTACACTCACACACTCAGACCGAAGTACATTATTAGGTCTACCCGCACACACTCAGACCGAGGTACATTATTAGGTCTACACTCACACACTCAGACCTAAGTACATTATAAATTCTACACTCAGGCACTCAGACCGAGTTACTTTATTAAGTCTACACTCAGATACTCCGTCCGACGTACTTTATTAGGTTTACACTCACACACTCAGACCGAGGTCGTTTATTAGGTTTCACTCATACACTCAGACTGAGGTAGTTTATTAAGTCTACATTCAGTCACTCGAACTGAAGTACTTTATTAAGTTTACACTCACACACTCAGATCGAGGAACTTTATTAGGTCTACACTCACACACTCGGATCGAGGTACATTATCAGGTCCACACTCACAGACTCAGACTGAGGTACTTTATTAGGTCCACCCTCACACACTCAGACCGAGGTACATTATTAGGTCTACACTCGCACACTCGGATCGAGGTACATTAACAGGTCCACACTCACACACTCAGATCGAGGTACATTATCAGGTCCACACTCTCAGACTCAGACTGAGGTACTTTATTAGGTCCACCCTCACACACTCAGATCGAGGTACATTATCAGGTCCACACTCACACACTCAGACGGAGGTACTTTATTAGGTCCACCCTCACACACTCAGACCGAGGTACATTATTAGGTCTACACTCGCACACTAGGATCGAGGTACATTAACAGGTCCACACTCACACACTCAGACCGAGGTACTTTATTAGGTCTACACTCACACACTCAGATCGAGGTACATTATTAGGTCCACCCTCACACACTCAGACCGAGGTACTTCATTTCATCTACACTCAGTCTCTCGAACCGAGGTACTTTATTAGACTTACACTCACACACTCAGACCAAGGTACTTTATCAGGTCTAAACTCACACATCAGACAGAGGTACTTTATCAGGACTAAACTCACACACTCCGACCGAGGTACTTTATTGGGTCAACACTCACACACTCAGACCGAAGTAATTTATTAGGTTTACACTCACACACTCAGACCGAGGTACTTTATTAGGTTTACACTCACACACTCAGACCGAGGTACTTTATTAGGTCTACACTCACACACTCAGATCGAGGTATATTATTAGGTCCACTCTCACACACTCAGACCGAGGTACTTTATTAGGTCCACACTCACACACTCAGACCGAGGTACTTTATGAGGTCTACACTCATATTCTCTGAACGAGGTAGTTTATTCGGTTTACACTCATACACTCGGACTGAGGTAGTTTATTATGTCTACATTCAGTCACTCGAACTGAAGTACTTTATTAATTTTTCTCTCACAAACTCAGACCGAGGTACTTTATTAAGACTACACTCATATACTCTGACTGAGGTACTTTATTAAATCTGCACTCACACACTCTGACCGAGATAGTTTATTCGGTCTATACTCAGACACTCAGACCGAGGTACTTCAAGTCGTCTACACTCACACACTCAGATCGAGGTACTTTTTTAACACTACACTCACACACTCAGACTGAGGTACTTTATCAGGTCTACACTCGCACACTCAGACCGAGGTACTTTATTAAGACTACACTCATATACTCTGACCGAGGCAGTTTATTAGTTTTACACTCTCACACTCAGACCGAGGTACTTTATTAGGACTACACTCACACACTCAGACTGAGGTACTTTATCAGGTCTACACTCGCACACTCAGACCGAGGTACTTTATTAAGACTACAGTCATATACTCTGACCGAGGTAGTTTATTAGTTTTACACTCTCACACTCAGACCGAGGTACTTTATTAGTCTTACACTCACACACTCAGACCAAGGTACATTATTAGGTCTACACTCACACACTCAGACCGAGGTACTTTATTAAGACTACACTCATATACTCTGACGGAGGTATTTTATTAGGTTTACACTCATACACTCAGACTGAGGTAGTTTATTAAGTCTGCATTAAGTCACTCGAACTGAAGTACTTTATTAAGTTTACACTCACACACTCAGACCGAGGTACTTTATCAGGTCTATACTCACACATCAGACAGAGGTACTTTATCAGTTCTAAACTCACACATCAGACAGAGGTACTTTATCAGGTCTACACTCAGACACTCAGACCGAGGTTCATTATTAGGTACACACTCACACACTCAGACCGAGGTACTTTATTGGGTCTACATCACACACTCAGACCGAGGTTCATTATTAGGTCCACACTCACACACTCAGACCGAGTTACTTTATTAGGTCTACACTCATATACTCTGACCGAGGAACTTTATTAAGGTTACACTCACACACTCAGACCGGGGTACTTTATTAAGTCTGCACTCACATACTCTGACCGAGGTAGTTTATGCGGTCTATACTCAGACACTCAGTCCGAAGTACTTCATGTCGTCTACACTCACACACTCAGATTGAGGTACTTTTTTAAGACTACTCTCATACCCTGAGACCGAGGTAGTTTATTAAGTCTACACTCAGTCACTCGAACCGAGGAACTTTATTAGACGTACACTCACACACTCAGTCCGAGGAACTTCATTTCATCTACACTCAGTCACTCAGACCGATGTACTTTATTAAGACTATACTCATATACTCTGACCGAGGAAGTTTATTAGGTTTACACTCACACACTCAGACCGATGTACTTTATTAGGTCTACACTCACACACTCAGACCGAGGTACTCTGTTAAGACTATACTCATATACTCTGACTGAGGAAGTTTATTAGGTTTACACTCATACACTCAGACTGAGTTACTTTATTAGGTCTACACTCACACACTCAGACCGAGGTACTTTATTAAGACTACACTCATATACTCTGACCGAGGTACTTTATTAGGTCCACTCTCACACACTCAGACCGAGGTACTTTATTAGGTCCACCCTCACACACTCAGACCGAGGTACATTATTAGGTCTACACTCGCACACTCGGATCGAGGTACATTAACAGGTCCACACTCACACACTCAGACCGAGGTACTTTATTAGGTCTACACTCACACACTCAGATCGAGGTACATTATTAGGTACACCCTCACACACTCAGACCGAGGTACTTCATTTCATCTACACTCAGTCTCTCAGACCGATGTACTTTATTAAGTCTGCACTCATAACCTCTGAACGAGGTAGTTTGTTAGGTCAACACTCAGTCTCTCGAACCGAGGTACTTTATTAGACTTACACTCACACACTCAGACCAAGGTACTTTATCAGGTCTAAACTCACACATCAGACAGAGGTACTTTATCAGGACTAAACTCACACACTCCGACCGAGGTACTTTATTGGGTCAACACTCACACACTCAGACCGAAGTAATTTATTAGGTTTACACTCACACACTCAGACCGAGGTACTTTATTGGGTCAACACTCACACACTCAGACCGAAGTAATTTATTAGGTTTACACTCACACACTCAGACCGAGGTATATTATTAGGTCCACTCTCACACACTCAGACCGAGGTACTTTATTAGGTCCACACTCACACACTCAGACCGAGGTACTTTATGAGGTCTACACTCATATTCTCTGAACGAGGTAGTTTATTCGGTTTACACTCATACACTCGGACTGAGGTAGTTTATTATGTCTACATTCAGTCACTCGAACTGAAGTACTTTATTAATTTTTCTCTCACAAACTCAGACCGAGGTACTTTATTAAGACTACACTCATATACTCTGACTGAGGTACTTTATTAAATCTGCACTCACACACTCTGACCGAGATAGTTTATTCGGTCTATACTCAGACACTCAGACCGAGGTACTTCAAGTCGTCTACACTCACACACTCAGACTGAGGTACTTTATCAGGTCTACACTCGCACACTCAGACCGAGGTACTTTATTAAGACTACACTCATATACTCTGACCGAGGCAGTTTATTAGTTTTACACTCTCACACTCAGACCGAAGTACTTTATTAGGACTACACTCACACACTCAGACTGAGGTACTTTATCAGGTCTACACTCGCACACTCAGACCAAGGTACTTTATTAAGACTACAATCATATACTCTGACCGAGGTAGTTTATTAGTTTTACACTCTCACACTCAGACCGAGGTACTTTATTAGTCTTACACTCACACACTCAGACCAAGGTACATTATTAGGACTACACTCACACTCTCAGACCGAGGTACTTTATTAGGTCTACACTCACACACTCAGTCCGAGGTACTTTATTAGGACTACACTCACACACTCAGTCCGAGGTACTTTATTAGGTCTACACTCACACACTCAGTCCGAGGTACTTTATCAGGTCTACACTCGCACACTCAGACCGAGGTACTTTATTAAGGCTACACTCATATACTCTGACGGAGGTAGTTTATTAGGTTTACACTCATACACTCAGACTGAGGTAGTTTATTAAGTCTGCATTAAGTCACTCGAAATAAAGTACTTTATTAAGTTTACACTCACACACTCAGACCGAGGTACTTTATCAGGTCTAAACTCACACATCAGACAGAGGTACTTTATCAGTTCTAAACTCACACATCAGACAGAGGTACTTTATCAGGTCTACACTCAGACACTCAGACCGAGGTTCATTATTAGGTACACACTCACACACTCAGACCGAGGTACTTTATTGGGTCTACATCACACACTCAGACCGAGGTTCATTATTAGGTCCACACTCACACACTCAGACCGAGGTACTTTATTGTGTCTACACTGACACACTCAGACCGAGTTACTTTATTAGGTCTACACTCACACACTCTGACCGAGGTAGTTTATTCGGTCTATACTCAGACACTCAGTCCGAAGTACTTCATGTCGTCTACACTCACACACTCAGATCGAGGTACTTTTTTAAGACTACTCTCATACACTGAGACCGAGGTAGTTTATTAAGTCTCACTCAGTCAGTCGAACCGAGGAACTTTATTAGACGTACACTCACACTCTCAGTCCGAGGAACTTCATTTCATCTACACTCAGTCACTCAGACCGATGTACTTTATTAAGACTATACTCATATACTCTGACCGAGGAAGTTTATTAGGTCTACACTCACACACTCAGACCGAGGTACTCTGTTAAGATTATACTCATATACTCTGACTGAGGAAGTTTATTAGGTTTACACTCATACACTCAGACTGAGTTACTTTATTAGGACTACACTCACACACTCGGACCGAGGTACTTTATTAGGTCTACCTCACACACTCAGACCGAAGTACTTTATTAGGTCCACCCGCACACACTCAGACCGAGGTTCATTATTAGGTCCACACTCACACACTCAGACCGAGGTACTTTATTAGGTCTACACTCACACACTCAGACCGAAGTACATTATTAGGTTTACACTCACACACTCAGACCGAAGTACATTATTAGGTTTACACTCACACACTCAGACCGAGGTACATTATTAGGTCTAAACTCACACACTCAGACGGAGGTACTTTATTAGCTCTACACTCACACCCTCAGACCGAGGTACTTTATTAGCTTTACACTCACACACTCAGACTGAGGTACTTTAATACGTCTACACTCACACACTCAGATCAAGTTACTTTATTAGGTCTACACTCACACGCTCGGACCGAGGTACTTTATTAGGTCTACCTCACACACTCAGACCGAAGTACTTTATTAGGTCCACCCGCACACACTCAGACCGAGGTTCATTATTAGGTCCACACTCACACACTCAGACCGAGGTACTTTATTAGGTCTACACTCACACACTCAGACCGAAGTACATTATTAGGTTTACACTCACACACTCAGACCGAGGTACATTATTAGGTCTAAACTCACACACTCAGACGGAGGTACTTTATTAGCTCTACACTCACACCCTCAGACCGAGGTACTTTATTAGGTTTACACTCACACACTCAGACTGAGGTACTTTAATACGTCTACACTCACACACTCAGATCAAGTTACTTTATTAGGTCTACACTCACACGCTCAGACCGAGGTACTTTATTAGGTTTAAACTCACACACTCAGACCGAAGTATATTATTAGGTCCACCCTCACTCACTCAGACTGAGGTACTTTATTCGGTCTAAACTCACACACTCAAAATGAGGTACTTTATTTGGTCTACACTCAGTCACTCATCCCAATGTAGTTTATCAAGTCGACACTCACAGACTCAGACCGAGGTACATTATAAAGTCTACACTCAGGCACTCAGACCGAGTTACTTTATTAAGTCTACACTCAGATACTCCGTCCGACGTACTTTATTAGGTTTACACTCACACACTCAGACCGAGGTAGTTTATTAGGTTTCACTCATACACTCAGACTGAGGTAGTTTATTAAGTCTACATTCAGTCACTCGAACTGAAGTACTTTATTAAGTTTACACTCACACACTCAGATCGAGGAACTTTATTAGGTCTACACTCACACACTCGGATCGAGGTACATTATCAGGTCCACACTCACAGACTCAGACTGAGGTACTTTATTAGGTCCACCCTCACACACTCAGACCGAGGTACATTATTAGGTCTACACTCGCACACTCGGATCGAGGTACATTAACAGGTCCACACTCACACACTCAGATCGAGGTACATTATCAGGTCCACACTCACAGACTCAGACTGAGGTACTTTATTAGGTCCACCCTCACACACTCAGATCGAGGTACATTATCAGGTCCACACTCACACACTCAGACGGAGGTACTTTATTAGGTCCACCCTCACACACTCAGACCGAGGTACATTATTAGGTCTACACTCGCACACTCGGATCGAGGTACATTAACAGGTCCACACTCACACACTCAGACCGAGGTACTTTATTAGGTCTACACTCACACACTCAGATCGAGGTACATTATTAGGTCCACCCTCACACACTCAGACCGAGGTACTTCATTTCATCTACACTCAGTCACTCAGACCGAGGTACTTCATTTCATCTACACTCAGTCACTCAGACCGATGTACTTTATTAAGTCTGCACTCATAACCTCTGAACGAGGTAGTTTGTTAGGTCTACACTCAGTCTCTCGAACCGAGGTACTTTATTAGACTTACACTCACACACTCAGACCAAGGTACTTTATCAGGTCTAAACTCACACATCAGACAGAGGTACTTTATCAGGACTAAACTCACACACTCCGACCGAGGTACTTTATTAGGTTTACACTCACACACTCAGACCGAGGGACTTCATTTCATCTACACTCACACACTCAGACCGAGGTACTTTATCAGATCTACACTCACACACTCAGACCGAGGTACTTTATTAAATCTGCACTCACACACTCTGACCGAGATAGTTTATTCGGTCTATACTCAGACACTCAGACCGAGGTACTTCAAGTCGTCTACACTCACACACTCAGATCGAGGTACTTTTTTAACACTACACTCACACACTCAGACTGAGGTACTTTATCAGGTCTACACTCGCACACTCAGACCGAGGTACTTTATTAAGACTACACTCATATACTCTGACCGAGGCAGTTTATTAGTTTTACACTCTCACACTCAGACCGAGGTACTTTATTAGGACTACACTCACACACTCAGACTGAGGTACTTTTTTAACAGTACACTCACACACTCAGACTGAGGTACTTTATCAGGTCTACACTCTCACACTCAGACCAAGGTACTTTATTAAGACTACAGTCATATACTCTGACCGAGGTAGTTTATTAGTTTTACACTCTCACACTCAGACCGAGGTACTTTATTAGTCTTACACTCACACACTCAGACCGAGGTACATTATTAGGACTACACTCACACTCTCAGACCGAGGTACTTTATTAGGTCTACACTCACACACTCAGTCCGAGGTACTTTATTAGGACTACACTCACACACTCAGTCCGAGGTACTTTATTAGGTCTACACTCACACACTCAGTCCGAGGTACTTTATCAGGTCTACACTCGCACACTCAGACCGAGGTACTTTATTAAGACTACACTCATATACTCTGACGGAGGTAGTTTATTAGGTTTACACTCATACACTCAGACTGAGGTAGTTTATTAAGTCTGCATTAAGTCACTCGAACTGAAGTACTTTATTAAGTTTACACTCACACACTCAGACCGAGGTACTTTATCAGGTCTAAACTCACACATCAGACAGAGGTACTTTATCAGTTCTAAACTCACACATCAGACAGAGGTACTTTATCAGGTCTACACTCAGACACTCAGACCGAGGTTCATTATTAGGTACACACTCACACACTCAGACCGAGGTACTTTATTGGGTCTACATCACACACTCAGACCGAGGTTCATTATTAGGTCCACACTCACACACTCAGACCGAGGTACTTTATTGTGTCTACACTCACACACTCAGACCGAGTTACTTTATTAGGTCTACACTCATATACTCTGACCGAGGAACTTTATTAAGGTTACACTCACACACTCAGACCGGGGTACTTTATTAAGTCTGCACTCACATACTCTGACCGAGGTAGTTTATTCGGTCTATACTCAGACACTCAGTCCGAAGTACTTCATGTCGTCTACACTCACACACTCAGATCGAGGTACTTTTTTAAGACTACTCTCATACACTGAGACCGAGGTAGTTTATTAAGTCTCACTCAGTCACTCGAACCGAGGAACTTTATTAGACGTACACTCACACTCTCAGTCCGAGGAACTTCATTTCATCTACACTCAGTCACTCAGACCGATGTACTTTATTAAGACTATACTCATATACTCTGACCGAGGAAGTTTATTAGGTTTACACTCATACACTCAGACTGAGTTACTTTATTAGGACTACACTCACACACTCGGACCGAGGTACTTTATTAGGTCTACCTCACACACTCAGACCGAAGTACTTTATTAGGTCCACACTCACACACTCAGACCGAGGTACTTTATTAGGTCTACACTCACACACTCAGACCGAAGTACATTATTAGGTTTACACTCACACACTCAGACCGAAGTACATTATTAGGTTTACACTCACACACTCAGACCGAAGTACATTATTAGGTTTACACTCACACCCTCAGACCGAGGTACTTTAATAGGTCTACACTCACACACTCAGATCAAGTTACTTTATTAGGTTTACACTCACACACTCAGACCAAAGTATATTATTAGGTCCACCCTCACTCACTCAGACTGAGGTACTTTATTAGGTCCACCCTCACACACTCAGATCGAGGTACATTATCAGGTCCACACTCACACACTCAGACGGAGGTACTTTATTAGGTCCACCCTCACACACTCAGATCGAGGTACATTATTATGTCCACCCTCACACACTCAGACCGAGGTACTTCATTTCATCTACACTCAGTCACTCAGACCGATGTCCTTTATTAAGTCTGCACTCATAACCTCTGAACGAGGTAGTTTGTTAGGTCTACACTCAGTCTCTCGAACCGAGGTACTTTATTAGACTTACACTCACACACTCAGACCAAGGTACTTTATCAGGTCTAAACTCACACATCAGACAGAGGTACTTTATCAGGACTAAACTCACACACTCCGACCGAGGTACTTTATTAGGTTTACACTCACACACTCAGACTGAGGGACTTCATTTCATCTACACTCACACACTCAGACCGAGGTACTTTATCAGGTCTACACTCGCACACTCAGACCGAGGTACTTTATCAGGTCTACACTCGCACATTCAGACCGAGGTACTTTATTAAGACTACACTCATATACTCTGACCGAGGTAGTTTATTAGTTTTACACTCATACACTCAGACCGAGGTACTTTCTTAGCTGCACACTCACACACTCAGACTAAGTTACGTTATTAGGTCTACACTCACACACTCAGACCGAGGTACTTTATTAGATCTACACTGACACACACAGATCAAGGTACTTTATTAAGTCTGCACTCACACACTCAGACCGAAGCACTTTCTTTGGTCTACACTCACAAACTCAGACCGAGGTACTTTATTAGTCTTACACTCACACACTCAGACCGAAGTACATTATTAGGTCCACCCTCACTCACTCAGACTGAGGTACTTTATTAGGACTACACTCACACACTCAGTCCGAGGTACTTTATTAGGTCTACACTCACACACTCAGTCCGAGGTACTTTATCAGGTCTACACTCGCACACTCAGACCGAGGTACTTTATTAAGACTACACTCATATACTCTGACGGAGGTAGTTTATTAGGTTTACACTCATACACTCAGACTGAGGTAGTTTATTAAGTCTGCATTAAGTCACTCGAACTGAAGTACTTTATTAAGTTTACACTCACACACTCAGACCGAGGTACTTTATCAGGTCTAAACTCACACATCAGACAGAGGTACTTTATCAGTTCTAAACTCACACATCAGACAGAGGTACTTTATCAGGTCTACACTCAGACACTCAGACCGAGGTTCATTATTAGGTCCACACTCACACACTCAGACCGAGGTACTTTATTGTGTCTACACTGACACACTCAGACCGAGTTACTTTATTAGGTCTACACTCATATACTCTGACCGAGGAACTTTATTAAGGTTACACTCACACACTCAGACCGGGGTACTTTATTAAATCTGCACTCACATACTCTGACCGAGGTAGTTTATTCGGTCTATACTCAGACACTCAGTCCGAAGTACTTCATGTCGTCTACACTCACACACTCAGATCGAGGTACTTTTTTAAGACTACTCTCATACACTGAGACCGAGGTAGTTTATTAAGTCTACACTCAGTCACTCGAACCGAGGAACTTTATTAGACGTACACTCACACACTCAGTCCGAGGAACTTCATTTCATCTACACTCAGTCACTCAGACCGATGTACTTTATTAAGACTATACTCATATACTCTGACCGAGGAAGTTTATTAGGTTTACACTCACACACTCAGACCGATGTACTTTATTAGGTCTACACTCACACACTCAGACCGAGGTACTCTGTTAAGACTATACTCATATACTCTGACCGAGGAAGTTTATTAGGTTTACACTCATACACTCAGACTGAGTTACTTTATTAGGACTACACTCACACACTCAGACCGAGGTACTTTATTAAGACTACACTCATATACTCTGACCGAGGAAGTTTATTAGGTTTACACTCATACACTCAGACTGAGTTACTTTATTAGGACTACACTCACACACTCAGACCGAGGTACTTTATTAAGACTACACTCATATACTCTGACCGAGGTACTTTATTAGGTCTACACTCACACACTCAGACCGAAGTACATTATTAGGTCTACCCGCACACACTCAGACCGAGGTACATTATTAGGTCTACACTCACACACTCAGACCTGAGTACATTATAAATTCTACACTCAGGCACTCAGACCGAGTTACTTTATTAAGTCAACACTCACTAACTCAGACCGAGTTACTTTATTAAGTCTACACTCAGATACTCCGTCCGACGTACTTTATTAGGTTTACACTCACACACTCAGACCGAGGTCGTTTATTAGGATTCACTCATACACTCAGACTGAGGTAGTTTATTAAGTCTACATTCAGTCACTCGAACTGAAGTACTTTATTAAGTTTAGACTCACACACTCAGATCGAGGAACTTTATTAGGTCTACACTCACACACTCAGATCGAGGTACATTATCAGGTCCACACTCACACACTCAGATGGAGGTACTTTATTAGGTCCACCCTCACACACTCAGACCGAGGTACATTATTAGGTCTACACTCGCACACTAGGATCGAGGTACATTAACAGGTCCACACTCACACACTCAGACCGAGGTACTTTATTAGGTCTACACTCACACACTCAGATCGAGGTACATTATTAGGTCCACCCTCACACACTCAGACCGAGGTACTTCATTTCATCTACACTCAGTCACTCAGACCGATGTACTTTATTAAGTCTGCACTCATAACCTCTGAACGAGGTAGTTTATTAAGTCTACACTCAGTCTCTCGAACCGAGGTACTTTATTAGACTTACACTCACACACTCAGACCAAGGTACTTTATCAGGTCTAAACTCACACATCAGACAGAGGTACTTTATCAGGACTAAACTCACACACTCCGACCGAGGTACTTTATTGGGTCAACACTCACACACTCAGACCGAAGTAATTTATTAGGTTTACACTCACACACTCAGACCGAGGTACTTTATTAGGTTTACACTCACACACTCAGACCGAGGTACTTTATTAGGTCTACACTCACACACTCAGATCGAGGTATATTATTAGGTCCACTCTCACACACTCAGACCGAGGTACTTTATTAGGTCCACACTCACACACTCTGACCGAGGTACTTTATGAGGTCTACACTCATATTCTCTGAACGAGGTAGTTTATTCGGTTTACACTCATACACTCGGACTGAGGTAGTTTATTATGTCTACATTCAGTCACTCGAACTGAAGTACTTTATTAATTTTTCTCTCACAAACTCAGACCGAGGTACTTTATTAAGACTACACTCATATACTCTGACTGAGGTACTTTATTAAATCTGCACTCACACACTCTGACCGAGATAGTTTATTCGGTCTATACTCAGACACTCAGACCGAGGTACTTCAAGTCGTCTACACTCACACACTCAGATCGAGGTACTTTTTTAACACTACACTCACACACTCAGACTGAGGTACTTTATCAGGTCTACACTCGCACACTCAGACCGAGGTACTTTATTAAGACTACACTCATATACTCTGACCGAGGCAGTTTATTAGTTTTACACTCTCACACTCAGACCGAGGTACTTTATTAGGACTACACTCACACACTCAGACTGAGGTACTTTATCAGGTCTACACTCGCACACTCAGACCGAGGTACTTTATTAAGACTACAGTCATATACTCTGACCGAGGTAGTTTATTAGTTTTACACTCTCACACTCAGACCGAGGTACTTTATTAGTCTTACACTCACACACTCAGACCAAGGTACATTATTAGGTCTACACTCACACACTCAGACCGAGGTACTTTATTAAGACTACACTCATATACTCTGACGGAGGTATTTTATTAGGTTTACACTCATACACTCAGACTGAGGTAGTTTATTAAGTCTGCATTAAGTCACTCGAACTGAAGTACTTTATTAAGTTTACACTCACACACTCAGACCGAGGTACTTTATCAGGTCTATACTCACACATCAGACAGAGGTACTTTATCAGGTCTACACTCAGACACTCAGACCGAGGTTCATTATTAGGTACACACTCACACACTCAGACCGAGGTACTTTATTAAGACTACACTCATATACTCTGACGGAGGTATTTTATTAGGTTTACACTCATACACTCAGACTGAGGTAGTTTATTAAGTCTGCATTAAGTCACTCGAACTGAAGTACTTTATTAAGTTTACACTCACACACTCAGACCGAGGTACTTTATCAGGTCTATACTCACACATCAGACAGAGGTACTTTATCAGGTCTACACTCAGACACTCAGACCGAGGTTCATTATTAGGTACACACTCACACACTCAGACCGAGGTACTTTATTGGGTCTACATCACACACTCAGACCGAGGTTCATTATTAGGTCCACACTCACACACTCAGACCGAGTTACTTTATTAGGTCTACACTCATATACTCTGACCGAGGAACTTTATTAAGGTTACACTCACACACTCAGACCGGGGTACTTTATTAAGTCTGCACTCACATACTCTGACCGAGGTAGTTTATGCGGTCTATACTCAGACACTCAGTCCGAAGTACTTCATGTCGTCTACACTCACACACTCAGATTGAGGTACTTTTTTAAGACTACTCTCATACACTGAGACCGAGGTAGTTTATTAAGTCTACACTCAGTCACTCGAACCGAGGAACTTTATTAGACGTACACTCACACACTCAGTCCGAGGAACTTCATTTCATCTACACGCAGTCACTCAGACCGATGTACTTTATTAAGACTATACTCATATACTCTGACCGAGGAAGTTTATTAGGTTTACACTCACACACTCAGACCGATGTACTTTATTAGGTCTACACTCACACACTCAGACCGAGGTACTTTATTAGGTCTACACTCACACACTCAGACCGAGGTACTCTGTTAAGACTATACTCATATACTCTGACTGAGGAAGTTTATTAGGTTTACACTCATACACTCAGACTGAGTTACTTTATTAGGTCTACACTCACACACTCAGACGGAGGTACTTTATTAGGTCTACACTCACACACTCAGACCGAGGTACTCTGTTAAGACTATACTCATATACTCTGACTGAGGAAGTTTATTAGGTTTACACTCACACACTCAGACCGAGGTACTTTATTAGGTCTACACTCACACACTCAGACCGAGGTACTCTGTTAAGACTATACTCATATACTCTGACTGAGGAAGTTTATTAGGTTTACACTCATATACTCAGACTGAGTTACTTTATTAGGTCTACACTCACACACTCAGACGGAGGTACTTTATTAAGACTACACTCATATACTCTGACCGAGGTACTTTATTAGGTCCACTCTCACACACTAAGACCGAGGTACTTTATTAGGTCCACCCTCACACACTCAGACCGAGGTACATTATTAGGTCTACACTCGCACACTCGGATCAAGGTACATTAACAGGTCCACACTCACACACTCAGACCGAGGTACTTTATTAGGTCTACACTCACACACTCAGATCGAGGTACATTATTAGGTACACCCTCACACACTCAGACCGAGGTACTTCATTTCATCTACACTCAGTCACTCAGACCGATGTACTTTATTAAGTCTGCACTCATAACCTCTGAACGAGGTAGTTTGTTAGGTCAACACTCAGTCTCTCGAACCGAGGTACTTTATTAGACTTACACTCACACACTCAGACCAAGGTACTTTATCAGGTCTAAACTCACACATCAGACAGAGGTACTTTATCAGGACTAAACTCACACACTCCGACCGAGGTACTTTATTGGGTCAACACTCACACACTCAGACCGAAGTAATTTATTAGGTTTACACTCACACACTCAGACCGAGGTATATTATTAGGTCCACTCTCACACACTCAGACCGAGGTACTTTATTAGGTCCACACTCACACACTCAGACCGAGGTACTTTATGAGGTCTACACTCATATTCTCTGAACGAGGTAGTTTATTCGGTTTACACTCATACACTCGGACTGAGGTAGTTTATTATGTCTACATTCAGTCACTCGAACTGAAGTACTTTATTAATTTTTCTCTCACAAACTCAGACCGAGGTACTTTATTAAGACTACACTCATATACTCTGACTGAGGTACTTTATTAAATCTGCACTCACACACTCTGACCGAGATAGTTTATTCGGTCTATACTCAGACACTCAGACCGAGGTACTTCAAGTCGTCTACACTCACACACTCAGACTGAGGTACTTTATCAGGTCTACACTCGCACACTCAGACCGAGGTACTTTATTAAGACTACACTCATATACTCTGACCGAGGCAGTTTATTAGTTTTACACTCTCACACTCAGACCGAAGTACTTTATTAGGACTACACTCACACACTCAGACTGAGGTACTTTATCAGGTCTACACTCGCACACTCAGACCGAGGTACTTTATTAAGACTACAGTCATATACTCTGACCGAGGTAGTTTATTAGTTTTACACTCTCACACTCAGATCGAGGTACTTTATTAGTCTTACACTCACACACTCAGACCAAGGTACATTATTAGGTCTACACTCACACACTCAGACCGAGGTACTTTATTAGGACTACACTCACACACTCAGTCCGAGGTACTTTATTAGGTCTACACTCACACACTCAGTCCGAGGTACTTTATCAGGTCTACACTCGCACACTCAGACCGAGGTACTTTATTAAGACTACAGTCATATACTCTGACCGAGGTAGTTTATTAGTTTTACACTCTCACACTCAGATCGAGGTACTTTATTAGTCTTACACTCACACACTCAGACCAAGGTACATTATTAGGTCTACACTCACACACTCAGACCGAGGTACTTTATTAGGACTACACTCACACACTCAGTCCGAGGTACTTTATTAGGTCTACACTCACACACTCAGTCCGAGGTACTTTATCAGGTCTACACTCGCACACTCAGACCGAGGTACTTTATTAAGACTACACTCATATACTCTGACGGAGGTAGTTTATTAGGTTTACACTCATACACTCAGACTGAGGTAGTTTATTAAGTCTGCATTAAGTCACTCGAACTGAAGTACTTTATTAAGTTTACACTCACACACTCAGACCGAGGTACTTTATCAGGTCTAAACTCACACATCAGACAGAGGTACTTTATCAGTTCTAAACTCACACATCAGACAGAGGTACTTTATCAGGTCTACACTCAGACACTCAGACCGAGGTTCATTATTAGGTCCACACTCACACACTCAGACCGAGGTACTTTATTGTGTCTACACTGACACACTCAGACCGAGTTACTTTATTAGGTCTACACTCATATACTCTGACCGAGGAACTTTATTAAGGTTACACTCACACACTCAGACCGGGGTACTTTATTAAATCTGCACTCACATACTCTGACCGAGGTAGTTTATTCGGTCTATACTCAGACACTCAGTCCGAAGTACTTCATGTCGTCTACACTCACACACTCAGATCGAGGTACTTTTTTAAGACTACTCTCATACACTGAGACCGAGGTAGTTTATTAAGTCTACACTCAGTCATTCGAACCGAGGAACTTTATTAGACGTACACTCACACACTCAGTCCGAGGAACTTCATTTCATCTACACTCAGTCACTCAGACCGATGTACTTTATTAAGACTATACTCATATACTCTGACCGAGGAAGTTTATTAGGTTTACACTCACACACTCAGACCGATGTACTTTATTAGGTCTACACTCACACACTCAGACCGAGGTACTCTGTTAAGACTATACTCATATACTCTGACCGAGGAAGTTTATTAGGTTTACACTCATACACTCAGACTGAGTTACTTTATTAGGACTACACTCACACACTCAGACCGAGGTACTTTATTAAGACTACACTCATATACTCTGACCGAGGAAGTTTATTAGGTTTACACTCATACACTCAGACTGAGTTACTTTATTAGGACTACACTCACACACTCAGACCGAGGTACTTTATTAAGACTACACTCATATACTCTGACCGAGGTACTTTATTAGGTCTACACTCACACACTCAGACCGAAGTACATTATTAGGTCTACCCGCACACACTCAGACCGAGGTACATTATTAGGTCTACACTCACACACTCAGACCTAAGTACATTATAAATTCTACACTCAGGCACTCAGACCGAGTTACTTTATTAAGTCAACACTCACTAACTCAGACCGAGTTACTTTATTAAGTCTACACTCAGATACTCCGTCCGACGTACTTTATTAGGTTTACACTCACACACTCAGACCGAGGTCGTTTATTAGGATTCACTCATACACTCAGACTGAGGTAGTTTATTAAGTCTACATTCAGTCACTCGAACTGAAGTACTTTATTAAGTTTAGACTCACACACTCAGATCGAGGAACTTTATTAGGTCTACACTCACACACTCAGATCGAGGTACATTATCAGGTCCACACTCACACACTCAGACGGAGGTACTTTATTAGGTCCACCCTCACACACTCAGACCGAGGTACATTATTAGGTCTACACTCGCACACTAGGATCGAGGTACATTAACAGGTCCACACTCACACACTCAGACCGAGGTACTTTATTAGGTCTACACTCACACACTCAGATCGAGGTACATTATTAGGTCCACCCTCACACACTCAGACCGAGGTACTTCATTTCATCTACACTCAGTCACTCAGACCGATGTACTTTATTAAGTCTGCACTCATAACCTCTGAACGAGGTAGTTTATTAAGTCTACACTCAGTCTCTCGAACCGAGGTACTTTATTAGACTTACACTCACACACTCAGACCAAGGTACTTTATCAGGTCTAAACTCACACATCAGACAGAGGTACTTTATCAGGACTAAACTCACACACTCCGACCGAGGTACTTTATTGGGTCAACACTCACACACTCAGACCGAAGTAATTTATTAGGTTTACACTCACACACTCAGACCGAGGTACTTTATTAGGTTTACACTCACACACTCAGACCGAGGTACTTTATTAGGTCTACACTCACACACTCAGATCGAGGTATATTATTAGGTCCACTCTCACACACTCAGACCGAGGTACTTTATTAGGTCCACACTCACACACTCAGACCGAGGTACTTTATGAGGTCTACACTCATATTCTCTGAACGAGGTAGTTTATTCGGTTTACACTCATACACTCGGACTGAGGTAGTTTATTATGTCTACATTCAGTCACTCGAACTGAAGTACTTTATTAATTTTTCTCTCACAAACTCAGACCGAGGTACTTTATTAAGACTACACTCATATACTCTGACTGAGGTACTTTATTAAATCTGCACTCACACACTCTGACCGAGATAGTTTATTCGGTCTATACTCAGACACTCAGACCGAGGTACTTCAAGTCGTCTACACTCACACACTCAGATCGAGGTACTTTTTTAACACTACACTCACACACTCAGACTGAGGTACTTTATCAGGTCTACACTCGCACACTCAGACCGAGGTACTTTATTAAGACTACACTCATATACTCTGACCGAGGCAGTTTATTAGTTTTACACTCTCACACTCAGACCGAGGTACTTTATTAGGACTACACTCACACACTCAGACTGAGGTACTTTATCAGGTCTACACTCGCACACTCAGACCGAGGTACTTTATTAAGACTACAGTCATATACTCTGACCGAGGTAGTTTATTAGTTTTACACTCTCACACTCAGACCGAGGTATTTTATTAGTCTTACACTCACACACTCAGACCAAGGTACATTATTAGGTCTACACTCACACACTCAGACCGAGGTACTTTATTAAGACTACACTCATATACTCTGACGGAGGTATTTTATTAGGTTTACACTCATACACTCAGACTGAGGTAGTTTATTAAGTCTGCATTAAGTCACTCGAACTGAAGTACTTTATTAAGTTTACACTCACACACTCAGACCGAGGTACTTTATCAGGTCTATACTCACACATCAGACAGAGGTACTTTATCAGTTCTAAACTCACACATCAGACAGAGGTACTTTATCAGGTCTACACTCAGACACTCAGACCGAGGTTCATTATTAGGTACACACTCACACACTCAGACCGAGGTACTTTATTGGGTCTACATCACACACTCAGACCGAGGTTCATTATTAGGTCCACACTCACACACTCAGACCGAGTTACTTTATTAGGTCTACACTCATATACTCTGACCGAGGAACTTTATTAAGGTTACACTCACACACTCAGACCGGGGTACTTTATTAAGTCTGCACTCACATACTCTGACCGAGGTAGTTTATGCGGTCTATACTCAGACACTCAGTCCGAAGTACTTCATGTCGTCTACACTCACACACTCAGATTGAGGTACTTTTTTAAGACTACTCTCATACACTGAGACCGAGGTAGTTTATTAAGTCTACACTCAGTCACTCGAACCGAGGAACTTTATTAGACGTACACTCACACACTCAGTCCGAGGAACTTCATTTCATCTACACTCAGTCACTCAGACCGATGTACTTTATTAAGACTATACTCATATACTCTGACCGAGGAAGTTTATTAGGTTTACACTCACACACTCAGACCGATGTACTTTATTAGGTCTACACTCACACACTCAGACCGAGGTACTCTGTTAAGACTATACTCATATACTCTGACTGAGGAAGTTTATTAGGTTTACACTCATACACTCAGACTGAGTTACTTTATTAGGTCTACACTCACACACTCAGACGGAGGTACTTTATTAAGACTACACTCATATACTCTGACCGAGGTACTTTATTAGGTCCACTCTCACACACTAAGACCGAGGTACTTTATTAGGTCCACCCTCACACACTCAGACCGAGGTACATTATTAGGTCTACACTCGCACACTCGGATCAAGGTACATTAACAGGTCCACACTCACACACTCAGACCGAGGTACTTTATTAGGTCTACACTCACACACTCAGATCGAGGTACATTATTAGGTACACCCTCACACACTCAGACCGAGGTACTTCATTTCATCTACACTCAGTCACTCAGACCGATGTACTTTATTAAGTCTGCACTCATAACCTCTGAACGAGGTAGTTTGTTAGGTCTACACTCAGTCTCTCGAACCGAGGTACTTTATTAGACTTACACTCACACACTCAGACCAAGGTACTTTATCAGGTCTAAACTCACACATCAGACAGAGGTACTTTATCAGGACTAAACTCACACACTCCGACCGAGGTACTTTATTGGGTCAACACTCACACACTCAGACCGAAGTAATTTATTAGGTTTACACTCACACACTCAGACCGAGGTATATTATTAGGTCCACTCTCACACACTCAGACCGAGGTACTTTATTAGGTCCACACTCACACACTCAGACCGAGGTACTTTATGAGGTCTACACTCATATTCTCTGAACGAGGTAGTTTATTCGGTTTACACTCATACACTCGGACTGAGGTAGTTTATTATGTCTACATTCAGTCACTCGAACTGAAGTACTTTATTAATTTTTCTCTCACAAACTCAGACCGAGGTACTTTATTAAGACTACACTCATATACTCTGACTGAGGTACTTTATTAAATCTGCACTCACACACTCTGACCGAGATAGTTTATTCGGTCTATACTCAGACACTCAGACCGAGGTACTTCAAGTCGTCTACACTCACACACTCAGACTGAGGTACTTTATCAGGTCTACACTCACACACTCAGACCGAAGTACATTATTAGGTCTACCCGCACACACTCAGACCGAGGTACATTATTAGGTCTACACTCACACACTCAGACCTGAGTACATTATAAATTCTACACTCAGGCACTCAGACCGAGTTACTTTATTAAGTCAACACTCACTAACTCAGACCGAGTTACTTTATTAAGTCTACACTCAGATACTCCGTCCGACGTACTTTATTAGGTTTACACTCACACACTCAGACCGAGGTCGTTTATTAGGATTCACTCATACACTCAGACTGAGGTAGTTTATTAAGTCTACATTCAGTCACTCGAACTGAAGTACTTTATTAAGTTTAGACTCACACACTCAGATCGAGGAACTTTATTAGGTCTACACTCACACACTCAGATCGAGGTACATTATCAGGTCCACACTCACACACTCAGACGGAGGTACTTTATTAGGTCCACCCTCACACACTCAGACCGAGGTACATTATTAGGTCTACACTCGCACACTAGGATCGAGGTACATTAACAGGTCCACACTCACACACTCAGACCGAGGTACTTTATTAGGTCTACACTCACACACTCAGATCGAGGTACATTATTAGGTCCACCCTCACACACTCAGACCGAGGTACTTCATTTCATCTACACTCAGTCACTCAGACCGATGTACTTTATTAAGTCTGCACTCATAACCTCTGAACGAGGTAGTTTATTAAGTCTACACTCAGTCTCTCGAACCGAGGTACTTTATTAGACTTACACTCACACACTCAGACCAAGGTACTTTATCAGGTCTAAACTCACACATCAGACAGAGGTACTTTATCAGGACTAAACTCACACACTCCGACCGAGGTACTTTATTGGGTCAACACTCACACACTCAGACCGAAGTAATTTATTAGGTTTACACTCACACACTCAGACCGAGGTACTTTATTAGGTTTACACTCACACACTCAGACCGAGGTACTTTATTAGGTCTACACTCACACACTCAGATCGAGGTATATTATTAGGTCCACTCTCACACACTCAGACCGAGGTACTTTATTAGGTCCACACTCACACACTCAGACCGAGGTACTTTATGAGGTCTACACTCATATTCTCTGAACGAGGTAGTTTATTCGGTTTACACTCATACACTCGGACTGAGGTAGTTTATTATGTCTACATTCAGTCACTCGAACTGAAGTACTTTATTAATTTTTCTCTCACAAACTCAGACCGAGGTACTTTATTAAGACTACACTCATATACTCTGACTGAGGTACTTTATTAAATCTGCACTCACACACTCTGACCGAGATAGTTTATTCGGTCTATACTCAGACACTCAGACCGAGGTACTTCAAGTCGTCTACACTCACACACTCAGATCGAGGTACTTTTTTAACACTACACTCACACACTCAGACTGAGGTACTTTATCAGGTCTACACTCGCACACTCAGACCGAGGTACTTTATTAAGACTACACTCATATACTCTGACCGAGGCAGTTTATTAGTTTTACACTCTCACACTCAGACCGAGGTACTTTATTAGGACTACACTCACACACTCAGACTGAGGTACTTTATCAGGTCTACACTCGCACACTCAGACCGAGGTACTTTATTAAGACTACAGTCATATACTCTGACCGAGGTAGTTTATTAGTTTTACACTCTCACACTCAGACCGAGGTACTTTATTAGTCTTACACTCACACACTCAGACCAAGGTACATTATTAGGTCTACACTCACACACTCAGACCGAGGTACTTTATTAAGACTACACTCATATACTCTGACGGAGGTATTTTATTAGGTTTACACTCATACACTCAGACTGAGGTAGTTTATTAAGTCTGCATTAAGTCACTCGAACTGAAGTACTTTATTAAGTTTACACTCACACACTCAGACCGAGGTACTTTATCAGGTCTATACTCACACATCAGACAGAGGTACTTTATCAGTTCTAAACTCACACATCAGACAGAGGTACTTTATCAGGTCTACACTCAGACACTCAGACCGAGGTTCATTATTAGGTACACACTCACACACTCAGACCGAGGTACTTTATTGGGTCTACATCACACACTCAGACCGAGGTACATTATTAGGTACACCCTCACACACTCAGACCGAGGTACTTCATTTCATCTACACTCAGTCACTCAGACCGATGTACTTTATTAAGTCTGCACTCATAACCTCTGAACGAGGTAGTTTGTTAGGTCAACACTCAGTCTCTCGAACCGAGGTACTTTATTAGACTTACACTCACACACTCAGACCAAGGTACTTTATCAGGTCTAAACTCACACATCAGACAGAGGTACTTTATCAGGACTAAACTCACACACTCCGACCGAGGTACTTTATTGGGTCAACACTCACACACTCAGACCGAAGTAATTTATTAGGTTTACACTCACACACTCAGACCGAGGTATATTATTAGGTCCACTCTCACACACTCAGACCGAGGTACTTTATTAGGTCCACACTCACACACTCAGACCGAGGTACTTTATGAGGTCTACACTCATATTCTCTGAACGAGGTAGTTTATTCGGTTTACACTCATACACTCGGACTGAGGTAGTTTATTATGTCTACATTCAGTCACTCGAACTGAAGTACTTTATTAATTTTTCTCTCACAAACTCAGACCGAGGTACTTTATTAAGACTACACTCATATACTCTGACTGAGGTACTTTATTAAATCTGCACTCACACACTCTGACCGAGATAGTTTATTCGGTCTATACTCAGACACTCAGACCGAGGTACTTCAAGTCGTCTACACTCACACACTCAGACTGAGGTACTTTATCAGGTCTACACTCACACACTCAGACCGAAGTACATTATTAGGTCTACCCGCACACACTCAGACCGAGGTACTTCATTTCATCTACACTCAGTCACTCAGACCGATGTACTTTATTAAGTCTGCACTCATAACCTCTGAACGAGGTAGTTTGTTAGGTCAACACTCAGTCTCTCGAACCGAGGTACTTTATTAGACTTACACTCACACACTCAGACCAAGGTACTTTATCAGGTCTAAACTCACACATCAGACAGAGGTACTTTATCAGGACTAAACTCACACACTCCGACCGAGGTACTTTATTGGGTCAACACTCACACACTCAGACCGAAGTAATTTATTAGGTTTACACTCACACACTCAGACCGAGGTATATTATTAGGTCCACTCTCACACACTCAGACCGAGGTACTTTATTAGGTCCACACTCACACACTCAGACCGAGGTACTTTATGAGGTCTACACTCATATTCTCTGAACGAGTTAGTTTATTCGGTTTACACTCATACACTCGGACTGAGGTAGTTTATTATGTCTACATTCAGTCACTCGAACTGAAGTACTTTATTAATTTTTCTCTCACAAACTCAGACCGAGGTACTTTATTAAGACTACACTCATATACTCTGACTGAGGTACTTTATTAAATCTGCACTCACACACTCTGACCGAGATAGTTTATTCGGTCTATACTCAGACACTCAGACCGAGGTACTTCAAGTCGTCTACACTCACACACTCAGACTGAGGTACTTTATCAGGTCTACACTCGCACACTCAGACCGAGGTACTTTATTAAGACTACACTCATATACTCTGACCGAGGCAGTTTATTAGTTTTACACTCTCACACTCAGACCGAGGTACTTTATTAGGACTACACTCACACACTCAGACTGAGGTACTTTATCAGGTCTACACTCGCACACTCAGACCGAGGTACTTTATTAAGACTACAGTCATATACTCTGACCGAGGTAGTTTATTAGTTTTACACTCTCACACTCAGATCGAGGTACTTTATTAGTCTTACACTCACACACTCAGACCAAGGTACATTATTAGGTCTACACTCACACACTCAGACCGAGGTACTTTATTAGGACTACACTCACACACTCAGTCCGAGGTACTTTATTAGGTCTACACTCACACACTCAGTCCGAGGTACTTTATCAGGTCTACACTCGCACACTCAGACCGAGGTACTTTATTAAGACTACAGTCATATACTCTGACCGAGGTAGTTTATTAGTTTTACACTCTCACACTCAGATCGAGGTACTTTATTAGTCTTACACTCACACACTCAGACCAAGGTACATTATTAGGTCTACACTCACACACTCAGACCGAGGTACTTTATTAGGACTACACTCACACACTCAGTCCGAGGTACTTTATTAGGTCTACACTCACACACTCAGTCCGAGGTACTTTATCAGGTCTACACTCGCACACTCAGACCGAGGTACTTTATTAAGACTACACTCATATACTCTGACGGAGGTAGTTTATTAGGTTTACACTCATACACTCAGACTGAGGTAGTTTATTAAGTCTGCATTAAGTCACTCGAACTGAAGTACTTTATTAAGTTTACACTCACACACTCAGACCGAGGTACTTTATCAGGTCTAAACTCACACATCAGACAGAGGTACTTTATCAGTTCTAAACTCACACATCAGACAGAGGTACTTTATCAGGTCTACACTCAGACACTCAGACCGAGGTTCATTATTAGGTCCACACTCACACACTCAGACCGAGGTACTTTATTGTGTCTACACTGACACACTCAGACCGAGTTACTTTATTAGGTCTACACTCATATACTCTGACCGAGGAACTTTATTAAGGTTACACTCACACACTCAGACCGGGGTACTTTATTAAATCTGCACTCACATACTCTGACCGAGGTAGTTTATTCGGTCTATACTCAGACACTCAGTCCGAAGTACTTCATGTCGTCTACACTCACACACTCAGATCGAGGTACTTTTTTAAGACTACTCTCATACACTGAGACCGAGGTAGTTTATTAAGTCTACACTCAGTCACTCGAACCGAGGAACTTTATTAGACGTACACTCACACACTCAGTCCGAGGAACTTCATTTCATCTACACTCAGTCACTCAGTCCGATGTACTTTATTAAGACTATACTCATATACTCTGACCGAGGAAGTTTATTAGGTTTACACTCACACACTCAGACCGATGTACTTTATTAGGTCTACACTCACACACTCAGACCGAGGTACTCTGTTAAGACTATACTCATATACTCTGACCGAGGAAGTTTATTAGGTTTACACTCATACACTCAGACTGAGTTACTTTATTAGGACTACACTCACACACTCAGACCGAGGTACTTTATTAAGACTACACTCATATACTCTGACCGAGGTACTTTATTAGGTCTACACTCACACACTCAGACCGAAGTACATTATTAGGTCTACCCGCACACACTCAGACCGAGGTACATTATTAGGTCTACACTCACACACTCAGACCTAAGTACATTATAAATTCTACACTCAGGCACTCAGACCGAGTTACTTTATTAAGTCAACACTCACTAACTCAGACCGAGTTACTTTATTAAGTCTACACTCAGATACTCCGTCCGACGTACTTTATTAGGTTTACACTCACACACTCAGACCGAGGTCGTTTATTAGGATTCACTCATACACTCAGACTGAGGTAGTTTATTAAGTCTACATTCAGTCACTCGAACTGAAGTACTTTATTAAGTTTAGACTCACACACTCAGATCGAGGAACTTTATTAGGTCTACACTCACACACTCAGATCGAGGTACATTATCAGGTCCACACTCACACACTCAGACGGAGGTACTTTATTAGGTCCACCCTCACACACTCAGACCGAGGTACATTATTAGGTCTACACTCGCACACTAGGATCGAGGTACATTAACAGGTCCACACTCACACACTCAGACCGAGGTACTTTATTAGGTCTACACTCACACACTCAGATCGAGGTACATTATTAGGTCCACCCTCACACACTCAGACCGAGGTACTTCATTTCATCTACACTCAGTCACTCAGACCGATGTACTTTATTAAGTCTGCACTCATAACCTCTGAACGAGGTAGTTTATTAAGTCTACACTCAGTCTCTCGAACCGAGGTACTTTATTAGACTTACACTCACACACTCAGACCAAGGTACTTTATCAGGTCTAAACTCACACATCAGACAGAGGTACTTTATCAGGACTAAACTCACACACTCCGACCGAGGTACTTTATTGGGTCAACACTCACACACTCAGACCGAAGTAATTTATTAGGTTTACACTCACACACTCAGACCGAGGTACTTTATTAGGTTTACACTCACACACTCAGACCGAGGTACTTTATTAGGTCTACACTCACACACTCAGATCGAGGTATATTATTAGGTCCACTCTCACACACTCAGACCGAGGTACTTTATTAGGTCCACACTCACACACTCAGACCGAGGTACTTTATGAGGTCTACACTCATATTCTCTGAACGAGGTAGTTTATTCGGTTTACACTCATACACTCGGACTGAGGTAGTTTATTATGTCTACATTCAGTCACTCGAACTGAAGTACTTTATTAATTTTTCTCTCACAAACTCAGACCGAGGTACTTTATTAAGACTACACTCATATACTCTGACTGAGGTACTTTATTAAATCTGCACTCACACACTCTGACCGAGATAGTTTATTCGGTCTATACTCAGACACTCAGACCGAGGTACTTCAAGTCGTCTACACTCACACACTCAGACCGAGTTACTTTATTAGGTCTACACTCATATACTCTGACCGAGGAACTTTATTAAGGTTACACTCACACACTCAGACCGGGGTACTTTATTAAGTCTGCACTCACATACTCTGACCGAGGTAGTTTATGCGGTCTATTCTCAGACACTCAGTCCGAAGTACTTCATGTCGTCTACACTCACACACTCAGATCGAGGTACTTTTTTAAGACTACTCTCATACACTGAGACCGAGGTAGTTTATTAAGTCTACACTCAGTCACTCGAACCGAGGAACTTTATTAGACGTACACTCACACACTCAGTCCGAGGAACTTCATTTCATCTACACTCAGTCACTCAGACCGATGTACTTTATTAAGACTACACTCATATACTCTGACCGATGAAGTTTATTAGGTTTACACTCACACACTCAGACCGATGTACTTTATTAGGTCTACACTCACACACTCAGACCGAGGTACTCTGTTAAGACTATACTCATATACTCTGACTGAGGAAGTTTATTAGGTTTACACTCATACACTCAGACTGAGTTACTTTATTAGGTCCACCCTCACACACTCAGACCGAGGTACATTATTAGGTCTACACTCGCACACTCGGATCGAGGTACATTAACAGGTCCACACTCACACACTCAGACCGAGGTACTTTATTAGGTCTACACTCACACACTCAGATCGAGGTACATTATTAGGTCCACCCTCACACACTCAGACCGAGGTAATTTATTAGGTCTACACTCAGTCACTCAGACCGATGTACTTTATTAAGTCTGCACTCATAACCTCTGAACGAGGTAGTTTGTTAGGTCTACACTCAGTCTCTCGAACCGAGGTACTTTATTAGACTTACACTCACACACTCAGACCAAGGTACTTTATCAGGTCTAAACTCACACATCAGACAGAGGTACTTTATCAGGACTAAACTCACACACTCCGACCGAGGTACTTTATTGGGTCAACACTCACACACTCAGACCGAAGTAATTTATTAGGTTTACACTCACACACTCAGACCGAGGTACTTTATTGGGTCAACACTCACACACTCAGACCGAAGTAATTTATTAGGTTTACATTCACACACTCAGACCGAGGTACTTTATTAGGTTTACACTCACACACTCAGATCGAGGTATTTTATTAGGTCCACTCTCACACACTCAGACCGAGGTACTTTATTAGGTCCACACTCACACACTCAGACCGAGGTACTTTATGAGGTCTACACTCATATTCTCTGAACGAGGTAGTTTATTCGGTTTACACTCATACACTCGGACTGAGGTAGTTTATTATGTCTACATTCAGTCACTCGAACTGAAGTACTTTATTAATTTTTCTCTCACAAACTCAGACCGAGGTACTTTTTAAGACTACACTCATTTACTCTGACTGAGGTACTTTATTAAATCTGCACTCACACACTCTGACCGAGATAGTTTATTCGGTCTATACTCAGACACTCAGACCGAGGTACTTCAAGTCGTCTACACTCACACACTCAGATCGAGGTACTTTTTTAACACTAAACTCACACACTCAGACTGAGGTACTTTATCAGGTCTACACTCGCACACTCAGACCGAGGTACTTTATTAAGACTACACTCACATACTCTGACCGAGGTACTTTATTAGGTCCACTCTCACACACTAAGACCGAGGTACTTTATTAGGTCCACCCTCACACACTCAGACCGAGGTACATTATTAGGTCTACACTCGCACACTCGGATCAAGGTACATTAACAGGTCCACACTCACACACTCAGACCGAGGTACTTTATTAGGTCTACACTCACACACTCAGATCGAGGTACATTATTAGGTACACCCTCACACACTCAGACCGAGGTACTTCATTTCATCTACACTCAGTCACTCAGACCGATGTACTTTATTAAGTCTGCACTCATAACCTCTGAACGAGGTAGTTTGTTAGGTCAACACTCAGTCTCTCGAACCGAGGTACTTTATTAGACTTACACTCACACACTCAGACCAAGGTACTTTATCAGGTCTAAACTCACACATCAGACAGAGGTACTTTATCAGGACTAAACTCACACACTCCGACCGAGGTACTTTATTGGGTCAACACTCACACACTCAGACCGAAGTAATTTATTAGGTTTACACTCACACACTCAGACCGAGGTATATTATTAGGTCCACTCTCACACACTCAGACCGAGGTACTTTATTAGGTCCACACTCACACACTCAGACCGAGGTACTTTATGAGGTCTACACTCATATTCTCTGAACGAGTTAGTTTATTCGGTTTACACTCATACACTCGGACTGAGGTAGTTTATTATGTCTACATTCAGTCACTCGAACTGAAGTACTTTATTAATTTTTCTCTCACAAACTCAGACCGAGGTACTTTATTAAGACTACACTCATATACTCTGACTGAGGTACTTTATTAAATCTGCACTCACACACTCTGACCGAGATAGTTTATTCGGTCTATACTCAGACACTCAGACCGAGGTACTTCAAGTCGTCTACACTCACACACTCAGACTGAGGTACTTTATCAGGTCTACACTCGCACACTCAGACCGAGGTACTTTATTAAGACTACACTCATATACTCTGACCGAGGCAGTTTATTAGTTTTACACTCTCACACTCAGACCGAGGTACTTTATTAGGACTACACTCACACACTCAGACTGAGGTACTTTATCAGGTCTACACTCGCACACTCAGACCGAGGTACTTTATTAAGACTACAGTCATATACTCTGACCGAGGTAGTTTATTAGTTTTACACTCTCACACTCAGATCGAGGTACTTTATTAGTCTTACACTCACACACTCAGACCAAGGTACATTATTAGGTCTACACTCACACACTCAGACCGAGGTACTTTATTAGGACTACACTCACACACTCAGTCCGAGGTACTTTATTAGGTCTACACTCACACACTCAGTCCGAGGTACTTTATCAGGTCTACACTCGCACACTCAGACCGAGGTACTTTATTAAGACTACAGTCATATACTCTGACCGAGGTAGTTTATTAGTTTTACACTCTCACACTCAGATCGAGGTACTTTATTAGTCTTACACTCACACACTCAGACCAAGGTACATTATTAGGTCTACACTCACACACTCAGACCGAGGTACTTTATTAGGACTACACTCACACACTCAGTCCGAGGTACTTTATTAGGTCTACACTCACACACTCAGTCCGAGGTACTTTATCAGGTCTACACTCGCACACTCAGACCGAGGTACTTTATTAAGACTACACTCATATACTCTGACGGAGGTAGTTTATTAGGTTTACACTCATACACTCAGACTGAGGTAGTTTATTAAGTCTGCATTAAGTCACTCGAACTGAAGTACTTTATTAAGTTTACACTCACACACTCAGACCGAGGTACTTTATCAGGTCTAAACTCACACATCAGACAGAGGTACTTTATCAGTTCTAAACTCACACATCAGACAGAGGTACTTTATCAGGTCTACACTCAGACACTCAGACCGAGGTTCATTATTAGGTCCACACTCACACACTCAGACCGAGGTACTTTATTGTGTCTACACTGACACACTCAGACCGAGTTACTTTATTAGGTCTACACTCATATACTCTGACCGAGGAACTTTATTAAGGTTACACTCACACACTCAGACCGGGGTACTTTATTAAATCTGCACTCACATACTCTGACCGAGGTAGTTTATTCGGTCTATACTCAGACACTCAGTCCGAAGTACTTCATGTCGTCTACACTCACACACTCAGATCGAGGTACTTTTTTAAGACTACTCTCATACACTGAGACCGAGGTAGTTTATTAAGTCTACACTCAGTCACTCGAACCGAGGAACTTTATTAGACGTACACTCACACACTCAGTCCGAGGAACTTCATTTCATCTACACTCAGTCACTCAGACCGATGTACTTTATTAAGACTATACTCATATACTCTGACCGAGGAAGTTTATTAGGTTTACACTCACACACTCAGACCGATGTACTTTATTAGGTCTACACTCACACACTCAGACCGAGGTACTCTGTTAAGACTATACTCATATACTCTGACCGAGGAAGTTTATTAGGTTTACACTCATACACTCAGACTGAGTTACTTTATTAGGACTACACTCACACACTCAGACCGAGGTACTTTATTAAGACTACACTCATATACTCTGACCGAGGAAGTTTATTAGGTTTACACTCATACACTCAGACTGAGTTACTTTATTAGGACTACACTCACACACTCAGACCGAGGTACTTTATTAAGACTACACTCATATACTCTGACCGAGGTACTTTATTAGGTCTACACTCACACACTCAGACCGAAGTACATTATTAGGTCTACCCGCACACACTCAGACCGAGGTACATTATTAGGTCTACACTCACACACTCAGACCTAAGTACATTATAAATTCTACACTCAGGCACTCAGACCGAGTTACTTTATTAAGTCAACACTCACTAACTCAGACCGAGTTACTTTATTAAGTCTACACTCAGATACTCCGTCCGACGTACTTTATTAGGTTTACACTCACACACTCAGACCGAGGTCGTTTATTAGGATTCACTCATACACTCAGACTGAGGTAGTTTATTAAGTCTACATTCAGTCACTCGAACTGAAGTACTTTATTAAGTTTAGACTCACACACTCAGATCGAGGAACTTTATTAGGTCTACACTCACACACTCAGATCGAGGTACATTATCAGGTCCACACTCACACACTCAGACGGAGGTACTTTATTAGGTCCACCCTCACACACTCAGACCGAGGTACATTATTAGGTCTACACTCGCACACTAGGATCGAGGTACATTAACAGGTCCACACTCACACACTCAGACCGAGGTACTTTATTAGGTCTACACTCACACACTCAGATCGAGGTACATTATTAGGTCCACCCTCACACACTCAGACCGAGGTACTTCATTTCATCTACACTCAGTCACTCAGACCGATGTACTTTATTAAGTCTGCACTCATAACCTCTGAACGAGGTAGTTTATTAAGTCTACACTCAGTCTCTCGAACCGAGGTACTTTATTAGACTTACACTCACACACTCAGACCAAGGTACTTTATCAGGTCTAAACTCACACATCAGACAGAGGTACTTTATCAGGACTAAACTCACACACTCCGACCGAGGTACTTTATTGGGTCAACACTCACACACTCAGACCGAAGTAATTTATTAGGTTTACACTCACACACTCAGACCGAGGTACTTTATTAGGTTTACACTCACACACTCAGACCGAGGTACTTTATTAGGTCTACACTCACACACTCAGATCGAGGTATATTATTAGGTCCACTCTCACACACTCAGACCGAGGTACTTTATTAGGTCCACACTCACACACTCAGACCGAGGTACTTTATGAGGTCTACACTCATATTCTCTGAACGAGGTAGTTTATTCGGTTTACACTCATACACTCGGACTGAGGTAGTTTATTATGTCTACATTCAGTCACTCGAACTGAAGTACTTTATTAATTTTTCTCTCACAAACTCAGACCGAGGTACTTTATTAAGACTACACTCATATACTCTGACTGAGGTACTTTATTAAATCTGCACTCACACACCCTGACCGAGATAGTTTATTCGGTCTATACTCAGACACTCAGACCGAGGTACTTCAAGTCGTCTACACTCACACACTCAGACCGAGTTACTTTATTAGGTCTACACTCATATACTCTGACCGAGGAACTTTATTAAGGTTACACTCACACACTCAGACCGGGGTACTTTATTAAGTCTGCACTCACATACTCTGACCGAGGTAGTTTATGCGGTCTATTCTCAGACACTCAGTCCGAAGTACTTCATGTCGTCTACACTCACACACTCAGATCGAGGTACTTTTTTAAGACTACTCTCATACACTGAGACCGAGGTAGTTTATTAAGTCTACACTCAGTCACTCGAACCGAGGAACTTTATTAGACGTACACTCACACACTCAGTCCGAGGAACTTCATTTCATCTACACTCAGTCACTCAGACCGATGTACTTTATTAAGACTACACTCATATACTCTGACCGATGAAGTTTATTAGGTTTACACTCACACACTCAGACCGATGTACTTTATTAGGTCTACACTCACACACTCAGACCGAGGTACTCTGTTAAGACTATACTCATATACTCTGACTGAGGAAGTTTATTAGGTTTACACTCATACACTCAGACTGAGTTACTTTATTAGGTCAACACTCACACACTCAGACGGAGGTACTTTATTAAGACTACACTCATATACTCTGACCGAGGTACTTTATTAGGTCCACTCTCACACACTCAGACCGAGGTACTTTATTAGGTCCACCCTCACACACTCAGACCGAGGTACATTATTAGGTCTACACTCGCACACTCGGATCGAGGTACATTAACAGGTCCACACTCACACACTCAGACCGAGGTACTTTATTAGGTCTACACTCACACACTCAGATCGAGGTACATTATTAGGTCCACCCTCACACACTCAGACCGAGGTAATTTATTAGGTCTACACTCAGTCACTCAGACCGATGTACTTTATTAAGTCTGCACTCATAACCTCTGAACGAGGTAGTTTGTTAGGTCTACACTCAGTCTCTCGAACCGAGGTACTTTATTAGACTTACACTCACACACTCAGACCAAGGTACTTTATCAGGTCTAAACTCACACATCAGACAGAGGTACTTTATCAGGACTAAACTCACACACTCCGACCGAGGTACTTTATTGGGTCAACACTCACACACTCAGACCGAAGTAATTTATTAGGTTTACACTCACACACTCAGACCGAGGTACTTTATTGGGTCAACACTCACACACTCAGACCGAAGTAATTTATTAGGTTTACATTCACACACTCAGACCGAGGTACTTTATTAGGTTTACACTCACACACTCAGATCGAGGTATTTTATTAGGTCCACTCTCACACACTCAGACCGAGGTACTTTATTAGGTCCACACTCACACACTCAGACCGAGGTACTTTATGAGGTCTACACTCATATTCTCTGAACGAGGTAGTTTATTCGGTTTACACTCATACACTCGGACTGAGGTAGTTTATTATGTCTACATTCAGTCACTCGAACTGAAGTACTTTATTAATTTTTCTCTCACAAACTCAGACCGAGGTACTTTATTAAGACTACACTCATTTACTCTGACTGAGGTACTTTATTAAATCTGCACTCACACACTCTGACCGAGATAGTTTATTCGGTCTATACTCAGACACTCAGACCGAGGTACTTCAAGTCGTCTACACTCACACACTCAGATCGAGGTACTTTTTTAACACTACACTCACACACTCAGACTGAGGTACTTTATCAGGTCTACACTCGCACACTCAGACCGAGGTACTTTATTAAGACTACACTCACATACTCTGACCGAGGCAGTTTATTAGTTTTACACTCTCACACTCAGACCGAAGTACTTTATTAAGACTACACTCACACACTCAGACTGAGGTACTTTATCAGGTCTACACTCGCACACTCAGACCGAGGTACTTTATTAAGACTACAGTCATATACTCTGACCGAGGTAGTTTATTAGTTTTACACTCTCACACTCAGATCGAGGTACTTTATTAGTCTTACACTCACACACTCAGACCAAGGTACATTATTAGGTCTACACTCACACACTCAGACCGAGGTACTTTATTAGGACTACACTCACACACTCAGTCCGAGGTACTTTATTAGGTCTACACTCACACACTCAGTCCGAGGTACTTTATCAGGTCTACACTCGCACATTCAGACCGAGGTACTTTATTAAGACTACACTCATATACTCTGACGGAGGTAGTTTATTAGGTTTACACTCATACAGTCAGACTGAGGTAGTTTATTAAGTCTGCATTAAGTCACTCGAACTGAAGTACTTTATTAAGTTTACACTCACACACTCAGACCGAGGTACTTTATCAGGTCTAAACTCACACATCAGACAGAGGTACTTTATCAGTTCTAAACTCACACATCAGACAGAGGTACTTTATCAGGTCTACACTCAGACACTCAGACCGAGGTTCATTATTGGGTACACACTCACACACTCAGACCGAGTTACTTTATTAGGTCTACACTCATATACTCTGACCGAGGAACTTTATTAAGGTTACACTCACACACTCAGACCGGGGTACTTTATTAAATCTGCACTCACATACTCTGACCGAGGTAGTTTATTCGGTCTATACTCAGACACTCAGTCCGAAGTACTCTGTTAAGACTATACTCATATACTCTGACCGAGGAAGTTTATTAGGTTTACACTCATACACTCAGACTGAGTTACTTTATTAGGACTACACTCACACACTCAGACCGAGGTACTTTATTAAGACTACACTCATATACTCTGACCGAGGTACTTTATTAGGTCTACCCTCACACACTCAGACCGAAGTACATTATTAGGTCCACCCGCACACACTCAGACCGAGGTACATTATTAGGTCTACACTCACACACTCAGACCTAAGTACATTATAAATTCTACACTCAGGCACTCAGACCGAGTTACTTTATTAAGTCAACACTCACTAACTCAGACCGAGTTACTTTATTAAGTCTACACTCAGATACTCCGTCCGACGTACTTTATTAGGTTTACACTCACACACTCAGACCGAGGTCGTTTATTAGGTTTCACTCATACACTCAGACTGAGGTAGTTTATTAAGTCTACATTCAGTCACTCGAACTGAAGTACTTTATTAAGTTTAGACTCACACACTCAGATCGAGGAACTTTATTAGGTCTACACTCACACACTCAGATCGAGGTACATTATCAGGTCCACACTCACACACTCAGACGGAGGTACTTTATTAGGTCCACCCTCACACACTCAGACCGTGGTACATTATTAGGTCTACACTCGCACACTAGGATCGAGGTACATTAACAGGTCCACACTCACACACTCAGACCGAGGTACTTTATTAGGTCTACACTCACACACTCAGATCGAGGTACATTATTATGTCCACCCTCACACACTCAGACCGAGGTACTTCATTTCATCTACACTCAGTCACTCAGACCGATGTACTTTATTAAGTCTGCACTCATATCCTCTGAACGAGGTAGTTTGTTAGGTCTACACTCAGTCTCTCGAACCGAGGTACTTTATTAGACTTACACTCACACACTCAGACCAAGGTACTTTATCAGGTCTAAACTCACACATCAGACAGAGGTACTTTATCAGGACTAAACTCACACACTCCGACCGAGGTACTTTATTGGGTCAACACTCACACACTCAGACCGAAGTAATTTATTCGGTTTACACTCACACACTCAGACCGAGGTACTTTATTAGGTTTACACTCACACACTCAGACCGAGGAACTTTATTAGGTTTACACTCACACACTCAGACCGAAGTACTTTATTAGGTTTACACTCACACACTCAGACCGAGGTACTTTATTAGGTCTACACTCACACACTCAGATCGAGGTATATTATTAGGTCCACTCTCACACACTCAGACCGAGGTACTTTATTAGGTCCACACTCACACACTCAGACCGAGGTACTTTATGAGGTCTACACTCATATTCTCTGAACGAGGTAGTTTATTCGGTTTACACTCATACACTCGGACTGAGGTAGTTTATTATGTCTACATTCAGTCACTCGAACTGAAGTACTTTATTAATTTTTCTCTCACAAACTCAGACCGAGGTACTTTATTAAGACTACACTCATTTACTCTGACTGAGGTACTTTATTAAATCTGCACTCACACACTCTGACCGAGATAGTTTATTCGGTCTATACTCAGACACTCAGACCGAGGTACTTCAAGTCGTCTACACTCACACACTCAGATCGAGGTACTTTTTTAACACTACACTCACACACTCAGACTGAGGTACTTTATCAGGTCTACACTCGCACACTCAGACCGAGGTACTTTATTAAGACTACACTCATATACTCTGACCGAGGCAGTTTATTAGTTTTACACTCTCACACTCAGACCGAAGTACTTTATTAAGACTACACTCACACACTCAGACTGAGGTACTTTATCAGGTCTACACTCGCACACTCAGACCGAGGTACTTTATTAAGACTACAGTCATATACTCTGACCGAGGTAGTTTATTAGTTTTACACTCTCACACTCAGATCGAGGTACTTTATTAGTCTTACACTCACACACTCAGACCAAGGTACATTATTAGGTCTACACTCACACACTCAGACCGAGGTACTTTATTAGGTCTACACTCACACACTCAGTCCGAGGTACTTTATCAGGTCTACACTCGCACATTCAGACCGAGGTACTTTATTAAGACTACACTCATATACTCTGACGGAGGTAGTTTATTAGGTTTACACTCATACAGTCAGACTGAGGTAGTTTATTAAGTCTGCATTAAGTCACTCGAACTGAAGTACTTTATTAAGTTTACACTCACACACTCAGACCGAGGTACTTTATCAGGTCTAAACTCACACATCAGACAGAGGTACTTTATCAGTTCTAAACTCACACATCAGACAGAGGTACTTTATCAGGTCTACACTCAGACACTCAGACCGAGGTTCATTATTGGGTACACACTCACACACTCAGACCGAGTTACTTTATTAGGTCTACACTCATATACTCTGACCGAGGAACTTTATTAAGGTTACACTCACACACTCAGACCGGGGTACTTTATTAAATCTGCACTCACATACTCTGACCGAGGTAGTTTATTCGGTCTATACTCAGACACTCAGTCCGAAGTACTCTGTTAAGACTATACTCATATACTCTGACCGAGGAAGTTTATTAGGTTTACACTCATACACTCAGACTGAGTTACTTTATTAGGACTACACTCACACACTCAGACCGAGGTACTTTATTAAGACTACACTCATATACTCTGACCGAGGTACTTTATTAGGTCTACCCTCACACACTCAGACCGAAGTACATTATTAGGTCCACCCGCACACACTCAGACCGAGGTACATTATTAGGTCTACACTCACACACTCAGACCTAAGTACATTATAAATTCTACACTCAGGCACTCAGACCGAGTTACTTTATTAAGTCAACACTCACTAACTCAGACCGAGTTACTTTATTAAGTCTACACTCAGATACTCCGTCCGACGTACTTTATTAGGTTTACACTCACACACTCAGACCGAGGTCGTTTATTAGGTTTCACTCATACACTCAGACTGAGGTAGTTTATTAAGTCTACATTCAGTCACTCGAACTGAAGTACTTTATTAAGTTTAGACTCACACACTCAGATCGAGGAACTTTATTAGGTCTACACTCACACACTCAGATCGAGGTACATTATCAGGTCCACACTCACACACTCAGACGGAGGTACTTTATTAGGTCCACCCTCACACACTCAGACCGTGGTACATTATTAGGTCTACACTCGCACACTAGGATCGAGGTACATTAACAGGTCCACACTCACACACTCAGACCGAGGTACTTTATTAGGTCTACACTCACACACTCAGATCGAGGTACATTATTATGTCCACCCTCACACACTCAGACCGAGGTACTTCATTTCATCTACACTCAGTCACTCAGACCGATGTACTTTATTAAGTCTGCACTCATATCCTCTGAACGAGGTAGTTTGTTAGGTCTACACTCAGTCTCTCGAACCGAGGTACTTTATTAGACTTACACTCACACACTCAGACCAAGGTACTTTATCAGGTCTAAACTCACACATCAGACAGAGGTACTTTATCAGGACTAAACTCACACACTCCGACCGAGGTACTTTATTGGGTCAACACTCACACACTCAGACCGAAGTAATTTATTAGGTTTACACTCACACACTCAGACCGAGGTACTTTATTAGGTTTACACTCACACACTCAGACCGAGGAACTTTATTAGGTTTACACTCACACACTCAGACCGAAGTACTTTATTAGGTTTACACTCACACACTCAGACCGAGGTACTTTATTAGGTCTACACTCACACACTCAGATCGAGGTATATTATTAGGTCCACTCTCACACACTCAGACCGAGGTACTTTATTAGGTCCACACTCACACACTCAGACCGAGGTACTTTATGAGGTCTACACTCATATTCTCTGAACGAGGTAGTTTATTCGGTTTACACTCATACACTCGGACTGAGGTAGTTTATTATGTCTACATTCAGTCACTCGAACTGAAGTACTTTATTAATTTTTCTCTCACAAACTCAGACCGAGGTACTTTATTAAGACTACACTCATTTACTCTGACTGAGGTACTTTATTAAATCTGCACTCACACACTCTGACCGAGATAGTTTATTCGGTCTATACTCAGACACTCAGACCGAGGTACTTCAAGTCGTCTACACTCACACACTCAGATCGAGGTACTTTTTTAACACTACACTCACACACTCAGACTGAGGTACTTTATCAGGTCTACACTCGCACACTCAGACCGAGGTACTTTATTAAGACTACACTCATATACTCTGACCGAGGCAGTTTATTAGTTTTACACTCTCACACTCAGACCGAAGTACTTTATTAAGACTACACTCACACACTCAGACTGAGGTACTTTATCAGGTCTACACTCGCACACTCAGACCGAGGTACTTTATTAAGACTACAGTCATATACTCTGACCGAGGTAGTTTATTAGTTTTACACTCTCACACTCAGATCGAGGTACTTTATTAGTCTTACACTCACACACTCAGACCAAGGTACATTATTAGGTCTACACTCACACACTCAGACCGAGGTACTTTATTAGGACTACACTCACACACTCAGTCCGAGGTACTTTATTAGGTCTACACTCACACACTCAGTCCGAGGTACTTTATCAGGTCTACACTCGCACATTCAGACCGAGGTACTTTATTAAGACTACACTCATATACTCTGACGGAGGTAGTTTATTAGGTTTACACTCATACAGTCAGACTGAGGTAGTTTATTAAGTCTGCATTAAGTCACTCGAACTGAAGTACTTTATTAAGTTTACACTCACACACTCAGACCGAGGTACTTTATCAGGTCTAAACTCACACATCAGACAGAGGTACTTTATCAGTTCTAAACTCACACATCAGACAGAGGTACTTTATCAGGTCTACACTCAGACACTCAGACCGAGGTTCATTATTGGGTACACACTCACACACTCAGACCGAGTTACTTTATTAGGTCTACACTCATATACTCTGACCGAGGAACTTTATTAAGGTTACACTCACACACTCAGACCGGGGTACTTTATTAAATCTGCACTCACATACTCTGACCGAGGTAGTTTATTCGGTCTATACTCAGACACTCAGTCCGAAGTACTCTGTTAAGACTATACTCATATACTCTGACCGAGGAAGTTTATTAGGTTTACACTCATACACTCAGACTGAGTTACTTTATTAGGACTACACTCACACACTCAGACCGAGGTACTTTATTAAGACTACACTCATATACTCTGACCGAGGTACTTTATTAGGTCTACCCTCACACACTCAGACCGAAGTACATTATTAGGTCCACCCGCACACACTCAGACCGAGGTACATTATTAGGTCTACACTCACACACTCAGACCTAAGTACATTATAAATTCTACACTCAAGCACTCAGACCGAGTTACTTTATTAAGTCAACACTCACTAACTCAGACCGAGTTACTTTATTAAGTCTACACTCAGATACTCCGTCCGACGTACTTTATTAGGTTTACACTCACACACTCAGACCGAGGTCATTTATTAGGTTTCACTCATACACTCAGACTGAGGTAGTTTATTAAGTCTACATTCAGTCACTCGAACTGAAGTACTTTATTAAGTTTAGACTCACACACTCAGATCGAGGAACTTTATTAGGTCTACACTCACACACTCAGATCGAGGTACATTATCAGGTCCACACTCACACACTCAGACGGAGGTACTTTATTAGGTCCACCCTCACACACTCAGACCGTGGTACATTATTAGGTCTACACTCGCACACTAGGATCGAGGTACATTAACAGGTCCACACTCACACACTCAGACCGAGGTACTTTATTAGGTCTACACTCACACACTCAGATCGAGGTACATTATTATGTCCACCCTCACACACTCAGACCGAGGTACTTCATTTCATCTACACTCAGTCACTCAGACCGATGTACTTTATTAAGTCTGCACTCATATCCTCTGAACGAGGTAGTTTGTTAGGTCTACACTCAGTCTCTCGAACCGAGGTACTTTATTAGACTTACACTCACACACTCAGACCAAGGTACTTTATCAGGTCTAAACTCACACATCAGACAGAGGTACTTTATCAGGACTAAACTCACACACTCCGACCGAGGTACTTTATTGGGTCAACACTCACACACTCAGACCGAAGTAATTTATTAGGTTTACACTCACACACTCAGACCGAGGAACTTTATTAGGTTTACACTCACACACTCAGACCGAAGTACTTTATTAGGTTTACACTCACACACTCAGACCGAGGTACTTTATTAGGTCTACACTCACACACTCAGATCGAGGTATATTATTAGGTCCACTCTCACACACTCAGACCGAGGTACTTTATTAGGTCCACACTCACACACTCAGACCGAGGTACTTTATGAGGTCTACACTCATATTCTCTGAACGAGGTAGTTTATTCGGTTTACACTCATACACTCGGACTGAGGTAGTTTATTATGTCTACATTCAGTCACTCGAACTGAAGTACTTTATTAATTTTTCTCTCACAAACTCAGACCGAGGTACTTTATTAAGACTACACTCATATACTCTGACTGAGGTACTTTATTAAATCTGCACTCACACACTCTGACCGAGATAGTTTATTCGGTCTATACTCAGACACTCAGACCGAGGTACTTCAAGTCGTCTACACTCACACACTCAGATCGAGGTACTTTTTTAACACTACACTCACACACTCAGACTGAGGTACTTTATCAGGTCTACACTCGCACACTCAGACCGAGGTACTTTATTAAGACTACACTCATATACTCTGACCGAGGCAGTTTATTAGTTTTACACTCTCACACTCAGACCGAGGTACTTTATTAGGACTACACTCACACACTCAGACTGAGGTACTTTATCAGGTCTACACTCGCACACTCAGACCGAGGTACTTTATTAAGACTACAGTCATATACTCTGACCGAGGTAGTTTATTAGTTTTACACTCTCACACTCAGACCGAGGTACTTTATTAGTCTTACACTCACACACTCAGACCAAGGTACATTATTAGGTCTACACTCACACACTCAGACCGAGGTACTTTATTAGGACTACACTCACACACTCAGTCCGAGGTACTTTATTAGGTCTACACTCACACACTCAGACCGAGGTACTTTATTAAGACTACACTCATATACTCTGACGGAGGTAGTTTATTAGGTTTACACTCATACACTCAGACTGAGGTAGTTTATTATGTCTGCATTAAGTCACTCGAACTGAAGTACTTTATTAAGTTTACACTCACACACTCAGACCGAGGTACTTTATCAGGTCTATACTCACACATCAGACAGAGGTACTTTATCAGTTCTAAACTCACACATCAGACAGAGGTACTTTATCAGGTCTACACTCAGACACTCAGACCGAGGTTCATTATTAGGTACACACTCACACACTCAGACCGAGGTACTTTATTGGGTCTACATCACACACTCTGACCGAGGTACTTTATCAGGTCTACACTCACACACTCAGACCGGGGTACTTTATTAAGTCTGCACTCACATACTCTGACCGAGGTAGTTTATGCGGTCTATACTCAGACACTCAGTCCGAAGTACTTCATGTCGTCTACACTCACACACTCAGATCGAGGTACTTTTTTAAGACTACTCTCATAAACTGAGACCGAGGTAGTTTATTAAGTCTACACTCAGTCACTCGAACCGAGGAACTTTATTAGACGTACACTCACACACTCAGTCCGAGGAACTTCATTTCATCTACACTCAGTCACTCAGACCGATGTACTTTATTAAGACTATACTCATATACTCTGACCGAGGAAGTTTATTAGGTTTACACTCACACACTCAGACCGATGTACTTTATTAGGTCTACACTCACACACTCAGACCGAGGTACTCTGTTAAGACTACACTCATATACTCTGACTGAGGAAGTTTATTAGGTTTACACTCATACACTCAGACTGAGTTACTTTATTAGGTCTACACTCACACACTCAGACGGAGGTACTTTATTAAGACTACACTCACACACTCAGACCGAAGTACATTATTAGGTCCACCCGCACACACTCAGACCGAGGTACATTATTAGGTCCACACTCACACACTCAGACCGAGGTACATTATTAGGTCTAAACTCACACACTCAGACTGTGGTACTTTATTAGGTCTACACTCACACACTCAGACCGAAGTACATTATTAGGTCCACCCTCACACACTCAGACTGAGGTACATTATTAGCTCTAAACTCACACACTCAGACTGTGGTACTTTATTAGGTCCACACTCACACACTCTGACCGAAGTACTTTATTAGGTCCACCCTCACTCACTCAGACTGAGGTACTTTATTCGGTCTAAACTCACACACTCAAAATGAGGTACTTTATTTGGTCTACACTCAGTCACTCATCCCAATGTAGTTTATCAAGTCGACACTCACAGACTCAGACCGAGGTACATTATAAAGTCTACACTCAGGCACTCAGACCGAGTTACTGTATTAAGTCAACACTCACTCACTTAGACCGAGTTACTTTATTAAGTCTACACTCAGATACTCCGTCCAAAGTACTTGATTAGGTTTACACTCACACACTCAGACCGAGGTAGTTTATTAGGTTTCACTCATACACTCAGACTGAGGTAGTTTATTAAGTCTACATTCAGTCACTCGAACTGAAGTACTTTTTAAGTTTACACTCACACACTCAGACCGAGGTACTTTATCAGGTCTACACTCAGACACTCAGACCGAGGTTCATTATTAGGTCCACCCTCACACACTCAGACCGAGGAACTTTATTAGGTCTACACTCACACACTCAGACCGAGGTACATTATCAGGTCCACACTCACACACTCAGACCGAGGTACTTTATTAGGTCTACACTCACACACTCAGATCGAGGTACATTATTCGTTCCACCCTCACACACTCAGACCGAGGTACTTCATTTCATCTACACTCACACACTCAGACCGAGGTACTTTATTAGTTCTACACTCACACACTCAGACCGATGTAATTTATTAAGTCTACACTCATATCCTCTGAACGAGGTAGTTTGTTAGGTCTACACTCAGTCTCTCGAACTGATGTACTTTATTAGACTTACACTCACACACTCAGACCAAGGTACTTTATCAGGACTAAACTCACACACTCCGACCGAGGTACTTTATTAGGTCCACCCTCACACACTCAGATCGAGGTACTTTATTAGGTCTACACTCACACACTCAGATCAAGGTATATTATTAGGTCCACACTCACACACTCAGATCGAGGTATATTATTAGGTCCACACTCACACACTCAGACCGATCTACTTTATGAGGTCTACACTCACACACCCAGACCGAGTTACTTTATTAGGTCTACACTCATATTCTCTGACCGAGGTAGTTTATTCGGTTTACACTCATACACTCGGACTGAGGTAGTTTATTATGTCTACATTCAGTCAATCGAACTGAAGTACTTTATTAATTTTTCTCTCAGAAACTCAGACCGAGGTACTTTATTAAGACCACACTCATATACTCTGACCGAGGTACTTTATTAAGTCTGCACTCACACACTCTGACCGAGGTAGTTTATTCGGTCTATACTCAGACACTCAGACCGAGGTACTTCAAGTCGTCTACACTCACACACTCAGATCGAGGTACTTTTTTAACACTACACTCACACACTCAGACTGAGGTACTTTATCAGGTCTACACTCACACACGCAGACCGAGGTACTTTATTAAGACTACACTCATATACTCTGACCGAGGTAGTTTATTAGTTTTACACTCTCACACTCAGACCGAGGTAGTTTATTAGTTTTACACTCTCACACTCAGACCGAGGTACTTTATTAGTCTTACACTCACACACTCAGACCGAGGTACATTATTAGGTCTACACTCGCACACTCAGTCCGAGGTACTTTATTAGGTCTACACTCACACACTCAGTCCGAGGTACTTTATCAGGTCTACACTCGCACACTCAGACTGAGGTACTTTATTAAGACTACACACATATACTCTGGCCGAGGTAGTTTATTAGTTTTACACTCATACACTCAGACTGAGGTAGTTTATTAAGTCTACATTCAGTCACTCGAACTGAAGTACTTTAATAAGTTTACACTCACACACTCAGACCGAGGTACTTTATTAGGACCAAACTCACACACTCAGACCAAGGTACTTTATTAAGTCTACACTCAGATACTCAGTCCGAGGTACTTTATTAAATCTATACTCATACACTCAGACCGAGGTACTTTATTGTGTCTGCATGTACTCACTCAGACCGAGGTACTTTATTGTGTCTACACTCACTCACTCAGACCGAGGTACTTTATTGTGTCTACACTCAGACACTCACACCGAGGTACTTTATTGTGTCTACACTCACTCACCAAGACCGAGGTACTTTATTAACTCTACACTCAGTTACTCAGACCGAGGTACTTTATTAGGACTACACTCAGTTTCTCAGACCGAGGTACTATATTAGCTGCACACTCACACACTCAGACCGAGGTACTTTATTACGTCCACCCTCACACACTCAGACTGAGGTACTTTATTCGGGCTAAACTCACACACTCAGAAAGAGGCACTTTATTTGGTCTACACTCAGTCACTCAAAATGAGGTACTTTATTTGGTCTACACTCAGTCACTCAGCCCAATGTAGTTTATCAAGTCGACACTAACACACTCAGACCGAGGTACATTATAAAGTCTACACTCAGGCACTCAGACCGAGTTACTTTATTAAGTCAACACTCACTCACTCAGACCGAGTTACTTTATTAAGTCTACACTCAGATACTCCGTCCGACGTACTTTATTAGGTTTACACTCACACACTCAGACCGAGGTAGTTTATTAGGTTTCACTCATACACTCAGACTGAGGTAGTTTATTAAGTCTACATTCAGTCACTCGAACTGAAGTACTTTATTAAGTCTACATTCAGTCACTCAAACTGAAGTACTTTATTAAGTTTACACTCACACACTCAGACCGAGGTACTTTATTAAGTCTGCACTCACACATTCAGACCGAGGTACTTTATGGGGTCTACACTCACACACTCAGATCGAGGTACATTATCAGGTCCACACTCACACACTCAGACCGAGGTACTTTATTAGGTCTACACTCACACACTCAGATCGAGGTATATTATCAGGTCCACACTCACACACTCAGACCGAGGTACTTCATTTCATCTACACTCAGTCACTCAGACCGATGTACTTTATTAAGTCTATACTCATATACTCTGAACGAGGTAGTTTGTTAGGTCTACACTCAGTCACTCAAACCGAGGTACTTTATTAGACTTACACTCACACTCTCAGACCGAGGTACTTTATCAGGACTAAACTCACACACTCCGACCGAGGTACTTTATTGGGTCCACACTCACACACTCAGACCGAAGTACTTTATTGTGTCTACACTCACACACTCACACCGAGGTAATTTATTGTGTCTACACTCACTCACTCAGGCCGAGGTACTTTATTGTGTCTACACTCACTCACTCAGACCAAGGTACTTTATTGTGTCTTCACTCACACACTCAGATCAAGGTACTTTATTGTGTTTACACTCACTCACCAAGACCGAGGTACTTTATTAGATCTACACTCAGACCCAGGTACTTTATTAGGACAACCCTCAGTTTCTCAGACCGAGGTACTATATTAGCTGCACACTCACACACTCAGACCGAGGTACTTTATCAGGTCCACACTTACACACTCAGACCGAGGTACTTTATTAGGTCTACACTCACACACTCAGATCGAGGTATATTATCAGGTCCACACTCACACACTCAGATCGAGGTACATTATTAGGTCCACTCTCACACACTCAGATCGAGGTACATTATTAGGTCCACTCTCACACACTCAGACCGAGGTACTTCATTTCATCTACACTCAGTCACTCAGACCGATGTACTTTATTAAGTCTATACTCATATACTCTGAACGAGGTAGTTTGTTAGGTCTACACTCAGTCACTCAAACCGAGGTACTTTATTAGACTTACACTCACACTCTCAGACCGAGGTACTTTATCAGGACTAAACTCACACACTCCGACCGAGGTACTTTATTGGGTCCACACTCACACACTCAGACCGAAGTACTTTATTGTGTCTACACTCACACACTCACACCGAGGTAATTTATTGTGTCTACACTCACTCACTCAGGCCGAGGTACTTTATTGTGTCTACACTCACTCACTCAGACCAAGGTACTTTATTGTGTCTTCACTCACACACTCAGATCAAGGTACTTTATTGTGTTTACACTCACTCACCAAGACCGAGGTACTTTATTAGATCTACACTCAGACCCAGGTACTTTATTAGGACAACCCTCAGTTTCTCAGACCGAGGTACTATATTAGCTGCACACTCACACACTCAGACCGAGGTACTTTATCAGGTCCACACTCACACACTCAGACCGAGGTACTTTATTAGGTCTACACTCACACACTCAGATCGAGGTATATTATCAGGTCCACACTCACACACTCAGATCGAGGTACATTATTAGGTCCACTCTCACACACTCAGATCGAGGTACATTATTAGGTCCACTCTCACACACTCAGACCGAGGTACTTCATTTCATCTACACTCAGTCACTCAGACCGATGTACTTTATTAAGTCTATACTCATATACTCTGAACGAGGTAGTTTGTTAGGTCTACACTCAGTCACTCAAACCGAGGTACTTTATTAGACTTACACTCACACTCTCAGACCGAGGTACTTTATCAGGACTAAACTCACACACTCCGACCGAGGTACTTTATTGGGTCCACACTCACACACTCAGACCGAAGTACTTTATTGTGTCTACACTCACACACTCACACCGAGGTAATTTATTGTGTCTACACTCACTCACTCAGGCCGAGGTACTTTATTGTGTCTACACTCACTCACTCAGACCAAGGTACTTTATTGTGTCTTCACTCACACACTCAGATCAAGGTACTTTATTGTGTTTACACTCACTCACCAAGACCGAGGTACTTTATTAGATCTACACTCAGACCCAGGTACTTTATTAGGACAACCCTCAGTTTCTCAGACCGAGGTACTATATTAGCTGCACACTCACACACTCAGACCGAGGTACTTTATTAGGTCTACACTCACACACTTAGACCGAGGTACTTTATTAAGACGACACTCAATCACTCAGACAGAGGTACTTTATTAGGTCTACACTCACACACTCAGACCAAGGTTCTTTATTAATTCTACACTCAGATACTCAGTCCGAGGTAGTTTATTAAATCTATACTCAAACACTCAGACCGAGGTACTTTATCGTGTCTACACTCAATTACTCAGACCGAGGTACTTTATTAGGACTACACTCAGTTACTCAGACTGAGGTACTTTCTTAGCTGCACACTCACACACTCAGACCAAGGTACTTTATTAGGTCTACACTCACACACTTAGACCGAGGTACTTTATTGGGTCTACACTCACACACTCAGTCCGAGGTACTTTATTATGTCTACTCTCACTCACTCAGACCGAGGTACTTTATTGTGTCTACACTCACTCACTCAGACCAAGGTACTTTATTGTGTCTTCACTCACTCACCAAGACCGAGGTACTTTATTGTGTCTACACTCTCACACTCACACCGTGGTACTTTATTGTGTCTACACTCACTCACTCAGACCGAGGTCCTTTATTAGATCTACACTCAGACCAAGGTACTTTATTAGGGCTACACTCAGTTACTCAGACCGAGGTACTTTCTTAGCTGCACACTCACACACTCAGACCGAGGTACGTTATTAGGTCTACACTCACACACTCAGACCGAGGTACTTTATTAAGACGACACTCAATCACACAGACAGAGGTACTTTATTAAGACTACACTCACACGCTCAGACCAAGGTTCTTTATTAAGTCTACACTCAGATACTCAGTCCGAGGTAGTTTATTAAATCTATACTCAAACACTCAGACCGAGGTACTTTATCGTGTCTACACTCACACACTCAGTCCGAGGTACTTTATTGGGTCTACACTCACACACTCAGACCGAGGTACTTTATTAGGACTACACTCAGTTACTCAGACTGAGGTACTTTATTAGGACTACACTCAGTTTCTCAGACCGAGGTACTATATTAGCTGCACACTCACACACTCAGACCGAGGTACTTTATTAGGTCTACACTCAGACACTCAGACCGAGGTACTTCATTAAGTCTACACTCAGCCACTCAGTCCGAGGTACTTTATTAGATCTACACTCAGACCGAGGTACTTTATTAGGAGTACACTCAGTTACTCAGACTGAGGTACTTTCTTAGCTGCACACTCACACACTCAGACCGAGGTACTTTATTAGGAGTACACTCAGTTACTCAGACTGAGGTACTTTCTTAGCTGCACACTCACACACTCAGACCGAGGTACGTTATTAGATGCACACTCACACACTCAGTCCGAGGTACTTCACTAGTCCTACACTCACGCACTTAGACCGAGGTACTTAATTGGGTCTACACTCACACACTCAGACCGATGTACTTTATTAGATCTACACTCAGACCAAGGTACTTTATTAGGAGTACACTCAGTTACTCAGACTGAGGTACTTTCTTAGCTGCACACTCACACACTCCGACCGAGGTACTTTATTGGGTCCACACTCACACACTCAGACCGAAGTACTTTATTGTGTCTACACTCACACACTCACACCGAGGTAATTTATTGTGTCTACACTCACTCACTCAGGCCGAGGTACTTTATTGTGTCTACACTCACTCACTCAGACCAAGGTACTTTATTGTGTCTTCACTCACACACTCAGATCAAGGTACTTTATTGTGTTTACACTCACTCACCAAGACCGAGGTACTTTATTAGATCTACACTCAGACCCAGGTACTTTATTAGGACAACCCTCAGTTTCTCAGACCGAGGTACTATATTAGCTGCACACTCACACACTCAGACCGAGGTACTTTATCAGGTCCACACTCACACACTCAGACCGAGGTACTTTATTAGGTCTACACTCACACACTCAGATCGAGGTATATTATCAGGTCCACACTCACACACTCAGATCGAGGTACATTATTAGGTCCACTCTCACACACTCAGATCGAGGTACATTATTAGGTCCACTCTCACACACTCAGACCGAGGTACTTCATTTCATCTACACTCAGTCACTCAGACCGATGTACTTTATTAAGTCTATACTCATATACTCTGAACGAGGTAGTTTGTTAGGTCTACACTCAGTCACTCAAACCGAGGTACTTTATTAGACTTACACTCACACTCTCAGACCGAGGTACTTTATCAGGACTAAACTCACACACTCCGACCGAGGTACTTTATTGGGTCCACACTCACACACTCAGACCGAAGTACTTTATTGTGTCTACACTCACACACTCACACCGAGGTAATTTATTGTGTCTACACTCACTCACTCAGGCCGAGGTACTTTATTGTGTCTACACTCACTCACTCAGACCAAGGTACTTTATTGTGTCTTCACTCACACACTCAGATCAAGGTACTTTATTGTGTTTACACTCACTCACCAAGACCGAGGTACTTTATTAGATCTACACTCAGACCCAGGTACTTTATTAGGACAACCCTCAGTTTCTCAGACCGAGGTACTATATTAGCTGCACACTCACACACTCAGACCGAGGTACTTTATTAGGTCTACACTCACACACTTAGACCGAGGTACTTTATTAAGACGACACTCAATCACTCAGACAGAGGTACTTTATTAGGTCTACACTCACACACTCAGACCAAGGTTCTTTATTAATTCTACACTCAGATACTCAGTTCGAGGTAGTTTATTAAATCTATACTCAAACACTCAGACCGAGGTACTTTATCGTGTCTACACTCAATTACTCAGACCGAGGTACTTTATTAGGACTACACTCAGTTACTCAGACTGAGGTACTTTCTTAGCTGCACACTCACACACTCAGACCAAGGTACTTTATTAGGTCTACACTCACACACTTAGACCGAGGTACTTTATTGGGTCTACACTCACACACTCAGTCCGAGGTACTTTATTATGTCTACTCTCACTCACTCAGACCGAGGTACTTTATTGTGTCTACACTCACTCACTCAGACCAAGGTACTTTATTGTGTCTTCACTCACTCACCAAGACCGAGGTACTTTATTGTGTCTACACTCTCACACTCACACCGTGGTACTTTATTGTGTCTACACTCACTCACTCAGACCGAGGTCCTTTATTAGATCTACACTCAGACCAAGGTACTTTATTAGGGCTACACTCAGTTACTCAGACCGAGGTACTTTCTTAGCTGCACACTCACACACTCAGACCGAGGTACGTTATTAGGTCTACACTCACACACTCAGACCGAGGTACTTTATTAAGACGACACTCAATCACACAGACAGAGGTACTTTATTAAGACTACACTCACATGCTCAGACCAAGGTTCTTTATTAAGTCTACACTCAGATACTCAGTCCGAGGTAGTTTATTAAATCTATACTCAAACACTCAGACCGAGGTACTTTATCGTGTCTACACTCACACACTCAGTCCGAGGTACTTTATTGGGTCTACACTCACACACTCAGACCGAGGTACTTTATTAGGACTACACTCAGTTACTCAGACTGAGGTACTTTATTAGGACTACACTCAGTTTCTCAGACCGAGGTACTATATTAGCTGCACACTCACACACTCAGACCGAGGTACTTTATTAGGTCTACACTCAGACACTCAGACCGAGGTACTTCATTAAGTCTACACTCAGCCACTCAGTCCGAGGTACTTTATTAGATCTACACTCAGACCGAGGTACTTTATTAGGAGTACACTCAGTTACTCAGACTGAGGTACTTTCTTAGCTGCACACTCACACACTCAGACCGAGGTACTTTATTAGGAGTACACTCAGTTACTCAGACTGAGGTACTTTCTTAGCTGCACACTCACACACTCAGACCGAGGTACGTTATTAGATGCACACTCACACACTCAGTCCGAGGTACTTCACTAGTCCTACACTCACGCACTTAGACCAAGGTACTTAATTGGGTCTACACTCACACACTCAGACCGATGTACTTTATTAGATCTACACTCAGACCAAGGTACTTTATTAGGAGTACACTCAGTTACTCAGACTGAGGTACTTTCTTAGCTGCACACTCACACACTCAGACCGAGGTACGTTATTAGATGCACACTCACACACTTAGACCGAGGTACTTTATTGGGTCTACACTCACACACTCAGACCGAGGTACTTCACTAGTCCTACACTCACGCACTCAGACCGAGGTACTTTATTAAGACTACACTCATATACTCTGACCAACGTAGTTTATTAGGTTTACACTCATACACTCAGACCGAGGTAGTTTATTAAGTTTACACTCAGTCACTCGAACCGAGTTACTTTATTAGGACTACACTCAGACCAAGGTACTTTATTGGGTCCACCCTCACACACTCAGACCGAGGTACTTTATTGGGTCCACCCTCACACACTCAGACCGAGGTACTTTATTAGGACTACACTCACGTACTCTGACCGAGGTAGTTTATTAGGTTTACACTCACACACTCAGACCGAGGTACTTCATATCATCTACTCTCAGTCATTCAGACCTATGTACTTTATTAAGACTACACTCATATACTCTGACCGAGGTAGTTTATTAGGTCTACACTCAGTCACTCGAACCGAGGAACTTTATTAGACTTACACTCACACACTCAGACCAAGGTACTTTATCAGGACTAAACTCACACACTCCGACCGAGGTACTTTATTGGGTCCACACTCACACACTCAGACCGAAGTACTTTATTGTGTCTACACTCACACACTCACACCGAGGTAATTTATTGTGTCTACACTCACTCACTCAGGCCGAGGTACTTTATTGTGTCTACACTCACTCACTCAGACCAAGGTACTTTATTGTGTCTTCACTCACTCACTCAGACCAAGGTACTTTATTGTGTTTACACTCACTCACCAAGACCGAGGTACTTTATTAAGACGACACTCAATCACTCAGACAGAGGTACTTTATTAGGTCTACACTCACACACTCAGACCAAGGTTCTTTCTTAATTCTACACTCAGATACTCAGTCCGAGGTAGTTTATTAAATCTATACTCAAACACTCAGACCGAGGTACTTTATCGTGTCTACACTCACACACTCAGATCGAGGTACTTTATTGTGTCTACACTCACACACTCAGATCGAGGTACTTCATTAAGTCTACACTCAATTACTCAGACCGAGGTACTATATTAGCTGCACACTCACACACTCAGACCGAGGTACTTTATTAAGACGACACTCAATCACTCAGACAGAGGTACTTTATTAGGTCTACACTCACACACTCAGACCAAGGTTCTTTATTAATTCTACACTCAGATACTCAGTCCGAGGTAGTTTATTAAATCTATACTCAAACACTCAGACCGAGGTACTTTATCGTGTCTACACTCACACACTCAGATCGAGGTACTTTATTGTGTCTACACTCACACACTCAGATCGAGGTACTTCATTAAGTCTACACTCAATTACTCAGACCGAGGTACTTTATTAGATCTACACTCAGACCGAGGTACTTTATTAGGACTACACTCAGTTACTCAGACTGAGGTACTTTCTTAGCTGCACACTCACACACTCAGACCAAGGTACTTTATTAGGTCTACACTCACACACTCAGTCCGAGGTACTTTATTATGTCTACTCTCACTCACTCAGACCGAGGTACTTTATTGTGTCTTCACTCACTCACCAAGACTGAGGTACTTTATTGTGTCTACACTCACACACTCAGACCGAGGTACTTTATTAGGTCTACACTCACTCACTCAGACCAAGGTAATTTATTAGATCTACACTCAGACCGAGGTACTTTCTTAGCTGCACACTCACACACTCAGACCGAGGTACGTTATTAGGTCTACACTCACACACTTAGACCGAGGTACTTTATTAAGACGACACTCAATCACTCAGACAGAGGTACTTTATTAGGTTTACACTCACACGCTCAGACCAAGGTTCTTTATTAAGTCTACACTCAGATATTCAGTCCGAGGTAGTTTATTAAATCTATACTCAAACACTCAGACCAAGGTACTTTATCGTGTCTACACTCACACACTCAGTCCGAGGTACTTTATTGGGTCTACACTCACACACTCAGACCGAGGTACTTTATTAGGTCTACACTTACTCACTCAGACCGAGGTACTTCATTAAGTCTACACTCAGCCACTCAGTCCGAGGTACTTTATTAGATCTACACTCAGACCTAGGTACTTTATTAGGACTACACTCAGTTACTCAGACTGAGGTACTTTATTAGGACTACACTCAGTTTCTCAGACCGAGGTACTATATTAGCTGCACACTCACACACTCAGACCGAGGTACTTTATTAAGACTACACTCATATACTCTGACCGAGGTAGTTTATTAGGTCTACACTCAGTCACTCGAACCGAGGAACTTTATTAGACTTACACTCGCACACTCAGACCGAGGTACTTTATCAGGTCTAAACTCACACACTCAGACCAAGGTACTTTATTAGGTCTACACTCACACACTCAGACCGAGGTACTTTATTAGGTCTACACTCACACACTCAGATCGAGGTACTTTATTAGGTCTACACTCACACACTCAGATCGAGGTACTTTATTAGGTCTACACTCACACACTCAGACCGAGGTACTTTATTAGGTCTACACTCACACACTCAGACCGAGGTACTTTATTAGGTCTACACTCACACACTCAGATCGAGGTACTTTATTAGGTCTACACTCACACACTCAGACCGAGGTACTTTATTAGGTCTACACTCACACACTCAGACCGAGGTACTTTATTAGGTCTACACTCACACACTCAGACCGAGGTACTTTATTAGGTCTACACCCACACACTCAGACCGAGGTACTTTATTAGGTCTACACTCACACACTCAGACCGAGGTACTTTATTAGGTCTACACTCACAGACTCAGACCGAGGTACTTTATTAGGTCTACACTCACACACTCAGACCGAGGTACTTTATTAGGTCTACACTCACACACTCAGAACGAGGTACTTTATTTAGACTACACTCATATACTCTGACCGAGGTAGTTTATTAGGTTTACACTCATACACTCAAACTGAGGTACTTTATTGGGTCAACACTCACACACTCAGACCGAGGTACTTTATTAGGTCTACACTCACACACTCAGACCGAGGTAGTTTATTAGGTCCACCCTCTCACACTCAGACCGAGGTACTTTATTAGGTCTACACTCAGTTACTCAGACCGTGTTACTTTATTAGGTCTACACTCAAACACTCAAATCGAGGTACTTTATTAGGTCCACACTCAGCATTCACTGAGTGTATTCTGAGCCATCGAACAGCACTTTTGGTTTCCTCTCCCCTCCTTTCCATCAACTCCCTTTATGTTATCTAACAGATGTTACAATTACAGCACCAGCTAGTTTGTACGTTCTCCCCCTGATGTACACATTTCCTCCCACATTTTAAAGATGTAGAGGTTCGTATGTTTTTGATCACATGGGTTTAATTGGCTAGCGCAGGCTTATTGGGCTGAGAAGGGCCAGTTTCTGTGCTGTTTCTCCGAATAATAAATAAAGACTTGTGTTCACGGTAAAGTGGCACTTTCATGCAGAAAGAGGGCTTACATGAGGTGGTTCAACATAACAAGAGGATATGTATTCTTGCCTTCATCTAACCACTTCATTTCCAGATATAATATAAATCTGAGTTAGGCAAATGATAATTTGGAAAAAAAAACCGTAACCAAATTGCTGCAATTGTTAACATGCCTTGGGCATAATTTGAAAATGAGAAGGTGTACACCATTCTCCACAATAAAACATCTGGATCTGTTGTTGCTATGAATAAATTCAAATCATCAGATATACAGTACATTACCCGAACAGTTCAATTCATATTTTAGTAATGATTCTTGAAAATGAAACAAGGGAATGGAGCCAAATTGAAATGTCATTTTTAGATTATTTCCCTGTTTCTTTCAGCCCAACACTGAGGCGATAATTAATTACAGCTTGCAATTATTCAAATACACTCATTAAAACATTGCGCCTCTATCATTTGTAATTATCAGGAAGGATGGGTACATCAGCAGAATCAGATATATCATTTCTTCACTGATATCATGAGGAAGATTCACCCTTACAAAATAACTCTCCCTCAGCGGAATTGGGAGGCACTGTAACGAACACAATTTACTGCCCATCCTTCCTTGCTTTGAGAAGATTGTGAAGAGCCACTGCAGCCCATCATGGTGTTGGGTAGGGAGTTCCAGGGTTTAGCCTCAGTTGTCTCCCTGAGTCTCCAAATCCTGTTGCTCTTGATCTAACCGGCTCATTTCCACATATAATATTGTACTTTTGAGTTGATGGATTGGTTGTCTGTCGTATCAAAGTTCAAAGTAAATTTATTATCAAAGTATATACAGTGCTGTGCAGAAGCCTTGGGCTCACTAGATTTTTTATATGGTGTCAGATGGTATTGCCTCCAAGGAGTCCTCATCTGTCTGGGATTACCTGGAGAGTCAGAAGCAAGCGAGACAGCCCAAGTCTGCAGAAGAACTGTGGCACGTTCTCCAAGATACCAGCTGATTTACTTATAAAACTGCTTGACAGAATATCTAAGAGAATTGATGCAGCTCTGAAGTCAAAGGGTGGTCACACCAAATATTGATTTGATTTAGTTTTTCATTCTTTGCTGCCCATTATAGTATTTTTTTGACATTAAGAAACATTTCATTTCATTGTTTAAGAAAGCATCTTTGCTTTACAGAACTTTTTACTTTTGCACAGGACTGTTTATGTCACCATATGCTACCCTGAGATTCATTTTCTTGCAAGAAAATAAAAGCAATGCAGTTTACGAAAATCTATATTACAAAGAATGATAAACATGCAATGTGCCAAAGAGGACAAATCGTACCAATAATAAAAAATACATCCATAAATATCATTAACCACGTGAGTTGTAGAGTCTTTGAAACTGAGTCTATATGTTGTGGAGTCAGCTCAACGTTGAGATGAGTGAAATTATCCACTTGGCTCAAGAGCCTGGTGGTTGTAGTGTAATAACAATTCCTGAACTTGGTGGTGAGGGGCCAAGGCTCCTGTACCTCTTGCCCGAATGTATTAACTACAGTCTCGTAGGATGGGGAGTCCTTGATGGTGGATGCTGTTTTCTTGTGGCAGCACTCCTTGTAAATGAACTCAATGGTGTCTGACGATGACAGTTTTGAAATCTGTGTGGGAGAGTTTTTATGGTGGAAAAGCTGTTGCACTGGGGTAGTTCCACTCTCTTGACCTCGGAAATACCGCTCCACTGGTACAAGCAGTCATCACAACTGGAGTCTTTCCTGGTTGTAGTGGATGACCATAACTTCTGCTCTGCCCTTTGCTTTCCAAGAAGCCTTGCAGAACCACTTTCCTCACCATTGGATCTCACTGTTGATCTCATTTGCCCAGTCCACTGGAGCTGACTCCACATGCTAGGACAGGCATGTCCCTAAAATCTCACCAGGGTGTGAGGCCTGCCAGCTACCTTCACCTGGTTTAGCCCACCTGTCAAAATGGCGTACCAGGGTGTGACCGCCGTTGTATACAGACACCGACTTGGAGGCACAGGTGAGAGCTGAGTCTGGTAGAAACCAAAGGTGAGTAAGCTGACCCAGAATGGACATGACAAGCTCCTCATTAGGAGGCACCTAATAAACTGGCTACTGAGTGGAACATAAAAATGAAAAGGTGTACAACACTCTCCACTAGCTGTCGCCCTGGCAACGCGGTTGTAACTGGTGTATCTTGCAGGCACTGTTGGAGGAGGAGTAAATGTTTAAGTGTTCAGATGGGGAGCGAATCATCATTCTTCGGATTCCTGGACGGTGTCAAGCCGATCAGAGACACAAGAGATTCTGCAGGTGCTGGAAATCTTCAGCAACACACACACACACACACACACACACACACACACACACACACACACACACACACACACACACACACACACACACACACACACACACACAATGCTGGAGGAACTCAGTGGGTCAGGCAGCAAGATTGAGACCCTTTATTGGGCTAGCTCAAGATAAAGGGCCTCAGCCCGAAACGTCGACTGTTTATTTCCCTCCATAAATTCTGCCTGACCTGCTGAGTTCCTCCAGGACATTTTGTGTGTTGCTGAAGATTACCAGCATCTGCAGAACCTCTTGCTGGAGTTGCCTTTATCCAGTGTTACGAACCCCGTAACTGGGTCACTTACCAGCAAAGATAGAGAGGTCCGTTGAAGTCTGATGGTACTATTTTTAAAAGTCTTTATTTATAAAGGGGCCCAAAAATAAGATTAATACAAACATTCAGATAATATATGTCGTCAATACTCAATCTAAACCGCGGGTATAGTAATAATCATCAATAAGAAATAGCTCTATCGTTTGTCTAGGGGATAATATATTGTCCGATGGAAATATAAAGTCACTCAGTTCCTGCAGGCTTCTGGTTTTTGGGGACCGCTGGGTTTTCACTTGTTGGAGAGAGAGAGATTTGTGAGAAGAGAAACTTGCCCGGGTCTTTTGATGAGGCCGATCCGATGTGTCGGGGGAGTTGTTTCCCCGTTGTTAGTTCAAGAAAATCGTTTCTGTGATACCCGCCACCGTCTCCCAGGCAAGGGAACCGAACGCACGTGGCTTCCTTCAAATGGCTGCCCACTATTACGGGATCGCTAGCGTGTCTTCTGGTGCGTCTGAAGGGCCGTCTCTACAGCCCCTCTTTTATCTGGACTCACGGGGTCTCAGATGTCAATCAGGTTAGGATGATGCAATCTCTCCCCGTCACCCAGCCCACATTGCCCTGAGGGCTTGCATGTAGCCCAGCCCCCAATCCACAAATGTGTCTCCAAGAGACAATGGCCGTTATCCGTGGCTTTGTCTTGCTGAGGGGCCAGGACACATTCCAAAACCTTGAGGATTCTCTCTCATTTCCTGAGTCCAAGACCCGAATTAATAGCGATCTTGTGATTCTCAAGAAGGAGGGGGCTGCGATCATAACACCAGAGAAGCGGAGGGCATTCCATCACGCACCTAACATGCACCTCCTGTTAGACAGTGGAAAGGCTCCAGGTGTCACAGAAGGATATCCAGGCTTTGAACCAGCTCTTCCAATGCTTATCCTTGTGCTGGTAAGTCACAGAGTTTTATAGCATAACATCCACCATTTCATGCCAGCCTTTGGAGATATACAGTCTAGGGTGCCAAAGTACACTATTTGTCAACGTGGAGCGTGAGTGAATTTATAAATCTGACAGTAGCAAAAATGTTGGGAATGGCGAGGCATTTTCCTGTGAATGCCTGCAAGGAAATGATTCTCAAAGTAGTATATGGTGACATATCCGCACATTGATGATATCTTTTCTTTGACCTTGACATTGTCGTTTCTTGCATTAGGCCCATATTTGAATCAGATTTAGTATCTCTAACATGTATTGTGAAATCTGCTGTTTTGTGAAAGCGGTGCATTGCAATACATAAAAAATTACTATAATTTACAACAAATAAATAGTGCACAGGAGTGAAAGCAGTTATTGTTCATGGGTTTATCGACCGTTCAGAAATTTGGTCAGTTCAGAGTAACGTAAGCAAAATGCTGGAGGATTTCAGCAGGTCAGGCAGCGCCTATGGAGAGGAATAAAGAGGTGACAATTTGGGCCGAGACCCTTCATCAGGACTAAATATCTTTCTAGTCTTGTCTGTTTAAGTGTCCAAATGCCTTTTAAGTGTAGGAGTTGTATCCAATTCCACCACGTCCTCTGGCAGCAGATTCCAGATATCAACCACTGTGTGTGTGAAAATCATTACCCTCAGAGCTCCTTTGAAACTTCTATGTCTTACCTTAAGCCTATGTGCTCTTGTATCTCATACCCTTACCATGGGGAAAAGACCTTTGCCATTCCTCTCAAATCTGATATACTTCTACAAAGTCACCCCTCAGTTTTTGGTCCAGGCAAAACAAAGTTCAAAGTTCAAAATAAATTTATTATCAAAGTACATATATGTCACCATAATCAACCCTGAGATTCATTTTCTTGCGAGCATACTCAATAAATCTAATAACCATAATAAAATCAATGAAAGACCGCACCAACAGGGCAGACAACCAGTGTGCAAAAGACAACAAAGTGTGCAATGGACAAAAAGGAAAGAAAAAAAAATAATAAATAAGCAATAAATATTAAGAACAGGTGATGAAGAGTCCTTCAAAGTGAGTCCACTGATTGTGGGAACAGTTCAATGATGGGGCAAGTGAAGTTGAGTGAAGTTATCCCCCCTTCTCCCCCCCCCCACCCCGGATGAAGAGCCTGATGGTTGAGGGGTAATAACTGTTCCTAAACCTGGTGGTGTGAGTCCTGAGGCTCCTGTACCTTCACCCTGATGGCAGCTTCAAGAAAAGAACATGACTGGGTGGTGGGGGTCCCTGATGATTGATTGTGTTTTCCTGTGACAGTGTTCCATGTAGATGAGTTCATTGGTGGAGAGGGCTTTATCTGTGATGGACTGGGCCATATCCAGTACTTTTTATAGGTTTTTCCATTAAACGGCATTAGTGTTTCCATACCAGGCTGGAATATAATCTCCACCACACACTTACAAAAGATCGTCAAAGTTTCATATGTCATGCTGAATTCGTAAACCCCTAAGGAAGTAGGAGTGCTGCTGTGCTCACTTTGTAATTGCACTTACGTGCTGGGTCCTGGAGAGGTCCTCCAATATAATAACACCGAGGAAATTAAACTTGCTGACCCTCTGTAGCTCTGATACCCCGATGAGGACTGTCTCGTGGATCGCCGTTTCCCTTCTGGTCTGGCTAAAACTGAGTGAGAGGTTGTTGTTGCGGCACCAATCAGCCACGTTTTCAGCCTCCCACCTGTGTGCCGGTTGGTCAGCTTCTTTGATTCGGCCTAACCGACAGGTGGAAAACAAGTCCCTACCTGTAACTGAACAGCTCTAATACAGGCCACATCCAAGTGAACGGTACGCCTCAGACAGGAAAGCAGAGCGCCGGGAGAAGACCCACGCGGTCACGAAGAGAACGTACAAACTCCTCACAGACAGCAGCAGGAACCGAACCAGCATCGCTGGCGCTGCAAAGCGTTACTCTTCTCCACTCACCGTACTTTCCTGGCCAAGTTCACTGGGAGAAGCTGCGGTCTACTCTGCACCTCGGTTTCCGAGTGAATACACCTCAGCGGTTTGTTTGCAGGGAACTCAGCCCTGTTCATTGGATGACAGGAGGCTCAGCTTCAGGTAACAATAGTGTGCAGCAATCGAAAAAAAACATTTAGTTCTTGAAAACCATTTCAACTCCCAAAGCACACAGCAATTTATTGCAACAGATGGAGAAGTTCTTCCTTTCGCAGCTGATGCAAACCATTTAAGTGAGTACAGGAGAGAAATCGGTCTAAGCACACACAGTGGCCACTTTATTAGGTACACCTGCACACCTGCTCATTAATGCAAATGCCTAATCAGCCAATCACGTGGCAGCAGCTCAACGCATAAGAGCATGCAGATATCATCAAAAGATTCAGTAGTTGTTCAGAGCAAACATCAGATTGGGGAAGGAATGTGATCTAAGTGACTTTGACCGTTAACTGTTGGTGCCAGACAGGGTGATTTGAGTATGTCAGAAACTGCAGATCTCCTGGGATGTTCACACATGGCAGTCTCTAGAGTTTGTAGAGAATGGTGCAAAAAACAAGAAAGATCCAGTCAGCAGCAGTTCTGTGGGCAAAAATGCCTTGTTAATGAGAGAGGTCAGAGAAGAATGGCCAGACTGGTTCAAGCTGACAGGAAGGCAACAGTAACTCAATAACCATGTGTAACAGTGTGCAGATGAGCATCTCTGGAGACATAACATGTCGAACCTTGAAGTGGACAGAATACAGCAGCAGAAAACTACAAACATATCCTCAGTGTACAACAACATTCATATCACTTCTAAGTCCCCTGCTTTCTTTCTCCACCTACAACTCTCCAAAACCTGACAGTTTTGTATGGGATTATGAATGGTTTAAAATAGCAAACTGAGAGAATCTTTTCGGTTTCAACCTGAAACATCAGCCGGTATGGATGTGATGGGCTGAGTGGCCTTCTTCTACATTGTAATTTCCTATGTCAGGGCACAACCTGGGAGAAGTGCAGAAAATTTACCCGAGGAACTGAATTATGGGGAGAGGTGGACAGGCTGGGATGTTATTCCTTGGAGTGTAGGAAACTGGGAGGTGTACAAAATCATGAGGATCTTGGATAGGGTGAATACACTCAGATTTTTTTCCCCCAGATTTGCAGAGGACAGATAGTTAGGGTGAGAAGGAAGAGGTTTAGTAGGAACCTGAGATGGCCTGTATATGGATCAAGTTGCCAAAGGAAGTGTCTATTGAACAACATTTAAAAGACATTTTCGAGGGTATGTGGGTAGGGAAACAGACCACCGGTAAATGTGGGCAAATGGGACTAACTTAAAATGCTGTCTTGGTTGGCATGGAGCAGATGGGCTCTAGGATCTGGTTCCATGGTGCATTACTCCTTGACTCTGACATGATGAATCTTCTCAGACCCACAATTGTATCGTAAAGGCAAGTTCTTTGATTCAGTTCCTTCAAACACCTTCACACACCAATCAAAAACTACAGTAGCTTCAAGCTGAGTGTTTAATCATTACAGCCAGCCTCAAAGCTTGAAAGATTAAGAACTACTAAAAGGAACATAAAGGACTGCAGGGTGGGTAAAAATGTGGTCGCATTAATGGAAGCTGAAGAGGGCAACCCAAGCGAAACTTTGGATGGATTTAATCTTCCGAAACATTTGGCTTTGTTTCAAAGAGCTACAGTCAGATGATGTAGTGTTTTGTTTGATATTTGAGTTGATTGAAAATCAATACACTGCACGGTTGAAAAATGAGTTATTTACTTATGGCCAGGAGAGGAGTTTCTCCCCAGTGGACTCCAGGCCTCTTGTCACGTGTAGGAAAGGGCTCACACAACCAAAGCTCTGATGAAAGGTGTGCACTTGTACGGGGAGTAGGCCAGAGAATGGGTTGAGAGAGCTAATAAATCAGCCATGATTAAATGGCAGAGCAGACTCGATGAGTCAAAAGGCCTAATTGTGCTGCAAAGTCTATGGTTTTATGGCAATGAGGGTGGTGCAGCAATGTAACAGTTAATTACAATGCCAGCAATCAACAGGTAGGGGTCAATTCCCACCACCATCTGTAAGGAGCTTGTACACTCTCTCCATGACCTTGGGGGTTTCCTCCAAGTGCTCTGGTTTCCTCCCACATTCCAAAGACGTATGGGTTAGGATTAGAAAATTGTGAGCATGCTATCTTGATGCTGGAATTACAACGACACTTGCAGCCATATACAGACTGTGTCGGTCTTTGACGCAAACAATGTATTTCACTGTATGTTCCGATATTTCAATGGACTGTGCGTGTGGCAAATAAAGCTAATCTTTCTTTTCTGAGGAGAGGGGATGTGTGTACAGAGCACTGTCTGCTGTCTCAGGATGTCTCAGTACAGATGGCAGGCTCTGCCCACTACAAACAGACCCTTTGTGGTGAGCAAATGATCTGTCTGATTTAAAATCAACACACACAAAATGTTGGAGGAGCTCAGCAGGTCAGGTAGTAACTATAAAGAGGAATAAACAGTCCATGTTTTGGCTCGAGATTTTCAGTCCTGATGAAGGCGAGAGAGTGGGGTTGAGAGGGATAATAAGTCAGCCAAGATGGAATGACAGAGCAGAGCTGAATTACCTAATTTTGCTCCTATATCTTATGTTTCTATTGTCTTAATGCCATCAATACTCGGCAGTTCAGGCACAATCTGGAATGACAGATAGAGGGGAGGTATCTGGTATAAAGAGGAGGAGGGAAGGGTTGGAGCAAGAGTTGGCAGGTTATAGGCGGATGTAGGTGTGGGGAGTGATAGGCAGATGGAGGAGGTGAGAGTGTCACTATCTTCCAGTCCTGATGGAGAACAGAATCAGAATCAGGTTTAATATCACTGACAATAAGAAATACGCATATAAAAATAAATGAATAGTGCAAACAGAGAGCAAAATAATGAGGTAGTGTTCATGGATTCATGGGGTTTGATGGTGGTGGAGAAGATGTTGTTCCTAAATCTCAAGCACTCTTCTGAGTCTTGATCTGCACTTAACTCTAAGATGGGGTCAGGCCAAAATTCCAGATTGCCAGCATTTGTAGAATCACTTCTCTATGTTTCTCATGACTGTCCTTCTGATAGTCAGTCTGATCTTCTCCACAGAAAAAACTGTTTCACATTTGTTTTATCTGTAGACAACCTCTCTCATCTTCACTGGGCAATAAATCGATCACCTGATGGGTTAAATAGTTCTTTCTCAACTCTAATCTGAATCTGAATCAGAATCAGGCTTGTTATCATGATCTTTTGTCGTGAAATTTGTAGCTTTACACTGCAAGACATAAACATTTCCATAAGTTACAAAAGTTAATAAATAGTGAAAAAGACGGGTAATGAGGTTCGTTGTCTGTTCAGAAATCTGGTAGCAGAGGGGAAGAAGCTGTTCCTGCATCGTTGAGTGTGTCTTCAGTCCCTGATGGGAGGGCATTTCCCAGATGGTGAGGGTCCTTAATGATGGATAACACCACTGTCTTCTAATTAATTTCAGGCTGCACTTGATTACTAATGCCTTAGGTAAGAGGAATAGGTTCTTTCTTTACACCCTGCCTAGTCTCTCAGAATTTTAAAATCCCTCATTTCCCTCTTGCAGCATAATGTGTACTGCCACAGACATTATCTTTAAAGGAGATTCATGCATTTGGATTCCAGGCATAGCTGAGGGGTCTGAGCGAATGAGACAGGTGCACACGCCAGCTGAGGCCACAGCATCTCTGAGTCTGTGGAATTAATGTGGTCTCTGTCTGACAATTAGGATTTATTCTGTACATCATAATCCTAGTGCTTTAAATGCAATTTATGTTAGTGCCCACAATGACATCAGCACTGCTCCCACTACAAAGCACATAATCAGTTCTAAAGACTATTGAATATAGCGCAGTCCAGGCTGGTACAGGCCCTCCTGGGCTGTGCAGTTGGCATCCAGTGCCAATGTTCATGGGCAATTTCAATAACAAAAGATGATCCCAATGTAACAAGGTGTTTTTGTGTTCAATAGTTCTGATAAAGACAACAGAAATGGATGCAAGAATTAACATAGAACATAGAACAGTTCAGCACAGTCCAGGCCCTTTGGCCCACTATGTTGTGCTGACTTTTCAACCTACTGCAAGATCAAGCTAACCCTTCCCTCTCATATAGCTCTCCATTTTTCTTTCATCTATATACCTATCTAAGAGTTTCTTAAATGTTCCTAATATATCTGCTTCTACCACCATCCTTGGCAGGGTGTCCCATGCATTCACAACTCACTATGCAAAATCTTTCCTCTGACATCCCCCTTTATTTTCCTCCAAACCCATGAAAATTATGCCCTTGTATTAGCCATTTCCACCCTAGGAAAAAGTCTCTGGCTGTCCACTCAGTCTATGCCTCTTACCTCATCTTGTTCACCTCTATCAAGACACTGCCCGTCCTCCTTGGCTCCAAAGAGAGAAACCCGACTACACCAAAGACGTGCTCTCTAATCCAGGCAGCATCCTGTAAGTCTCCTCTGCACCCTCCCTAAAGCTTCCTATCACCAGGAGACCAGAATAGAACACAATATTCAAAAACAAAATAAAATTGTAGAGTTGCAGGTGGATGGGAACAGATAGTGGAGTGGTTCTAGAGGAAGATGATGTTAAAACTACCGTACATACAAAGTCAGGGATCAAAAGGTTGAGCGTAGTGGCACTGATGTTCTGAGTTACATATATTTCAATGCGGATGAGTTTAGGATATGGATCAGCACCTGGAATTATGACGTTGTAGCCATTAGTAGGACTTGGTTACAGGAGGGGAGAACTGGCAGCTCACTGTTCCAGGGATTTAAATTGCTTTAGACGTGATAGAGCCGGGGGGATTAAAGGGGGAAGGGTGGCATTACTAGTCACAGCAGTGCTCAGACAGGACAGTCTGGAGAGCTCGTCTAGTGAGCCTTCATGGGTTGAACTTAGGAATAAAAAAGATATGACCATGTTTTTGGGATTATAATGTAAACCACACATCAGTCCACAGGATCTAGAAGAACAAATTTTTAGAAAGGTCACAGACAGTTGCAAGAAACATAAGATTGTGATCGTAGGTGATTTTAGCTTTCCACATATTGACTGGGACTCCCAAACTGTAAAAGGACTAGATGGGACAGAGCTTGTCAAATGTGTTCAGGAAAGTTTCCTTAATCAGTACATGGAAGTCCCAGCTAGAGAGTGTGATACTAGATCTCCTATTAGAGAATGAGACTGTGCAGATGACAGACGTTTGTGTTCGTGACACTTTGCGTCTAGTGATCATAAAGCTATTACTTTCAAAGTAATTATGGGAAGGGATGGGGCTGGTCCTTGGGCTGAGGTCCTAAACTGGAGAAAGGCCACTTCTGATGGCATCAGAAAGAATCTGGCAAGGGTAGATTGGGATGGGCTGTTTTCTAGCAAAGTGTATTTGGCAATTGAGAGACCTTCAAAAGTGAAATTTTGAGAGGACAGAGTTTGTATGTTTGTGGTGAACTAGATATACCTGTCTGACTGCTCCTGTGGCTCCTCCCACAGACCCTGCTGACTGCTCCTGTGGCTCCTCCCACAGACCCCTGTATAAAGGCGACTGTGGTCTGCTGCTCTCCCTCATTTTCCCAGGATGTAGTGTTGTTCTTCAGTCAATAAAAGCCGATATCTCACTTCCTAAGTCTCAGCGTGAGTTATTGATGGTGCATCAATGTTCATGTCAGAATAAAAGGCAAGGATAACAGATATATGTAACCTTGGTTTTCAAGAGATATTTAGGCGTTGGTTAGGAAAAAGAAGAGGTGCATAGCAGGTATAGGCAGGCAGGAACAAATGAGGTACTTGAGGATTATAAGAAATGCAAGAGAAAACTTAAGAAAGAAATCAGGAGTGCTAAAGAAAGGAAATGAGGTTACTCTAGCACAAGGTGAAGGAGAATCCTAAGGACTTCTACAGATATATCAAGAGCAAAGCAATAGCAAGGGGAAAAATTGGTCCTCTGGAAGATCAAAGTGATAATCTATGTGTGAAGCTGAAAAAGATGGGGGAGATCTTAAATGGATTTTTGCATCTGTATTTGAATTGGGAGATGGAGTCTATAGAATTGAGGCAAAGCAGCAGCAAGGTCACGGACTCTATACAGGTTACAGAGGAGGTGTTTACTGGTTTGAGGCAAATTTGGGTGATTAAATCCCCAGGGCTTAACAATGTGTTTCCTCGGACCCTGTGGGAGGCTAGTGCAGAAATTGCAGTGGGTCTAGCAGAGGTATTTAAAACATCCTTAGCCATGGATGAGGAGCCGGAGGATTGGAGGATAGCTAATGTTGTTCCGTTGTTTAAGAAAGGCTCTAAGAATAAGCCAGGAAGTTATAGCCTGGTGAGGCTGATATCAGTAGTGGGAAAGTTATTGGAATGTATTCTAAGGGACCAGAAAATAAGTACTTGGGTAGAGATGGACTGATCAGGGTTAGTCAACATAGTTTTGTGCATGGTAAGTCATGTTTAACCAACCTTAAAAGTTTTTCAAGGAAGTTACCAGGACTTGTTAAAGGCAAGTCTACATGGACTTAGCAAGGCCTTTGACCAAGGTCCTGCATGAGAGATTGATCAAAAAGGTTCAGTCACTCGGTATTCAGGATGAGGTACTAAATTGGAATAGCTATTGGCTTTGCGGGAGAAGCCAGAGAGTGGTGGTAGATGGTTGGTTTTCTGACTGGAGGCCTATGACTAGTGGGATGCTACAGGGGTCAGTCAGCACTGGGTCTATTGTTGTTTGTCATCTGTATCGTGATCTGGATGATAATGTGGTAAACTGGATCAGCAAATTTGAAGATGACACCGAGATTGGCACTGTAGTGGACAGTGAGGCAGACTATCAAAGCATGCAGTGGGATCAAGGCCTGCTGGAAAAGTGGCAGATGGAATTTACTGCAGACAAGTGTTGTACTTTGGGAGGACAAACAGGGTAAGACTTACACGGTGAGCAGTAGGACATCGAGGAGTGCAGTAGAACAGGGGGATCTGGGAATACAGATCCATAGTTCCTTAAAAGTAGTGTTACAGCTAGGTAGGGTTGTAAAGAAAGCTTTTGCCACATTGACCTTCATAAATCAATGTATTGAGTATAGGAGTTGGGATGTTATGTTGAAATTGTATAAGACATTGATGAGGTTTAATTTGGAGTATTGTGTGCAGTTTTAGTCACCTTCCTTCAGGAAAGATATAAATAAGATTGTAAAAGTGCAGATAAAATTTACAGAACATAGAAGGTTGAGGGGAGATTTGATAGAAATATACAAAATGATGAAGAATATAGACAGGATCAATGTAAGCAGACGTTTTCCAGTGAAGATGGGTGAGACTAGAGGTCATGGGTTAAGGATGAAAGGTGAAAAGTTTAAGAGAAGCATGATGGGCAACTTCTTCACGCAGAGGCTAGTGAGAATGTGGAATGAGCTGCCATTGGAAGTGGTGAATGCAGGTTGATTTCAACACAAGAGAAATTTGGAGAGGTACATAGATGGGAGGGGTATGGAGAGCTATGGCCTGGGTGCATGTCAATGGGACGTGACAGATTAATGGTTCAGCACAGACTAGATGGGCTGAAGGGCCATAAGACCATAAGATATAGGAGCAGAAGTAGGCCATTTGGCCCATCGAGTCTGCTCCACCATTCAATCATGGACTGATCCAATTCTTCCAGTCATCCCCACTCCCCTGTTTCTGTGCTGTAGTGTTCTATGACTCTATCACTCTAATATTCCAACTGTGGTCTAATAGTGTTTTATAGAGTTAGCTTATGATTCAGGAGGCTCACAATGCAGCTGGCCTCCTCTACATTTTTTGAGACTCATCATAAATTGAGGCGGCTGCTTCATTGAGCGCCTCTCCTCCATCTGTCAAAAGTGGAACTTCCCAATGGCTAAACGTTTTAATTCCATTTCCCACTTGAATTCTCATTCCGACATGTTGGTCCATGGCTTCCTCTTGGGCTACAATGCAGCCACCAACTTATTTATTGTTTATTTATTGAGATACAGCGTGGAACAGGAGCAACACCCTATATTTATTTATTGTTTATTTATTGAGATACAGCGTGGAACAGGAGCAACACCCTATATTTATTTATTGTTTATTTATTGAGATACAGCGTGGAACAGGAGCAACACCCTATATTTATTTATTGTTTATTTATTGAGATACAGCGTGGAACAGGAGCAACACCCTATATTTATTTATTGTTTATTTATTGAGATACAGCGTGGAACAGGAGCAACACCCTATATTTATTTATTGTTTATTTATTGAGATACAGCGTGGAACAGGAGCAACACCCTATATTTATTTATTGTTTATTTATTGAGATACAGCGTGGAACAGGAGCAACACCCTATATTTATTTATTGTTTATTTATTGAGATACAGCGTGGAACAGGAGCAACACCCTATATTTATTTATTGTTTATTTATTGAGATACAGCGTGGAACAGGAGCAACACCCTATATTTATTTATTGTTTATTTATTGAGATACAGCGTGGAACAGGAGCAACACCCTATATTTATTTATTGTTTATTTATTGAGATACAGCGTGGAACAGGAGCAACACCCTATATTTATTTATTGTTTATTTATTGAGATACAGCGTGGAACAGGAGCAACACCCTATATTTATTTATTGTTTATTTATTGAGATACAGCGTGGAACAGGAGCAACACCCTATATTTATTTATTGTTTATTTATTGAGATACAGCGTGGAACAGGAGCAACACCCTATATTTATTTATTGTTTATTTATTGAGATACAGCGTGGAACAGGAGCAACACCCTATATTTATTTATTGTTTATTTATTGAGATACAGCGTGGAACAGGAGCAACACCCTATATTTATTTATTGTTTATTTATTGAGATACAGCGTGGAACAGGAGCAACACCCTATATTTATTTATTGTTTATTTATTGAGATACAGCGTGGAACAGGAGCAACACCCTATATTTATTTATTGTTTATTTATTGAGATACAGCGTGGAACAGGAGCAACACCCTATATTTATTTATTGTTTATTTATTGAGATACAGCGTGGAACAGGAGCAACACCCTATATTTATTTATTGTTTATTTATTGAGATACAGCGTGGAACAGGAGCAACACCCTATATTTATTTATTGTTTATTTATTGAGATACAGCGTGGAACAGGAGCAACACCCTATATTTATTTATTGTTTATTTATTGAGATACAGCGTGGAACAGGAGCAACACCCTATATTTATTTATTGTTTATTTATTGAGATACAGCGTGGAACAGGAGCAACACCCTATATTTATTTATTGTTTATTTATTGAGATACAGTGTGGAACAGGAGCAACACCCTATATTTATTTATTGTTTATTTATTGAGATACAGCGTGGAACAGGAGCAACACCCTATATTTATTTATTGTTTATTTATTGAGATACAGCGTGGAACAGGAGCAACACCCTATATTTATTTATTGTTTATTTATTGAGATACAGTGTGGAACAGGAGCAACACCCTATATTTATTTATTGTTTATTTATTGAGATACAGCGTGGAACAGGAGCAACACCCTATATTTATTTATTTTTCATTGACATACAGTGTGGAACAGGCCCTTCTGGCCCTTTGAGCCACACTGGCCAGCAGCCCCGATTTAACCCCAGCCTACTCACAGGACAATTTACAGTGACCAATTAACGGTACGCCTTTGCACTGTGGGAGGAAATCCGGAGCACCCGGAGGAAACCCGTGCATTTATGGGGAAAACGTAAAAACTCCTTACAGGCATCAGCAAGAATTGAACCCGGGTCACTTGTACTAGAAAGCATTGTGCTAACCACAACATTACTGTGCCACCTGTACCATACCTAGATATTCCATCCTAACAACATGCATATCGATTTCTCCTTCCAGTAAAGAAAATTCCCTCTTCTTCTATTCCCCACTCTGGTGTCGTACCTCTTCTCACCTGCTCATCACCTCCCCCTAGGTCCCCTCTTCCCTCCTTTTCTCCTATGGTCTATTCTCCTCTCCAATTAGATTCTTTCCTCTCCAGCCCTCTACCTTTCCCATCCACCTGGCTTCACCTGTCACCTTCCAGTTACCCACCATCGTCTCCCCCCCACCTTTTTATTCTGGTGTCTTTCCCCTTCCTTTCCAGTCTTGAAGAAGGGTCTCAGCCTGAAATGTCGACTGTTTATTCAATTCCATAGATGTTGCCTGATCTGCTGAGATCCTCCAGCATTTTGTGTGTGCTGCTTAGGAGAATAATAGGCTTTCAGCGAAGGCGTAAGAACAGACTTGTTGGAAGGATACCAAGGGTGAAACCAATCAACGGCACCAAACTCATTGGGGGGACAGATAGAGCCGCTACCTCACCGCTCCTGTGACCCTCGTTTGGTCCCAACTTCAGGTGCTGTCGCTTTGGGGGTTCACACACCTCTCCTGTGACAGTACGGGCTTCCCTTAGTCCAAGTCAAAGTTGACTTTATTGTCATATGGTGCAATGAAAAACATACTTATAGCAGCAACACTGGCACATAAGCATTGTATATTTAGCATTTCAAAGAAAAATATAAATTGAATTTAAGTTCAAACATGTTCTCTTCTCTCGCCAAAAAATGTGTTTGAACTTATATTCAATTTACCTCCCTGCTCTTAAATTCAATCCGTCTAGCAAAGAAGGCCAACTTTCCATTAGAACAAACAAAAATAAAACGAAGTCTACTTTACTGCAAATTGATCAAGGGTTGCTATTCTGAGCTAGTGATTAGGGTTATAAGAACATAAGAACTAGGAGTAGAAGTCGGCCATCTGGTCTGTTGATCCCATTCCGCCATTCTAAAAGATCATGGCTGCTCTGGCCGTGGATTCAGCTCCACCTACCTGCCTGTTCCCATAACCCTTAATTCCCCTGCAACACAAAAATCTAACTGTGTCTTAAATATATTTATGAGGCAGCCTTGACTCATTGAGCAGAGAATTCCACTGAATCACCACTCTTTGGAAAAAGCAGTTCCTCCTCATTTCCATCCTAAATCTACTCCCCCTGAATCTTGAAGCTATGCCCCCTAGTTCTAGTCTCACCTACCAATGAAACCAACCTTCCTGCCTCTTAATTTGTCTATCCCTTTCATAATTTTATATGTTTCTGTAAGATCCCCTCTCATTCTTCTCAATTCCACCAAATATAGCCTCAAGAAATTCAATCTGTCCTCATGGGCTGAGCCTTTCATCTTCAGAGTCAACCTGGTGAACCCTCTTTGCGCTGCCTCTAAAGCCAGTACATCTTTCCTCAAGTCAGGAGGCCAAAAATGCCCGTAGTACTCCAAGTGTGGCTTCATCATTTCCCTGTACAGTTACAGCATATCCTCTCTGCTCTTAAAATTCAGTCGATCTAGCAATGAAAGCCAACATTTTCTTTGCCTTCCTAACAACCTGTTGCACCTGCAAACCAGCCTTTTGTGCTTTGTGCACAAGCACTCCCTAGTCCCTCTGCACAGCAGTTGGTTTAATAGCTGAATGGTTGAAGGGAAGTAGCTGTTCTTGAACCTGGTGGTGTGGGACTTCAGACTTCTGTACCTGCTGCCTGATGGTAGCTACACAAAGATGGCATGATCCGGAATGCGGGGACCGGAATGAGCCCTCTGTAGATATTACCAATGGTGTGGAGGATGTGCCCCAACATATTGAACAGAGTCTACCACTCTCTACAGCTTCTAACGTTCTCGCGCACTTGAATTGCCATCCCAGACCACAATGCAACCATTCCAGATACTTTCAACAGCAACGTTCCCGCTAATTTGTAATGACCAGTGTGCACAAAAATCTTGTGCTGTGCAATTTTTTTTGCCCAGTGACAACAACATGTGCACACTGAATTTTTAAGTGGAAGAAAACCTGAAGCTATTCTATGGATAATCAACCATCAAGTCCAGCTTGTTGTTCATTGTTTTTAAAAATTAAAATAATACAGATCAAAGAGTCTTTATTTCTCATAGACTATATGGCAGCATGTAATAATATCAAAAGGAAATGTGATGTGTACAATTGTGAAATATGCTTAACATGCCGAGGTAGAGAGTGACAACCTTTTGTGTGCAGTTTAAATTCCTTTGCGCGCGTGCACATGCGCAAAGCTTAGAGGGAACAGTACGTCTGCAAAGGTTTATTTGAGTGAAGCGCCTTACACCCTGTAAGAAAGTAAAGGTGCTGGAGTTTGCCAGCAGTGAAGAGTGTGCTCTGTTGATGGGTCACATGTACTTCACTCATCATCATTATATGCCATGTCATATGACTGTTCTTGGCAAATTTTTCTACAGAAGTGGCTTCCCATTGCCTTCTTCTGGACAGTGTCTTCACAAGATGGTTGACTCCAGCCATTATCAGTACTCTTCAGAGATTATCTGCCTGGCGTCAGTGGTCGCATAACCAGGAACTGAGATATGCACCAACTGCTCATACGACCATCCACCACCTGCTCCCATGGTTTCACGTGATCCTGACCGGGGGAGGGAAGGCTAAGTAAGCACTAAATCTTGCCCAAGAGTGGCCTGCAGGCTAGCGAAGGGAAGGAGTGTCTTACACCCCGTTTTGTAGAGACATTTCTCCACCCCGCCGCCCATTGTACATCATTACAGTGTTTAAAATATCTTTGGACAAGTACTTGGAATGCAAGGCAAAGGGATATGGGCCTACCGTGGGTAAGTGGGATAGATGCATGAAATGAGCTGAAGATCCGGTTTCAGTGCTGTATAATTCTATGATTAAAACATCGAACTTAGAACATTAGAGAACAGGAACAGACAATGTTTTGCGGAACCAAATCAATTAGTAACAAAATGGTCAAGTAATCTCATCCCTTCTGCCTATATCCTCCTATTGTTCTCACTTTCATGTGCCTATCTAACTTCTGAACTCAGTGCCTCGACTAATAAAGACAAAGCTGGTATGTGCCTTCTTAACAACCTCATCAACCCGTGTAGCCACTTTCAGAGCGCTATGAACTTGGACCCCAAGATCCCTCTGCTCCTCAACACTGTTAAGGGTCTGCCTCTTCACATTTGGTCGGGTTAACCTCCAGCTGCCATTTTTCCACCCATATCTACAACTCATTTATATCCCACTGTATTCTTTGCCAGTCTTTCATGCTATCCACAACACCACCAATCTTCATATCATCGGCAAACTTCTGAACCCAACCATCTACATTTTCATCCAGGTCACTTATATACATCACAGACAGAGCAGGTCCAGTACAGATCCCTGTGGAATCACCACTACTCCAGCTATAATAAGCTTCTTTGACCACTGCACTCTGTTTTCTATTGGTAAGCCAGTTCTGAAACCAACTGGCCAATTCACCATTGATCCCATGCATCTTATGATTCCCATAATTCCATGGTGCTGTAGGCCAGACCAGGTAAGGTTGATGTATTTTTATAACGCACTGTTGGTTCCATATTGACTGAGACAGCTTGTTAAAAAGATTGTTTAATTATTTGAATGTAAGTTGCCCACCTTCTGTGGGCCATAGACAGCCCTGCACCAAGGGATTTGGAGATCAAGATCATGTCTAACTTGGACTGTCTGTGAAGGGAGAAGAGTCTGCAGTTGGTGGTATTATCATGCTTCCGGTTTATTGCCTTGTCGCAGATTTAGGTTGTGGTGTAAAAAAAGCCTCTGCAAGTTGCCATGGCACTTTAAATACAAGTGGTACACTCCGCAGTCACAGTGTACTGGTGCTGGAAGCAAGGGTATTTAGGCTGGTGGTATCTAAGTTTCCTATGAGCCAGTCCTCGTTAGGGGGTCGGATGTGGAGAGGGTCAGTAGTTTTAAGTTCCTTGGTGTTATCATATCAGAGGATCAGTCCTGAGACTAGCACCTAAGTGTCATCACAAAGAAATCATGAGAGTGCCTTTTGTAGATTTGCATGCCACCAAAAACTTTGACAAACTTCTATAGATGCACAGTGGAGAGTATCCTAACTGGTTGCATCACAGCCTGGTATGGAAACACCAATGCTCAGGTATGGAAAAGGTTACAGAAAGTGGTGGACACAACCCAGTCCATCCCAGGCAAAGCCCTCCCCACCATTGAGTACATTTACATGGAGCACTGTCACAAGTAAGTGGCATCCATCATAAAGAATCTGCATCATTCAAGCCATGCCCTCTTCTCAGGACGTACACCACGAGGATCAGGAACAGTTATTACTCTACAGCCATCAGGCTCCTTCACTCACCTCAACTCTGAATTGCTTCTAGGACCTACAGATCCACTTCATGAACCCTTTACAATTCAGGTTCTCAGTATTATTTTGTATTTGGACAATTGGTTTACCTTTGCAGGTTGGTTATTAGTCATTCTCATTTTGTTTAAGTATAGTTTTTATTAAATTATGTGGCATTTCTTTACTTTCCTGTACATTGCCACAAGAAAATGAATCTCAAAGTAGTACATGGTGACATATAGATACTTTGAAAATAAATTTACTTTGAACTTTGAGTGCCATTGTCACCTGAAGTAGGTAATGTTGGGCTGTGTGCTGAGTTCCCAGTGTCCTGCCCTTTAGAATATAATATTCCATTGATTCACTGCTCCCAGACTACAGAAAAGCCAAGTATCAGAAATCAGTAAATGATAGTCAATCCCTTTTGAACTCTGAAAACTCATTTTCTGAGGAAGAAGATAATTCTGATCCCTGTGCATTTTGCTGAGATTATAGTAACATGACTTGCAGACTTTATTAAGCCCTTCACTACTCCTTTTAAGCTTTTGAATAACAATAAGTAATGTCAGAAGCAGATTGTCTTCACTGCTGGTCACATGTCCATACTTACATTACTATAGCAACCCTCACTACCCATTCCCGTTACCCAAGACTTACCAGCAGTCTGAGTTACAAACAGTTCTCGGAAGCAGAATCCATAAGACCATAAGGCATTGGAGCAGAATTAGGCCAATCGGCCCATCAAGTCTCCACTGTTCCATCACAGTTGATTGAATTTCTCTCTCAACCCCACTCTCCTGCCTTGTCCACTTAAGTTTTGACACTCTTACTTATCAGGAGCCTTTCAACCTCCACTTTAAATATACCCAATGGCTTGAATCGCAAGAAACTTGCAGGCAGTTCCAACAAGTAGTTAGGAGACAAAAGCTCTTTTGGCTTTCGTTGCAAAAGAATTGAGTTTAAGAATAAAAAGAAAACATTTTGCACAAGGAGTGGAGTGCCTGGAGTGACATCAAGAGAAATTAAATAGTTTGGACTTGTAATCCTTAGAGTTTAGAAGAATGAGAGATGATCTTATTCAAGCATAAAAGATCCTAAGGAAACTTGACATTGGGATGTATCCACTTGAGGAAGAGTCTCGAGCAAGAGAGCAAAGCTACAAGATGAAGGGCTGTTCGTTTAAAATGGGAGTGTGTAGGAATTTCTTCACACAGGTGGTGGTGAATGTCTGGAATCCTCTGCCTCTGAGGATGATGATGGCATATTTAAGATGGAGACAGATAATCCTTCGAAAGATGGAGAAACTGGGGTTAATGGAAAACTGGCGTTGGAGGATTTGAGGCCATCAAAGGTCAGCCATGATCGTACTGAACAGTGGGGCAGGATTGAATTAGAATCAGGTTTATCATCACCAACGTCTGTCGTGAAATTTGTTGTTTTGTGGCAGCAGTACAATGCAAGACATAAAAAATAAGTTCAACAAGAAATATTAGTACTGCAAAAAGAGAGCAAAATAGTGAGGTGGTGTTCATGGTCTGTTCAGAAATCTGATGGCAGAGGGGAAGAACCTTCACTGCACTTTCTCTGTGGCTGTTACATTTCATTCTGTATTGTTACTGTATTCTGTTCTGCTGTTCGATGATCTACACTCTAAATCTGTGTTTTATGCTCTTCTGATCTGGGGAAGAGTTTCCAGCATCTACTCTGTCTATATCGCTCATAAGTTCATGTTCCTCAATTAATACCGCCTTAACCACCTCCATAAAGCAAAGAACATATCAAGCCATTCGGCTCACAATGTTGAGCCAAGCTAATTAAGGTAGCGATGCCTAAACCCCTTCTGCCTGCACCGATCTACATTCCCTCCATTCTCTGCACATTCCTGTGCCTATCGGAAAGCCCCTATCACATCTGCCTCTACCACCACCCCTAACAGCGCATTACAGTCACCCACCAGTCACTGTGGAAAACACACGTCTCCTCTGAACTTAGCCCTCTCACCTCCACTGTAGCCATTAGTACTGGACACTCCTGAGGAGTCAGAGCTAGGCTCATAACTGAAACTGAAATGTTGTAAGGGGAACCTGGGTGGTGAGATGGTGGAACGAGCTGCCAGCGGAAGAGTTACAATTGCGACACTTAAGGAAAATCTGGATAAGTACATGGCTGGGAGGGGTATGGAGGACTATGGTCCAGGTGCGGGTTGACGGACAGAGAGAATAGCAGCTCGGCATGACGGGCTATAGTGCTCTTAGGGTTGGGATGTTGGGACTCCACCCCAGGCAATATCCTGTTCAATCTCATCTGTAGATACTTCAGCACCTTCACTCCCACCACTTGAGACACAGGATGCGGAGCAGTTGAACAGCAGAGCTTCCTCCTTCTGAAGCCAGATTTAGTTGAGCACGAGTCAAGTGTGCACTCGAGCTTCTCTTCAACATGAGTTCTGTATGTGCACAGCCCTTGGGAGCTCGTGAAGTTGTTCAAGCAATTGGACAAGCTGCAATTCATGCTGATCTCTGAATATCCCTGCAACACCTGTTACCTGAGAGCTCCTCCAACCATCCTGACGTCAGTTCAGCCGCTCTGTTTGAAGACCATAAGATAGGGATTAGCATACGTTAGCGTGCATTTCGAGAGGTTTACGATGTAAGAGCAAGGATGTACTGCTGAAGCTTTGTAAGGAATTGGTCAGACTGTACTTGGAGTATTGTGAACTGTTTCAGGATCCTTATCTAAGAAAGGATGTGTTGGCATCGGGGTTGAGAGGGAAAATAAATCAGCCACGATGGAATGGTGGGGCAGACTCGATGGGCTGACAGATTCTGTGATCACAGCCTGCAGTTTAATAATCTGCTATTTTTAGGAATATCGAGTGAAGGATAACTGTTGGTCCGAGCAGCTGGGATAATTTCTTCCAAGTGTTGCTGCAGGATCATTGACTGAAAGTGTGGAAAGAGCTCCAATATGGTCTCAGGATGAGCCACAGCAGTCACCTCGGGTCCTGAGTCTCCAGTTAGTGTGACGTCAGCTCAGAAACAAGAGCTGTACCCTGGGGGAGCAAAGTCAGGAATGGGACAGATTTAGTGGGATGAGAGGAAGTCCAGAGCTCGGGGTTCCGCCAGCTGAAAGCACAACCCCCACGGTCTGAGGATGACCGTATAACCACTCAGCATCCAACATCAATGACCCCCAGCATCCAGGCTGTGCTCTCTTCTCACTGCTGCCATTGGGAAGGAGGTACAGGAGCCTTAGGACCCACACCAACAGGTTCAAGAACAGTTATTACCCCTCAACCATCAGGCTCCTGAGCCAAAATGGATAACTTCACTCACCTCAACACAGAATTGTTGGACTCTACAACTCATGTTCTCAGTATTATTTATTTACTATTTATTATTATTATTATTCTTTGATTTGTATTTGCACAGTTTGTCTTTTGCACGTTGGTTGTTTGTCAGTCCTTGTGTGTAGTTTTTCACTGATTCTATCGTGTGTATACTGTGTATGCCTGCAAGAAAATTAAACTCAAGATAGTCTATGGTGACAATTACATACTTTGATAATAAACTTACTTTGAACTTAGTCTGAAATTAAGTCTGAGAATGACAGTCCTGTCAGTGTAACAAAGGAGGAGAACAGATTGGCGTAGCAGGTCACGTAACACAATTACAGCACCAGTGACCGAGGTTCAATTCCTTCCACTTTCTGTAATCCCCCCAGGACCATCTTCATTTCCTCCGGGTGCTCTGGTTCCCTCTCACGTTTCAAAGAAGTACATCACATGTTGATATGTTAATCGGTCACATGGGAGTAATTAGGATCATTGAGCCAGAAGGGTCTGTTATCTCTGAACAAAATAAATAAACAACTGTTGGCTTGAATGTGATACCTGGATCTGGGAAAGGTTAATAAATTATCTACGGTGCTGGGAATACTCCAGACTTGAATTCCCTCTTGAACCAGAGGGGATAACTTCACTCAACTTCACTCACGCAACACTGAACTGATTCCACAACCTATGGACTCTCCAGCTCATAATCTTGATATTTATTGCACATTTATTATTATTGATATTATTATTTATTTTAGTATTGCACTGTCCTTTTGTTTTTTGCACATTGGTTGTTGTCCGCCCTGGTGGGCACAGTCTTTTATTGATTCTATCGTGTCTCTTGTGAACACCCACAGGAAAATTAATTTCAGGGTTGTATACAGTGACATATATGCACTTTGATAATAAATTGACTTTGACTTGGACTTCTTTTAGTCCTTCTGCTTAAAGCTTTTCCCTTTTGTAACATCCAAAAGGTTCAATTTATGCTTCATTTCTGAACTCTATTCCATTAGGTACCCTCAGAAAAAAATCATATACTGCTCTTCTTGAAGAGTGTAAGGCTGTTAGATACAGAAAGCTAAAGAGCCTGATTTTCATTCTTATAGGAGTATTTATATTCAGGCAGACTTTGATCTCCCACACAGTGTAAGATAATAATATTTTCTAAAATAAACTCCTCTGACTGCAACACAATTACTCACTCTCCAGTTCCCTATATAGAAAGGATCTTAACAAAAGGAGGAGATTTTAGCTGTACGCACAGCAGGATTAAATTGTTTGTTCTTGACATATTTCCACCATTGTAGATATTGTTATCTGGTATAAAGAGTCACGTATTTAAACGATCTGCATTTATGTAGCGGCCAAACTTACTTCAGGGCTTTCCACAATGCTTTACAGCCAATGGGGTATTTTCAAAATTTACATATCTTGTCTCATGTGGAGAACATAGCAGACACCTCCACACACAGCAGGGTCCCACCAAATATAAACAGATGCCTCGGTTCGGTCCCATCCTGCTGGCACTGTCTCTGTGGAGTGTGCAGGTTCTCCCTGTGACCAGGTGTCTTTACCCCGAGTGTTCTGGTTTTCTCCTGAGGAGTTAGTAGGTTAATTGGCTACTGTAATGACCTTGGCCCATAGGTGTGTGGTAGAATTCATGGGGAAATGATGAGGATACAAGGATATGATTCAGACAGGGTTCGTCTAAATCTGTGTTTAATAGTGGGTGCAGACCAAGCTGGGGTAAAGGGCCTGTTTCTCTGCTGTTAGACTGAATGAATACAGATGACATGAAGGACGGTGGAATTGTGGATAGTATGGAGGGCTGGTGTAGGTTACAACTGGATCTTGACAAGATGCAGAGCATCTGGGCAGAGAAGAAGCTGGCGCAGTTCAGCCTGGAAAAGGGTGAGGTAATTCGTTCTGGAAGCTGGGATTTGAAGGCAGAATACAGGGTTAATTGCAGGATTTTTAGCAGTGTGGAGGAACAGAGGGATTGTGAGGCCTACATCCAAAGATCCCTCAAAGCTGCCACCCAAGTTGATAGGGTTATTCGGAAGCTGCAGTGTATTTTGTGTATTACTCAGGGGATTGAGTTCAAGAGCTGCCAGGTAATGTTGCAGCTCTGTAAAACCTTGGTTAAACCACACATGGAGTTAGAGGAAAAATCTTATGAAGATAGGATGAGCGAGCTAGTGACCGAAGGAGGATGAGAGGTGACGTGATAGAGGTGTACAAGATGATAAGAGGCTCGGACTGAGTGGGCAGCCAGAGACTTTTCCTCAGGGTGGGAATAGCTAATACAAAGTGCATAATTTTCAGGTGATTGGGGGGGAAGTATTGGGGGGGTGTTAGAAGTAAGTTCTTCATACAGAGAGCGGGGGGTGTGTGGAACACACTGCCAGGGATGGTGGTAGTGGCAGGTACATTAGGGGCATTCAAGAAACTCATAGGTAGGGACATGGATGATAGAAGCATAGAGGGCTATATAGGAGGGAAGGGTTAAATTGATCTTAGAGTAGGTTAAAAGTTGGCACAACATCATGGGTCAAAGAGCCTGTAGTGCACTGTTATGTTCTATGTTCTGCAAATCAGTGATTGATGTCAAAGACCCCGTCTTTTAAAACCTTTTAAAACTCAGATTAGTAGAGCTGGTCTAACTATTTCAAAGGTATGTAGTGATTTAAATCATGAAGGGATCATTCCATTATTGCTCTGAAATATCTTTTATACAAGGACAAGAATGAAAATTGAAATGAGTTTTTTTCTCCCAAGGAGACTTGGGTGGAGTTGTATTTCTGTGGAGCTGTCTGATTGAATTTCCTCGTCACATAAGCTCTCATTTGCAAAGTGATTTTGACCTCACCCACAAAGCTTTCAGAAGAAATCATGTCTTCTGCTCTGCCTCGGGTCCTTGATGGTCTAAGCCTTAAAATGCTCCAAAGTTCAACTGAAACAACTTTCTTTCCCAGATGTGGCCCAGTCACACACTTACTAAAAAAAATTAAAGGAAGCTATTCAGCCCCTTGTTCCTATGCCACCATATAAAAGGATATGGAAGATTCAATTCAAGAAGACTAGAATATAAAAGCAAAAATGTAACACTGAGGCTTTATAAGGTATTGGTCAGAGTACACTTGGAGTATTGTGAGCAGTTTTGAGCCTTCCTAGGCATGCTGGCATTGGAGAGAATCCAGAGGAAGTTCATGAGAATGACTCCTGGAATGAAAGGGTTAACCTATGAGGGGTGTGTGATGGCTCTGGGTCTGTACTCGCTGGAGTCTAGAAGAATGGCGGAGGATCTCATTGAAACCTATCGAATGTTGAAAGGTCTAGATAGAGTGGATGTGAAGAGGATGTTTCCTGTAGTGGGGGGGTCCAGGACCTGAGGGCATAACCTCAGAATATCAGGTTGTCCCTTTAGAACAGAGACGAGGAGCAATTTCTTTAGCCAGTGGGTAGTGAACCTGGAGAAGGCAGGACAACGGGGTTGAGAGAGATAATAAATCAGCCAATGGGCTGATTGGTCTAATTCTGCTCCTATGCCTTATGGTTTGGAAGCAGCCAGCAAGGGTCAGCATGCCTTTGATGCCAACGTAGCATGTCCACAAATTACAGATCCCAATCCGTATGCCTTTGGAATGTGGGAGGAAACTGGAGCACCTGGGAGAAACCCACACAGTCACAGGTAGAATGTACAAAATCTTTACAGATACTGGCAGGAATAGAACCCTGATCGCTGATCACTGGCGCAGTAAAGTGCTGTGCTAGCCACTACACTACCGTGCCATCCTACGGCCAAAACAAATATTCAGAAAGTCTTACCAAAAGATATTTTGGTACAGTTCCTAATCTCACAGGGGAATTCAAAATCACCGCCATCAACTGTCACAGTCCTGAGTTATGTTGCTTCACCACGTTTAAATATTAATTAGTGCTTTTGCATTTACTTCAGTGGAGAGCTCTCTGGGCTGGGAATGAAATAAAATCACTCATGTTCTGTGATGTTCAAGGGGTTCTCTGTGAAAACCAAACAAGTACAGGCTTTTTATAGTTGCATCGTTTTCATCCTAATGGAAGGGAATAAAGCAGACAGAATAACAAGCAAAATGACGGTTTCATGTTATGGATCATCCGTGACCTAATTGAACAGAGAGGCAAAAGTAAGGAGCTGGTTAGTCTGTTCCTGTTTATGTTCTCATGCTTTTAGAGTTATAGACTTACACAACACTGAACCAGGCCCTTCGGCCCATCGTCCTTGCTGACTACGCTGCTGCACTGAGTGAGACCCATTTGCCTGTGTGTGGCCCATATCACTCTAAACCTTTCCTATCCACGTACGTGTCTAACTGCCTTTAAAATGTTGTCACAGTACCTGCTTCAACCACCTCCCTGCCAGCTCGTTCCACATACTCACCACCCTCTGTGTGAAGAAGAATCCCTTTCATATCCCCGCCTCTCACGTTCAACTGTATACCTGTGCAAATTACTTCTTAAGTGTCATAAGTGTAATTGATAAATGAAGAATAAATATTTAATTGTAATCATAATAAGACCATAGGACCTTAAAACTTAGGAACAGAATTAGGTAACTTTGTCCTTGAAGTCTATTCTGCCAATTGATCATGACTGGTTTATTTATCACACTCAACCCCTTTCTCCTGCCTTCTCCCTGTAATGTTCGACACCCTCACTAATCAAGGATCTATCAAACTCAACTTTAAATGCGCCTAATGGCTTGGCCTCCTCAGCCATCTGTGGCAATGTATTCCCCTCTGGGTAGAAAAATTCCTTCTCAACTCTGTTCTAAAGTGACGTCCTTCTTTTCTGAGGCTGTGCCCTCTGGTCCTAGACTTCCCCACTATTGGAAACAACCTCTTCACATCCACTCAATCTAGGCCTTTTAATATTCAATAGGTTTCAGTGAGGTCATCCCCTCACCCATTCTTCTGAACTCCAGTGAGTACAGGCCCAGAGCCATCAAACACTCCTCATATGCAAACCTTTCATTCTCTGAACCTCCTCTAGGCCCTCTCCAATGCCAGCATATCCTTTCTTAGACAAGGGGCCCCAGACTGTTCACAATACTCCAAAAGTGACACATGTACCAGTTTATGTAGAATCTTTTAGTTCCCAAGTGGTGCAGATACTGGAATCAGGAGCAACACACAAGGAGGTGGAAGAACTCAATGGGTCAGGTAGCATTAGTGGAGGGAAATGGACAGACAATATTTTGGGTCAAGTCCTTTAATTTGGACTGAAAAGTAGAGGGGAGATAATCAATATAAAAAAGTGGAGGGAAGGGGTGAAGCAAGAGCTGGCAGGCAGTGAGTGGATCCAGTGAGGAGGGAGAGTAAGAATAGCAACAGCGGCCAGGAGGTGATAGGCGGAGGGGAAGATGAAGTCAAAGATTACTTTTGACATCCTTTCTAATAAAAAATCTATCAACCTTGTTTTAAATACAGGTGTGCGCTGCTTAACGTCTAATCGGACAACGTCCGATCGCATATACGTCCATATCCCAATTGGAGAATGTGATGTAGCAGACATAACCAATCTCGTACATCATGCAGCTCTTGAGTGTAGTAGTGTTATCTCTCTTTTTAATTTTCTTTCGAAAATATTACCGTAAAGTGCATCATGGCTTCCAAACGCAGCAAAACCACTCTTAGTGATAGCAGCAGTTTAAGAAGTGAAAACAATTTAAAAGTTTAAAATGAAATAAAAAATTATAGTGTATGTATGTATTATAGTGTACAATATGTGGTTTTAGCGTAAGTTCTTGGCTATTTAGTCAATACAGGTACACTACAGTACTCCATATAGGTTTGTTAAGTATATAATATGGTGTTCGCAGATCGTCCAAATCACATCACATCTGATTTCACAGAACGTATCATGGACTTTAAGTGACATATACCTGTATACCCAATGACGTGGCCTACATAGCTGTCTGCGCCAATGAATTCGACAGATTAACCACTCTCTGGCTAAAGAAATTCCTCCTCATCTCTGTTCTAAATGGATGTCCCTCTATTCTGAGGCTTTGCTAGCCTCCCATACCATAGGCAACATCCTCTCCACATCCACTCTATTTGGGCCATTTGGTATAGATGACAGTGATGAATATTTGTTAGGTTGGGGGAAGTTTGGTGGGATTGGGGAGGATGAATGAAATGAGATTAGTGTAGGGTAACTGTCAATGAGTGCCTGATAGTAGTGTGGGTTCAGAGGTCCAAAGGACCTCTTTCCATGCTGTGTGAGTCTCTATAACACTAAGATGTTATCAGTTTACTAAAAACCGGAAACAGACTTGATGATGATGAAAGAACAAAGGTGGTGAAGTGGAGTTGCTCTGACAGACAGCAACAATACTGAGGGATGACATTCTTCCATCTATGCTTTGCTTTACGAGCTCATCTCTGGAAAGAACTAAATAATTCAGGTAAACTACCGTCTAGGGCTTGTGTGCTAGCAGAATCAGGCTTGTTTTCATTGCTATGTTGTAAAATTTGTTGTTTTATGGCAGCAGTAACAGATAAAAAATTTACTATAAGTTACAAAAACAAAGAAATAGTGCATAAGAGGTTCCTGGACCATTCAGGAATCTGACGGCAGAGGGGAAGAAGCTGATACTGAACCATTGAGTGTTTGTCTTCAGGCTCCTGCACCACCACCCCGATGGTAGCAACAAGGAGAGGGCATCTCCCAGACGGTGAGGGTCGTAAATGACAGTTGCCTCCTTCTAGAGTCACTGCCTCTGAAAGATGCCCTTCATGGTGGGGAAGATTGTGCCTGTGATGGAGCTGGCTGAGCCTCTCATGATCCTGTGCAATGGAGCTTCCGTACCAGGGTGTGATGCAACCAGTCAGCATGCTCTCCACTGCACATCTATAGAAATCTGCAAAAGTCTCCTCAGCCTCTAAGTAGAGGCACTAGCTGCTTTCTTCATGATTGTGTGTCAAAATGTTGGGCCTAGGATAGATCCTCTGAGATGTTGGCTCCAGGAATTTGAAGCTACTCACCCTTTCTACCGTTGATTGACCCTTCAATGAGGATTACAGGCAGGATAGACAAAGGAGCATCAGTGTGTGTTATTTACTTGGATTTTCAGAAGGCCTCTGACAAGGTGGTCACACATGAGGATAAGAGCCCATGGTATTACAGGAAAGAGACTAGCATGGATAGAAGATTGGCTGGCAGGAGGCAAGGTGTGGGAATAAAGGGGGCCTTTTCTGGTTCCCAACCAGTGACCACTGCTGTCCTACAGGGGTCAGTGTTGGGACCGCTTCGTTTCACGTTATATGTAAACGACTTTGATGATGGAGTCGATAGCTTTGCGGTCAAGTTAGTGGATGATTAAAAAATAGGTGGAGGTGCAGGTAGTGTTGAGCAAGAAGGGAGTTTGCAGAAGGACTTGGACGGATTATGGGAATGGACGAAGAAGTGGCAGATGTATACAGTGTAGGGAAATGTCTGGTCATGCACTTTGGTAGAAGGAGAAAGGCTATTTGTGGAGAAAATTCAGAAATCAGTGATGAAAAGGAACTTGGAATTCTTTGTGCAGAGTTCTCTAAATGTTAACTTGCAGGTTGTGTTGGTGGTACCGAAGGCAAATACAATATTAGCATTCATTTTGAGAGGACCAGAACCTAAAAGCAAGGATGTAATGCTGA